>NC_083290.1:8770021-9415986 GCF_963506605.1 Zootoca vivipara | reverse complement strand
CCATTGCCGGATTCTGATTCGGAATGAGAGGTCATGTTTTAAGCTGTCTCTGCACTGTAAATGCTTTGCACAATAAAAGTCTTTAAAGACAAACTGGACTCAAGTGGAGTTACTCTAGAGTAGCCACGACGACCCTCTGACAGACGCCATATAGAGGAGGGAGAAAGGTTGTTTCCTGCTGCTCCGGAGAAGCAGACACGGAGCAATGGATTCAAACTACAAGAAAGAAGATTCCACCTAAACATTAGGAAGAACTTCCTGACAGTAAGAGCTGTTCGGCAGTGGAATTTGCTGCCAAGGAGTGTGGTGGAGTCTCCTTCTTTGGAGGTCTTTAAGCAGAGGCTTGACAGGCATATGTCAAAAGAATGCTTTGATGGTGTTTCCTGCTTGGCAGGGGGTTGGACTGGATGGCCCTTGTGGTCTCTTCCAACTCTATGATTCTAGGAGTAAACCCTATACAAATCCAGAGTGGAGTCCCTAACATAGTTGGATGGCACCTTGCACACCTCCTTCCGGCAACCCCTGCAGCCAAGCTAGTGCCAAATGTATTGCTCCACTTTCCTTTGGACCACATCAATGAGGCTGAGAGGGGGGTCTTGTCGTCTAGGCAGCCCAGGACCTTCATACACACTGCATAGCTTTGCACCCCATGTAGCTCTCTTCAGTGCTGCTATTGCAGTGGTTTGACTTCACCCTTGGAGGCGCACTCCATTGTCTCTCAAGACAAACAAATGCCAACAACTTGTAGTTTGCCACCTTGGGCTCCTTTGGGAGGAGAGGTGGGCTATCAATTTACTAAATAAATAATATGCAGCCCAAACCAAATTTATCACCCCGTAGGAGTGCTAAGATGTAAAAAGGTAGAGAGTTGTTGTTGTTTTTAATGTCCAAACATCTTCCCAAAAAGCAAAATGAGGGCAGGCCAGAGGTAGGGATTCAGCAAATGCAATGACTGTAAATCAACTGATAAAGAAGGATTTGTTGTAACATCTGTTGTTTGCAGAAGTTCATCTCAGGCCAGGAGCTGAGCCTCAGCAGTACCAATATTTGGGCACCTGCTAAAGATTTGGCCATGCAAAATGCAGGAAGCAATATCAGTCACTGCAGATGCAGTCCAGAAGTCCAAAGATCTCTGCCTGTCACTCATTCATCCTTGCCTACTCAGCAACCAAAGCAATCCATTAATCCCCCACAGTCCTTCAGCACTCTGAAACCTCATTTTTCAGGGAATTGTCTACAGGCCCTGCATCCTAATGCAAGCATTGCTGACGCAGCTTTCGTTTTCACACTCCTTGCCAGATAATCAGAGCATCTGTACAGGAGAGGCTTGGCCAGACCCACACCTGGAGTCCTATGTCCAGTTCTGGGCACCGTAACTTAAGGAAGATATTGACAAGCTGGAACGTGTTTGGAGGAAGGCGACCAAGATGATCAAGGATCTGGAAACCAAGCCTTATGAGGAACAGTTGAGGGAGTTGGGTATGTTTAGCCTGGAGAAGAGAAGACTGAGAGGTGATATGATAGCCATCTTTTGGCATCTAAAGGGTTGTCAGATGGAAGATGAAGCAAGCTTGTTTTTTCCTGCTCTGGAGGGTAGGACCCAAACCAATGGTTTTAAGTTACAAGAAAGGAGATTCTGACTAAGCATCAGGAAAAACCATGACAGTAAGAGCTGTTCGACAGTGAAACACACTCCCATGAGAGGTGGTGGATTCTCCTTCCTTGGAGGTTTTTAAGCAAAGGTTGGATGGCCACCTGTTATTTACGATGTAGTTGAGATTCCTGCATTGCAGGGGGTTGGACTAGATGATCCTCTGGGTCCCTTCCAACTCTACAACTCTATGACAGGCATACAGCCTCTCTAGATGTCCTTCACGAGCACAAATAATTATGCATGTACAATAAAATTCTTTGTGCTCATGGTGATATCTGGGCAGTTATACACAATTCCGCTTTCAATACCATTTGCACCTGCAAAGGCTTTGGAGCAGCCAGACAGATTTGTTTCCAGTTGGTGCGTGTCCCATAATTTCCTGCGGAAATCACGTACCTTTTAATCATACATGGGGTTGTTTTGTCCCACTTTTGTCGTGCTATAGTGCCAGAGTGCTCCTCTCGCGGAACAGCTAATACAGCAGAATGGTGTGCGGATGCCCCAGGATGAATCCACTCCTAATGCACCATTATTGTGTCAATGACATGTTGCAAAATAGACACATCAAAAAAGAGGAAAGAAAGAACCCAGCCAGTCTGAATAAGCCACCACTCCTTCTTCTGATAGAGACATAAATGGTGTTTGCCAACAGGATTGGTATCCAAACAAGACTAGCCTACTGATAAGCAAGAGGGGAATATCAGCATGAGTAGAGGAATCTCGAAGTTTACAAAAATAAAGACTTTTAAAGAAATGCTAACGAACATTGGGCATGCATAGTAAGTAGCCACATGACATTCAGTGTAAGCTGGGAAAGCAAAACAGAAAAGCAGGAGGCGAAGGGAAGAGTGGAATAGTTTCCTTGCTTCTTTCGGCTTATATCAGCTGCCACCAGCCGAATGCCTTCCGCCTATTTTGGACTATAAGTCCCATGAGTTGTGACCCATCAACCGATGGGAGTTGTAGGTTGTTGTTGTTTTAAAAAGTGTTTGCTTAGTATATAACAAAACAATATAAAAACAGAAAACGGAAATGGAAAATTTACCCCCTGCCTAAGAGATGAAGTCTGCATTTCCAGATCTGAAGTCCACCCAAGTCCAAATCGTATATCCAGATTCCAGAGGTCCACAAAGGATAACACACACACACACACACACACACACACACACAATCACCAAATGAACCAAAAATGCCAATTACCAGACCTTATTTTACCGATTCATCAAAAAGGCTCCTTCCGTATATTTCCAACACCTAGTTACAATAAGTCCTGCTGTGAATAAGAGATACCCAATCAGCAGTTTAAAGCACACAGCTGCATTTTCCATACAGAAAATATTTAATGAAGCCAATTCCAGACACTTAACCACCCTTTGTCCAGCAACTATGCAAAGCTGTAGTTGTAGATGGCTGGAGGTCAGCCTGTTGGCAAAGGCTGACATCTAGGATTCTGAAAGAGGGCTCCAGAAATTGGCTCAGACCAGGCACAGGAGCATTCCCCACTGGGAACAAAGATGCACTGCAACATTTTTGTTGTCCTGAGCCATTAAACAAATCTAAAGCATGGTGATATTGGGGGAAGAGAGCTTTTGGTCTGACAACTATTTCAAGCTATATTGCCATGTGTCAAAAGCAGGTCGGTTTGTTTTGTTTTGTTTTGTTTTGTTTTGTTGTGGTGCTAGTGGGAGAGATAATTCTCCCTCCCACAATGGGTAAGATTCTTCATGTTAGTTTTCCGTGGTCATTGAAATTACAGAGCATAGGGTTAAAATAAAATAAAAGGTTATTTTGGTCATGGCAGCCCGTAGGGTGAGAATCTTCTTGCAGCTAACTTGGATTCAGAAACAAGTTCCCATTTCTAAAAATACCAAGTTCTCTTGCTAAGCATTTTCCTTCCTGCCTCGTGGAAATGGGAAGTACTGTAAGAATCAGCTAAAAGACCAAAAAGGATTATATTTTTTAAAAAAAACCTGGCTTGATGCTTTCTCAAAATAAATTATGCATTTTTGAATTAACAGCTATGCCTCTGTCTATAGACAGTAGCCTTCCCTCCGAGACTCAATTCACAACTTCGGAAAAGGGAGGTGTAGACCTGCAAGAACCAAGGTGACATTTCACAGAAAATGGGTTGAGCTTTAATTACTTTCCTCCAAATCAAGGATAAATATTGCTCAACGCAACCCAGGGAGCTTGACACAGGAACATTGCGGTTTCCGCTAGGAACGTGCCTTTCGCGTGGTCATGCAGTGTTGATAGGGAGGGAGGGAGGGGATTTGCAGTCAGAGAAGTTTGAAATATGAAACACACACACACACACACACACACACACACACACACACACACCAATTCAAAAAGCCTTGCCTTGTTCCAAGCTGGGCATGGACACACACACACACACCACAAATTTGGGTCTAGCTTGGAATAGGATCCATTCTCACTGCTGGCTGCCCCATCACTGCCTGCCAGTACCTCTGCCTCTTTCTCAACCGAGAAAACATTACCCTTGAGGAGGAAGAAATCAGGCCAGTTTGGGCGGATCTGGGCTATGTACAGATCAGGTTGAGGCAGCCTTCACTGTGGTGCTTGTGGGTGTAGAAAGACATTGTTATTTTAAAAACGGAACCCTAGAGCTCTGGTTCGCCAGAAGCGGCTTTGTCATGCTGGTCACATGACCCGGAAGCTGTCTGCGGACAAATGCCGGCTCCCTCGGCCTACAGAGAGAGATGAGCACTGCAACCCCAGAGTTGTCTGCGACTGGACCTAATGGTCAGGGACCCCTTTACCTTTAACACTGCTTTAACAGGCCCATGCAGATGGACATAAGACATAAGATTTTGTGAGCTCCTCCATTAGATCCATGGACCCCTTGCCAAGTAATCAACAATGCATTTGCAGACAGCCAGAGCTTCGTGTCTATGCCACTACGAGACAGATCCACATTCAACAATGCCCTGTTCAGAGAACCACTGTGCTCATGGTTACTTCAACAGGCAAAGTCTCTCCCTTGTTCCTGCAGAGTGTCACTGGATATTCACTCAGGATCAACAGTGACATCCTGGGTTGTTATTCAAATTAAGAAGCCTCATTGTGATTGATCGTTCAGGGAAAGAGCTCAGTGGGGGAGAGCTTCATCCTGGCTTGGGAGGAAAAGGAAAGCTCGCAGCAATCCATTTGCAGCATTAGATTTTGCTGGGCTGCTAATAAGGCGGCGGTGTTGACCTCCTGGAAGTCAGCATCTGTTGCCGACCTTGCTTGGCTCGCTCCCTCGCATGGGGTGACGGTCAATTGCAGGTGGAGAACAAAGCCCAAAACGCAAAGATGTCACTTGCAACAGCAAGACTCAGGGGCGTAGGAAGATAGGGGCGGTGGGGGCGGGCCACCCTGAGTGGCGCGATCCCAGGGGCACCATCGCGGCTGTTTGCCCCGCCCCCAAAACGCGCCCCCCGCCCCCAAAACGCACGCCATGTCCCTGGGGGCAGCACACCTGCTCTCCGCCCCCAGTGGCAGAGCATGAAGCTCCGCCGCTGGCAAGACTACAAGACAGATTTTTAAAAGGTGCTTTTTCACACAGCGCCCAGTTAAAGTATGGAACTCACTCCCACAGGGGGCATTGAGGACCGCTGACCTGGATCGCTTTAAAAGAAGACTAGGAAAATTGAGGGAGGACAAAACTATTGATGGCTACTAACCATGATGGCTATGTTCTACACTGTCAAAGGTAGTATACCTCTGAATACCTGTTGCTGAGAATTGCAGGTGGGCAGAATGCTGTTCTCCTGTCTGCAGGCTTCCCACATGCATCTGGTTGGCCACTGTAAGACCAGAAGGCTGGACATACTGATCTTTGGCTTCAGCCAACAGGTTCTTCACATGTTCTTACATCCTCCAGCCCTTGGTAGAGGAGATGCTAGTTGTGCAAAAGCTGCAAAGTTACGCATTTTTTTTTTGCTTATGGTTGAAGGGGACGTTTTCTCCAGACTCAGAACCCCAGGAGGTCTAGTGCTGAACTGCAAGGAAGCCTGGGAGAAAAATTTGTTTCGGTTCACATTTGAAGGTGGACCTACTTCATGCTTTGCAAAACAATACTCAAAGCGAAACACAGCTGCCCTTTGAAATCCATACCGCTCAGAATTTTGCAGGTTGGCTTCCAGTCCAGTAATGCACAAAAAAATGTGTATACCTGGGCAACGGTTCCACTGCAATGCATATATTTGTGAGAATAACACACTAACACGTTATTTTAGGAGCAATCGGTTTGCAAAAAAATAAAACAAAAATGTGTGCGTTGGGAGAAATTTGCACTAAACTGCTGATGAATTTTCACAATAACTTTTTGCAAAAAAATAAAAATTAAAAAAATCAGAGTGATGTGGAAATATGGAGAACAGAACTTAAGAGAGAGAAATTCAGCAAAACCAAAAGTGGCATATCCCTAGTTGCAAGTATCCACTCTGGGGTCATTTAGGGGGAGAAGGGTGAAATATGAATTAGATCACGGGTCAGCAAACCTTTTCAGCACGGGGCCGGTCCACTGTCCCTCAGACCTTGTGGGGGGCCGGATTATATTTTGGAAAAAAATATGAACAAATTCCTATGCCCCACAAATAACCCAGAGATGCATTTTAAATAAAAGGACACATTCTGCTCATGTAAAAACACCAGGTGGGCCCCACAAATAACCCAGAGATGCATTTTAAATAAAAGGACACATTCTGCTCATGTAAAAACATGCTGATTCCTGGATCATCTGGGGGCCGGATTTAGAAGGCAATTGGGCCGCATCCGGCCCCTGGGCCTTAGTTTGGGGACCCCTGAATTAGATTTAAAAAATTAAGAATCCTCCCAGAGTACATAGAACAAGGTTGGGGAACCTATGTTCCTCTAGGTATGTTTTTAGACTACAACTCACATCAACCATCCTTGACCATGCTGGCTGTGGCTGACAGGAGTTCAAATCTAATAACATCTGTATGGCCACAGGTTCCCCATCCTCGACTCAAGCTATTGGTTGGCTTTAAACTGTTGCCGAAGCCATGTGTTGCCCTGTATCCAGCCTGGCCTTGCCACCAACCCCAACAGTGAGCTGTCCACGGTCCTGACCACCTGCAACCCAGGACGTGCCCCTTGCCTTTGCTTGGCCATTGCAGGTTGCAGCCTGGTGCAGAACATGACCGCTGTGGCCTCTTTCCTTATGTGGCCACTGCTGCCTCCCTCGCCAGGCCAGCAGTTGCCGCTTTGTGAGAACTGCAGACAGGTGGGCCAAGACAGCTATGAAAGACACAACAGCAGCTGCTCCCAGGCCAGCCACAGAGGTGGGCATGGAAGGAAAGGGCCCCAGGGTGGCAACCATCCAACAGAAGTTGTTGTTGTTGTTTAGTCGTTTAGTCGTGTCCAACTCTTCGTGACCCCATGGACCATAGCATGCATAGCTGCCAAGTTATCCCTTTTTTAAAGGGATTTTCCCTTATGCTGAATAGGCTTCCTCGCGAGAAAAGGGAAAACTTGGCAGCTATGATAGCACGCCAGGCACTCCTGTCTTCCACTGCCCCCCGCAGTTTGGTCAGACTCATGTTCGTAGCTTCGAGAACACTGTCCAACCATCTCGGGTTGAAGTTGTTATCTGTGGCCAAATATATTGCTCTGTACCGACACAAAAACCACTTGTGCCACAGCAGCTTTCCAAGATTCATATCTACAGGTAACTAGAAACTGTTACCAAGAAACTCAGTTCAGCTGGAACTCTGCATAAACCCACCTTGAATAATGTGTTCACTGGATTTGCTCTGAACCTCCAAGTAAAATGAGGCCTCCAAGCCTCTCTATTTGGCCCTCAGGACTCTCCTCAATCCACAGCCCCTCACCAGGGCATATTCCTCGCCAACCCTACTTTGAGTCCTCTTAGATTTTTTTTTAATAATTATTTTTATTGATTTTATACAATCAGACAAAACAAAAAAAACAGAGAAAAATACAAACACTATAAAAATATACATAAAAAGAAAAAAGAAAACATACCACAAAAAAGAAAAAACGCACAATAACAATACCCATAATCATTTTAACTTTCTTCTAACTCTTCAGACCATTGTTTCAGGGACTTCCCCAAGTCCCCCCTAACTGATTTCCTTTTCACATCTTCTTTAGCAGTTTCCTAATTATTCTTTTAAACATTTTCCAAAACTATCTCCATATCTTTACATCAAAACAACTATATTAAATTCATCTATACTTTTTTCCTAACATCTACTTTCATCCCTAATGCCTAATAAGAATTTTTTTCCCTCATAGAAATTCAAATTTTTATACACCACAATGTTTCCCTAAATAAACTTTAAACTTCTTCCAATCTTCTTCCACCGTCTCCTCTGTCTGGTCTCAGAGTCTCCCCGTCAGTTCAGCGAGTTCCATAAAGTCCATCATCTTCATCTGCCATTCTTCTATAGTTGGTAGTTCTTGTTTCTTCCAGTATTTTGCCATTAATATTCTTGCTGCTGTCGTAGCATACATAAAGAAAGTAACATCCTCTTGGGAAATTTCTTCGCTACTTTGAGTCCTCTTTGAGTGGCTTCGCCTGGCTAGAATGAGTGCTTGAACTCTGCTAATGTCTCTCGCTTGTGTGGATGGAGGCTGTGTGAATGCATGTAGAAACCAGCCTACTATACAAAGATCAACACTTCCATCCATTGCTCCACCTACTTTTGTATCCAGCACTGCCCACCACTAGCATAGGCATCCTGCCGAAGGTGGCCCTGAAGGGAAGGCATCCCATCTCTGTTCTGAGCAATGATCATGGTGCTATTGCAAGGAATCAGAGAAAGCTGCAGTTGTTTAAGCCAGGCATCTCCAAACTTTGGCCCTCCAGATGTTTTGGACTATAATTCCCATCATCCCTGACCACTGGTCCTGTTAGCTAGGGATCATGGGAGTTGTAGGCCAAAACATCTGGAGGGCCGCAGTTTGGGGATGCCTGAATTAAGCCAAGCATTGCCCAACGGGGGGCAACCCTAAGGGTTCCACAGCCAGTGTTCCTTTCCAGAGTAGCTGTGCTACTCAGTATCTCCTCTGCTATAGCAGCATTGACATGAGTGCACACCTAATTAGTCTCCGGAATCTTTTTCAATATCCAGTGGAAGCGTCCATCCCTATGCCTTTAAGCAGATAGTAATTAATTTTCAGGAAATTACAATGGCACATCCTCCAGCAAGCATCTTCCCTTGGTAATCGAATGAAATCTAAATTTACATTTCCTAGGAAACATCTCCACCTTTCCCCACAAAGGACACGTCACCTGCCTGCAAGTTCTGGTTGACCGGGGACCCCTCATGACATCCTTGCCATGCTCCAGCAGGGAAACGGTATTGTGATGCTCGCTGACAGCTCATTACCTGTGCCCTTTGTTGGTCAATGTCCTTTCTGCCCAGCCCTGTCCTGAACGAAATCACCCTTTGTGAGTGAACAGCATTCAGGAATCTTTCTTCCTTTAATTAGACACATCTCTGTCTCCACTTTGTTCATTCCTTTGAGTAATGCGCTTGCTGGACTGCTCCCCGCCACTCTATTCCAAGCATGTTCCGACCCCAGAGATGCCTGCAGGAGTCAGACCTCTTCTTCAGCTTAGCTAGATCCTTAACCTTGCCTCCTCTCCCTGCCTTCCTGTTTCTGAGCTGTGTATATTATCTTCTACAGACTAGACAGGAACTGGGCAGAGGAGGAATGATGGAGGCTGCCTCCCCATCCTGACACTTCCAGGGTGGAGGAAGAGGAAGACAGTATAGATTTACAACAGGGGTTTGAGGGAGGTCACAGCTCAGAGACAAAAGAGGGGGAAAGCTGGGAAATCGTGGGAGAGCCAGAACAGCTAGCTGGCACGTTGTCATTAGAAAGCATTCCATACCCTCCATCTCCCAGAACCCGGCGAGCCTTAAAAGTAGGAGAGCAAAGAGTTCAAAGACAGAGGGCATGTAGCAGCACCCGTAGAGGAGACGATGAGAATGACGAATGAGGAAGTGGGAGAGATGGGGGTGGGTGGAGATTTGATAACACCATTATTGAAGAGGCTGGGTTCTATAGCCTCTCTCTGTAAAGATTGAAATTAAAAAGGACCATAAGAAACTTTTACTTGTCTTTATGCTTTCCTGGGCAACCAGCTGGGAGCCGCTGACGGCATCCTGACAGGACCCTTGAAGGAAGCACAACCGAGGGTTACCCTAAAAGGAGGCCTTGGGGTGTTGCCAACTAAGTTTTGCTCACCCAAGAGTAGGCGCACCCAAGTTAGTAATGTCCATTACTTTCAATGGGTCTCCTCTGAGCAAGACATAGTTGAATACAACCCAGTTCTGATGATGATGATAATAATGGATGGTATTAAATGCTAGCCTTACACCCATTGATGTTAATGGGCATGACTTAGGTTCACTAACTTCAACAGGTTTCGTCTAAGTAAGGTTTAGCTGAATACAGCCAATGATGATGATAATGAAGATAGGCCATAACCAACAAAGCTTTACTCAGAGTAGATCCATTGGATGATAAACCCAAGTAAGTCATGCCCATTATTTTCAACTAGCATCTCATACAACTTTTTTTTCTATTTCTGAAACTACATTAGGAGGGTTTCAAGGAACCCAGGGTTGTGAGCAGATTTAGCTCAAGGTCAGCCGATGAAGGCGACCCCACCTTCAGCTACCACATCACCACTTGAGCCTGGAGAACTTTCTTCAGATGTTCATAGATAACAAAAGACCAGAGTCTTCTTTTCAGACACCTGGGCAGTTTTCCCCATCAAAGAATTTGTGCCTGGCCTTTGCCAGTTATCCCAGACCCAGAGGTCACAGGGAAACTCAGGAATCCACTCCTCTTTATTCCCCCTTATTTGGAATGGGCAATTACCGGTATTAGAATCTTCCTCCTCCTTCCTGCCTCTAACTTTCTCACTTTCCCTAAACTCTCTACCTCAGATCTCAAACCCATCATTTACATTGGCAAGCGTTTCCTCTTGGTGTGTTAAGGCCTCTGCTGCATTTTGCCTGCTTCCCCAGTACCCACCTTTAATCCACATAACACATAATCCACGTAGTAAAATCTCTCTCTCTCTCTCTCTCTCTCTCTCTCTCTCTCTCTCTCTCTCTCTCTGCAACAGGAGCTGTGTGAGCTTAGGACCCAAGCAATGTGGGTGTTGCGCAGCCTGTGTAACGTGCAAGAACTATAACCACCTTGCTGTTTTATATTTCTCCACAAGTGCTTCAAGTTGCAAAGCCACTTCTACTTACAGACACCCACACGGTGGCCATTGTGACGAGTAGGTCAGAAGGCAGGGAGGTCAACAGTAGGTGGCGCCAGAGCCAGCAACAGGCAGAGCCAAGCAATGCTAGTGTTGTCCCCATCCTCCTCCCCTTCCCTGCTGAGTTCTACAAGAGCAACTGAGGAGGAAGCTGACAGGCAAGAATGATTAAGGCAAGAATGGACACCCTGGCTGAGGATAGACTGAGGCTGGTGGGGTAGGCAGATTCATTGGCTCTGCCTCCATCTACTGTTTGGACTCCAACTATTGCCTTTTACCTTACCAGACACAATAAGCACAAAGTGCTGCCGCAGATGCACTTAGTCCTCTGCAGCTAATGCATTTTAGTGGGAAGTGATTTCAGGAACAATCTTCTCTAGGGTTTCTCGGCCTCAATTGCACCCATTTTTAAAGCCAAATATGTGTTGGCTGATTGTACATTGGTCAAATACTGGTGTCAAAAGCTGCAGAATCCCAGTGGGCGGACTGTAAAAGAAAATGGGAGAAAGACAGACAGAGAGAACTTTTCTTCCTCTCCGTTTAGAAATGGTCATCCAATTCTGTTAGGTGTCCCTAAGTTCCAGGCAAACAAAAGTAAGCCCTTCTTCACGCAAGAGACATAATTAACTTACGGCATTAATTGTCACAAGATGCGCTGCTGAACACTAGCTTACATGGCTTTTGAAAAGGATTAGGCAAGCACATGGGGGATAACCCTATTGATGCCTATTAGTTCAGATAACTCGAGGGAGGGAATTTCTAAGACATTCCCTGGTGGTGACTGAGTGGGGATTTGAACCTAGGTCTCCCTGTTCCTAGTTGAACACTCCAACCACTGTTGAACCTAACTGAACCACTCTAACCAGCTCTCTCTTGGGGAGCACAACACAATGGTGTTCCATAGTTTTCCAGTCTGAAGCTCAGTTCAGCTCTTCACTTTTCCGCATCTGTTTGTGAATTATTTTTTTAAAAAATTCTCGTGAAAATTCATCAGCATTTTAGTGTGAAGTTATCCTAATATACATGCTTGTATGCATGTTTTCCTAATATGCACATTTTTGTATGTTATTTTCACCAGCATAAGGATTTTCCTTCATCCTTTACCCATGCATATGCATTTTTTATACATAGTACTTGTATATGCATTTTTGCATCGTATATGCATTTTTGTACGTAGTACTGCAAAATTCAGAGGAGTGTGAATTTCAAAGGCTGGCTGTGTCTTGATCCTTGTATTGTTTCAGAAATGTGCAGAATATGGCAGGCTCATGTTTACATGCAAACTGAATCACATTTCCCTCCAGCCCTGATGGGAAATAACTATCTTGGGCATCATTCAATGTTCTAACTTTCACAGAAACTAAAGCGTGGCAGCAACTACTGAGCTACAGATTGTCTAACAAGATAAAGGACTAAGTCATCATGAGTGGTTATTTTTTCCCATTCCTAAATTGATCCCTTTAACTGATAATTGATCCTGCTCTTAAGGGAGGGCATATACTTTGGGAAGAGGAGAACATAAGCCATTTCTAACAAACTAATCAACCAAACTGTATCCTTAGGACAACTTCCAATAGAAGAGGAAACTTTGTGCAAACCTTTGCAGGATGGGCCAAGAAGCCCAGTAAGGACTAGGGAGGGAAGGAATTCAACTCAATTTTTATTTAAAAGTGGGCCTAATTAGCATTTCCAAAACAATCTGGAAACTGAAGCACAGCTACCTTTTGAAATTCATACTTCTATGAATTTTGCAATGTAGGTCTCCAGCCAAATAACTTGGACAAAAATACATTCATTACGATATATGGTGCATGAACCAAAGGGAAAAAAACATTTTAAAATGCATGATATTAAAGGAAAATCCTTTGCAAATATGGGGAAGATGTTTATATTTGGGGGAAATTGCAGCAACAAAAAACGCTGGTGAATTTTGGTGAGGACATTTCAAAACAAGTTTGCAAACTGATGTGGAAATGTGGAGAATGGAACAAAATTGGAAAAAATAAGTAGCTAACAAGAATCAAAATGGAGAGATTCATCCATCTCTAGCAATCTTACACCTACCTAATTGAGAGTGACTCCCGATGCTTTGAGGACTTACTTGGCAGTAAAGTGGAAAGTATCACTTGTAACAAACTTTACTTTGACTTTTGAAGGGAAGATCTGACTTGATCAGAGGGCATCATCATAACCACTGTGCCAACCCTAATGGTGCCAGAGGGATATTTGTGTTCTTAAGGCGACCTGTTTGCTTTGTCGGGGCATCGCACTGAAACAACACCAACACCCACTTCCTTCCAGAAAGGCTTTGACACAACACCTTAATCTGCATCCCTTTCCTGTAACCAAGCGAAGGATGCATTAACTAAAATAAATGTGTATTCCTTTAACATTTTGACGGCCGATTCCATTTCCATCTCCTGCCCCCTTCCCTGCCTTGCTTTCCTCCTATCAAATTTCAAATTGTAAGCTTCTTGGGGCAGAGGCCTACCCTCTTGCACTTTGCAAAATGTTGTGCACAGTGGTGGTGCTATGCGAAGAATAGGCAACATCAACGAGGAGTCTCCATGCTTTGACTTTAACCTTGCTTTGTTATATTCCCACTCAAATCCCACTCAATTACTTGCCTCTTTGGCTGGAATCCTGCCAAGGGGATAATTGTTTTAATGTACTTTATAATGGTCCGAGTCCAGCCTTTCAGTCTCTCCCCAACCCCAACAGAAACAGCTAACCACAGCAGCAACAAAAACAACAACAACACGACAACAATTCCCATCTATTCACACACATTGTATTGCGTACATCCAGACAGTCTTCTTTGTCAGAGAGAAAAGTTAAAAAGAGATAAACCACGGCTGAAGAATCAAAGTGCGTGAAATCAAGTCAAACATTGTTAAGTCCCCAAAATAGAGGTTGGGGGAGGAGGAAATCAAACAAAAACACCCGTCACCATGGGGAGGAATAAGAAGTGATTGCTACATCCTGAATTGTCCCTGGTCGACTGTTGATCTCCAACAGGGGGACACAACAAGGTTGACAAACTCACATTTCCTCATCTTTTGAACACAGGGCATTGCCCGTGGTTTGGTGAGCGCAGCTGCAACATCATAGCAGCTTCTGTTCTGCCCCCCACACCCCCAGGTTGGGGGGAGGGGTTTCCCCTCCAATCACTCTTGCAAATCAAAATCAATCCTACCACCGCAACGGTCCTAGCTTTTGAGTTTTGCAGGCAAGGAGATGAGCCTCAGACACGACGCCTCCAGCTCTTCATCAGCACGGCGCCCCACAGACACCTTGCCAAACTCCATCTCAAGTTGGGCATTCCAACTCTCGGCAGCAGAACTCCTCTCCTGCCCCCCCCCCACAGTGTCTCCCCCTAGTACATCTTTTGTCACCACCGGGTCTTCTGCTCCCGTCCGGAGCGGCGCGCACCTCTGATCAGCAGACACAAATGTTCATCATAGCCATCAAGCTGACACATCCCAACAATGGCCACACAAAGCGAGCGCTCAGCGGCTTGGCAGAGCCCTTGATGGAACGCTGCTGTTCCCATGCCAAGGCTTGCTTCTGCTTCTTGCACTTCTCACCCCCACCCACCCACCACCCCTCCCTGTGTTCAAAGAGACGGAAACACAACATACAAAGAGATAGCACATAGAGGAATTACCTTTTCTCTTTATTTTGCTTTCGGGACTTGTGTAACAACCCTATGAGGACAACAGCTGCTCGGATTCCTGCTCGTTTAGCGTGCATCCTACCAGGAGATTGTGACATAGTTAAAGTGACACTTCTGCAGGCAGGTGGTGCTGCCGATGTCGCCAGCCGCTGGCAGGAGACCTGCTTTTAAAAAGTGCACCCCTCCCTCCCTCCCTTTTCCGCACACAGGCTCATTCCCCCCCCTCTCCTTTTCTGCTTTTGCTGTGACTGCAGCCGGATAGGTAAGTCCGTTCCCGGAATCAGGTGACTTCTTCCCACTCGGACGACCTTCAAGTCACCTGGAGCCTGCCTGCTCTTTTTTGCTAGCCAAGCCCCTCTTCTGAGCTCCGCTCGCTTGCAGGGGGGTTGCCAAACAGCCAAGCCAGAGGAGCAGAGGTGGCATTCCCAAGTCAATTAAATCGCTTTCAACTATACCCAGCTGCACATGCGGCCGCCGGCTTTCTGCCAATCTGTCACGCCTGCGCTCACAAGCCGCCAGCGTCAGCTCCCGGCTCAGCCCCGAAAGGAGAAGAGAAGTTGAGGGCTCGCTTCAGAGCATTCTTGTGGCTTTGTTATTTGTTATTTGTTTTGGTTTGGTTCTTTTGCAATGTTCACTATGGTCATTTGGAAAAAGCACTCCATCAAGGCAAGCAGGTGCAGAAGTTAAGAGGGACAGGTTCTCCTTGTCTTTGGGCTGCCAGGAGAAAAATCTACAAGCCGAAAAGACAGGACCACTTGCCACTGGGAGAGAGACGCATCTTTGCGCTTTTAACATTGCTCAGCAGAAGATTTTCTCCAAATCCATGTGCATTTTTATACATCCATATAAAAGGGGAAGAGGGTGACGCTTCTGTGATTTGATGTTGCGGAAACGAAAGCTTTCTGTGAGGTGGGTATGATTAATTGCTAGGGCGGGGTTTGTGTGTGTGTGTGTGTGGTTTTGGGATGCATTTTCCTCTACAACGAATTGTTTCCCTTGCTTAGGGAAAATGGGTTATTCAGAGGATCATGTTTCGTATTGCAGTGTAACTGCAGCAGCTGCAATGAATAAATGCTTCCCCCCCCCCCCCAACCTTTAGTGGATGTCATTTACTGATTGCTGTTAGAGATTAGAAACATTTTAAGAGTATTAAAATGAAAGGGGCTTGATTTGCAACTGTCTGGCGGCTGCACTGCAAGGGAAAAAGATCACTTCATCTGTGCATGGTGGAAGATGAATGGAAACTGCCTGGATAGCCTGAGATCAGGCACAGCAAACTTGGAAGTTGAGGGGCACCTTGTTCCAAAAAGTTTTCGCAGCGATGACCCACGCACACTGAGTTCACGAAATCTGGATGAGAGCAATGAAGATCCAGAAGGCAATGCGGCCTTGCTCTCACTCTCAGTTGACTTTGTGACATCATCAAGTAAATAAAGCTGATTGGCCACAGTGTAGCAATGTCATCACATTAGCCAAGTGAACCCACGGGGTCACCCATGTGACAATACACAGGAAGGAAAATATGAGTTCTTTTTCAAACAAGGAGGGGGCACTGAACTAGCATCTGATTGGAAAAGCAGCGGTGCAAACCAAGCTAAAGAGGCCACAAACAGGGTCCTGGATCCAATCTCTGACGTCGTCAGGTAGGGGTGGAAAAGACAGCTGTCCGAAAATCAGGAGAGATTATACCATTCAGTGCCCAGGCCGGCCCATACAAGAGGCAAGGTGAGGCAACCGCCTCAGGCGGCAGGGTCCACTGGGGAAGCAGATCCAAATGTCAATCTTTCTCCCCCCCCCAACACCCTGTCTCTGATTTAGATCTTCCCTGACCCCTTCTTCCCTGGCAAGGGCGCCATTTTGTATTGGGCAAGGTCCCAAAATGTATTGGGCTTGGTCAGTGCAGAAATCGTTTAGCCAAGCTGGAGACAATGGCTTGGTAAAAGGCAGCTTCCTTTGGTGCTCTATGGTACAATCAGTGGAGGCTACTCCATTAGGGCACTGCCTTGCCAACCTCTCAAGCCAGCCCTTTATTTGCCTGCCTCCTTAATCACAGCCAGACTAAGGAGTGGCCCTGCCTATCAGCACCTTCCTCCTTAGTCCGATGCTTGCAAAACTCTGCAAGGGGGACAAAGCCATAGCTCCTTGGCTCTGCCTTTCAATGGCTCTGGCGCCACCTACTGTTGGTCTTCCTGCCTTCCACCCTGGAGGTTCCAGCAGGCACCAGCCGCTTGCTGGGTGCAATTCCTGCAAGGCACACAGCAAGAGACCCCTGATGCACTCCAACCCAAGAGCCTGTTCCTTTTTGCTGCTACAGAGAAGGGTGGGCTGCTGTACACGATGAGCTGCAGGCTACATGCAGGAATGAATGTTGCCAGGGACAGAAACTATACAGCACATCTTGCTTCCATCCCCCTCTCCCTCCGCCAAACAAAATGCTTCCCACACTTCCTGTTCGGTGCTAAAACACAGAATTGGGAACGTGGGCTGCAACCTTCTGGCCCATATTGCTTTTGAGGATCAAGGTAAAAGCACAGACATTTGAAGAACCAGAAGGAACATTTCTCCCCTGCTAATGACTGGCGAATCTATAGTGCTTATTGATCATATTGCTGGTTTGAGAGGACGACGAGTTTATAGATTTATATTGCATTGTGATGCTGCATTAATTTTTTAAAAAATCACGTGTCAGATTTTTATGGTGTGCATTTTATTATTTATTATTATTTATTGAACTTATATATTCCGGGGGTCTCAGGGCAGTATTGTGTATGTTATTATAATAATATTATTCATATTATTATTATTATTGTGATGCAATGGGGGAGAATTGATCGTTGGTATTGAGTTCATCAGGGGTAGGGAAAACCTTTTTCATCCTGAGGGCAGTATTCTGATCTAGGCAAGCTTCCAAGGGCCACTTGCCAGTATTGGGTGGGGCCAGGTGGAGCAACAAATTTTAAAGCCATTCAAGTTAGCCATCACTGCCTCATGTGGGAGTGAGTTCCGTAGTTTAACTGCCTACATTTCCGTTAGTGTTTTGGTTTGGGTATTGGATAGCTGTGTTTTGCTTCACATATTGGTTCAAGAAGTGCAGGTTAGGTGGTTTCTCACCCAAATTGAACTTCTCTCACATTCCTAGGAGGGCTTCTCAAAAGCCCTCAGCTGTGACACAATTCGACTTTCAACATTTAGTTGCCATGGAGATCAAACATGCCCGGACTCCACCAACACCCTAATCATTTTACCTGTCCACTTACCCAGACAAGCCAGTGAGACAAACATTAACCTCTGGGTTTTGAAATTTAGGTGCTCAAAGAAAGCGCCGGGGGGGGGGGCAGCAACACACACAGAAACAAGGTGAAACTTCTCCATGATTCACACGTGTTTAAATATCTGGCTAAATGTGGCTTAAGGTCCATAAATAGTAACACCTTAGAGTTCCAGGGCCCAAAAGAAATCAGATTAGCCTCAACTAGAACCAGGGCCTTCTCAACACTGGCCCCGACCTTGTGGAATGCTCTTTCTCCTGAGACCAGGGCCCTGCGGGACCTGATTTCTTTCCGCAGGGCCTGTAAGACAGAGTTTTTCCGCCTAGCATTTGGCCTGGAGCCAACCTGATCCCCTCCCCCATTTTCCCTTTCTTTTTCCGCTTTTGTATGAGGCTGCATTTTTAGTTTTTGATTTTAATATTAATGTATTTAGTCTTGTTGTTGAGTTGTATTTTAACAAGTTGTTTTATATTTGGTGTTAGCCGCTCTGAGCCCGGCCTTGACTGGGGAGGGCGGGGTATAAATAAAATTTATGATGATGATGATGATGATGATGATGATGATGATGATGATTGACAGGCACTGAAATAAAACACCCAGTGCCATCGTCTTGCTGTGTTGGATCTGCCAGCAGCTCGGGATTCCTCAAGAGGCGATTAGGGGTGAGGGGAAAATGAGATTCAGTTCGTATGTAGAGGCAAACCTACCAAATTCACAAAAGAACACACAGACCTTAGCCTGGAAAAGAGGAGACTGAGAGGAGATATGCTAGCCACCTTCCAGTATCTCAATGGCTTTCACACGGAAGGTGGAGCAATCTTGTTTTTTTTTCCCTGCTCGGGATGGGTAGGACTTGAACCCATGGCTTCAAGTTACAAGAAAGGAGATTCTGACTAAACATCAGGAAGAACTTTCCGACAGCAAGAGCTGTTCGACAGTGGAACCAACTCCCTCAAAAGGTTGTGGACTCTGCTTCCTTGGAGGTTTTTAAGCAGAGAGGTTGGGTGGTTATCTTTCATGGATGCTTTAGCTGAGATTCCTGCATTGCAGGGGGTTGGACTAGATGACCCCTGAGGTCTCTTCCAACTCTATTATTCTATGAACCAAAGCACAGCTATCCTTTGAAATCCTTTGAAATCTCTAAATTCTGCTCTCTAGCCAAGCAAAGCTTACATAAATGTGCCCAGGAAGAGTGCTAGTGTTCTTGGGTCCTGCTTGTGTGCTTCCTACCAAGCATCTGGCCGGCCATTGTGAGAACAGGATGCTGGATGAAATGGGCCATTGGCCAGATCCTGCAGACAGGCTCTTCTGATGTTTGCTCTCTCTCTCTGCTCTCCTCATTCATTCCTGGGCAGTTTACAGCTGTGGTCCAGGGCTACCTCATGTTAATCATTTACAAGAAACAGAGTGCGGTCTAGCAAAGTCCACAAACTGTTTTAGATAGCAAGCACAACGTTTAAAAAAAAAAAGAACAAAAATCTGGATAACAGAGAGGTACACGTCCCTGATCACTAGGATGGGGGTGTTAAAGGAGCAGACAACCAGACCTGATGGCCAATAAAAGGATGACTTTCACTGCTCGCTTCTGTTGGATACCTCCAACCAACTGTTCAAGGGCACTTCTTCTCTGTGGAAATGTGACCCTCGGAATCAATGAAGCCCAAACTGATTTGTCTGAGTAACTGTGGGATGCACCTGGCTACCTCCCGGCAGGTGTAGTTTATGGGCCCAATTTTTCAGAGGCATTCAGGGCAAAGAAGCGAAATGGCTCGTCCTTTATGAAAGGGCACCACCACCCATTTGTACCAATGCCCTTTCGATGGTGCCCTTTCCTAACTCGCGGAGAGAAACCAGAACCTGCCCTGGCCCCTGTTGGTGGACGTGTTGCTTGGCCTCTCTTTCTGCCAAAGGGTTTAAAGGCGTAGATTCCTACGGCACGCAATTCAGGTTACAGTCTGCCAGTGGTCGTGGCAAAGGTTCAGCTATGTTTGATGTGCCCCCGGGCTCTCATCTTGAAAAGCAGGGAAGACGTAGTCATCCACATGGTTGGCACACCAAGCCAAGAGACTAGGCAAGCAAACAGGCACTCCCATCCAGTAGGCTGGGTTTTCCGAGTCTGTTCTTACTGTCGCAGTCATCTCTTGCACCCTTGTTGACAAAGGTAGAGTCAACGGGGCCAGCTCATGGTCAGATCTCTCTGTAGATGGGATGGGGGCTCTTGGGGTGTGGGGACCAGCTCTGGCACCACTGAGGTGTCTGATGACCTGGCAGTCATCTCAGCCCCTCCCTAGGGTCCAAGTCAACAGCCACTACTCTGCTATGCTCCACCCCAGAGTCCCATTCTGACAGTTCCCAGAGAGCCAGTGTGGTGTAGTGGTTAAGAGCGGTGGACTCGTAATCTGGTGAACCGTGTTCGCTACCCCGCTCCTCCACATGCAGCTGCTGGGTGACCTTGGGCTAGTCACACTTCTCTGAAGTCTCTCAGCCTCACTCACCTCACAGAGTGTTTGTTGTGGGCGAGGAAGGGAAAGGTTGTTAGCCGCTTTGAGACTCCTTAGGGTAGTGATAAAGCGGGATATCAAATCCAAACTCCTCCTCTTCTTGTTCCTCCTCCCTTAGGCCAGTCCTGTCAAGACATCTCCACAGGGCTCAAGATGCAGTCATTGCCAGAGAATGTTATAAATTCCTAGAACTGCAGAATTGTAGTGTTGGAAGGGACCCTGAGGGTCATTTAATGTAACTCCCTGTGATGCATTCTTTAGGCCAGGTATGTCCAACCGGTCAGTCGCGAGCTACCGGTCGACCACAGGCTGTCCCTGGTCATTCCTGGTTGATTGTGGGTTCCTGATTGATCACCCCCTCCACCCCACACAACTTTGCCTCATCCTCTCCCCCAAAAAACTCAACAATTGTGGTCAATCCTCCCCCCCCAAAAAAGATGAACAACTCTGGTCAATTCAATGGGTAGTTGATCCTCTATCCTAACCATGGTGATAATGAAATATGGAAGGTTGTGGCACGTATTTGAGTGGAAGGTTCTTTGCTTGGGCCTCTGACAGAGAGAAAGCAGTTAAAACAGCTGATTGCCAGTTTATTTATGGTGGGAGTAGATCGCAGTCTCTTGGAAGTTGGACGTGCCTGCTCTAGGCTAATGATAGCCTATGGAGAGCCCTGTCTGATTGGACTAAAGGTCCAGCATCCTGTTTTTGCACAGTGACCAACCAGGAGACTCCATGAAGCACTGGAGCAGGGAGTGAAGGGAACAGCCCCCCCCCCTGTTATTCCCCAATAACTGGTATTCAGAAGTGGACTGCCTCCAAAAATGAAACGCCCTACTCAAAACTCTGATGGTCAAGAACATCTGAGTCCTAGAGGACCAGATCACGAGGCTCATCTAGACCACATGTTGAGGAAACTTCACCAGCCAGGGAGCCAGATCCCTATTTCCCCACCTCTGGAGGGTGACAGGTGAGTGGAGCAACTCACCTACCAATCCCCTGATGTCACCATGACACAATAACACTGCACTTTAAAGCCCTGACTGTCCAGATTTCAAAGCGCAGGACGGGGCTGTTTGGAAGCCCTTTCCCAAGCAGCCTCACACCGCTCTTTAAACCCCCAGGTTTCGAAGGTTGAAAGAGTAGCATGGACATAGCTGCCAAGTTATCCCTTTTTTACAGGGATTTTCCCTTATGCTGAATAGGCTTCCTCGTGAGAAAAGTGAAAACTTGGCAGCTATGAGCATGGAGGCTGTTTACAATTGAAAGGCGATTCTCCTTCGCAGTTTTCACTTTTCTGAATTTTTCAATAAAGTTCCCCGGCAAAGTAATGTGCTGGGGGAAATCATAAACTAGGGTGAAAAGCTCCGAATGTCTGGTTTGACCCTTAAGGCTGATTCTGGCGCTACATTAATGTCACATTTGCCAGGCACTGCATCACTCACACTTTCTGTAGCTCTGCTAAAACTGTATTTTCTACATTGCCAGTTTGTAGATCTCAGCTGAGAGAAAATCCATGACCTGAAACGAACTCCAGAGCAAAGGGATCTGGTCATAAGCTAGACCCCTCTGAGTCCACAGTTCATATGCTCTGGTTATGAGCTTTTAAACCTCTCTTTAGTTTGGGACCACAATATCAAATGCACAGCCTTTGGGCACACACACACACTACAGGTAGGACAATACTATTTAGAAATGGTAATGTTTCATCAGGCTGGAACAGAGCACCTTCCATTTGGTGCATGTTGCTGCCCCGTGTGGTGAGTTAAAAGAATAGCAGCTTGGAACATCTTCATGGCACTGAAGATGCTTTACATTGCTGCATGTTTTGTGATTTTAAATCTCTGCCGGGGCTCTCTCATCAAAGAGTACAACCAGGGAATTCTTCGTTTTATCAGTGGTACCTCGGTTTAAGTACACAATTGGTTCCGGAAGTCTGTACTTAACCTGAAGCATACTTAACGTGAAGCAAACTTTCCCATTGAAAGTAATGGAAAGTGGATGAATCCGTTCCAGACGGGTCCGCGGAGTACTTAAACTGAAAGTACTCAAACCAAAGCGTACTTAAACCGAGGTATGACTGTACCTAATTATTTTCTCCTTTAGCCAAATACAAAATATACCAACAGAACCTACCTAATTCACACTTCCTTAAACAATACCCAAATAAAAAAACAGCCATCATTCAAAACTCACACTGCTCTGAATATTGCAAGGCAGTTCTCCAGTCAAGTAATATATAAACAATGCATATAAGAGGTTAACCTGTTCATAAAAAATGCATATATTAGTGAAAGTAACATACAGAAAGCATTATACTAAGCTAAATTGCTTGCAAACGTGTGTTAAATGAAATTTGTACTAAACTGCTGGTGAATTTTCAAGATGAGTTTTCTTACTATATAAGAAAATTATAAGGATGTCATCATGCCACTTTTCACCAGATGGATCAGGCCATCTAATCAGTCTCCTGTTCTCACAGTGGTCAACCAGATGCAAAGACCATAAGCAACAGTACTCTCCCCTCCTGCGGTTTCCACCAACTGGCATCTAGTGGCATACTGCTTCTAATAGAAGAGGAAGAACATTGCCACTGTGGCTAGCAGCTATTGATAGCCTTATCCTCCATCAGTCATTCTAATCCTCTTTTAAAGCCATCTTGTTTGGTGGCCACCACTACATCTTGTGGGAGCAAATTCCATGTTGGGCCAGGAAAGATAAATTGTCCCTTCCTATATTCGAATTAAGCTCATGCTGGGGGGGATGAGAAGTCCCAGCAGCAGCCAAAAATATGCCAGGAAACTGCAAGCTCAAATTGCTGGTATGTGAACACACACTTCATTTTGTATGACCTTTAGGAAATAGAGTTCCGTTAGCTATGCAAAGGGGGAAAGTCTATTAAAATTCCTTGACATTTATTCTTCAAAGAAGGGAGCTTTGCTGCTAGATAGAGAGTATAATTTCAGAAAGGACAAAAAGGTCCTACACACACACAGTCAATTAGACACCATGGTGAATATATCATTTGGGTACTCCAACTGTGGCCTATTCGTCAAGACTCCGAGTTGCCACTTTTCTAAGAAAATGAGAAATCTAGAAATGCCAACCGGTGGCAAGGTGACAGCAAACTTTGACCCTAGTTCACGAACCTCGGTTATATCAAGAGATGGGTTCAAACACATTCACATTATTAGAAAGGGTCGTTGGCAAAAACAGAAACCGCTCTGATGGGTGCCTTCTAACTGCCAAGGCCAATTAAAATACAGGTCCCATTTGAAAATATATTTGATTAAACTGATATCACTGTAGAATTTCGGTCTGCTCTGCAAGTCTTTTGCTGCTCCATTTTCATGGCAGGCTATTTGGATGATCCATTTTGCAAACCTGTATAGCAACTGGTTCTGGAAAAGTGTCTATCTGTATACAGTGGTACCTCGGTTTAAGTACACAATTGGTTCCGGAAGTCCGTACTTAACCTGAAGCGTACTTAACCGGAAGCTAACTTTCCCATTGAAAGTAATGGAAAGTGGATTAATCCGTTCCAGACGGGTCTGCGGAGTATTTAAACTGAAAGTACTCAAACCGAGGCGTACTTAAACCGGGGTATGACTGTAGACACAGAATTCTTAGGAACTGGCTCTGTACAAATAGAATCATGATTTATGGCGGCACTATTGATATTATACATTCAGGAACAAAGTTAGGGGTGAGCACTGTTGGGCAGTTGCCAATGGCCTGAGCCTTCAGGAGGACCCACCTTGCTGCTAATCCAAAATGTCAGCTGTAGGAATCACAGAATTGTAGAATTGGAAGGGACCCTGCAGATTATCTAGTCCAGGAAAAAGCAGCTGCCTCATATGGGGATTGAACCTGCAACCTTGGGATTACCAGCACCATGCTCTATAACGAACTGAGCTACATGTTGAACATGGAAAGCTGCCTTTAACTGAGCCAGACCCTTGGTCTGCCCAGCTCAGTATTGTCTTCATCGATGGGCACTGTCTCTCCAGGGTTTCAGCCAGGGAGTCTCTCTCAGTCCTGCCTGGAGACAGGGGCGGAGGAAGGGGGTGCAGTGGGGGCGGTCCACCCTAGGTGTCACCACTGAGGGGGGTGACAAAATGCCGGGTGGCACTCACCACAGGGCCTGCAGCGCACCCGAGCCATGTGTCTTTCCTAGGAGTGGCATGGGGCTTGGGCACCCGCAGGCTCTATGCTGCCCCAAACCGTCCACCCGCTGTCTCCTCTCCCAGCTGTAGGGTGGCTGAGTGGGAGGAGGCAGGCAGACTCCTCGGAGGCCCCGTGAAGCGTCCTGCCCTGGCTCACCCTGCCCTGCAGGCGGTTGGCCCCACCCCTGGGCGCAGGGCACATGCACCGCCCCAGGAGCCCGATCGGCTTCCTCCACTGCTGCCTGGAGAGGCCACTAGGGATTGAACCTTGGACCATCTGCATACGAAGGAGGTCCTCTGAAGCTGAGCTACGGTCTCTTTTTGCAAAGGGAGTCTGGGAAATTGCTTTGGGCCTAGTCCAGGGCAGGGCCAAACTTGGCTCTCCAGCTGTTTTGGGACTACAATTCCCATCATCCCTGACCACTGGTCCTGTTAGCCAGGGATGATGGGAGTTGTAGTCCCAAAACAGCTGGAGGGCTAAGTTTGTCCATGCCTGGCCTAGTCAAACCAATGGAGCATCTAGCTTAGTACTAGCTCTCCAGGGCTCTCAGCCCTCCTTGGAGATGCTAGGCACTGAACCTGGAGCCTTCTGAATGCAATGCAGATGCTTGCCCACTGAGCTACAGCCAGTCAGTGTGTAGATCAGGGGTCCCCAGACTTACCCGCCTTCGGGCCGGTGCCCGCCGCGCCGATCGCGCGGCAGGCCGGAGGGCGGGGGAGTGCACGCCAGTGTGCATGTGCACACCCATTTACTGGCGCGGTGGCGCGCTTCTAGGCCGGAAAAATCACCTAAAATTGTTTGTGCGCATGCGTATGGGCCTCCCCCGACCCAGAAGTGCACCTCCCCCACCCCGGAAGTGCACCGGAAATGACCTCTTCTGTGTCGGGAGAGGCCCATACGCATGCGCAGAAACAATTTTCGGCGTTTTTTTTCAGATCTGGAAGTGCGCCACCGTGCAGCGCGCCGCAAGAACGGGCGGCGGGGGTCGTAGCGGGCCGGATTGGGAGGCCAATTGGGCCGCATCCGGCCCGCGGGCCATAGTCTGGGGACCCCTGGTGTAGACAGTACTGAGCTAGATTGACCTGCTATAAGACAAGCTATATGATTCTATGTCAAAGCTGCTGGCAACATCCTTTTCTTTTCTTTTTTTCTCCTCCGTGAGAACCTCCGTGAGAACTTGCCTGAACCTGGGCAAAGTGAAAACGACAAAAATACACCAATAAGCCAATAAATAAATATAATGCATAGGTTGTGAGAAGAAGAAATCATTATATATATATATATATATATATATATATAGTCTCAAACTTTAAGAAAGAAATCTGGTGTCACCATCAATGGACTCAACCTTTTCCCTTCTGCAAGCTAATTATTAACAACGGTATATGTCAAGCCATTCTTGTATTTAGCCATTAACTAAATAATTTGTGTTCCTACAATGCTCTGAGAAAAGGGAACATACTTTTCCAGGATGACAAAGGCCTGCTAAATAAATCTTAAGGTATCTAATATAAGGACTGCCTGCAAATATTTAAACAAGACTGAGCCACCATCTGCCCTTGCAAACTACTTGACTTCACAGAGCCCATTCAGAGTGAGGGCAGCACTTTTTTGTCATCACTCTAAATAGGAGGATATTTTTGCCCCATTTCACAGCTCCACCTCTCTCTCTCTCTCTCTCTCTCTCTCTCACACACACACACACACACACACACACATACACATGCAAAAAGCAGAGAATACCATAGATTACACCTGTCCCTTCAATTCTGTTCAGTCCTAGTTGATATTTTGAGCACTTTCTGACCTTGGCTACAAATTGGGACCTCGTTTGAAAATGATGCAGATTCCAAGAGCTCAGCGTTAAATGGAAAAAAATTCATTGAGTGGAGGAAATAATACAGACGTTCTGCTCCATTTTGCTCATGAATTGGGTGATTTAAACACACTCATTTTGCCGTTAATGACAGTAGAATGTTAGGCCTGATAGTTTTCTGAGAAGGAACTATTATGCCCAGTAACTTATTTAGCCTCCATTCTTACATAGATTTGCTACACACAGAAGGAATATGCTTTCTAAAATGATTGCTGAGATGTAGTAGACTCATGCAATAAATCTGCACTGTTACACGTAAAGCAGTATCATTTCACCTTAAACAGCCATGACTTCTCCCAAATAATCCTGGGGGCTGTGGTTTCTTAAGGAGACCCTTATTAATTCACAGAGCTTCAGCTCCCAGAGATCCCTAGGAAAAGGGGTAGATTGTTAAACCCCTTTATATGCATTGAACAGATGGAGCCTTTGCCAAGCCAAAATCCCCCACCCAACTTTGCCACACTTTTCACTGGCTCCAGGGATGGTCCCCCTTTCAGTATCCCCCCACCCAAAAAAAAAGGTTCGCTCTCCCTACTCTCCTGGGTGCAAAGGCCAGGAGATATTGCTCTCACTCAAATTTACCTTCACTCAATATTTACCTTCACTCAAATTTACCTTCACTCAACACAATGCTTTAAATAATATGCCGTATTTTTCGCTCCATAAGACGCACCTTTTCTCTCCCAAAAAGGAAGGGGGGAAGTCCGTGCGTCCTATGGAGCGAATGCGAGAGCCTGAGCCTGACCAGAGCCAGAGCCTTGCCAAAAGCCAGAGCCTGCGCCAGAGCCATAGCTACACCTATGACCATTAAAGAAAGCAATTTTTTCCTTGTTTTCCTCCTCTAAAAACTAGGTGCGTCCTATGGAGCGAAAAATACGGTAGTCCAAAGTCAAACAAAGGTGTTTCCTGCCTTCACTGTGGTGTCTTGTGGGTAAAAAGCAATTATAATTTATTTATTTATTTATTTACTATTATTATAAAAACCACTCCGATGACAACACAAAAAGTGGTGGGAAAGAAGGTGGGTGTTCTAAAACCATTTTCCTCTCCCCTCCCAAACCCCTCTCTGTTT
Organism: Zootoca vivipara; assembly: GCF_963506605.1. Taxonomy (NCBI): domain Eukaryota; kingdom Metazoa; phylum Chordata; class Lepidosauria; order Squamata; family Lacertidae; genus Zootoca; species Zootoca vivipara. Next base: position 9,388,494 of record NC_083290.1, on the reverse strand, counting down.
TAGTATCAGCTTGAGTATTTTAACTTTGCATGTTTTAAAGTATAGTTGTAATTTCTCCTTGATTTTAATTGTTTCCTCTTTTTGTAAACTCCTTTGAGGGTTGTTGTTTTTCCCCATATTTACAATCAAGTGGTGTATAAATTTTATGAAATAAATAAATGAAAATAAGTATGTTGATGGTGACTTGTGCCTTCCTACTTCCGCCACTCACTGTAACATAGCAAGAGGAGGCTGATAGGGGCGGGTGGGAGAACCTGCCTCCTTGCTTAAAAGAGGGATGTTGCTTCTTTGAAAGGTGCATTTATGCAACTAGGCCATAACCTTTAACTGAAGCAAATAATGACTTCCGCCTGTCACAGGTGTAGGTGGAAGCTCCCGATCACAAACATGGCATTTGTTGCAGTTGTTGACCTTTTGCTCTTTCAAGGAAAGCATCCTGCCCCAACTCCCTTGCAAAACCACAGCTCTACTCTAACAATATTGCTTTCCGCCCCTTTGTGACACATAGTCTTCAGCTACTCTTCAAAGAAGGAGCGTCTCCACCCCCATCGTTCAACCCGGTCACTGAGGTCAAGCTCTGAGGGCCTTTCTGGTGGTTCCCTCACTGCGAGAAGCGAAGTTACAGGGAACTACGTAGGCAGAGGGCCTTCTCAGTAGTGGCGCCTGCTCTGTGGAATGCCCTCCCCTCAGATGTCAAGGAAATAAAAAACTATCTGACTTTTGGAAGACATCGGAATGCAACCCTGTTTAGGGAAGTTTTTAATGTTTGATGTTTTATCATGTTTTTAATATTCTGTTGGGAGCTGCCCAGAGTGGCTGGGCAAACCCAGCCAGATGGGCGGGGTATACAGGTGAAACTCAGAAAATTAGAATATCATCGAAAAGTGCATTTATTTCAGTAATGCAACTTTTTATTTTTTATTTTAATTTTAATTTTTACAAATGCTTTCTTTTGGAAATTCCACAGTAATAAAACAAAACAAAGTGCTCTTCAGGGCAACAGCACTTTGAAGAAGACTAGCAGGTCTCCCCTCAATCTTCTCCAGGCTAAATACAGGTGAAACTCGGAGAATTAGAATATTGTCAAAAAGTGCATTTATTTCAGTAATGCAACTTATTTTTAATTTTAATTTTTACAAATGCTTTCTTTTGGAAATTCCACAGTAATAAAACAAATAGTTACAATAATACAAAAATAAACATTGCTATTACATTTCATTAATTACATTCTATTTATAACTGACCTGCCTAACGACAAATAATTACAATTACAACAAAAAAAGGCTTGACATATCTTGCTTTGCATGTCATGCATCTATCTCATAGATTGGTTTCACCTTTTAAGTTGCGTTACTGAAATAAATGCACTTTTCAACGATATTCTAATTCTTCGAGTTTCACCTGTAAATAATAAGTTGTTGTTGTTGTTGTTGTTGTTGTTGTTGTTGTTGTTCAAAGCAACTGACATCCAAGTAATTTTAAATACCCCCACTCATCAGTTTCATGTACAGTGGTACCTCGAGTTACAAACACCTCAGGTTACAAACGCTTCAGGTTACAAACTCCGCTAACCTAGAAGAGCAGGCATCCCCAAACTTCGGCCCTCCAGATGTTTTGAACTACAATTCCCATCATCCCTGACCACTGGTCCTGTTAGCTAGGGATCATGGGAGTTGTAGGCCAAAACATCTGGAGGGCCGCAGTTTGGGGATGCCTGTAGAAGAGTTACCTCCAGTTGAGTACTTTGCCCCAGGATGAGAACGGAAATTGTGTGTTGGCGGCGCAGCGGCAGCAAGAGGCCCCATTAGCAAAAGCATACCTCTAGTTAAGAACAGTTTCAGGTTAATAATGGAGCAGCATAGAGGATGAAAATGAACCCTGAGGAATTCCGTATGGAAGGTTCCTCGGGGCCCAGGAATATCACCCTTTGGAATGGACCACCCAACGACGGTAGGACTTGAACCACTACATAGGGGTTCCACCCACACATAACTCGGACAGCATCTCCAGAAAGGTATCGTGGTTGGTGGTATCCATGAGGGCCATGAATTGTGTGGCATTCCAGATGTTGTACAACAGGGGTATCCAATGTGATATCCTCCAGAAGTTGTTGAACCACAAATTCCATAATCCCTGGTCCATGCTGGGTGGATCTCATGGGAGTTGTAGCCCAACAACATCTAGACTGCCAAATGTTTCCCGTCTCCAATGTGCAAGGCTGCTGCCTTAATATCTACTTAAAAAGAGGTGAGAAGAATTTGGCAGATCTCCCAAGGCTGTAACTGCGGGTCTTCATGTGAATCTCTCCTGGATGCATGCCTGATATATATAATCTGTGACTTGAAACAGGGTTCTGTTGAGCAGTCCTGATCAACAGCCTTCAAAAGCATCTTGCGGTCTGTTTATGCACCAAGATTTCAAACCACAGCACAGCAGAAAGGCAATTCGGAGACTCCAAGTTGCTTGAGACACCACTGACGGTTCTTAAACAATGTGCTTGAAGTTTGCTGCTCTGAAGTGTAGAGATGTTTGAAATACGTTGTTTTGATGGCAGGGTGCTAAAACCAAGATGTAATGGCAAGCAAAATTCTGCCGATTTGCATCTCAGTTATGTGTTAGCATGCTGGAAGATCTGGATCGGAAATCATATTCCTATACTGTTTTGTTAAGCGCAAGCTTTATTATTTTTTCTAACTTGGGCCCCTCTACTTGACCTGCTTGTTGAGTATCGATCCTTTTGCTCACACAAAGCTCACATGAAGGTTAGATTACATCCAGCCTTTATTGTTTTCGCTTGTTTATAGAACAGTTATACAGCAATACACCTCCATCCTGATTCGCTTGAAGGGTGTTTATACATCTTCCCGTTAGCCATTCGTTCATCACACACTTTTCAATGTTTCCTCCATCACTTTCCAAACTGCCAAAACTCTTAAGCATATTCTCGTTTTGTATTTTTGTGAACTGCTGTGGGATCTCTGTTTAAAAAAAAATCCTCCTCAAAACTAAGAGACCTGGGAGTGAAAATCCATAACCCATATGGTATCTTTATCTCACAGGCCATTAAACGGCAGGGGCTAGAGGAGGTAGTCAACTAATATTTACTTTCAATACATTGTTCTGCAAGCCATATCCCATTTAAAGGTAAAGGCAAAGGGACCCCTGACCATTAGGTCCAGTCGCGGATGACTCTGGGGTTGCGGAGCTCATCTCGCTTTACTGGCCGAAGGAGCCGGCGTACAGCTTCCGGGTCATGTGGCCAGCATGACTAAGCTGCTTCTGGCAAACCAGAGCAGCGCACGGAAACACCGTTTACCTTCCCGCCGGAGCGGTACCGATTTACCTACTTGCACTTTGACGTGCTTTCGGACTGCTAGGTTGGCAGGAGCAGGGACTGAGCAACAGTAGCTCACCCCGTTGCGGGGATTCGAAACGCCAACCTTCTGATCAGCAAGCCCTAGCCTCTGTGGTTCAACCCACAGTGCCACCTGCATCCCATATCCCATTTAGCCACCAGCAAATAGCACTCTCTTTAGCGAGCCTCAAAGGAGAGGGAGAGCTGACTTCTTCTAAGACAGAGTTTGAGATAGACAGACAGATGCAGATATATCTTTGTAGCAATAGTAGGCCTCCCATACAGATGTAACTGTGAACTAATCCATCTTTAAATACATCCAAGCTGGCTTGATAATTGTGCTACATTCCCAGCATACGGAATTTGCGAACAGCATGTGTTCCTGGCAGATTGACTGTGTTTTCTGTGTTGTTGTTTTTTGAAATGGCCATCTGCATTATCAGAATCTGATGTGTAATTTTTTTTAGCAGAGAAGTATTGGGGCTTGAAGACCACCCAGAAGCCCTATTCTCTCATGCCAGATGTTGATTCTGAGCAATCTAGGATATTATCTTTACAGTTTGCACAATGGGTCATAGCTAGGGATGGAGGAGAAATTGGACGAGGTTCACGTTTAAAGGTGAACCTGCTTGTTTTCACTTTGCAAAATGATCCGCAAACTGAAACGGAGCCATCCTTCTTATCAGGAGGAATGTTCTTATCAGGAGGAATGAATTTTTGGCAGGGTTTTTTTGTTTTGAAAAAAAATGTAGACTGATGTAGAAATGCAGAGAACTGAACCTAAGGCTGGGAAAATGAGACACTGAAATTCTCAGACTTGTCCCTTTGTCTAGACAAAGCTCAGCAGTAGAGCATGTGCTTTGTCTACAAAATGTCCCAGGTTCAGTTCTGGGCATTTGTACAGTGGTATCTTGACTTACGAAGGCAATCTGTTCCGCGACGCTCTTCGGAAGTCGAAAACTTCAGAAGTCGAAGCGTCCATTTTGCGCATGCGCAAAGCATGATTTTGCGCTTTGTGCAGACCGCGCGTGCTGCTTCTGCGCATGCGCAGAACGCACGGGCAACGAAAATACTTCCGGGTTAGCGGACTTCGGAAGTCGAGGCATTCATAAGTCGAGGTACCACTGTAGTTTGAAAAAGTTCAAATAGCAGATGATGGGGATGACCTCCGTCCAAGGACCCTAGAAGGTTGCTGCCAGTCAGAGTTGACCATACTTGGCTAGACAGGCAGTCTGACCTGGGGTAAGACAGCTGACTTGCAATAAGACAGCTGGCAGGGTTCCAAACTCATGAACTGGAGTTTGATAAGCCACGGCTGAACCTAGTTGGACTAGGACCTGGGAGACTGGGGTTCGAATCCCCACTCAGCCATGAAGCTCACTGGGTGACCTTGGAGTCAGTCAACAACAATCTTTAATACGGTCCATAGACCCATCAATTCATTACAAAGCGATACCCAATAAGGACATCCTGCTTTCAGGTTTCAGAAGCATTTTGTTCAAACTTAGAGCTGGGGTCATTGATTCTTGCTACCACCGACAGAAGCTTCGCCACTGCTAATATTCTAGCATTTGACCGGTCTTCCAATAGGAACTTGATATTATACTCCCCCGATTTTCCTGGCATCGGGGCTAGCAAGGGTGAAATCAATTCAGCCCTAGCTTGCTTGAACTTCACACAGTGCAGCATAATATGTTTTATAGAGTCTGTGTCTTGGGCACACGAACACAGTCTTTCCTGGTAGGGGACTCCTCTCATCCTGCCCTCCAGCACTGCAGAGGGGAAAACGTTTAATCTGGCTTTTGTGAATAACCTTCGGTAGTTTGGTACAGTCAGGTTTTTCATGTAAGCTGTTAACTTAAAAACATGCCCATATTGTACTCCTACTGCCAACGGACTGCAGACTGCATGTGATCGATGCCGCAGGTCACTGTGTGTATTATCCCAAAGTCTTTCGCTCACTCTCAGGCTAGACTACCTTACAGGGTTGTTGTGAGGATGACAAGGGGAGGAGAAGAGCTATGCACACCGCCTTGAGCTCCTTGGAAGAGAAAGGTGGCATAAGAAGTGAAAGAAAGAAAGAAAGAAAGAAAGAAAGAAAGAAAGAAAGAAAGAAAGAAAGAAAGAAAGAAAGAAAGAAAGAAAGAATCAAGACCTTAGCATATTACAGTAGCATGGGGGGGAGAGCTGTGGTTTTTCAGCACTGAGAAGCAAAGCACTCTGCACATGCCCAATGGCACCCAGCAGTTCTAGAATCCTCCCTTCACTGAAACAAACAGGGCCAAGCTCTGAAATGCTATGATTCTATTATTCCATAGTCTTACCGCAAAAAAAATGTCTGTAGTAGGCTTCCATCGAGGAAACGGAGCAAGCACTGAGCACGAAAGGTCCCGCCAGGTCTTCCGCTCCTTGGCTGGAATGGCAGTGCCTGATAAGCGTGAATCTATCGATTCCGCTTCTGGCAGGTTGGTTTTTCTGAATGGCATGACGGCAGCTTCCGAGGAAGAGATGTTCTGGTGGTGTGTGCCACATGGAGCTTAGAGATAAGGGAAGGAGACGAGCTTGTCCAAAAATCATCAGAAGACTGGGTGGGTTTGGAACAGAGAGAGACTTGGAAGCTTATGCATGGGGTACCATCTGAACATGGCTCTATGGCCACATTTAAAGCACTTTAACAGCCTTTATGTCTGTCAAAGAATCCTGTGGGCTGTAGTTTAAGGGACGGGTGCTGAGAGTTATTGGGATAACCCCCTAGTCCCCTCGCAGAGCTACAATTAGCACAGTTCCTTGGGACGATGGGCTGATTGTAAAACCACTCTGGGAACTGTGGGGTCTGTGAGAGGCGTCACCTTTAACAAACTACGGTTCCCAGGATTCTTGGGGAGGGGGGGGACACACCATGACTGTCAAAAAGGGGTAGGGTACCGTTTTAACTGAGACTCCACATTCAGAGGCAGTGTACCTCTAAATTCCTCCAGCAACTGATATGCAGAGTTACAGCATCTCTGAACATTGAGGTCCTGTATAGTCTTCACCTCGCTGACACTGCAATGTCGGTTCTGGAGAGCAGTTACAGCAATATTTCCTACGCTCAGAGACACCAGCTACAGTATAAGGTGGTTAAAGTGTTGGACTAGGAGCAGAGAGACCCAGGTTCAAATTCTCACTCAGACTATAAAGCTCGCTGGGTAACCTGGGGCCAGTCGTTATTTCTCGGCCTAACTTACCTCCCAAGGTTGTTGTAAATGTGAGATGGAAGGGGAGTACTCTGTACACAACCTGATATAATTGTAATAATAATAATAGCAGGTAAAAAGGTAAAGGTAAAGGACCCCTGGCTATGGTTTTCCCAGTAGTGATGTATGGAAGTGAGAGCTGGACCATAAAGAAGGCGGATCGCCGAAGAATGGATGCTTTTGAATTATGGTGCTGGAGGAGACTCTTGAGAGTCCCATGGACTGCGAGAAGATCAAACCTATCAATTCTTAAGGAAATCAGCCCTGAGTGCTCACTGGAAGGACAGATCCTGAAGCTGACAGATGGAAAGCACAAGGAGAAGGGGACGACAGTGGATGAGATGGTTCTCGAAGCTACAAACTCATGAGTTTGACCAAACTGCAGGAGGCAGTGGAAGACAGGAGTGCCTGGTGTGCTCTGGTCCATGGGGTCACGAAGAATCAGACATGACTAAACAACTAAACAACAACAACAACAAAGGACCCCTGGATGGTTAAGTCCAGTCAGAGGCGACTATGGGATGCGGCGCTCATCTCTCTTTCAGGCCAAGGGAGACGGAGTTTGTCCACAGACAGCTTTTCAGGTCATGTGGCTACCATGACTAAACCACTTCGGGACACAATGATGGAAACCAGAGCACACGGAAACGCCGTTTACCTTCCCGCCGCAGTAATAATGGGGGGGGGGGCTAAAGTGGTCACAGATATCCTTCATGGTCATCATCATGGAACCAAGATCCAAATATAGTGGTACCTCTACTTACGAATTTAATGCATTCTGAACGCACATTCGTAAGTCAAAAAAAATTGGAAGTCGAATCCCATAGGAATGCGTTGGGAGAAAAAATTCATAAGTCAAAGCAACCCTATCTAAAAATTCGTAACTAGAAAAAATCCTATGTAAACCGCATCCAAGATGGCGGACGGAGCTCCGTTCGTAAGTAGAAACATTCGTAAGTAGAGTTATTTGTAAGTAGAGGTACCACTGTACTTGGTTCGCTGTTTGGTTGGACTCAACTGCTGGTCCAACCATCAAAAAAAAGTGAGCCTTTGCTTGCAAACAGCAATGGGTCGATAGCTGAAGAAGTGGCTCCATTTGCCTTTTGCAGTAGCAAAACTAGGTTGAGCTTCTCTTTCGTAGAAACTGAGAATTTCACTGTGTGTTTTCTTTTATGATTGTTTATTTTTATTGATAGTTCTTAATCGATGCAGTACAGGCTGTAGCCTGCAATTTGCCAGCCTATCTTTGTTTTGGAAACATTTGTATTATATAATTTGCAGACAAAATTGCTTAACTATTTTTCTTACTCCCTGTACTTACTCTTCAAAAGCTTTAAAAAAAAGTAAAAATGAATCGGCAGATATACAGAGAATGGTTCTTGAAACAGCTATTAGCACTGACAATTAAAAATGGAACCTACATATTCAGAAGCAGTATATCTCGGATTACCTAAGCAAACAAGGAAACATATTATGCCACCCAGCCTTGCCTGTGGAAGTCCAGCAGGCATCTACCTGAACCAGGTGAAATCATCGGATATCTGCAGGGCAACAAGTCCCCTTAAGCTGAATGGGATTTACTTCTGAGTAAACCTGCTTAGGATGCCAATGCACACAGCCCTTTGGTCTCAATCAGCACAGCAATTCTTGGGATCTGGCCCCAGTTTGAGTGGCCCTGACAGATGCTGCATTATATATCATGTATCCTGCCTCACACCCAGCACACACTGAGACAGAGGCTCATATGTGTAAGGAAGATAGAGATCATTATTCAAGCATGTAATGGTACGGGTTTGGCAGCAGATACAGAGCTCAGAAGGCATGACTTAAGAGTTCAAGCAAAGTGTTCAAAGCTGAACAGAAGCAACTAAGACGTCCCAACGGTTTCCATGCACCACCCGCCAAGCTTTCAGAGACTCACTTACTATGTGAGAACGTCAAGATTGCAAACATGAGATCCTCTGAGGTTGGTGGGTCTTCTCCCATCTGCAGAGGTGGCATCAGGCTCTAAGGGACAATATAGCACCCTTCTGTCCCAGCCCCTGATCAGATGCAGCTGCCGCCGCCACCACCACCACCTCCTCCTGTATCTAGGCTTGCCAACCTAGTCCCTGTGGGGCTCATGACAATGTTTATTATTTTATTAAAACCACCCCAGAGAAACCTCTGTGCTGAGAGGATGGGATGGAGTAGAAATGAAATAATTAAATCTAGACAACGTTGGAAGGTGTGTTACGACTTGGTTTGAACTAATATCCTTGAGAAACAGAGTGATGGTGGCATATTTTTCAGGTCATTTTCTCTCTCTCTCTACAGGAGCAATTGATTAGTTATTACAAGTGCCTCTTTTTTTCAAAACCAGTATTATTTCTCTCTCTAAAACACACACAACCACCACAATGACACTCACAAACTGCGTTTTCCTTTTGTTCCACATCACTCCATTTCTCTCTGTGTGTGTGTGAGCGCACACACACACACATCACATCACCTCATCCCACTCTTCAGATGACTTCATTCTCTCTGAGATAAATATATTTACTGGGGATGGATGAGCCACAGAAAAGAGGGACAGATGGAGAGAGCTTGTTATGTTCCACTAACATTGTGACCCTGAAAGGAGGGGGGGGATTCTCTGGATGGATTTGTCTCCTACAAAATCCCCTCTGTTTGTCTTATTTACTTCACCTATAAAGGTCCGTCACCTTCAGGGTAATCGCAGACAGGGACCGAGAGTCAGAAGCCATCTATTTATTACTTTTCCCTTTCCATTTTGGAACAGGCAGCCCAAACCGTGGCAGCCTCTCAGATTGGAGGTTAGACTATACACGGGACCACACAGGTAGAAATAAGACAGTAGAAAGGGACTCGTTGGATCCGGAAAAAGTCCAATTATGTCACCCTAAAAAACATCTGCATGGAGAGCCAGTATGGACCACTTGCAGTCTTACACACACAAACATGAATCTCAAAGATAGTTCATGTTCTAGTTTTTGCTTCCTAACGACGTTGGTCATCTGACTGAAGCCCAGCCATTGAAAAGAGGTTTGTTATTAACTTCAGACTAGAGAGGGGGAGGGTGGGAGAGAGGTGTGGGTAAGCCGCTTTATCTTCTCAAAGCTAATCACAGGAGTTGCTGTGAAGAAACAATGTTATGTCCGTTTCTGGGCCAATGAACCCATGAACTCCCCTGACTTATTTCTAGCAGAAAAGATGAAAGCCAAATTCCCCAGTGATGCTTGACCCCTTTGGAGACAGGTGAGTTGTGTCAGGAGATACCAGCATACACATCTGAGACCCTTTAAATCCATGGATTTAAGGTTTCGCGCCATTAAGAAACGCCATTTGAGGCTGCCTTATATTGAGATAGACCATAGTTCCCTCTAGCCCAGCGATGAGGAACTTAATGCCCATCCATTAAGTATGTCACTATCACCAGGTAGAGACGCGGGTGGGCCTGTGGTCTAAACCACTGAGCCTCTTGGGCTTGCTGATTGCAAGATCAGCGGTTCGAATCCCTGCGACGGGGTGAGCTCCCGTTGCTCTGCCCCAGCTCCTGCCAACCTAGCAGCTCGAAAGCATGCCAGTGCAAATAGATAAATAGGTACCACTGCAGCAGGAAGGTAAATGGCGTTTCCGTGCGCTCTGGCACTCTTCACGGTCCTCTGTACGCCAGTAGCGGTTTAGTTCTGCTGGCCACGTGACCCAGAAAACTGTCTGTGGACAAACACTGGCTCCCTTGGCCTGAAAGCAAGATGAGCGCCACAACCCCATAGTCACCTTTGACTGGACTTAACCATCCAGGGGTCCTTTACCTTTACCTTTTACTATCACCAGGTAGCCTTTCCTTCTACTTGGGAAACTATCCAGCACCCAAGGGAGAACCAGCCAGAGAACTCAGAAGCTCTAAAAGCTGCGACCGTTCCTCATGGGAGAGTTGCTTCACCCCCTTGGCCATTTTGTGTAGATCGGGATAAATTTGCACTGAGACCATGATGAATTTTCATGTGGACAGAAATAAAAATAATCACAGGCTGATGTGGCAATCAGAAAGGAGAGAAACAGAGATTGACAGAATTGCCTGCCCCTTGTCTCAGGTTCCCAGACCCTTCCAAACTTAGACTTCCCTTCCTCCTTGCTCTCCTTGACAGACCAGATAAATCCTGCTCTCATCATGGAGGTAATAGGCAAACTCACTTAATGGTCCAAACTCTCCTTGCAGAACCAGCCTTTGCCCTAGTCAATCTCAGAGCTTTTTTTTCAGCCAGAACTCACCGGAATTTGGTTCTAGCCCCTCTCAGGTGGGTTCTTGCACCTGTCAGGTAGGAGCCATTGCCATTCTAAGAGAGCGAAGGAGGTGTTTGTGGTGAGTTCTGGCACCTCTTTTTCTAGAAAAATAGCACTGTTCAACCTTCTTCTTTCCTTCCCCTTTTCGCTGGCTCCCTCTGGGGCTCATAGGCTGTCAGTCCCAGCCTGAAATATTGCGGCCTCTCATCTGCCCCACTGCAGTCCCATCCTGCCTGATTCCTGGTTGGGCTTCTCGTGAGCAAGTAGCCACGTCCTGTTCACTGAACTTTTTAAATGTGCACCAAAGTTACCTCTCTTTCCCCCCCATCTCCCTCCAGGCCACATTAGGGTTTAAAACCCCAATTAAACACTGTGCAAGGCCCCCAAATTGGTCTGAGGGTCCTGACCTGGGTTGGGCTGGCCCTGGTCATCTCAGGTCGCATCAGGGCTGCTCCAAAGCACCAAATTGGGGAGGGGGGTGCACAGCCCTAGCCTCTAGCTCAGGGGTTCCCAAACTAAGGCCCGGGGGCCGGATGCGGCCCGACCGCCTTCTAAATCCGGCCCACGGACGGTCCAGGAATCAGCATGTTTTTACATGAGTAGAATGTGTCCTTTTATTTAAAATGCATCCCTGGGTTATTTGTGGGGCATAGGAATTCGTTCATTTTTTTAAAAAAAAAAAAATACAGTCCGGCCCCCCACAAGGTCTGAGAGACAGTGGACTGGCCCCCTGCTGAAAAAGTTTGCTAACCCCTGCTCTAGCTCCTGGCTCAGCCCTTCCCCGACAATTGTTCAGTTAAAACACATACAATAGAAATAATAGAAATACTTTATTGCCACTGTACCACTTGTTTACAGTGAGATTAAACAACGAATCAACTAAGATTTCTTTAATCAGGTGACAGTCTTAACATGGCCACACACAAATGCTTGCCAGCCGTTTTATAGCCAATGATTTGATGCAGTTTTGTGTTTGGATAGCACCATCTGGTGGCCAAATAAAATTGAAAAGCATTGCAATGTTCACTTTGGAAAAAGATGCATTTGATCCTGGGCTGGGATGCAGATCCTGTGCCCTCTGGGTGTCATTGGACACCACTTCCGATCAGACTCAGCCAGCATGGAAAGCTGTCCAATGGGACTTATAATCTAGAGAGCCACAGGTTCCCCACTTTTGATCTACACCAGTGGTTCCCGAGTAACTAAGTATCATAGACGCCCTGTTTTTCACAAGCCAAGTCACGGACCCCTTACTTTTGAAAATCATGATATCTCTGTGGTGCCTTTTTTTTATTTGAATGGTGCCACAGACCCCCCTGGATGGGTTATGCAGACCCACTGGGGTCTGCAAACCACCAATTGAGAACCACTGATCTACACTATTTAGCAATGCTCCTGGGGGACAAAGAGTGATTTGTTCCTCAAAATATTATGAGCAATTTGTTCACAGATTTAAACTGGAGGGTTGGAGACGGCAGCTATCAGAAGACTTGAATTGTTACTGAAACAAATTAAGCAGATATTATCTCATGAATCACTCATTCCTTTCCTCGTCTGAATCATCCTCAACCCTCACAAACCTTTCAGTCTCTGCCATCTCCTTACCTTCATTAAACCGCACGCTCTCCTGGCAAACTTTGATCATCGCCTCTGTTTGCTCCCCTTCAAACACCTCCGTTGAAGGAGAGCTCACCAGCCCTTCTAAACAATTGGCTACAATGCTGAATGGATGCGGTCATCAAGATGTTTTGCTCAATGGATCAATGGAAATGGACCCTCCTGTAACCTACAGCCATCAGATCTGGTCAGTGGGTCATATGAAATGCTCTCAGTCCCCTTGCACAAGTACTCAAAGGAATCCAGTACAACAGTCGCACTAGAGGAAGCTTGTGCAACAGCTAGTTCTAGCAATCTTCCATTCTGCATGTCTGCTCTCCCTTGGACGAAAGCATCCTGGCTGTGAAACAAGCTAAGTGACTTCAACTTAGCATTGTGTTGGATAGGGCCTTCTGCCATTCAGGGATCTGAAGGAGCTTCTTCTTCTCTCTCCTTTTTTTTTAAAATAAAGTTTTTTAAAGACAAGATTTACAGCAAATACATTGAATAAAAGAAGAAATAAAAATACATTCATTCTCCATTCCATTATTTCTTGTATATCCCTCATTCTTGGTCTTAATGTACAATAGTAGATTAAACTATTGAGCTAATTTATTTTTGGTAAATTGGTAGAAAAAGAAGAGAGTAAACGTTAGAAAATAAAGAAAACGTAAGGTATAAAGAAAAGAAAAAGAGAATAGTTTAGAAAAGGCAAGTAAGGAGGAAAGAAAAAGAAAAAAAGATTCAGATAGAGATATAGAGATATAGAGATATAGAGATATAGAGATAGATAGATCTTTGGCCTTTAAAGGCCACATTCCTAGACCCAGCTTCCTGAGAGTAAGCCCCATTGAACTCAGCTAACTTAATTTTCACTAGACATGTAGAGAATTGCACTGTAAAAACAGCATTTGAGCACAGAAGCAATGTACAACTTCACTTTTTGAAGTTTTGCAAAGCTTTTTTTGCCAAAATATGCCCTCTTGTGGACTCTGAAGGTATCTAACAAGCTTTAAGCAAGTGAGCACATTCTATTGTTTTTGCTGCAAAGGACTTACAGCAGCTACCCTCTGTGGCAGCCATTATTTCTCAACAAACATGCCCTGGGTTATGCTGTAAGGCAGCCTTAACCAACCTGGTACCCTCCAGATGTTTTGGACTACAACATCCATTGGCTGAGCTGGCGGGGCTAATGGCTAATGCACTCATTTCATTTCATTTCACACGCTAGCAAGGTTATGCTTAAAATTCTACAAGGCAGGCTTAAACCATATGTGGACCAAGAACTCCCAGAAGTGCAAGCTGGATTTTGAAGGGGCAGAGGAACCAGAGACCAAATTGCAAACATGTGCTGGATTATGGAGAAAGCTAGAGAGTTCCAGAAATACATATACTTCCGCTTCATTGATTACGCAAAAGCATTTGACTGTGTCGACCACAGCAAACTATGGCAAGTTCTTAAAGAAATGGGAGTGCCTGATCACCTCATCTGTCTCCTGAGAAATCTCTATGTGGGACAAGAAGCTACAGTTAGAACTGGATATGGAACAACTGATTGGTTCAAAATTGGGAAAGGAGTACGACAAGACTGTATATTGTCTCCCTGCTTATTTAACTTATATGCAGAATTCATCTTGCGAAAGGCTGGACTAGATGAATCCCAAGCTGGAATTAAGATTGCCGGAAGAAATATCAACAACCTCAGATATGCAGATGACACAACCTTGATGGCAGAAAGCGAGGAGGAATTAAAGAACCTTTTAATGAGGGTGAAAGAGGAGAGCGCAAAATATGGTCTGAAGCTCAACATAAAAAAAAACCAAGATTATGGCCACTGGTCCCATCACCTCCTGGCAAATAGAAGGGGAAGAAATGGAGGCAGTGAGAGATTTTACTTTCTTGGGCTCCTTGATCACTGCAGATGGTGACAGCAGTCACAAAATTAAAAGACGCCTGCTTCTTGGGAGAAAAGCAATGACAAACCTAGACAGCATCTTAAAAAGCAGAAACATCACCTTGCCTACAAAGGTCCGTATAGTTAAACCTATGGTTTTCCCAGTAGTGATGTATGGAAGTGAGAGCTGGACCATAAAGAAGGCTGATCGCCGAAGAATGGATGCTTTTGAATTATGGTGCTGGAGGAGACTCTTGAGAGTCCCATGGACTGCAAGAAGATCAAACCTATCCATTCTGAAGGAAATCAGCCCTGAGTGCTCCCTGGAAGGACAGATCGTGAAGCTGAGGCTCCAATACTTTGGCCACCTCATGAGAAGAGAAGACTACCTGGAAAAGACCCTGATGTTGGGAAAGATTGAGGCACAAGGAGAAGGGGACGACAGAGGATGAGATGGTTGGACAGTGTTCTCGAAGCCACCAAGATGAGTCTGACCAAACTGCGGGAGGCAGTGGAAGACAGGAGTGCCTGACATGCTCTGGTCCATGGGGTCATGAAGAGTCGGACACAACTAAACAACAACAACAATGGGAACTGTGGTCCAAAACTGTCTCGAGGGCACCCGGTTGGTGAAGGCTGCTTTAAGGCATGATTGATTTCAGGGCTGGGGAATCTGTGGCCCAGCATATGTGCTTGGACTCCAAATCCCATCATCCCAGACCATTGATCATGCTGTCTGGGGATGATGGGAGTTGGAGTTTCACATCTGGAGTGTGGGAAATGATCTCGCAGCCAAAATAAAATTTCAAGTATTGTTAGATAAGCAAAGGGTTAAGGTACATGGAGTCCCCCCTGTAAATTCCTAGAGAGGACACTCTGTGAAGTCATATCCCCTGCTCCTCCTTGTGGAAAAAGTAAGGAAAATAATCCAGGCATCTGTCTGGTCTCTGCTTCAAGTGGAGACTTCATTTTGAGCAGAAATATGCATTTCGTAATCCAGAAGTATAATTTGCCTGCCTTGCTTTCAGTACTGTTACTGCTGGAATCAAGTGTGAGACTTTATTTAAGCAAACACCATTTTTATGCTTAATTTACAGTCTGATTCTTTTAATTAATAACCTGGATAAATTGTCATGAGGCTGCACAGCCTCATCCCATTTCCACTTTAATGCTGCAAAGGATGGTATTTAAAACTCTGCTAATTGTTTTAAGTTTAAAAGTTCTGGTCACATACTTGAGTCATGGGGAGGCTAAATTGAAAAATATATCCTATCCTGCCTATAAAATCCGCCCAACATGGTTCACAGGTTGCCCAGCCCTACACTATTTAAAAAATATTTATATTTCGGCCCTGGGTGAAACTGTTTCTCAGATTAGAAGGAGGAACTATCTTGTGGTCCAGAACTTCTGTTACGGGAAATGCAACACTAGATCTAATTTTATACAAAATTATTTCCCAACAAAGGAAAACTTTTTCACCTCTTATGCAGACTCAAACTCCGCCACACGCCAGTTGGAATGATGTCAGCTGATTGCCAGGTAGTTGTGATTCTGGCCCTTGCAGGCCAAATTCCACCCCCTGGCATGCCAAGATTGGTTTCTTGTTTGCCTGAGTGGAGAAATGTTTGTGTAGAAACCTCTGGCTTTTGCGTGGCTCGAATGCAGCCTACAGGTAAGAATCAAATCTATTTCTGCCGCTGGCTCAGTCCACCACTAGCATGTTGTCCCCAGAAAGTTGCCTCTGGGGCAATTCAGCCCTCAGGCCAAAAAGAAAAAGTAGCTCATCCTTGTTTTACAGGAAGGCACAGCTGCTTTGAAAGCAGGCCTCCTGTTGCTGAACACCTTGTCTTTTCACCTGGAGAATAAGCGCCACAACTTTCTAAACTGAGAGCAGGAGGGAGGCTTGCTGAGAAGCTGTCCCATCCCGCTGAACAGCCTCTGGCCCCCAGCCAGGTGGGGCTTGTGGTCTCTGTGGTTGAAATCAAGCCCATGTCAAAAGCAGCTCCTCAAACTGAGGTCAAAAGTGTGAAACGCTGGTTAGCCGTTCCCTTTTGAGGGTTTCGGTTCCTGCTCTTTTCTTTCGTTTTCTTTCCTTCTTTGACTCAACAAGCTGTTTCCAGCTCCTCATCCACGCCCATCGCTTTGACTAAGCTTCCCTCGGCCACGTTTCCCACCTAGTCCTCATGGACCAATCTGCCTCCGAGGTTGGCCACCTGGGCTCCATCACAGAGTTTGGTAGGGGACTGTGTCCAAACTGTGAGCAAACAGCCCCGCCCCTCTTGGCAATGCCACCAAGGATTCCTTCTATCAAAACAAAACTGGAGAAACTGCAGCCCTCCAGATGTGGATGGACCCCAACTTGGTCAATTATTGGGGTGGTGGGGATTGTGGTTCAAGAACCTCTGGAAGATCACATGATCCCTCCAGGGGTGCAGCAAGGGGAGCATTGGGGGCGGACTGCCCCGGGTTCCACCCTGGGGGAGGATGACACTTGGCGTGCCTCTCCCTGGCCTGCCCCTAGCCTCCACCCGCAAATGCACAGTCGTAAGGGCTGCCACTGGCGCACAGCGGCCTTGTGGGCTGCCGCGCAAACAGCACCCCGTAACAGGTCGCCGTGCACAAGCAGCACCCCTTGGAGCTGCCGCATGCCATTGCCGTCCCATGCTGACTGCACACGTGCCGGATCCAGTGCGTGCCCAGTCAGCCCAGTCAGTGCGTGCCCCGTGACCCTGTGCTGACTGTGCACACGCTGGATCTGGCGAATGCGCAGTCCATGCAGGGCGCCGCTTGCGCACTGCGGCCTGTTACGGGATGGATCCTATAACGTGCTGGATCTGGTGCATGCGCAGTCCTTTCAGGGTGCCGCACAGGCGCCGCCCCCAGTACCAACTAAGCTAGGAACTCTACTGGATCCCTCTCCCTGCCCTAGGAACTAGGGCCAGGACATGACCTTTTCCCTGCGCAAATATCACCAAGAGAAAGGGCAGCTTCCCATAAGGTTGCAAAAACGCTGTCAATTTCACTTCCTCAGTGCAGAGGTTTCCGAGACTTGAGTCTCACCAGTTCCGTGCTTTTTGACCGGCATTGTGGGTGAGTGTTGCTGCATAATGCTTAAAGAAGTTCATGCAGAAGAAGCAAGGAGGAGCCATTGAACGTCCCCCTCACACTCTTCCGCAGCAATTATGGAGAAGTCCACCAGCTGCAGAAGCGAAGCACAAAGCTCCCTTACTCCAAGAGTGGCAGTTAGGGTTGCCACCTGTCCTGTATAATGAATACAGTGGTACCTTGGTTCTCAAACTTAATCCATTCCGGAAGTCCATTCCAAAATCAAAGCGTTCCAAAACAAGGCGCGCTTTCCCATAGAAAATAATGCAAATCCAAAAGAATGCAAACTCCAGACTTTTGTTTAAAAAACCCTAAAAGAGCAATTTAACACCAATTTTATTATCTAACGAGACCACTGATCCATAAAATGAAAGCAATAAACAATGTACTGCAGTTACACAATCAATCCATCAGTAGCTGAACTGGGTTCCACACAGCCACGAAAACAAAAATGCAAAATAGATAGCAAAAACAGACAGACCTCAGCGTAATGCTCAAAACGGAAGCATAACACTCAAAACGGAGCACATTCGGCTTTTGAAAAAAAACTTGGCAAACCGGAAGACTTGCTTCTGGGTTTGCAGTGTTTGGGTTCCAAGTTGTTTGAGGACCAAGGCATTTGAGAACCAAGGTAGTACTGTACAGGATTGTCCTGTATTTCAGTGTAAAAGGCTTTGTCCAGTATTGATACAGTTCTGTCCTGTATTTCAGGTCTTCCTCCCCCCCCCCTGCCAAGTTAGGGATCCTCTCCAACTGCATGTGCTTGAAAGGGTGTATGAAAGGTCATGTACAGTATTTAAGCTCTGGGTAGCCAAGCACAGACAGATTTATAGATTCGTGTATATGTGTGTGAATGTGCATGTGCATGTGTGACAAATTCCAGAGGGGCCCTCCTGTTAGGCTGCAAGAGATTGTTGGATTGCTTTGAAGTTACTTCAGCAGCAGATGGGGGGAAATTGCCCCCCAACTGCCCTTCCCTGTCATGAATTTTGCCAGAACAAAGGTGGCCACCCTACAGTTTCACAGACACAAGTCATCCAATACAGGAGACTGGAATCTTTTTCCTGCAAAGCCATGCAGACGAGAGAGAGAGAGAGAGAGAGAGAGAGAGAGAGAGAGAGAGAGAGAGAGAGAGAGAGAGAGAGAGAGAGAGAGAGAGAGATTTGAGAACTTCTCCAATTTGAAGTGAGATCAGAAGGCTTGTTAGTGACACCCCTGCCTCCTTTTTAAAATTAGTTTCTATTAAAGATTGTCATGTTACAAAACAAGCAAATAAACAAGGGAAAGTACATAGTGTCGCTTCTTTCTTTCTTTCTTTCTTTCTTTCTTTCTTTCTTTCTTTCTTTCTCCAAACCTTTATTGGGCATTACAGAAACAGACCATCTTAAGGGATCCATATACAAAATAATAATAATAATATATGTACAAAGAAGCAGTCATATAAGATATATAGTAACAGAAATTTTCATTGGAGTGTCTTCCCACTAAACTGGACCATTCACCACTCTGAGACAGAAACTCAGCTACCTAGGGTTGCCAGACTCAATAGCGGACAGGACTTCCGTGCCTTTAATTGCCCTGCTCTCTTTCGAGTCTGGAAACCTTAACAAGAAACCAGCAGACCCTTTGTTTAATTTCCAAGCAAAGGGTCTGCTGGTTTCTCTTTAAGGTTTCCCGACTCAAAAGAGAGCAGGGCAATTAAAAGGCACAGAAGTCCTGTCGTCTATTGAGTCTGGCAACCCTACAGCTACCCTTGCAGTTACCTCCTGGTTAATATCAGACAGGTAGAACCTGATATTGTCATTGTGCCATGATGTTAAACTACCCAAAGAGGGGGATAACACACTGATGCAAGAGCCCTCCTAGGTAGGCAGTTCCACAGATAAGTTCCTCTGCATGGTAGTCATCTACCTCAGCTCAGAAGGAAGGGACATTGAGATCTAGGCCTTCAGCAAAACATCTTTCACTTGGGCAATACTAGCATAGCTCTCAACTTTCGGATTTGAAAATAAGGGATCAGCAGCAGCCTCACCTGTCCCGGGGACAGTCTACGGTATATCTAACAATCCAGGATAGCAGCAGGAAACGGCACTGGAATAAGGGAATTTCCAGCAAAAAAAAGGGAGGGTTGCCAATGGGCAATAGGCATCTCCAAAACATCACATCACAGAACATTTCATGGGAGAAGTACAAACGCACACCAGGACTATGCCAGACTTTCGTTATAAGAACTACCATTCAATAACTAGTACCTGAGTTTGCTTTTTTCCTCTTCCCTCCCAGTCCCTTTTCCCTTGTATGTCGTGATATTTTTAAATCATGCAGGCAGAGACTGTCTGGTTTTAACTGATGGCACGTAAGCCACTCTCTGGGAGCCTTTTTGGCTGCAAAGTGGGATACAAATGCTCTGAATTAAAAAAAACCATAAATAATCATTATTATTTATGATAATCAGAATAAATAATAAATAATCATTGGGTTTCTGCACTTGAATTAGATTAAAGGGCTCTGTTGCTCTAGCACAACACTTTTTTACTTTAAAAAAATGACTTTTTAAGTCTTGGAAATGCATTGGAAAGTGTGGGGTGAATGACTAACAGAAAGATGGGTAAACACCCCACAAGCAAATCAGGATGAATGTTCATAGACATATAACTGCCCCATGAACAAATCAGAATGAATGCGCAATGAACCTCTAGGTAAGCTTTGTGGAAGCAAACGAGGACGAACGCTCAATAAACAGAAGGGGTCTATGCTGTGCGACACTCTACCTACCCACTAGTCAATGCTACACCTCTTCCAGCATTCCTAGCACCACACTTGTTGACCAGTGGCCTCTTTTGCCACACAAGGAAGCAAATTAGGAAATGGTGCCCAAATATTCAGCAGCGCTTTGTCTTAATGCTTAGGGGGAGACCCACTTAAGACACAGACAGGAGGGGTGATGGATTGAAATGAAATAGACTTACCAGAGTTCCTTCTGCGATTTTTGAACAATTGAAACAGGGAAACAGATGAGTATCCCTCTCTTTCAGAAGGCTCCTAGCAGGTAGCAAGAGTCAAGCTATCAGGACTTTCTCGCACTGGCTAATTGCAATGGGAAGGGTATATTTCCCTAAACATTTCCCCCCTTTCTTTAATTATGATTATTATTATTAAACAATCAGTCCAGGCAAACTATTCAGGCAGCACTATCTCTCTGTTGCTTTCTCCTATCACGCTCCATATTGTTGTGCTCTTTTGCTCTTAATTTCAAAACCCTCCACAGATACATTCATGGTTACCATAGGAACTAATGAAAACCAAATTAAACTGTAAAGGGGTGTGTGAAGAGACAGACAAATAAAAATAATAACCCAGCTGTGAGTGAATCAACAGAAGAAGCAAAAAAAAAGGTGATAATTTGCTTGTTGGGAGGGGGAGTGTGGAAGCAGGGCAGGGAGGAAAAGATGGGGAGAGAGTGAGAGCAGATAAATTATTGGTCATATAGTTCTGTTTTAGGTAGGGT
Source organism: Zootoca vivipara (assembly GCF_963506605.1). Taxonomy (NCBI): domain Eukaryota; kingdom Metazoa; phylum Chordata; class Lepidosauria; order Squamata; family Lacertidae; genus Zootoca; species Zootoca vivipara. The sequence continues at coordinate 9,367,513 of NC_083290.1, read as the reverse complement.
TCTGTTTGGGGAAATGCAAGGAAGTCGTGTCCCAGTTGTGTCTGTGGAGTTGACATACCTTCCAAGTGCCCTGGGGGGGGGAAACAAGGGACATCCCTTTTTTTTTTCTTGCAAGATCTCAGCGGCCATCTTGGGTGCCTCAAACTTTTGCACTCTCACCCCCCCCAAAAAAGTGCTTTTTCTGAGCCGCGATCTCACGCAGTACGTTTTGGGGCTCTGCAAGAGATTTTGTGCCCCCCCCCCAAAAAAAAGTGCTTTTCCAAGACGAGAGCAAAGTGCAGGCCATGTGACTTGCCTGGGAGAACGTCCCAGTTTGGCATTGGGAAAAGTTAGAATGGTATGAGTTTATAGTCCCCACTTCCATTCCACCCACAGCATTAGGGTGGCTAAGAGCAGCAATTGTTAGATTAGTTGTGCAAAAGCCATCTCTGTCTACAATTCCCAGAGTGGTTTCACAATGAATTCCTCTTCCCAGGGAACTCTGGGAATTGTAGTTTTTGGAGGGGAATAGTTGTCTCCTGGCAACTCTCTGCATCCTCGACAACCTATTGTTCCCAGGATTTAGGGGGGGGGAGAGATGACTGTTTAAAGTGGTATTATAGTGCTTTAAACTTGAGGTGCAAATGTGCCCTGTTTTTGCCTAATATTGTCCCCAGTCCAGTTGCCCACACAAAACAACAACAAAACATTCCTAAGAAGCTGCTGTTAAACTTGTAGTCCAGGGATGGAAAACATCAGCTATTGTTGGACTGCAACTTCCAGCAGCCCCACACTGTATAGGCCAATGGGCACAGATGATGGGAGTTGTAGTCCAGCAAAACCATGAGGCCCACCAATTCTCTACCTCCTTTATGATAGAGGGTTTTGAGTTGAGCATGGGGGCAGAATTGAGACATTTCCCTGACTCAGGATTCTACAAATTGCAGTTGCCCAGTGAAATGGATTTACTTTCCCTGCTCTCATGATTCTAGATCTTGCCATCACCCCCATCGAAATGGAAAATAGGAAATTGCCTTATAACAGAACTGCCAGCATGAAATAGGAACTCCTTTAAAGAAAATAAAAGGCGTACCTAGCCTCTGCTTGGTTATTTTCCTCAGTACCTGACTTCATCTGTGCTAATCTGTCAGACAATAGTAAACTTGAACACATCACCTAGGAAACATAGGCAGGTGTCTTATACCAGGGATGTACAACACGTCGATCATGATCTACTGGTTGATCCCCTGTGAGGCTTTGGTAGATCGCGGGTGATCTCTGGTCCCCTTTCGGCCCTGGCCCCTCTCCCTGTGCTGGCCTCTATTGTTGCAGACGGGAAGCCTGAGGGGAAGCCTGAGTTTTGAAACAGAGGCTTTTATGTTGTGAGCGATTGGCAGGTTAGTGGCTGGCCCTGTTCCTTCCCCCAATAGTGTGCTTTCCCTCTCCCTTAAAAAAGCTACACAGGTTTGAGGCGATACCCTAAAAAACAGGGCATTTCCCTTCCCTAAAAAAAGCTCAACAAGTTTGAGCTGAATCCCCCCCCAATGGGGCATTTCCCCTCCTAAGAAAAGCTCAAAAACTCTGAGCTGAACCCCCAAAAAATGGGGGTAGATCACCGCCAGATTTTAAATTTGAAAGTAGATTGCAGTGTCTCTGGAGTTGGCCACCCCTGTCTTATACCATTGGCCCATCTACTTGAGTATTGACCCAGGTTTGGGGCAGGCAGGAAATCTCTCCCAGCCCTGCCTGGAGATGCTGGGGGTTGAACCTGGGACTTGCAAAGCAGATGCTGTAGCTACTGAGCTACACCCCTTCCCCACACTAGATTTAGGACAGGCTCTTTCGTAGGACAAAATAAAGAAAGAACTTCATGAATGGGACTCACTGTCACAAGATTGACCTGTAAGTTGGGGACAATCCAGGCACCATGTTAATTGCATCAATGGCTCTTGAAAAGCAGCCAGTTGAATTTCAAGGTCCAGTTTGCTGGCATCTCTAGTTAAAAGAACCAGGTATTTAGGTGAAGCAGGTCGGAGCAGGGCAGCACTGAGATAGATTGCAAAATAGTTTGTCTTAGCAGAAGGCATCTCTCTCACACACCCTTCCCTGCTCCGACCATAAATAAAAGGAAAGCCGTCATCAGATTGAAATTGTTTTCAAATTCAAATGGCCCAAGAGAACATAGCTCTTTAAAAAAGGGGGGGGGGTGTTAAGGGCTCTGATTGAGAGGGACAATGCGGAGCAATAGCCCCAAGCCAGGAATGTTATTGCTTTTTTGTTCATTGACTCATCCAGGATGTGACGAAACCAATCTCGACGCAGCAATCACAGGAGGCATCAGACAGCGTTGCCAGCCTGTGCGTCAGCTTAATGAGGAAGAGCTGGCAGTCTGTCAAACTGTCACACAGAGGGCAAATATTGTTCTTGGAGAACCAAAGCATCAAGCGCTGTGCGGGGAGATCATAAAGAAACGTTTGACAGGACATCGATGGCAATCGACTAGATTGTGGAGGGGGAAGCTGTAGCTCTCCGGATGTTGCTGGACTCATTCCCATCATCTCTGAACGTTTGGCCATAGCTGCAGCCCAACAAGATCCCGCGGCTCACAGATCCATCACTGGATGGAGAACAGGCAGGGGAAGCAAGCAGGCGGAGGCGCTGACTTGCGCCCAGGATTGAGGGGGCCCGGTGTGCAGCATGTGTCGTTGTTGTTGTTTTATTAGAAGAATTTCATTTATAGAAAGATACAGTGGCAAAAGAAAAAGAGTGAGTGAGAATGAAAAAGAGGCGGGCGGGGGGATACTGTTACACTTCCCTACATTAGTATACAGCTATGTATAACCTTATTATCCTAATAAAATAAATAAAAAATTCCTTCAGTAGCACCTTAAAGACCAACTAAGTTTTTATTTTGGTATGAGCTTTTGTGTGCATGCACACTTCTTCAGATACACTGAAATAGGAGTCCCCAGGCGCTTATGTAGAGAAGGGGTGGGGAGGGGGTGGGGAGGGGAGGGGGTATCACTCAGAAGGGTGGTGGAAGTGGGTGATGGACCACCCTTCTGAGTGATACCCCCTCCCCTCCCCACCCCCTCTCTACATAAGCGCCTGGGGACTCCTATTTCAGTGTATCTGAAGAAGTGTGCATGCACACGAAAGCTCATACCAAAATAAAAACTTAGTTGGTCTTTAAGGTGCTACTGAGGGAATTTTTTTATTTTACTTCGACTCAGACCAACACGGCTACCTACCTGTAACCTTATTATCCTAATACACACATGTGATGTCATGTGCGTGTTGAGCACTGTGCGCAAGACGTCACATCATTGGGAGGATGCTGGGCACAGAGCCCCTGGCTTCAATGGCCAGTGGCTCCTCCTCTCTTGCGCTCAGAAGGAGACGGCCACTGAAGCCACGCTCCACTCGGCTCCGCGCTTAGCCTCCTCCATCCCGTCAACATTGAGGGGGCCCAAGAGACCTTGACCCTATAGAGTTGGTGCCAGTGCAACCAACCCAGGTACTGACAAGCTGGGGATATTTGGGGGTCGCAGAACCAGACAAAGTCAAACTCAATCTTCTACAACCCCGAGGAGCTCCAGATATCCTTGGACTACAGCTCCCATCCTCCCTGTGCAACGGCCATTGTGGCTGTAGCTCATGGGAGCTTGAGTCTTAACAACATCAGGAAGGGACCTTGTTGGGAAAGGGTGGTCTACCTTGATGCAGAAGTTGATGAAACAAATTGCTACAACAGAGGGTTGGGAAATGCTCTCTAGGTGTGTTCTGCTTTGCAGAGGACAGTCCTCTGTGTGAAAGGCTGCTCGGTCAAACTCCCCCACCCCCTTCAAGACCACTTGAGAATTTGCTGAGGGTCCTGGAGGACCGATCAATGATTTTTCTGCTGGTTGCTTGGCAATTCTAATATGCTATGCCAGGTGCTAAGTTGCTGTCATGGTCCTGAATGAACCTGTTCCAGGCTTTCGGAACCTCTGTTCGAGAGTGTTCCTTTCTTGTTCCCACAAAGCAAAAACTGTATGATTCCTACAGCCTACTGCCCAAGCCTCACTTCAAATGGGAAAGGGCTGAATTGAATATAATTGTTCAGAACATGAATCACCTCGGCCTTCGGAAGGGGGCTGCAGGAGGTGGAGGATGGCGAGAGAAATAACCAGGCATACAGAGATTAAAAATAGTGCAGCGGCAGAAATGAAAACAAAACAGAGGCAGAAGGCAGCATTCCGGTTTCCCCTTACCCGCTTGGAGTTGCCAGGATCTGGCAGCATCTATGGCTACAAAGAGAAGATGCATTTGGTCCATGGCGAGAGCAATTTCTCCTTCCCGGGTCTACATAGGAAGCTGCCTTATATGGAGTCAGTCTCAGCGGTCCATCTAACTCATTTTTGTCTACAATGATTAGCAGTGATTGTGCAGGGTTTCCAGACAGGGAGTCTTTCCCAGCCCTACTTTGAGATGCAACCAGGGATTGAACCGGGGACCCTCTGCATGCAAAGCAGATGCTGTAACCACTAAGCTACACAACCCTTCCCATCCAGACTCATGTTCTCTGGCCTCAATCCTCCCTGTGGCTCAGAGGAGGCAGCGGCATCATCTGGAGAAGGGTTGTCTACAATTCTGAGAACGTTCCAGGCCAAAGGATGCGGCTTACCCAACTCAGCAGACACCGAGGGCAGCCCAGGATGCAGTCCTCACCACCCCAAAGCCATAGAAGTCAATGGATGCAAAATCAAGCAATAGCCGGCCAAGAGCTCCTCAGGATGGAGGCATGTTAACAGCAGGTCCAGACCAACCAGATTTCAGTAGACATGAGTTCCAGTCAGCACCTGTGCTAATGATCTGTCCAAGGTCCTGAAAGACCATGCTTTTTGCCTTCACGGATCCTAATCACTCTGCTCCTTGACCCTGTCCTATCAGAAGTGACTGCCATAAGAACACCAGAAGAGCTCTGCTGGATCAGGCCAGAGGCCCATCTACTCCAAGACTCTGCTCTCATGGTGGCCAACCAGAAATGAACCTGGAGAGGGGGAAGACTGCAAGCAGGTCCTGTGCCCAGCAACCCTCTCCTCACCTGCAGATCCAGCACCTTGCTGCCTCTGACAGTGGAAGGAAAAAATTGCCATTGTGGCCACTGACCATTATCGTTGTGCTGCTCCAAGGGTAACCCAAGAGGTGAGGTCCAGGACTGGTCCAAAGTCTAAGGAATCAATGAGTGGTCAGTCTGATGAAGCTGAGGCAGGTTACAGGGCAGGAAACTAGGCGAGGCCAGGGGCAGGATCTGGCAAGAAGCAATGTTGCTCCCGCAACCTGGGTCTGGGTCTGACCGCCTTTTATCTCTGACGAGGTAATGGCCGTTCCCGATCCCCTGATGACTCACCACCCTGCCTCGCCTGAAGGTGAGCACTCCTCCTGCGAGTACTCAGGTCTCGCCTCCTCTCAGCCCTGAGTCTCTGCAGCTTGGGAGATGCCGGAGGGTTACTGGACCTAGGAGCCACCTCAGCCTCTCCTGACTCAGCCGGTAGTGGACCAGTTGTCGGCAATGAGGTATTCTCAGCACCTGAAGCCAGGACAGGCTCAGGCCCCTGACTCGGCCCACCTGGTGCTTGTTGCAGGGGAACCTGAGCAGACTGAGGCTCTTCAGGAACAGGCCCCAGACTAGGTTCAGCTGATGTCCACGGCAGAGGATCCGGTGCAGACTGAGCCTCCTCCGGTTCCGAGTCCGAGCCTGAGTCCCAGGCCATCACAATCGTCCATGAACTTGCCTTTTTAAGCCCTCTTTTAAAGCCAGCCAAGGCATCTTGAACACTACTGCTCTGAGATGCTCTTTGTGGGCTTCCCAGTGGGCATCTGGTTGGCCACTGTGAGAACACAGTGCCTGATACTTAAATAGGATTTGGCCATCACACACACATGCAAAATGGCCCAAAGGAAAACCATGCTTCCAAATTCCACCCTTGGAGCTAGGAACCTTGTTTGCCAATAGTTTTCCATTGTTTCGGACAAGCGACCTTCCCAGCTCCCCTTGGAGATGTAGGGCATTGACCCTGGGACCTTCTGCATACAAATGCAGCTATAGCCCTTCCCGGAGCTAAAAGGTAAAGGTAAAGGGACCCCTGACCATTAGGTCCAGTCGTGACTGACTCTGGAGCTGCGCGCTCATCTCACATTATTGGCCGAGGGAGCCGGCGTACAGCTTCCAGGTCATGTGGCCAGCATGACAAAGCCACTTCTGGCGAACCAGAGCAGCACACGGAAACGCCGTTTACCTTCCCGCTGTAGCGGTTCCTATTTATCTACTTGCATTTTGACGTGCTTTCGAACTGCTAGGTTGGCAGGAGCTGGGACCAAGCAACGGGAGCTCACCCCGTCACAGGGATTCGAACCGCCGACCTTCTCATCAGCAAGCCCTAGGCTCAGTGGTTTAACCACAGCGCCACCTGGGTCCCCTGAGCTACTTTGTGTCTATCAAGGACATTGTTGAAAGCACTAGTGGCAGTTCACTTCCTTGGGCAAATAGCAAATAGCAGGTAGAGATGTCTGAGAGTTCCAGTGAAAATGGAAAACGGAATAGAAGTTCCTGCCGTTCACATGTGAATCTGTGGTCAGAAATGAAAACAAGTGGTTTCTTTTCTCCCATTGTTCTGACATTTCCTTCACATCGAAATGAACTTAAGTTACGTAAATGGTTCCTCTTCAACTTGTGTTGAAGCGCAGACAGCAAGGCAAATAACATAGTATTTGGTAGAAACTGAAGTGGAATGGATGGAGCAGTGATTGTAAGGAATACGAGTTGGAACGGAAAGTGCTGCTTCCTTACAACTACACCGCGCCCCCTCCAATTTCATTTCAGTTTGTTTTTATGTAAACAAAGACAAAAGAAAGTAAGGCACAACTGACCGAGTAACAACTATCCAGCTATTTCGTTGGGACCACTTATAAAAAAAGCTTCCGTCAAGTCCAAGAGCATAAGATCACCTGCTGTTTTCCAGCTTTGCAAGCATATCAGAGATGAAAGAGAAGCAAGGTAAGAGGGCATCATAAGCCTCCCAGAAAACTTATTATCACACGGGATGCTAACCAAGCAGTGTAAAGAATGAAATAAATAGAATAATCAATTAACTCACTTGATCTTCAGGCTCGCAAGCATGGTTTTGTCGATCCTGGAAAAGATGAGGGGTGGGGGAGAGAGAATGTTAAGCAGATTGTTCTTCTTGTTACTTTTATTGATAAGATACCCCACATTTCCTGCATTTTTGGCCGAAAAGCAGGCCCCGTGGTATGTATTCTGACACCACACCTACAAGGGTAGGAAATAGGAATGGGTCTTCAATTCATCATCCTTAAAAACATTTTTTAAAAAAAATCAAGATTTGAGGGTTGTTGTTGTTTTAAGATCCAGTTTCTAGTTCATAGAACCAATGGGATATGAATGAAAAATATGGGAAGAATTGAAAGCAACCATCTCGCAAGCTTGATATTCGGAAGCAATGGATAGGATTTCCAAAGGCCACCCAGTTTTCAAAAATCTTAATAGGGATGAAATCCTGCCCGGGTATCAATCTCATTTATAATTCTGTGCTTACTTCAAAGGAGGCATCTGTAGGATTGTATTGTTGCAGAGTACCCCCTACAGTTGTTTACTCAGAAAGCCATCCCATAATATTCAGTTGAGTCGACTCCCAGTGACTGTGTGTGTGTGTGTGTGTGTTTGTGTGTGTAGGACTGCAGTCTTATATTAGTTAAGACAGAGTTACAGGTGAATAGAAAGAAAACATTCTGGGACAACCCAGTCAGATGGGCAACTTATAATTGTTGTTATTGCTGCTGCTGCTAGGGCAAGGATACCTGTGGCCTTCCAAATGTTGCTGGACTCCAATCCCAGCATCATTGACAATGGGCTTTGTTGGCTGGGGGTGATGGGGTTTGGAATCCAGTAACCTCTGCTAAGCCGCAGGTAGGTTTGGGGGAGAAATTCAGTCGAGTTCACATCTCAAGCCAAAACTACCAAATTTGCACTTTCCAAACAGCTGTCCTTCAAACTTTGCACTTCTCTGAATTTTGCAATGCCGTTCTCCAGCCAAGTAACGCATACATATACTGGGGTATAAAGTGTGCATATAAGTACATATATCTGTGCGAAATAGCAACATGCTGTATAGTAGGGAACACTGCTTTGCCCAAAACAAGTGTGTTTATTAGGCAAAATGGAATACCTGCATGTGTTGATTAGTAGCAATTTGCACTAGAGTATTGATGATTTTTCATGAGGACTTCTTTTTAAGCAGGGGGGGGGGCACAGACTGATGTGGAAATGTGAAGAAGTAGGCTTAAGGTTGGAGAGAACAGTAACAGATAGATTTCCTCATCCAGCCCAGTTTCTCCAGCCCATTTTAGATATTGTGTTGCATGTCTCCTGGCAGCGAGAAATAAAGCAGAAGGCCTCTGAGATTTTTCTTTATTTTTTATTTTTAAAAAAACATACCTGTGGGTGGTTGGCTCTGAGTCCTTGTATTAAAATAGCTTTTTAAAAAAATCTGCCATCTCAATACATTTCCAGCACCTTTTACTCAAAGCTTCTTCTTCTTCTTTTTACACAACCACATAAACACAAAAATAAAAATGATCTAACCAATCGAACCAGGCTGCAATCCCACACACAGGAATACTACACACAGCTCCCATGCTGGTCTTGTCTCCTTTGAGACCCATTTAAGATGGACACCTTCCCTACATCTTGTTGTAACATATTGCATTATTTCGCTTCGCACTGTTGCTGGTTTTTCTAGTTTCTAAAATGGCTTTCGAGACTGTGTGTGTTTGTGTGTGCACGCCTGTGCATGGTGAGAGAATCCTTGTTGGATGAACATTTTTATAGACGAAAAAGAGTTCGGGGAGTTATAGAAAGAACAAGGCTGTTGTCCTCCTTATGAAACGACGAAGCAAATGAAAGATTTGTAGTGCAGAATTACAGTTTAGATTTCACAGCAGTGGACCCGTGGGTTGGTGCATGGGTGTACCCAGCGAGGGGCAGGGGGGCAGCTGCCCCCCCAGAAGCAAAAAAAAATTAAAATGGTTATACAGTGATGAAACGAAACAAAATTAAGTAGGGCGATGGCGAATAATCAGTTGTTTACCACACTGAAATGGTGTAAAAACCGAGAAGTATCTAGAGCCACCTAGCGACTGGTAGAGGAATCTATGTCAGCCAGCCATTGGGATTCAAGGGAGGGAGAGGTCTCTAGCGGGCTCTAGCAGAGAGAAGAGGGAATCTTCTAGAGGGGTCTAGTGAGTTCCGCATCACTAAACTGAGCCGCCCGCTATTAGTTTACCTTCTTGTTTACATTTAGAAGACATCGAGGCTGCCTAAATGGATATAAGAAACTGGTTCCAAAAAGGTAAGTTAAGTAATTTCTGTAGAAAATTAAATTTTAAAGGTTAAAGACCTGGCTCAGAAGTACAATGGGAGAGGACAGACTGACTGGGTTGTGTTTGATGAGCGTCCATCAGAAATTCTTCAAGGAAAATCAGGACTGGATTGAAATGAAAGTTTTGAACAAGTTTTCTTCAAACCCAAGAAAAATGATATTAGTATAAGACATGTAACTAGAATAAAAATAAAAATAAAAATTCAAGCAAATAATTGTAATAACTACCGTAATAAAGCACTACTATAATTATAATTTAATTTTAATATATATAATATATAATTTTATAATTAAAATTATAATATATAATTTTCTTAAAATTTTGGTTTCATTCGCCTTTTCCGTGCTGAAATGTCACAACCTGAACGACCATGGCTTGCCCCCCCCCCCAGTTTAGATCCTGAGTACGCCCCTGGGTTGGTGGGTGGGGATATCTGCTGCTAGCTGCCGTTTCTTCACCCGAGAAAACCTAGATCACCCACAGGAAGCCAGAGTTTCACTCTGACCAAGCTGAAGGGAAGGGAGGGGTTGTTTTCATCAACAGCCCTGACGGGGGTGGCCTGCGAATGCACAAAGTCTTTTGCAGGTGGCCTAGAAGAGTCACATTAAGGCCATATTTGAGGCCATACATTTAAAGCCACTTTAAACAGCCATTGCTTCCCCACCAAAGAATTATGGGAACTGCCACTTGTTATAGGTGCCCAAGGGTTGCGAGGAGGCCCCTATTCCCGCCACAGAGCTGTACAATCCCCATAGTTCCCTAGGAAGAGGTTAAACCCCTCTGGGAACTGTAGCTCTGGGAGGATGCCAAAGGACAGCTGAATGCTAGTTTCCGTATTGGTTCAAGAAGCGCAGATCAAGTAGTTTCTCGTAAAAATGCAAGCAAAACTGAATCTTTCTCCAATGAGGCTGAATGTAGGAAGATCCCAGAGAGATAAGTCACTTCATCATAACTTAAAGTAAGGAATTTGCTGCACTGCCACAAGATACAGCAATGACCATCGACTTGGATAGCTTTAAAAGAGGAGTAGGCAAATGCTAGCCATAATGACTGCTCCACACATTAAATGGGGGTGGGTGACCTTTGCGTGGTCAAGCGCAGCCCCCTGATCCCAGAGGGCGACTCCCTGGTAGTTCGGGGCTGGGGAGGATAACGCCCAATGGCTGAGCCAAGGTCTCCCTAATAAGGTTGTGGCAAATTTGAATCCCATAGCATGTTGTCTTGCGTCAATATTCTGCTCAGGGGGTCACCTGGGGTTTGGGGGACTCCGTCTGTCCACGCAATGGCTATGTAGTAGTTCCACTACTAGAGACAGCGTGTCTTCAAGCACCAATTTCTGGGGAGCATGGATGGGGAGCGGGGTCTTTGGGGGTTTGTGAGAAAAGGATACTGGATTATATCTAGCAGGGATCTTTGATCTGACCCAGAAGAGCTCTTTGAATTGTCCTTACTGGTGGCTGATTCCCATTGGGAAGGCAGGGAGGCCAACAGTAGGTGGCGCCAGAGACAATGGCAAGCAGAGCCAACTCATTGTCCCCACCCTCCTCCTCCCTGCTGGGTTTTACAAAGGCAACACTGAGACTTAAGGAGGAGAGAGATGACCGGAAGGGCCAACCCTCTCCCCCCTACCGCCAGCTGGTTGGAAGTAAGTAAGGAGGTGGGCAGGGAGGGGTAGCTAAGCACCTCCACTGCCTTGTGCATTGCCTGTCCTGTGCAGGCCCAGAAATCAATGCTAAAAGCACTAAATTTCTCACGGTAATGGGTGTGACCAACCACTCCACCCAGACAAAGGCACATTTAGCAAGATAGCCAAGATAAGAGCTATTCTGCCAACCGCTTCCTTTCCAGTAAACACACAGAGACAGACTTTCCTGTGCTTGAACTCAGCACTCGAGAATACTGTGCATTTGCAGCCAACCCGCTGGTTCATAGGTCTGAGCTACTCTGGTGCAAGTTCCCATGCTGACGGTTGCTCTTTTTTTTTCACTCGTCCCCTTCCCTTAATTTAGTGATGGTTCATTTTATATATTTCTAGGTTATCTATTAAGGCAAAAGCATTCTCAAGGCAGCTTGCATGCAAAAGATAAAATACAAGATAAAGGACCACAGTAGTGGAGTAGTTGTCTCCTTCTCCTTCTCCTTCTCCTTCTCCTTCTCCTTCTCCTTCTCCTTCTCCTTCTCCTTCTCCTCCTCCTCCTCCTTCTCCTCCTCCTCCTCCTCCTCCTCCTCCTTCTTCTTCTTCTGCAGGAACTCATCATGACTACTAAACAGCCAGCCTGAAATACGAACCTCTTCAAAGAAAAGGAAAGATGTCTCCAGACCCGGCTTGATCATCTTCATCATTCCCTAACTTCCTCTGTGCTAATCTTTCAAACAATAGCAAAACTCAGACACATCACCTAGGAAACATAGGCAGCTGCCTTATCCTGAGTCAGACCTTTGGTCCATGAAGCTCCGTACTGTCTACACTGACTGATAGAAGCTCTGCAGAATTTCTGACAGGCTCTTCTCACAGCTCTAGACAGCAACGCCAGAGATTGAACTTGGGACGTTTTGCATGCAAAGAAGTTGATGAAGTGGTTTGTAGCCAACATGCAATAAAGTAGTGGTGACCTTCTCATGTTCAATGGCAAATGGGTGGGCCGGCACCACTGGTGGAAGGGGCTTAAGTCACTGTGAGCAAACCCCCCCCCTTTTCTCTGTGTGTCCCTATAGTTCCTTCTCCTTTTCCCCCAACATGAATCAGGCTCTTCCCTTTTTAATAGCATTACAAAATGGAAGCGTGGCAGGTCATGGGTTGTAACCAATGCTAGCCCTACTCATTGAAGCAGATGGGCATGGCCAACTTGACTCCATTAATTTCACTTGGTCTACTCAGAGTAAAACTTCATTGGATACAACCCTAGGCCTAGAATCATAGAGTTGGAAGAGACCACAAGGGCCATCCAGTCCAACCCCCTGCCAAGCACGAAACACCATCAAAGCATTCTTGACATATGCCTGTCAAGCCTCTGCTTAAAGACCTCCAAAGAAGGAGACTCCACTACACTCCTTGGCAGCAAATTCCACTGTCGAACAGCTCTTACTGCCAGGAAGTTCTTCCTAATGTTTAGGTGGAATCTTCTTTCTTGTAGTTTGAATCCATTGCTCCGTGTCCGCTTTCTCCCTCCTCTATATGACATCCTTTTATTTTTTTGAACATGGCTATCATATCACCCCTTAACCTTCTCTTCTCCAGGCTAAACATACCCAGCTCCCTAAGCCGTTCCTCATAAGGCATCGTTTCCAGGCCTTTGACCATTTTGGTTTCCCTCCTCTGGCCTATTGTCTAAAGACAGACACACCGAAAGCACAGTGGCTTGAGGTGTATCTGTGATCAAAACTTTCAAGTTTTGCATTTGAAAACGGTGAGTGCCCGAGAAATGTAATTCAAGCTCCTGAGCATTTTGTTTCCTTGGACAATGAAATGTCTCGGCTCCGTGGCAGAGCATGTCCCTTAGGGGGGAATGTCCCATGTTCAATTAGGGACAGGCAAATCTGCCAGTTTCGGGATTTCTCCATTACACATTTTCACAACCGTATGTTCATTTCATCAAAGCTCCATATCAGTTTGTGAATTATTATTATTATTTCAAGTCCTCATGGAAACCCATCAGCATTTGAGTGCAAATCCCTCCTAAAACAACACATTTCTGTCTGCAGTTTTGCCTGACATGCAGTTTTTTTTCAAAGCAGATTTCCCTAATGGAATGCCTTCTTTGTGTGTTATTTTCACGAACGCCTCCATTGCATTGCCTTGCACAGTTTCCCCTGGTGTATACATTTACTTGGGCCGAGAACTGCACTGCAAAATTCAGAGAAGTGAGAATGTCAAAGGGCAGGCGTGTTTCCGGTATTGTTCTGGAATGTGAGAATCAGGTAGGTTCGCATTTAAAAGTGAACAGAATCAAATTCCTCACCCATCCTCAAGTTCATCTCCTGACCTCTCCAGGCAGAGCTGGAGAAAGGACTTGCCTAGGTTCCTGGAGTGTCCATGTAAATTCTCCAGGTATGATCATTGTTGTGGAACTGTTCCGTCCCCCGTGGAATTTGGGACGGGAGGAGACATAGGAACCAGACCATTGGTCAATCTACTTTAGTACTGTCCACACTGGCTGGCAGCAGCTCTCCAAGATTTCAGGCTTGAATCCCAGCCCTACCTGGAGGTGCCAGGGATCGAACCTGGGACCTCCTGGATGTGAGGCAGACACTTTGCCACTGAGCTATGTGACTTACAGGCATTGTCTACGACACAACAGTCATATTTTACCCCCAAAGAATATTGCTGGGCGTGACAGGAAGTGGTGGTGAGCCTTCTTCTGTTCTTCGGTGATTAAGAAAGGGGGGGGAACCCCTCGGTTATCTTTAAAAAGAGTAGCCAAACAAACATCTGAAAAGTCGTCGTCCCCCCCCCCACTGCCAAATATTCAGCTGAGGCTCATCACTAGTGTAGACAGCAATGTGCAAGATGAGACAAAGCCCAGTTTTGAAACAAGGAAGCTTCCTCTGTTCCTTCTGAAGAAGAACAATGGGGAAGAGGCAGAGGTCAGTAGTAGATCGCTGTCTTTGCATGTAGCCAGGCCCGTCCTAGCCATAGAGGCTAGTGGCGCGGAGAACCACGGCACCGGGCGCTGGAGGGCGCTGGAAGGGCGCCAAGTGAGCGCAGGGTTCCGGCGATCTGGCCAGGACTGCGCTCCTTCTCCGAGAACTCCGCGCTGCGCCTCCTTCTCGTTTCCCCAGCTCTGGGTTCCGCTCAGTCGAGCTTCTCCACCAGCGCGCGCACAGCACCCAAGCAGCTCTTGCTGGTCCCGTGGTGCGCACTCTGGTGACGAAGCATGACTGAGCGGAACCCAGCGCTGGGGAAACGAGAAGGAGGCGCAGCGCGGAGTCCTCAGAGGTGGCCTCCCGCTGCTGCCGCAGTCCGCTTGACACTCCCGGGCCCTTGGAGAGGCGCTGGAGGGGGGCGCTGGAGGGACCTAGCGCCAGGGCGCTGGGTGGGCTTAAGACAGCCCTGCATGTAGCCCTTATCAGGGTCAGTCCCCAGCATCTCCAGGCGGAGCTAGGAGAGACTCTGACAGTGGTGCAGGGTAGGAGGGCAGCAGTGGCCATGGCCCTGAGAGCAAATTCTGAAGGGCGCAACTGGGCCGCAGCAATCCCAAAGGTGCTGCGAGACTGGGAGGGAGGGAGGGAGGTGGCTCCCTTTTTTGGCCCAGCAATGCATGGCGCAGATGTCTCCTGGGCAGCCGGGTGGGCCGCGAGTGGAGAGTGGATGCAACCGGCCAGGCCCTCCCCTGCTAGAGTGGAGCCCCCTCTCGCTGCCTGCCCCAGCATGTTTCTGAATACCAGTGGCTGGAAACTGCAGGATGGGCGAGTTGCACTTTGTGCTGCCCATAACTAACTGCCTAGGCACAGGTAGGCAATGTGGCGGCTTCACGATGTGCTTGGACTCCAGTTCCCATCCAACCTAGTCAACATGGCAAGCCGACAGGGATGGTATTAGTTGGAGGGCATCCTGTTGGCTTAGGGGCTTCCCATAGGGGCATCTGGTTGGCTGCTGTGAGAACAATATGCCAAACTAGATGGGCCACTGGCCTGATCCAGCATTAAGGGGGTCAACAGAATTGGGATGGGTCAAGCCTTCCGTGCAAAATCCAAGGATTCTCCCTCTACCCTTTGTTGAAAGAGGTGGGCAGGGTAGCTACCAAAAGCCGCTGCATCACAAAGGATATCTCTCTCTCTCTCTCTCTCTCTCTCTCTCTCTCTCTCTCTCTCTCTCTGTGCTCAAAGATCAGGGTCTCCTTCCGCTTCCTTCCACCTTCCCTCTTTCAGTGCCAAAGATAAACACTCACAAACTTATGCAGAAAAACCTCAACATCATACTGATCAGGGTAATGTGTGCACATTTGGGCCACACGGTGTTAAGTCCGCCTGAATGTGAGGATGTATTTCAGACGTGTGTGTGTGTGTGTGTGTGTGTGTGTGTGTGTGTGTGTTATTGTGCTGGATTTACTGAGTACAATGCGAGCACTTCTCCCCTGGAGTCCAACCCCCCTTGTTGCACTGCATTCATTACCTGTTGTGTTATGGAACGGTGGCTTTTAGATCAATATACTGGCACATCGCACTAAATTTTGAAGGATAGGAAAGAACTGTGTGCTTGAATACCAGCACAAATTTCATCCTGGGGAAATTGACGACGCAAAACTCCCCCATTTTTCTGGATCAACAAGGTTGCAAACAGATTTTGTCTGGAAGCAAATAACATGGAAATGAGTGCTGTGCTCCCACTAGATTCCACTAGTTTTCTGTGCTATGTGAAAGATAACTTAAAGCACAGAAACATTAGGAAAATGGCATAAAGTGCTGTCTGAAAGCTTCTCGGTAATGGGGATATTTATGGACAGAAATGCAGACAGATTCCCCCCCCCCCCAGCACCTAAACCTCTGGTACAGACAACACAAACTGAACACTTTGTCAAAACAAACAGAATTCTGAAATTCTAAACAAATCATAGAATTGTAGAATTGGAAGGGATCCTGAGAATCATCTAGTCCACCCCCTGCAATGCAGGAATATGCAGCTGTCCCATACAGGGATCGAACCTGCAACCTTGGCGTTATCTGCACCACGCACTAACCAACTGTGCTACCCAGGCTCAAATGGGCCAGAAAGACGCCAGGAGGATCTCCCTCGGCAGCCTCAGCTCTGCAAAGCAAATGAAGACAGACCCACCATCCGTAGCCTCCAAAGGAGACACTCCGCTTTCTCTGAAACATAGTGACCGCTGCTTCTGGCTCCTGGTGCTGTGACCTGCTCTTATTCCTGGGAAGGGCTGCTTGCTTGCTTGCTCGCTCACTCGCTCACACAGAGGCAGAACAACCGGGGAGACACATATTTCAAAGGGTGTTTCTTAAACTGCAGCTATATGTTGTATCCTTCTGCACGTGAAGGAAACCGCTGTGACCACTTCCTGCCCCAAACGCCTCTGCGATTCTCGATTAAGGAGGTGCTGTCCCTCCCCTCTGGGAAATAGCATGCCCAGTTATTTATTTTCTTTTGTGTGCCTCGTAAAACTTGGTTTCTTTTTCTTTCTTTCTTTCTTTGTCCTCCCTCTGCTTCTCATTCCTTTAACACAGTGGTTTTCAAGCAGTGCGGCGTGGCACCCTGGGGTGCCCTGAATGAGGGTCAGCGGTGCCGCGGGCAACACTGGCCTCCGTCCCTCTTTCCTTCCCTCCCTCCTCTGATGCCCTCTCACGTCTCTGCCTCCCAAAGGCTTGCACAGCTGTTTATTGCAGCAGCCCTGGCTATAAACTCTGCAGGTGAATGGTGCCTCTAGGAGGGCCCTCTCTTTGGGGTGGTGGGCAGCTCAGAGACCAGGGGTGGTGGCATCAGCTGCTCAGAGGACTCCCAAGTAGAGAGGGGAGAGGAGAGGAGGCTGAGGGAACACTCCACAAGGGAGGGTGTTCAAAAAAGGATGACAGGCTGCCAACTCTGCAGGCAGGGGCTGACAGAACTGGATTCCGCAGCCCAACAGGGGTTGCACAGAATGAATGTAGTTGGTCAAGGGAGCCGTGGACCTGAAAAGGTTGAAAACCTCTGATTTAACAGATTTGGGGCTTGGCAACCGGTCAGCATAAGTGGATTCTCTGCACCCTTACATCTGCAAAAAAAGATTGAGATTGATACATTGGAAGGCTATGACGATCTTTTCACCTGGCTGCAATGTGTCCCTGAACAGCAACTTTATCCCCTGTGTGGAAGACAGAGAGGAGAGTGTGAATGTAGGGAGAAACGTGCCTGTTGCTCCACCCACCTCGGCCTCTGTCCCCGCCCACCACTGGCGTGTGGCTCCCAGAAGCTTGCCCAGACAGCATATGGCCCTCAGGCTCAGGCTGACAAGTGTTCCCCACCCTGGGTGTAGACAGATGCACAGTAACGTCTTAAGGGTATCCAGCGCCATGGTGCAAGAATCCTCCGCAGTAGCACGCGGCTGAGGTGCGGAGATGGAGGATGGTGGAGCCTTGCAGGGGGCTGGCCTGGGCGCAGAGCCCACCTCCCGCAGAGGGGGCTGCTCGGCCTCCCACCCTGGACTGGCCCCTCCGTGGCACCTCCCTCCAGCGGCCACTCCGGGACGTAGCGGTGGCGCACAGCCATTGAGCTTCCTCCATGAAGCAGAATCAGCGAGACTCCTGCCTAGGGTGGCAGCAGGCGTGTGGTGCCACTCGAGGCAGGAGTCTCACTGATTCTGCTTCATGGAGGAAGCTCAATGGCCACGTGCTACTGCCACCGTGGGGAGTGGGGGGGCGCCGGCAGCAGCTGCTCCCTGACACCAGCCGTTCGGCGCCCCTTCCGCGCCCCTGGTGGCCAGGCGCCCTGGCGCCTTGTGCCACCCAGCCCGGCCCTAGAGACGGCCCTGCAGATGCATTTCTGCAGCTCACAACACAGGGCAGCATATGCTCCAAAATTCCACCCATAACAATCAGGACACTGGCCTCGCGCTTCTTTCTCAAAGCCCTGTAAGTGCTTGCTGGCTTTGAGAAGGCGACAGGAGGGCTCCAGGAGCCTGTCAGAGCCTCCCACCTCCTTCCCAAAAGGCCATTCCACAGCCAGCATGAAAGAGGGGTTGTTGTTTAGTCGTTTATGACCCCATGGACAAGAGCACGCCAGGCACTCCTGTCTTCCACTGCCTCCCGCAGTTTGGTCAAACTCATGTTCGTAGCTTCGAGAACACTGTCCAACCATCTCGTCCTCTGTCGTCCCCTTCTCCTTGTGCCCTCAATCTTTCCCAGCATCAGGGTCTTTTCCAGGGAGTCTTCTCGTCTCATGAGGTGGCCAAAGTATTGGAGCCTCAGCTTCAGGATCTGTCCTTCCAGTGAGCACTCAGGGCTGATTTCCTTCAGAATGGATAGGTTTGGTCTTCTTGCAGTCCATGGGACTCTCAAGAGTCTCCTCCAGCACCATAATTCAAAAGCATCCATTCTTCGGCGATCAGCCTTCTTTATGGTCCAGCTCTCACTTCCATACATCACTACTGGGGAAACCATAGCTTTAACTATACGGACCTTTGCCGGCAAGGTGATGTCTCTGCTTTTTAAGATGCTGTCTAGGTTTGTCATTGCTTTTCTCCCAAGAAGCAGGCGTCTTTTAATTTCGTGACTGCTGTCACCATCTGCAGTGATCAAGGAGCCCAGGAAAGTAAAATCTCTCACTGCCTCCATTTCTTCCCCTTCTATTTGCCAGGAGGTGATGGGACCAGTGGCCATGATCTTAACTTCTCTAAGTTATTTAAGCCCCTTCAAGGCAGTGATCCATGAAGGGGGAAAGAGGGGTACCCCAGGACAAATGCAGAGCCTGGGGCGCCTTCAAGCAAAGCTTGACTGCCCCAGTTAAATCGGGGCTCTTGGAAGCTATGTCCCTGTGTTTTGCCATTTTGAGCCCTGCTTATACCTGACAGCTGCCCACAAACGTAACATATATAAAGGTATCTGAAGAAGTGTGCATGCACTTGAAAGCTCATACCAAAATATAAACTTAGTTGGTCTTTAAGGTGCTACTGAAGGAATTTTTTTATTTTGCTTCGACTCAGACCAACACGGCTACCTACCTGTATATATAAAGGTGTCAAACATGAACGGCCCCAGCCTATTGCTGCTAAAAAGGCTTTTTTTCTCTGGTCTGGCGCCCTACTTTTGCCAGGAGGTGGAGGCAACACAGGCTGAATTTCTCTGGCTGGCTGCGTTATTTATTACAAGCACTTCCGTCCTGTTCTTCAGACCTTGCAGAGATAGCAAACTTTTCTTCCATGAACTACTTAAAGTTAGCTTGTCTTATGCTCCAAGCCAATGGGATCTACTCCCAGGTAAGTGTGTATAGGGTTGCTGTCTAAAGACAACAAAATGAGGGCCTGGAGAGAACAAAATGGGGCCTTTGGGTGGCCTTTGTATTGTGTGTTCATGATTACTTCTGCTCATGGTAATATCAGGGTGATTAGACACACACTCCCGTTTTCAATCCTGTATTGGGGTAGACATACCGCTTCCTTTCCAATCTGTATATGCCCCACAACTTCCTGCCGAAATCTTGAAGCTTTTCATTCCCAGAATCTTTGGAGGGGAAAGCTTGTCCCACTTTTGTTGCACTTTAGCGCAGGGCTGCCCCTCCGGACGGCAATAATGCAGTGACCTTATTTATTCATTCCATTGATAGCCCTTCTTCTCCTCCTCGTTGTGGCATATATGGTTCCTCTCCCCGTCCTCATTTAATCCCCACAACAACCCTGTGAGGTAGGCTAGGCTGAGAGGCAGTGGCTGACTCCAAGGTCACCCAGTGAGCTTTATGGCCAAGCGGAGATTCGAACCCGGGTTTCCCAGGTCCTAGTCCGACACCCTAACCAGTACACCATACAGGCTTTAAACATCACAGGGTAACTAACAAAGGGGAAGATTCCAGTATAAACCCACCACTAATGCACTGTTATTACACCGACACTGTTGCAGAATACACCCACGGGCAGGGTAGGGGAAATACACAAGTCTGGAGGGGCCCATTATGAGTGTGAAAAATGCTCTGAAGTCTGCTGTCCCCTAAAGCTTCAGGCCCCCAGCTTTGGCCAGGGAGTTGGACAGGGAGGATGGGCTCTGTGCTTCAACATCTGGAGATCCATGGGTTTTCCACACCTGCCTAAGACAGCCCCACTGGTTCCATTTTCTGGAAGAAAATAAGCCAGCTCCGTGCAAGGAGACTGACCTGACTTCAAAACCCCATTTAAATGTAAATCTTGACCTTCAGCTTTCTCATGAAAGTCTTTTAAATTACTAGCTGCGAGCTGAACAAGATTTTTTTCTGCCCCTTCCAAGCATCCCCGGTTCCCCTTTTTCCATTCCTGCTGCTCATTTTGGCTGCGTGAAGTGCAGCAATGGGCACTCTGTCCTCTTCCTTGAAGGATGCTCTGCGCTGGGGGTGGCAGGCTGCTTCATAAGATAAAGGCATCTTCCAAACTCATTTCCATATGAAGCAAGCATCATCGGCTGAGTTTATCCCCACCGAGGCGGCTTGTGTCTCAGCTATGAGATGTACCTGGCTGACAGAGCAACACCCGACTGAGTGGGCGAGAGCAACAGAGACTTCAATGGTCAAGATGGCCGTTTCTGCACATGCTGTAGAGGGAAGTGAGGGGGGAGGGGGGCTCATCAGATTGACTTCACCCCTGGAGGCACACTCCATTGTCTCTTGGGACAGACGGGTGCCAGAGGGAGTTTGCAAGAGAAGAAATGAGAACTTCGGAACATTGCACGTGCTCCAAGCCTGGGAATTAATGTTAAGAGTTATCTTAGTTAAATGGGAATTTCACTGGACCAGGCATCCCCAAACTGCGGCCCTCCAGATGTTTTGGCCTACAACTCCCATGATCCCTAGCTAACAGGACCAGTGGTCAGGGATGATGGGAAATGTAGTCCAAAACATCTGGAGGGCCAAAGTTTGGGGGTGCCTGAACTGGACCTTTGTCCAGAACCGAGCCATCATCTGACAGCAGATAATGATCCTCAGTAAATTGCAAAGTACAAACGAACAGATTCTGTCTCCTATGACTTAAAGTGACAGCTATCCATCAAGCCCCAAGGATACTGGGTGAAAACTGCTTCCTAGATGTTAAGAGCCCTGGAACATCATGGCAGCCAGACCAGTGTCAAGCTGCCTCAAAGGCAACGCAGCTTTAATGAAGGGAATAAACACTCTAATGTCTCAAAGGCAAAAGCAGCAGTAGATTTGCTGTTGCCCAGTGTCAGAGCTCCGCAAGCTTTGTGTCTCTATCCGTGCACTCTTAAATCTCTGGCAGAACAGAATGACCTCAGTACAAACCATCTGGGTAATATTTACAGAAAAGATTCCTTCAAGATCGTGGCGGAGGCATCCTCGGTTACAAGAAGCAATGCCCTTTGCGGCTTAGAAGCATCGCCTTAGAAGGCAAAGGACAGGCAGCTGTGCCAAACTTTGGTGAAGAAGTGGCATGCAAATCAGTGGTGGCAGCTGCCTATTGGGACTGGTGGTGGGTTTGGGAGGGAGGGAGCCCAACAGTAGATGGCGCCAGAGCCAAGTTAGAATCATAGAAACGTAGAATTGGAAGGGACCCCCAAGGGTCATCTAGCCCAACCCCCTTGCAATGCAGGGATCTCAGCTAAAGCAACCATGACAGATGGCCATCCAACCTCTGCTTAAAAATCTCCAAGAAAGGAGAGTCCACCACCACCTCCCAAGAGAGGCAGTTCCACTGTCAAACAGCTCTTACTGTCAGACTTAGACACCAACTCCTAGGGGCCGAGGCAGTTCTAGTTTGGCCCCCATCCTCTCTGTTGAGTTCTGCAAGGGGTAACATTAAGCGCGGAGGAGGAGGAGGAGGAGGAGGAGGAGGAGGAGGAGGAGGAGGAGGAGGAGGAGGAGGAGGAGGAGGAGGAGGAGGAGAGTTTGAATTTGATACCCCGCTAAATCACTACCCTAAGGAGTCTCAAAGCGGCTAACATTCTCCTTTCCCTTCCTCCACCACAACAAACACTCTGTGAGGTGAGTGGGACTGAGAGACTTCAAAGAAGTGCGACTAGCCCAAGGTCACCCAGCAGCTGGAGGAGGAGGAGGAGGAGGAGGAGGAGGAGGAGGAGGAGGAGGAGGAGGAGGAGGAGGAGGAGGAGGCTGACAGTCAGGGCCACCCTCTGGGCTAGATGCAAGGAAGAAGACAGACAGTCCCAATGGACCAGCCTCTCTAATACAAGCAGTTGAAATAAATAATAATCAATGAGTTGTAGCGAACAGCTGTGCTCAACTCCCCACAGGCGTGCACATTTTAAAAAATTATTTTCTTGTATCCTTCCTTTCTTCCATTATGAAACCTACAGGGCTGTGCATGGAGTCTCTACGTGGTCACCCACCTAGGCATTCACCATTGGGTCCATCTAGCGCAGTACTGCCTGCTCTGACTGGCAGCAGCTCTCCAGGGCATCTCCCAGCCCTGCCTGGAGATGCCAGGGATCTAACCTGGGACTCTTCTGCACACAAGAAAACTGAGCTACAGCTCTTCCGAGGATGAAAGTGAATCACCAGAAGCAAAGCAGCATCAAGGCAGAGACAGCACCAGTGCACCTTATGGGCAAAGCACATCCCGTTAAGTAGGTTACATAAGACGGCTTATGAAAGAAACAGGTCGCCTGTGAGAGCTAATCTGCTGCAGCCTGGCCACGGCTAATCGAAAGCACCCACAAGTCATAGAATCATAGGACTGCATGGGTGGAAGGAAACCCAGGGGTCATCCAGCCTGACCCCCTGCAATGTCCCCGCCACAGAAGACAGTGCAGAGATTCGAAAAGGGAGGTTTGCGCAATTCTCTTTATTGCTAGTTGAGTCAAAGAGTGGGAATGGCCATGCCTTAGAATTCATTGATAGAATAAACAATAGCTCTTTGAGCTGGCAAGGAAGTGTTGTGGTTCCCCCTCCCTTCCAGGTTTCCACAACCATTCTCCTGTGGAAAGAGGGGGGCAATCCTTTGAGAGAGTGGACGATTCAGAGATTAAAGGATTCTCGTCGCCTTTTGCCACATGAGGCGAAGTGGGAATTGCCAGCTCCTGCCCTACCCCACCAGAAGACGAGCAGCAGCACAGCACACCAGAACGCCTCCCTCTCAGTCGGTTAAAGCACTGTGCTGATAATGCCAAGGCTGCAGGTTCGATCCCCGTATGGGACAAATTCCTGCATTGCAGGGGGTTGGATGAGATGATCCTCAGGGTCCCTTCCAACTCTACAATTCTACGATTCTAGGATTTTCTCAGAGAATCGGCAAAAGTGGTGGAGCAGGTGGAGCGCTGCCTCTTGCACTTGGCTGAGGCTCTGAGCGTGGGGGTGAGGAACATCAGAATTAGGGGGTGAATGTGGCTAAAAAAAAGCAGAGACATCACCTTGCCGGCAAAGGTCCGTATAGTTAAAGCTATGGTTTTCCCAGTAGTGATGTATGGAAGGGAGAGCTGGACCATAAAGAAGGCTGATCGCCGAAGAATTGATGCTTTTGAATTCTGGTGCTGGAGGAGACTCTTGAGAGTCCCATGGACTGCAAGAAGACCATACCTATCCATTCTGAAGGAAATCAGCCCTGAGTGCTCACTGGAAGGACAGATTCTGAAGCTGAGGCTCCAATACTTTGGCCAGCTCATGAGACAAGAAGACTCCCTGGAAAAGACCCTGATGTTGGGAAAGATGGAGGGCACAAGGAAAAGGGGATGATAGAGGACGAGATGGTTGGACAGTGTTCTTGAAGCTACCAACATGAGTCTGACCAGACTGCGGGAGGCAGTGGAAGACAGGAGTGCCTGGCGTGCTCTGGTCCATGGGGTCACGAAGAGTCGGACACAACTAAACGACTAAACAACAAGTGGCTCTTCCAGACTTTGTCTCTGGCCCCCAGAATACACTCCCTCTTGTGTCTGCTCCATGCCTTCTTCCAGTTTCTTTGCCTGGGAGGAAACACAGCCTTGAATTGCAATCATGTGTGGAGGGAGAAATGTGCAGAAGGAAACGTCTGGCATTTGCATGGCTAGACTGCAACCTATGGCACAAGGTTTCATCCACTACTGGTGCTACTGATAAAAAATGCTCTGATCCCTGCCTGAGCAGAACAAATCCACTTAACAACAACAACAACAACAACAACAACAACAACAACAACAACAAGACGTTCTGCAATTTGGAGAGTGACGGGAAAATGTATTAAAAATTGCAGGGTGAGCGAATCATTAATGCGCAGAAGTGTACATTTGGATGAATGTTCAGCGAAGACCAGATATAATCTAACTGCCGTGTAAGGTTCTTGCAAGCAAATCAGAACGAGTTCCCAATAAACAGAGCCCACTCACCTCTCTACCCTTCCTAACCTATTTTTCCTGTTCTCATTTCAAGGGCAGTTTTTCTGTTGTTGGGTTTTTTTTATTTAAAAAAGTGTTATATGCTGGAAATGAAACCCAACGAGAACTGCTCTAATTAACCTATTAAAGAGGATTCAAGTCCCTCAAGAGCCAAGGCAATAAGAGGGTCGGCGTTCCCAAGCCGTCATTCGCAAGTCCTCAACCATCTCCACCACCTGGAAGCCACATAAAATCGTTCGGCGTGAGCCGCTGCCAAACCTAGGTCAATATGAACTAGATCTCTGCATTGGGCAAAGTCAGATCTCTCGATGCTGTTTGGACACAGCTGGTGCATAAATAATGAAGCTTCACGCCAGAGCTGGCAAAGCTCTGTTTGGCTAATTAATGTGTCGCTGGATGGCAGATGAAATGCGCAGAAATACACCCCCTGCTGGCTGAGCTCATAGCAGCTGCTTGCCCTGACTTACCCTTGTTCTAAAGCATGGGTTGGCAAACTAAGGCCCGGGGGCCGGATCCGGCCCAATCACCTTCTCAATCCGGCCCACGGAGGTCCGGGAATCAGCATGTTTTTATATGAGTAGAATGTGTGCTTTTATTTAAAATGCATCTCTGGGTCATTTGTGGGGCATAGGAATTTGTTCATTTCCCCCCAAAAAAATACTCCGCCCCCCCCCAAGGTCTGAGGGACAGATGATACCCAGCTCTACCTCTCTTTCAAATCCGGAACCATTGAAGGCAGTGAAGGTCCTGTGTGAGTGTCTGGAGGCGGTTGGAGGATGGATGGCGGCTAACAGATTGAGGTTGAATCCTGACAAGACAGAAGTACTGTTTTGGGGGGACAGGAGGCGAGCAGGTGTGGAGGACTCCCTGGTCCTGAATGGGGTAACTGTGCCCCTGAAGGACCAGGTGTGCAGCCTGGGAGTCATTTTGGACTCACAGCTGTCCATGGAGGCACAGGTCAATTCTGTGTCCAGGGCAGCTGTTTATCAGCTCCATCTGGTACGCAGGCTGAGACCCTACCTGCCCGCAGACTGTCTCTCCAGAGTGGTGCATGCTCTAGTTATCTCTCGCTTGGACTACTGCAATGCGCTCTACATGGGGCTACTTTTGAAGGTGACCCGGAAACTACAACTAATCCAGAATGCGGCAGCTAGATTGGTGATTGGGAGCGGCCGCCGAGACCACATAACACCCGTCTTGAGAGATCTGCATTGGCTCCCAGTACGTTTCCGAGCACAATTCAAAGTGTTGGTGCTGACCTTTAAAGCCCTAAACAGCCTCGGTCCAATATACCTGAAGGAGCATCTCCACGGAAATGCCGTTTACCTTCCCGCTTGGAGCAGTACCTATTTATCTACTTGCACTTTGACGTGCTTTCGAACTGCTAGGTGGGCAGGAGCTGGGACCGAGAACGGGAGCTCACCCCGTCGCAGGGATTCGAACTGCCCACCTTCTGATCAGCAAGCCCTAGGCTCTGTGGTTTAACCCACAGCGCCACCTGCGTCCCCCAAAGCAGCTGTAGATCTTTTAAAAAGGTAGGTCAATTTAACCGAAAACTAGAACAATACATAATAGACAATCACAGCAAAGACCTATTTATCCAGCTGGGAAAACCAATTCAAACAAAAATGTCTTCAGTTTCTGGATGCAAAGCCCCTTTTTATATCTTGAAGGGCATGCTATTCCACAGACTGGGGCAGCCACACTAAAAGCTCTGCTCTGACTTATTGGGCTTCTGGGATCTATAACTTGCAGGAGAGAGACTCTGCTACAGACTGCAGTGATCCACCAGGAAAATAGGGGAGAAGTTGGCCTCTAGAGCAGGCATCCCCAAGCTGCGGCCCTCCAGATGTTTTGGCCTAGATCTCCCATGATCCCTAGCTAATAGGCCCAGTGGTCAGGGATGATTGGAATTGTAGTCCAAAACATCTGGAGGGCCGAAGTTTGGGGGTGCCTGCTCTAGAGTCACCTGATCCTGAGCTGCATACCTTGAACCTGGCACCCAGTGCGAATCTCGCAAGCAGGGTGTGCTGCTGACTCTCAAACATTGGGATTGTTGGAAAAATGCATACAACAAAGAAATTAATCAATTTGAGTCAAGCGACTCAAATTGGATCTACTAGACACATTTTTAAAAAAGAAATGTTGAGTAAAGTCGCTTCCGGGGCCCATCCAAGATTAGGGGCCCTGATCTTAAGCTTCATTCGTTTCAGAGTAGATTTGTAATACTGTGCTTTACAATCAAGAAAATACATTAATTGAAAACAAAAGTTTTGTGCGATCTGAAGAGAATTCCAGAGACAAGGGTTAAGAGCTGCTTTCGAGGGAGGACACTGTATTTGCTTTTCTCTTTCTCTCTCTGTTTTTATTTAGATTGGTTTCTTTTGTCTTATTGTATTGTGAAACAGCTTTAACAAGATCTTATTTTAAAAAAGAATGCACACTTATTGAGAGGTGGGCCTTCCTTTTACATTTCCAGAACGACAAAGTAATTGTTGATGTTTCTCCTTTTAACTTTTTCATAGTATTATAGAGGTTCTGTTATGTTGCCTCTCTCCCTTTGTTCGTGAGGAGTCACCTGTATATTATTAAATAATAATAATAATAATAACAACAACAACAACAACAACAACAACAACAGACTATAAACGACTCTTAGGCCCGTCAACTGCACTGTTCTCTTATACAAAGGACTTAGGATAAATATATGATAGTACATCTTCTAATGGCTGTCCAGATTATTATTTGTGTATTCTGGGTTGGGGGAAGAACTCCAGCAGTCGAGGACAGGATCGTAAAACTTTGGGACATAGTGTACATGGTCAAAATACTCAACACGGTCAAGGTTAGAAAGCAAAGGCAACAGAAGTTTTTATAGGAAAATGTACCAGAGCAATAAAGCTCAAGGAAACATATCACTGCTGGGTTCACCGTAATACATTCATGCTTATATATTTTACTCTTATTACATAGACAAAACAGTCATTAATTGTAGAAATATATGAGAAAGAGAGAGGACATCCTTTTTTTCTACTTGCTGCTTCCCCCCCCCTTTTTTTAAATTGATATTTCACACAAAAAAATACACAAAAATCAACCATAATCAACATTGTAACGCACTGTTACAATAAATTTACAAATTAATCAAATTAATAAATCAAATTAATCATGAATTTACAAATAAATCAAATTAATCATGAATTTACACAAAATAACTAGAAAACAATACCCTCGAATTCCTCACCACCACCCAACACTCCACCCACCCTTTAGGGCTTCCAGCCAATCTCAAATTGCGCCTTTTTTCTTTTTTCTTTTGCTCTTGCGTATACCTGTTTCCTGACTAACCATTTCGATGTTCATTATTTTGAGCCTTCATAGGTCTTGTAAGGGGAAGAGGATATAGGGATCCTCTTCCCCTCATCAGAAGCAGCCTGTCCCCAAGCAGCGATAACAGCGAGGATGCTCAGGAGTCCAGTCAGGAAGTGGAGAGAGAGGGCCAGGGCTCTCTCAGCAAGGGAGAGCCCCTGCGACACAGGAGGGAGGAAGAGAGAAGGGGGGAAAGAGGGGAGAAGGAAAACATGGAGCGCAGACCCTTTCCTCCGGTTCCGGAATTACGCAGGAGAAGGAGGGGAAAGAGATTTGCTCTTATGCTGGAGGAGGTCCAGGGGCGGTTCAGTACCGGATTCTGCGTCGGACTGAGTAGACATGTTGTACATACCCAGCTCACTGTAAATAGCCTGCACAAAATAAAGACTGCTGAAAGACAAGAATGCGGAGCGTCGTTACTCTAGAGTAGCCGCAACAACCCCCTGACAAGTCTTTTGAGAGATCGGCATTCTCCAAAAAACTAGTTATATAATATTTGAATTTTATCCAATCTTTATTCTTTTTTTCCTTCTTTTATCCCTTTAATTTCTGCTTCTTTTGTAGCCAGATTATAATAAGAAATCATTTTTAGTTGCCAATCCTCTTTTGTTGGTATCTTTTTACTCTTCCAGTTACTCCCTATTAATAATCTAGCAGCTGGTGTTGCTTATGCAACACGAGAGAGGACATCCTTCACAAAGCTGGTGCCTCCCATATAGATACTCCTGCGTATAAGACTACTTTTTAACCCAGGAAAATCTTCTCAAAAGTCGGGGGTTGTCTTATACGCCGGGTCGTATTTCTTAAACAGCGAGTATATCCCAAACTCTATATTTTAACTGGAAAAGTTGGGGGTCGTCTTATACGCCCAGTCGTCTTATACGCCGGAATATACGGTATCTATGAGGCTCAGTCCCGGAGTTTTTGCCTGGAAATGGTTTAGAAATTGTTTACAGCAACAAAGATTTCTATCGCTAAAGATTAACTATCGCTAAAGCGTCAGAGAAAAGCTGGGTGCCCTCAATTCTAGACTGACTGGAAAACATCTGGAATATAGGAATGCTAAGAATACTTGCGTATCATATTAGAGAGAGAGAGAAGAGAGCAAGCAAATAAATTCATAGAACTCAATCTTTGTTGTGTTTTGTAATGATTAGGTTCAGTTCAACATAGATCAATATCATTTATTGACCTATATGAAATATTGTAACATGATTTTAGTTATGTTTGTTTGCATCATTTCCTTTTTTCTGTTTTTATCAGTTATTTTTCTGCATTATCTATTGTTGTTTAGTCGTTTAGTCGTGTCCAACTCTTCGTGACCCCATGGACCATAGCACGCCAGGCACTCCTGTCTTGCACTGCCTCCCGCAGTTGGACAAAGTTGGACAAACTCCATGGACAAAGACAACAGGCATTATCTCTTACTTATTAGTATTACTTGTATTGCTAATGTAGTGTAAGAACATCAGAAGTGTGGGATGTGATCCATTGGAACAGTCAAATACAACATTCCTTATTTCCCTAGAGTGGACACAGACAGGGGGATGTTACTCCAGCCAGTATAACTTCCTATTACACCTGGTCTAGAGCATCCTCCCCCTGCATGTGACAAGGTAGGTGGGCGTGACCCTTGCGGACCCGACAAAAGGTCCAGTTATGCAGCCATCTTCCTCTTTTTTGCTTCTCTTGGACTGCACTGCTGGCCCTCAGTCAGCAGCACATGGGATATGGGATGAATCCACACCTTTCTCTGTAACTGTAACTACAAGCCAAAGCTTGCCTTCAGGGATCATACTGTGAACTGAATGTGAGTAAACTTCTTGCTACATTTAAGTAAATACTGTTGTGTCATTATTTTTTTGAGAGGGATCAGAGGGAATTGACCAGGAATAAATCCAATCGGGCAAGCCAGACTGGAT
This sequence comes from Zootoca vivipara, assembly GCF_963506605.1. Lineage (NCBI taxonomy): Eukaryota > Metazoa > Chordata > Lepidosauria > Squamata > Lacertidae > Zootoca > Zootoca vivipara. The sequence goes on along the minus strand of NC_083290.1, from coordinate 9,337,862 downwards.
TGCTTAACTAAAGAGATGCAAGAATGCACACTTATTGAGAGGTGGGCTCTTAATGTAATTTTGTAGTCTTAATGTAATTTTGCTGTCTGCTGGCTCTCCGCCAGCAGCACATGAGTTCAATCTCCCTATAGATGAACTCACAGTTTATTGTGTAACTATCAGGTAAAGCCTGCCTTTTAGGGATCATATCGTGAACTGAAATATGAGTAAACTTTTTGTTACTTTACTCAGAAAGACTCTCGTGTCTTTATTCTTTTAGGAGGGATAAAAGGGGGCACCAGGAAATAATCTTAAGAGATTCAAACGAATCTGCCAACAAGCTTCCTGCTGTATAAGGGGAATGTATACTTGGCTCACTAGCGTGAGTGAGGATGGGTAATATTTAATCGATATATCCTCTCCTACAATCCACAACATTCCCACAAGAAGAGCCCGCTGGATCAGGCCATTGGCTCATCCCATCCAGCATCCTGTTCTCACAGTGGCCAATCAGATGCCCCAAAAGGAAGCCCAAAAACGGTACCTGAAGCACAACACAACTCTCCCCACTTGCAGTTTCCACTAACCAATATTCAGAAGTGTTACCGCCTCCAACCATGGAGGCAGAGCATAGCTATCTTGGCTAGTAGTCATCATTTGTCTTTTCTTCCATGAATTTGCCCAGTCTTCTTTTAATGCCATCCAGGTTGGGCCACAGTTCAGGAGAATCGAAAGGCAGCTAGCCAGGAAAATCTAGTATATTCTTCATACTAATTTTTTTGGGGGGGGGGGTGAGAGAAAGTTGACAAGGTTCTGAAATTATGCCTAGGAAGGACGAAATAATTCTCTCCTTTGCAACCTTGCACCATGAAAGATTGATTGCACCATTAATACTTCACGCAGCGGTGGGGCAGTTCATCTATTTATGATGATGGTGCGCAGAGATATGAAGGGGCGGGGGGTAGCAACACAGACAATGGCATTAGATAAAAATGCAATGCATGTGCTTTTAGCATTATCGACCAGCCTCCACAGGGAACGCAGACAAGTCTGTAAGCGAGCCTCACCTCCTGTCTTCTCCTACCCCCCATATTTCATGTTACTTCTAGATTCAAAGCCAGTTTGGCAACTCTCCAGAAGCAGAAAAGCTAGCCACAGTGATTATTTTCGAAGTCTGAAATGTCATCTTGTAAAAGAAAAAAGGAGGAGGTAGGGAAAGATGCATTATTTAGATGAAAGCCCAGCCCACGGATTCTGAAATGTTGCTCTCTGGGAGAGTGCAGCCTCTTGTTCTGGGCTACTGGTATCTTATGTAACAAAAATGATCACAGAATCATGGGTTGTGGATAAGCACCATAATTTAAAGCACAAATTGAAGCACGTGGCTTCCCTCAAAGAATCCTGAGGGCTGCAGTTTGTAAAGAGTGCTGGGAGTTATAGAGTTATAAGGGTTAACTACAGTCCCCAGAATTCTCTGGTGCATACGCAGCCTTCGTCTCTGCAGACTTTGGACCAATAATACCATAGGGGAGAGAGAAGTGGGGTTTTTGAAGGGTGAAGAAGAAGTGCCTGATTTTGGAAGGGTTCCCCTTCCCATCACACTACTGAGTTAGGAGGCTTTCCTCCCAGTCCAGTGCTGTGATTTGGAAAATAAACAAAGCTTTCCGAGGGTTTTCAATCTGAGCCCAAGTGGGGAAAAGGTCATCCATTTCTATCCAAAACCAGTGATGTGGTGGCTTAACTTGTAAAGCACATTGAGCTTTAATAATAGTTATGCAGCCCGCTGAAAAGCTTTAAGTTGCAAAGACAAACTTGCAAACAAGTGTTGCTATTTAAACTGCTAGCCTGAAACAAGTAGCCCGTGGAAGAAAAGGGAAGTCGTACCCAGCCTCTGTTTGGCTGTTTTCTTCAGTCTCCAACTTAGCTATGCTAAGCTGTTGCAAAATAATAGTGCAACTTCAAAGCCTCAAGAGAAAAACAACTACCAGACTTTTAGAAGACATTTGAAGGCAGCCCTGTTTAGGGAGGCTTTTAATGTTTAATAGATTACTGTATTTTGTTTTTCTGTTGGAAGCCGCCCAGAGTGGTATAAAACAATATATTATTATTATTATTATTATTATTATTATTATCATCATCATCATCGCTTCACTCAATGTCCAGAGCAAAAACAGCCCATCAATCCCCTGGTGCTCCAGTCAATGACATCATCACTCCGGAGGAGTCCCAAAGTTATGCTTCCACCCACTCCAAGGAGCACAGGAGCGATCGCTGGACATCAAGGCCATTAATCAAAACTCAAGGGCCGGCCTATATTTTAAGGGGGAGGGGAGAGAGAAACAATGGCCGTGTTACACAACTGAAGAGCCTGTTTGCAAGGTGGCCCCGACTGCATCTCTTAGTCCCACAAACAAGATCTTGCAGACTTGGGCTGAGTCCCAATGAGGAAGAAAAGAAAGGAGCCATTTTTAGAAGCCAGGTGACCTTGAGTTCAATCCATCTATGTTTCCAAATAGGATGGGTGTTTTTTTGAGCAGCCCACAGACAAGACCAGTGTTGCCCTGGATTTACTCCAGAATCATTAAAAGCAGCGAGAGGCTCACTTCTGTGTAGCGTTTCCAGATATGGATTTGTCCTGGAGGACTGGAAACTCTGGCAGTCACACCCCTTTCGAAACACACAAATCGGCACGCTTGCACACGCACACACCCGCACACAACATGAGAGAGATATCTCTGGGGTTGTGTTTTTTTTCCCCTCTGCCACTATATAAAATCCCTACAAAAAACAAACCCATATAAATCCTCTTGGCTGCCAACAGGGAAGAGAAGCAGCTCCAAAAACGCTCGTCCATCTGTTTGGGACTGGATCAGGCAAGCGAGGAATGCAGCCGCAATGACGTTGAGAAATGTAATTCGGGTATATAAAGGATGGACAAATGGGCCGCTGTCCAGAAACCATGAAAACACATTGATTCTAATATATTAGAACCTAACATTTATGGGAGAGAGGTGGGCATAAACATGTGTTTTTCAGGGGTTGTGTTCCATCAGGGCAAATCTATCAGGGACCACATGATGATGGTTGATGGGGATACTGTCAAATGGGGGGGGGCATTCCTTTCTCTCTTTCTTCCTCTCACTTGGCTCATCCTAACTTTCCCCATCCAGTGGGCTGTGGGGAAAGGGGCGGATTGGCCCCATACCAACCTGAGGTTGCCTGGTCCCAGTTTAGGGAAGCAACTCTCAGATTGCAGCATGCATTTAAGGAACTAGGATACCACTTCAAACAGCCAGGGATTCTCCCAAAGAATCCTGGGAGCTGTAGTTTGTTAGGGGTGCTGAGAGGCATCAAGAGAGCCTCTGTCCAGGGGTCAGCAAACTTTTTCAGCAGGGGGCCGGTCCACTGTCCCTCAGACCTTGTGGGGGGCCAGACTATATTGGGGGGGGAATGAACAAATTCCTATGCCCCCACAAATAACCCAGAGGTGCATTTTAAATAAAAGGACACATTCTACTCATGTAAAAACACCAGGCAGGCCCCACAAATAACCCAGAGATGCATAAATAAAAGGACACATTCTACTCATGTAAAAACACCAGGCAGGCTCCACAAATAACCCAGAGGTGCATTTTAAATAAAAGGACACATTCTACTCATGTAAAAACACAAGGCAGGCCCCACAAATAACCCAGAGGTGCATTTTAAATAAAAGGACACATTCCACTCATGTAAAAACATGCTGATTCCCGGACCGTCCGCGGGCCGGACTGAGAAGGCGATTGGGCCCCCAGGCCTTAGTTTGGAGACCCCTATCTATTCCCCTTGCAGTGTCATGATTCCAAGAGTACTTTAGCCATCAACTCCTCTTCCGCCAATGTGGAAATGTGAAGAACTGAACTCGAGATGGAAAAGAATGAGAAACCAAAACTGGTCAATTCAACCATCCCTCACCCAAGCATTTTGAAATCTCGTTGTGGTAAGATATCTAAGGACAGTTAACAAGAATAGTTTTGAGTGGAGGGTGGGGGTAGAGAGAGAGAGAGAGAGGCCTGCAAAACTGTTATACTATGGGAATATATTCCCCAGGAATCGAGATCAAACATCTGCTCAAAGGAAAACACAATGCAGAACGTTAACAGCTCCCACGGACATTATTGTATGGATGTTCTGAATACGACTCGCTCCATCCTCCAGTCGCCATGGTTACGTAGTTTGGAGTACCCTTTTTCCAACAGCAGCACTGAGTTCCACAGAGGGAATTGAAAGCAAAACTGTCAGTATCACAAGGCCATTATACAATTCTACTGTTGCTGGGAGTATTGTGTACAGTTCTGGTCACCACACTTGAAAAGGGATATTGTAGACTTGGGAAAGGTTCAGAAGGGGGCAGCCAAAATGATCCAAGGGATGGAGTGGCTCCCTTATGAGGAAAAAAGTTTTTCTTCCTTTCTCATAACGCTGGAACTGAAGGACACCCAATGAAGTTGAAGATTCAGGACAAGGAAAGTAATTCTTCTTCATTCAGTGCACAGTTAAACTATGGAACTGGTAAGGTTATCAGTAGCTACAAGTCATAAGGTCTATGCTCTGCTCTGCTTCCACACTTGGAGGCAATCGTGCTTCTGAATTCCAGTTGCTGGAAACCAAAGGAGGGGAGAGGGCTCTTGCGCTCAGATCCTACTTCCCATGAAGGGATCTTGTTGACCCCTGCGAGAGCAGGGTGATGGACTGGACGGGCCATTGGCATGATCCGGCTGGCTCGTCTTATGCTCTTACATGTAAATATATCCATTCCAGTTTCTCCTTTTTCCATGTTTAAATTCAGTTCTTCACACTTCATCAGCGTTCTCATGCGAATTCCTTCTACTATACACATTTTTTAATGCAACTAGCTGTATCCAGTCACGCATTGCTGTGGCTTAGTCAGGGTCCCATGTTGTATGAAGGTGGAGGACGGAAGGATATCCCTCCCTCCATTGTCCGTGGGGTGTGTCGTCGTCGTCCCCCCCCCCCCCGGCATCTCCGTATCTTGGGCGGTTGTTTCTCAGAGACCGGCGGCCTGGCTCCTGGGGTGGCCTGGATCTCGGGGGGGGGCTGTGTGACCTGTGGAGGGGGCTGTTCCCTGGACGGTCTGGGTCTCCTGGGCCGGCGAGGGATGGGGAGCGGCCTGTTCTTGGGGCGGCCTGCTCACTGGCGGAGGCACGGTCTCTGGGGCGGGCTGGCTCTCAGGGTGGTGGGGAGTGGGCGGAATTGTGGGAGTATTTTGTCGTATGTTTCTTTCATGTCCACTGGAGGGCGCTATTTTTTACAGAAATCCAGGTTTTTACCTGCCCTAGGTGTGTCATCTGTCCAATGTAAGGGCATGGAAACACTCCCACATCCGCATGTGACGTTGTGGCCAAATTTGAACGCGATCGGGCAAGCATGGACAAACAAACATGGACCTTCTACAAACATGGACCTTCTACATTTTTATATACAGTATATAGAAGATGATAGATGATAGATAGATGATAGATAGATAGATAGATAGATAGATAGATAGATAGATAGATAGATTTTGCCTAATGTCCACATCTTTGCAAGGCATAAAGTAATGCATTTCCATACATTATTTGCACTAACATTTGCATTCCTGGGCACACTTTACCCTAGTATATGCAGTGCTGTTTTTCGAGAAAAAGAGGTGCCAGAACTCACCATGAACGCCTCCTCTAATAATGGCAATGCCCACCTGAGAGGGGCCAGAGTTCTGGCTGGGGGGGGGGGGAAGCCCTGAGTATACGCATCATTGAACACAATAGTTGTCCTCCACACAATAGTTGTCTGCAACCACACTGCAGAATTTACAGAGTTGTAAATTTCAAAGAATGGGGATGTTTCAGTTTGCATATTGTTTCAGAAAATGTGGATTCGGACAAGTTCCCCTTTAAATGCAGATGGAAGTGGATTTCTCCCTGAAGCCTGCTTCCAAGCCACATCACAACAATAACAAGGCATTAAAAACACACAAAAGCACATTTCCGCCAATAGGATCAATCACAGTGGTGCATCAAGAAAGCAAAAACAAGCAATGCAATTAAGAATCGATGTTGCTCAATAGAGAGGTCGCAATAATTCGAAAATACCATTATCAGAAATGGCTGCTGCATGCTGCCAGTGGAGAAATCCTTCTGGGAAGGGGCTTGGTTACCCAGTGCAACAGCAGAATTGGCCATTTACTCTTTTGTAGGGTTGCAGCTTCAATCCCCAGCAGCATCCCTAGGTGTGGCTGAGAAAGACTTCCTGCCTGAAACTCTGGAGTGCGGCTACCAGTTAGTGTAGAACAGAGGTAGGGACCTCCTCCCATGGTCCTAATTGCGGCTGACTAAGCCCCAGCCCTGCTCCACCCACACCTTGGGGTGTTTTTGTGCGGCAAGGAGCATGCCATTTCTGACCCATACAATAAGGTAGGAAATGCGGATTGGGCCACTTCTCCCTGAGATTGTGTGGCACGAATTAAATTCCTCAAGCATCCTGCCTTCATCAAGTTCTAACATCATGCAAAATAAAGAAAAATATGTACCACACATGCCACACCTCAGGGTCGGATTTAGGTTTGATGAGGGCCTAAGCCTCAGTCCAGTATACCTGAAGGAGCGTCTCCACCCCCATCGTTCTGCCCGGACACTGAGGTCCAGTACCGAGGGCCTTCTGGCGGTTCCCTCGTTGCGAGAAGCCAAGTTGCAGGGAACCAGGCAGAGGGCCTTCTCGGTGATGGCACCCGCCCTGTGGAATGCCCTCCCATCAGATGTCAAAGAAAAAAACAGCTACCAGATTTTTAGAAGACATCTGAAGGCAGCCCTGTTTAGGGAGGCTTGTAATGTTTAATAGATTATTTTATTTCATTTTTCTGTTGTAAGCCGCCCAGAGTGGCTGGGGAAACCCAGCCAGATGGGTGGGGTATTAATAATAATAATAATAATAGCCAGGCATAGGCAAACACAGCCCTCCAGATGTTTTGGGACTACAATTCCCATCATCCCTGACCACTGGTTCTGTTAGCTAGGGATGATGGGAGTTGTAGTCCCAAAACATCTGGAGGGTCAAGTTTGCCTAATGCCTGCCCTAGGCTACTGAAGGTAATGGGGCCCTTTATATGTACAGCTATCCTTTATCAACAACAAATTGTCGCTAGTTTTGTGTGTGTGTGTGTGTGTGTGTGTGTTGAATATATGCCAAATGGTAATTTATGGACCTAATAGGTATCTAAAGCCATTTGCACATAACAAATAGGAGCCTACACAACACAAAATACTGTTGTTGTATGTAGGTTTTATTTTGTTTCTTATCTTATATTTTGGAAATGTACATCCAGGTTTTATTTCCTTTAATTTGGGGGGGAGGCGGGCCCCAAGAGAGTGGGGTCCTAAGCTATAGCTTGTTTGGCTTAGACGTAAATCTGGCACTGGGGCCGGCCCATTCATGAGTCAAGGTGAGGCAATGGCAACTGCCTCAGGCGGCAGGATCCACGGGGGCAGCCACTCCGGCCTCCAAGGAACGCATCGCCTGCTGCTGCCGCCATGGTTCAGCAACGACTGCAGCACACTACTTGGAAGCTGGATCGGCTACCTCTTTGGCAACCACCCCAAGACCGTCTCTGCCCAGCAGCCTCTCAGGAATTAGGAGGCACTACTGGTGTCCCCACCCCTAGAGAAGGAATGGCTGCCCTCTGGGATCTCCCGGGGTCTCCACTTGCCCAGGAGTGGGACCCTCCTCACCCCGCCTTTGATTCCCACATCAACCCATCTGGTAAGGTTGATTTGATTCCCCTCCTTGTAGATCTTTATTTCCCCCATGCTCCAGACGTAGATCTTCATTCACCCCTTCGGCCAGGGAGGACACCATTTTGTAATTCACCTCAGGTGCCAAAATGTATTGAGCCGGCCACAAATGTGCAGCCTTCTGGGTTTTCCTTTTCTCTGCAGTTGGAAAAGGTGCAACCAGAGTTTGACATGATATTCTCAGCGTAGCTCTGCCATATATCTGTAAGGACATAAGGAGAGGCCTGCTGGAGCTACAATTGCCTGCTTGACCTGTCATTCTATCCCTTTCCACATCCTAGTGGGCTTCCATCCAACCAGTCTCAATAGGTACCGGCTGTGATGGACTGGCCCCATCCCAACATCCTGCCCTCTGCTACCAATTCAGTCTCCTGGCCTACCAGCTGCCCAAGGGAAGTCCAGAAGCAGGGCCCTAATGCAGCAGCGACACTCCCCACAACCAGTATTCAGAGGTACCTTGCCTCTGGCAGAGAAGATATAGGCATCATTTCACACCAGCACTAAGGACATTCTATAGCTCCATGTCTGTGAATGCATAGATGAAGGGGCAGGAGCCTAGATAGTCAACAGATGTTTGAAAGAATGACGCGTTTAGAAGACAGGCCAGATGTTTAGGTGCCATATAGGAATCTGTTTTAGGCTCGACTGGGATTGAATATTGAGGAAACAGTGCCCAGCAGATTGAGGAACAGCTGGACATTGCCCTGGAGTGAATGTTTTGGATTCTTTGAATAATCTGAAAAATGGGCAGACGGAGAATGAGAAGTCATCTCTACCTCTTTATCTCTCTTTTTCTCTTTCTATGTTATGCTATCTAAAATGATTTTTAATTTTAATTTAGCTTTTGTCCATTTTGTTGCTGGTTTTGGGGGGGGGGTTAAGTTACATTTGGTTTTTTTATGTCCTCTGTGTTGGGTTGAGGAGGATACTCACAGGAAGGTGATGGGTGACCAAAGGAGGACTCTGCGTGGTAGGCAGGGAAGGGAAGAACTCCCAAGTGGGAGGCTGGGAGAAGAAATGGAAGCTCCACACCCTTTTGTGTGAAATAAGGGTTAAGATCTGTCCTTTATAGAGGGCTCTGTATTTTATTTTTTCTCTCTCTTTCTTTTCCCTTCTATTTCCTCTCGTTGTTTTCTTTCCTTCCTTCCTTCCTTCCTTCCTTCCTTCCTTCCTTCCTTCCTTCCTTCCTTCCTTCCTTCTTTCTTTCTTTCTTTCTTGGTTCCCTCCCTTCACTATTTTATTTAGTTTGTTTTTTATTGTATTCTATGTTGAAAACTTCCAATAAATAATCAGATTTTTTAAAAAAAGAAAAAAGAAATCTGCCTTAGGATGAGTCAGACCATTAGCCCACCCAGCGCAGTATTGTCTGCACTGACTGGCAGCAGCTCTCCAGGGTTTCAGGCAGGGGAGAGTCCTACCAAGAGATGATGAGGATTGAACAAATGCTATATCACCAAGCAGCGGGTCTTCTCTGTGAGTATGGGGGGGGGGCTCATTCCCTCTAGCAGAGTCTCAGGTGGGTGAGTGCCACCAAATAAAATTTTAAACAAAAAGAAAGAGCAGGAAAATGGGGCATTGAGGGGGTGGCTCATCAAGCACCTTTGAAGCCACAGGAGCTCAAAACTGTTGAAGGCAAAGGTATAACAGTTAAAGTGTTGGATTGTGACCTGGGAGATCTGGGTTCGAATCGTCACTCAGCTATGAAGCTCACTGGGTGAACTTGGACCTGTTGTTGACTCTCAGCCTGAACTACCTTGCAGGTAAAATGGGGAGAGCGGAACCAGGTCTACCACCCTGAGCTCCCTGGAGGAAAAGATGGAGGTGTAAATGAAATGTACTACATAAACCAAACCAGGGCTAGTACAAGAGGCACCCAAAGCGAGCCATCGAACCTCTCCCCTCCCCAAAGCGAGCCATTGCTCCTCTTCCCTCATATTTGCAAGGTAATGAGCAGGGGAAGCAAAAGCCCACCCTTTCCTGCTGCCCTGACTGCCATGACAGTGTTGATAGGAGCAGCCGCCCCCATAGCCTTCAAAGATGCCTCCAACACCAGCCGGCAGCATCCCTTGCTGCCACAGCAACGGATGCACCCTGCACTGCAGGCAGCAACCGCATCGCACAGGAGCGGCCGGGTAGCCGCTGACCACTTCCGCTGGACAGCATCGCAGAAAAACATGGTGGGAAAGAAGAGTCACGGTGCTCAGGCGAAACACGAAAGCAAGGTTCCGGGAGTGCTTGTCCATCACCTCCACCTCCTGTCATCTGAGGCCATTGCTTTATTTTGTCTAATGCAGGCATGTCCAACCGGTAGATCATGATCTACTGGTAGATCACTGGTAGATCACTGGCTCCCCCCCCAAAAAAAAGATGCTCAACAACTTTGGCTCCCCTAAAAAAGCTCTGCACCCCTTAAAATGGGGCTTTCCTTCCTAAAAAAAAGCTCATCAACTTTGATCTGAACCCCCCAAAAGGGGGTAGATCACTGCCAGTTTTTAACTCTGTAAGTAGATCGCAGTCTCTTGGGAGTTGGCCACCCCTGGTCTAATGGATGGACCGGCACCGAGTTGAACCCATAATCTTTCCATAGAGAAGAGGAAGCAAAGTATGGGGAAACCTCTGGCCTTCTTGGAGTCCATTTCCCATCATTCTTGGCCATTGGCCAAGCTAGCTATGCCTAATGGGAATAAGAGGTCAGCCACCTCGGGAGGGCACCAGGTTCTGCATTCTTGGTTCACAGAAACCAGGAGTCAAGCAGACAGTAGCCCTGCCCATGAGTGTCATGAGGGTGAATGAGGCGCTGGCCCACCAACCTCACTCTGCCCTCAGCCAGACCCCAGCTGCCTGCCTTCTTGCTTACAACCAGTCCAGCTTCCATTGTCTCAATGCTGCCCTTATAGAGCTCATCCAGGAGGACAGTGGAATGGGGAAGAAACTGGAATGGGCTCTGTCGCCACCAACTGTTTGGCTCCCATCCCACCAGTCTCAATGGGCACCAGCTGCCACTAATCTTAATGGAACTACTGTACTGAATCTCTTCACTGGTTTCACAGAGTGAGGCAGTGTGAAGACGGGTCCCAGGTTCATTCCCTAGCACGTTCAGTTTAAAGACAGGAAGTGATGGGAAAGCCCTGTGTGTGTGTGTGTGTGTGTGTGTGTGTGTGTGTGTGTGTGTACGTGTGTGTACGTGTGTGTGCGTCTGTCTGTCTGCCTCTCCCCAAATCCCTGGAATATACTGAGCTAGATGAAAAAACATAATCGTAAAATCATAGAATTGGAAGGAAGCACAAGAGCCATCTAGTCCAACCCCCTGCAATGCAGGAATCTTTTGCCCAACATGGGGCTTGAACCCACGACCCTCATGCTCTACCAACTGAGCTCTCCGACTTGGCATAGGGCAGCTTCCCAGGTCCACCGCCACCCCACCTAGATGTGGGTTGCAGAGTGGTGCAGTGAAAGCAGACTTCCCTCCACTTCAGGTCAGCCCTAAGGAAGACTTCATATCATACCCAGCAGCAGTGGAGGCTGCATCATCAGGTGGGTCACTGCCCCACCAACCTCCACCTCAGTTCCTCAAGCCCATCTCCCTTCTTACTTGCCACCAGACCAGGAGATGGCTCTGGTTGTCAGCTTCTTAGTACAGTATCAGCATTGCCCTTGCAGATCTCAGCAAGGAGGAGGAGGAGGAGGACAAAATTAGAATGAGTTAGTTCTGCCTCTTGCTGGTTCTGGCTCCACTTTCTGCTGGTCTTCCTGACTTCCACCCCACCAGTCCCAGTGAGCACCACCACACAGCAGGTTGCTGTAGACAACCAGTTTTTTTAACCATCTGCATGCCAGGAAGCCTCTGTATAGAAAGTGCCCAAGCACCTAGCCCTTGTGGTTCTTGGAGGGACGATGACAATATTTGCAATTTTCTGCCCCTCAACACAGACCAGACCACTTTACAAACCATATACCCTGTTGCACCCTTGTGTTGCTCATTCAGCTTCCATTTGGGACTAAACAATTTCAACCTTTTGCAATGCAGTTATTGGAAAGGGGTCAAAGGGGGGGAGAGAGATGATTGCCACACTTGCTAGCAGTAATCTCACTCTGGTCATTTAACAGTGGAGGTCAAAAACATTCTGCCAAATTGTTCTCTTGCTGCTGCATTGGTCTAGTTTATAAACAGGGAGCCTCACTCGCACAACACAGTGTGACCTATAGATGAATGCATCCCCCCTACCCCCAAGCAAGCAAGACATCCAGAGTTGCAGGAGCAAAGCAGCGCTTTCGTGAAAGATATGGGAAGGGGATCTCCCTCTCTTAGCACAATATTGATCCTGCATTTTCTCCTTCCGACAAGTTAGCAAATTAAGGCTTGCACGCCTAGACAATCTGGAGCGTGCCCCCTTTCATCTTTGACATATTCAAACAGGAACCCTTGTCCTAAGTTGCCACCTCCTCGGACCCTCGCAATTGCCCCAAACGCCCGAGAATTGTTTTCTGCACCCCCAACCCTGTAGCATAAGCAGACAACACAACCTCCTGTAACGCACCTTTCCTTTCCTAAGGTTGCACATGCCTCTACGATTCTGTGGTAGTGATAGTAGAAAAAGCAAAGATGTTGAAATGGTTATTGCTTGAGAAGCTTGAAAGGCACCCCATTGATGCAAAATAAACAGAAGCACAAACAGACAGACTTTGTGCATAAGAGCATCTCTGCCATTCCAAACCCGGAGTGCAAATTCTCTCGACGCATCATGCTTTGCCACATGTTATATGAGCATTGCTTTACATTCAGATTATGGCTCAGCTGAGACAAGAATCGGATCCTTACCTTAAAACTGCCTTGCTGCTTCACTTTATGCAACGCTGATGCTCACAGTCAACATCAAGGCAAGGTTTTTGTTTTTTTTCAAAGGCAAGGGAGGAGGGCATGCAGTTATGGAGCCAGCCGCTCAGTGTTCCCTCGCAAAGGAGAAGCTTCTATGGCATTGTTGATTTGGAGTAGATGATGTGTCTGCATTTGCTAACCTGCTGTTTTAACGCTCTACGGTCTCTTGGCAAGAAACCAGCAGCATTCACAGCCGCAAGGGGGCGTTCAGTGTTTTTATAAGCCACCGCGCATCTCGGCAAACCTTCCACGCTTCTTGCAAGAAACACAAAAGAATTGGTTCGGCAGCATTCAGGCTACTATACATGGGGGAGAAACAAAGAAAAACCGGGGGGGGGTGCAGGGCTTCGGGAGGAACCCATCTTCCATTCTGCAGTTTGGCCAGTGCAATGATGCTGTCCCTATTGTTAGATGAGCATCAAGGAGACTTTGGTTCAAACCCCCAGCCAGCTGTGAAGCCGACCTCATAACTGCCTATGCTTATTCGTTTGCTTATTTTTAAAAAATACTGTATTTATATCCTGCCTTTATAACCCAAGCAGCACAAGTTAGCTTGCATGGTTCCCTCCACCCAGCATTCTATCTTCGCAACAAACCCATGAGGTGGGATAGTTTTAAGAAGTGGCCCATGATCAATTAGCTAAGCATCCCATTTCGAGTGGGGAATCGGACCCTTGTCTGCTGCACCGTGCAGCGTTCTAATGGATCAGATCATGTCATTCATTTGTCTATCGAGCTCAGCATCCTCGACTCTGGCTGGCAGCAGCTCTCCGGGGTCACAAGCGAAAGCCTCTCTCATCACCTGCTACTTCCCTCTCCACTGGAATGGCCACAGGTTGAATCGGGGAACTATCTGCCTGGAAAACATGCGCCCTATCGCAGAACATGCTCTCTCGCTTGCTACACACACACACACACAATTGGTCCATCTAGCCGTGTTCATCCCAGCCTCTCAGCTTCCTCCCCTTCAGTTTCAGTGATACCCTTGCAGAACTCAGCAAGAAGGAGGAGGATGGGGACAACACTAGACATAGTTGGCACCTCTAGCCATTGGATCTGGCGCTGCCCACCGTGCACTCTGGCTCCACTTACTGTTGGGCTCCCTACCTTCCACCCTACCAGTCCCAATGGGCACCAGCCATTGCTGAACACCTGTGTCTGCCCTATACAGTGTCAGACACAACTGCTACCTACTATGACCAGCTGTTGCTCTCCAGTCTTATTCCACACGGCCAGGCACTCTTCCAACAATCACACTTATCTCCCTCCCCACCCCTTTCCTCCATCTCTCAAAGTACATGTCTTCCCCAAATGAATTATTTGCAGCTTCCTGTTTCAGTGCCCTGCCCCCCAGGAGATGCCTCACACACTTTTGCAAAAAAAGGTGCAACAAGTAACTTGTGGGCAAAGTAACGCATGTATTTTTGCTCCAGTAAAGTTGCCTTGTTGGGAGGAATGATTACTCTAGTGTTGATTAAGAAGATCTGCTGGATCAGGCCAAATGTCCTTCTAGTCCAGCTTAACACTGGGTGTCAGTGAAGTTAACTCTATTCAAAGAAACCAAAAACAGTGCATGCCTAGTGGTCTACTCTTCCCAGTAGATCTTGCCTGAGTGAGGCAATTGTGAGGACTGAAGGTTCCTGCCGTTCTCTAAGGATTCTCACCGGTTCCTTCCCCAGTAGCCAAAGGCTCTGTCATCTTGTCACTCTCTTTGGTCCACCCTCTTCATTTCTCTGCATGTTCTTGGAAGAGGAGGGGGGAGCTGGTGACAGCAGGAGGGGGAGACTTACTGGGGTCTGCAGCAGCTTCCTCATCTATGTCTCCTCTCCTCTGCTGCCTCTGATTCTGGGCTGCTCTCTGCCCCAGGCTCTTCCTGCTCACTAAACCCTGTCCCCTCTTCAGGTTCCAATGTCTCCTCCTTCCAGTCTGCCCTCTCTGCTCCCTCTGACCACTCATTGTCATACCGCCACAATCTGACTGCAGGCTTCTTCCCCGGGGGGTTCCCTTGGGGGGGTTCTCCACAGCCAGTGCCTCCCACCACTCCTCTGCATCCAGCCAGCCCATAATAGTTCTGCATGAGGATGGACCTTCTTTTCATTCCAGGTCCCACTTGTTGTCTTAATCCTGGTATCCAATGGTACAGTAATTACAAAAATGAGTTTTCAGGTTGGCAGAGATAAATCGTTCCAGTGCAACAGGCTCCAAGAGATCCCATGGCCACATTCATTTGCCACGGGGTGGGGGGGTGGGGGATTTGCCCTTACTCAGAGGCCTACATTTACTCAGGGAATTTGGAAAACAGAGTACGAGGGCTTAATGGTTCTAAAAGCTTCCGAGGTCCACGAAAGTCAGAGAATCAAACTCAGAGAGTGCAGGAGTATTGATTTCCTTGCCATTAGCCTCTTTTCCGAGGCGTAGAACAGATTCGACGCAGAGGCTTCATAGGGGACAGTTCTGGCTGGCTTGTTTCTTTTAGAATTGCTTCCAGCTACAAATTCTGCAGAAAGCTATTCATCTCTGAGATTTGTGATCCATCCCTGGGCACGCATAAGGCATAATTAGATTCTACCCTCACGAAACTCAGGTAGAAAAGGAGAGAAAATACCCTCCAAGATTTTCAGTGGTGGAAAGAGGAGCAGGTTTGTAAGAGGGAGTTAATACGCAGTCCCCCTGAAAGGGGGGGGGAGCATGTGAGGGGAATTGTGGGTCACGACACAAGGCGGGAGCAGCTTCCACCCCGCCTTGTATTCATCACAATCAGCATTGTTTCCATCCCACTGCAGTTCGGCTTCCGCTAAAATGTACATTATTCGTCTCGCTACTCACTACCGGTGAAACTAACATAACTAATGACGTAATCAACTTCTTTGCATTTCAACGCAAGGGTTTGGGAAGGCTCTGGCAGAGTCCTAGAGTCTTCCTTCTCCTTCCCAAAGCTGTGCAAGCACTAACTAGGCCTTGGGAAGGAAGGAGGGGGACTCTAGGACCCTATCGGACCCTCGTGTCTCTTTCCCAAAGCAAACGCTTACCAGGCTTTGGGAAGGAGGCAAGAAGGTGCCCTCTCAGCTCGGCACCTGGGCAGGGGAACCAGTTGTGCTGCCCTAAATCCACCGTTGGGGTGGCACAACTATCCATCTTCCTCCTCCTTGGTCTCCGTGCTGCCCTTGTAGAACTCAGCGTGGAGGAGGGTTAGAATTAGTTGACTCCACCTCTCATGAGCTCTGGCTCTCCCTACTGTTGAGCTCCCTGCCTTCAGCTGTACCATTCCCAATGAGTACTGTCAGAGGGTCGTCGTGGCTACTCTAGAGTAACTCCGCCTGAGTCCAGTTTGTCTTCAAAGAAGTTTATCCTGCTATTTATTTACAGTGTAGAGACAGCTTAAAACATGACATCTCATCCCGAATCAGAATCCGGCAATGGCGTACGTCTGTTCCTACGCCAGCAAAGTACAGTGGTACCTCAGTTTATGAACACAATTGGTTCCGGAAGTCTGTTCATAAACTGAAGCGTTCATAAACTGAAGCGAACTTTCCCATTGAAAGTAATGGAAAGTGGATTAATCCGTTCCAGACGGTCCGTGAAGTAACCGTTCATAAACTGAAGCAAACTTTCCCATTGAAAGTAATGGAAAGTGGATTAATCCGTTCCAGACGGGTCCGCGGAGTACTTAAACTGAAGCGTTCATAAACTGAAACATGGGTGTAATTGGTTCCGGAAGTCTGTTCATAAACTGAAGCGTTCATAAACTGAAGCGAACTTTCCCATTAAAAGTAATGGAAAGTGAATTAATCCGTTCCAGATGGGTCCGCGGCGTTCATAAACCGAAAATTCATAAACCGAGGTGTTCATAAACCGAGGTTCCACTGTAGTTTGGGCACCCCAAAACGCCGCCCCCTTGACCTGCATTGCGGTGCTCTCCTTACTTCTGGCGCTGGAAGGAGCGATGCCCTTTCAGCTTCCTCCCTCAGTAGTCGGTTCCTTGGCTCTGCAATATCCCTAAGCGTCTGCCTGCATGCCTCCGCCTCCGAGCTTTCCCATTGTAACTCACTCTGATTTCTCCCCACCCTCCGAGTCTCTCCCTCCCCCTCTGGCTGCTTCAGAACCACTGGTGCTCTCTGTACTTGATGAGGTGGACGTCAGGATGATGGGGGCTAGCTCCCTGTAGGGAGTCCCCCTTACATCCACCATCCACCACTGTCCAGAATTGGACACATTTGTATTTCTGGGCCATCGACAACCCCAGAAGGAAGGCACTATCCATTGGTTCCCATCTCTTCCTGGAACTTCACAGCCCCAGCCCCACCCCACCCAAACCACTTGTCCCACAGGCTTCTTCAGGGATCACAGCCCGCTCTTTGAAGACAACACAAGGTTTTTGGCTCACCGGCTCGGGACTTCCAGGTCGGCTCTGCTGACGATGCGATGCTGCTGCGGAGAGTAGAGCCACTGGAATGCTGTCAGGGTCCTCTCCTCGATCCGGAAGCGACCTTCCCTCACGTACCTGAAGAGCAGGGAGCACAACATGGGAACGTTTGTCAGGACAAGAAGGTGGAACAGCAGCTGAGACACAAGGTGCCATGGTGCAAAGGAGGCCATGAAGCAGGAGCAGGGGTCCTTACTCAGCCGCAGGGCCACATTCCCTCTCAGAGAGCCTTTCAGGGGCTGTGTGCCAGTGGTGGGAGGAGCCAGAGACAGAAGTGGGTGGAGCTATGGGAGTGGCTCTTCCCTTTGTACAACAAGCTACACTCCAGCCATGCAAAAGTCAGAGGTTTCCGCACACACGTCCATCGAAGCAAACAAGAGTTCAAGGACACATTCCAGCTAGGCAAAAATACTCAAGGGGGCTGTGGAACAATACTGTGCTTCCATTGGGGTAGCACCCTAGAACAAGTAATCCAGTGGAAAGATGGGCAGACAGTATGTACCCACCTCTTACCCCTAAACAGTTTTTTATACCAACTGGTCATTTTAAGAATGACTGTTTCATAACTGGTGCTTTTTTCCCTCTTCCCTCCCTGCCCCTTTCCCCTGGTTTGTTGTGCTTATTTATTTGTTTATTGCATTTATTCCTCCAAAGAGCTCAAGGTGGTCTACATGGTTCTCCCTTCCTCATTTAAACTCCTCTGCAACCCTGTGAGTGTCAGGGATGCGACCAAGGAGGAATGGTGAAGACCACCTCCCCCTCCTCCTGAACCTTCCAGAGAAGAGGAAGACAGTATAGATTTACAATGGTGGTTTGCAGAAGGTCACGGCTCAGAGGGGCAAAGCTGGGAAATAACAGGAAAAGAAGAGGGGGGGGAGCAGAGCCGGAAAATCTGGCTGACATGTTATCACTACAAAACATTCCAGACCCCTCTCCCAGAACCCAGCGAGCACCGAAAGTAGGAGAGCAAAAAGCTAAGAGGCAAATGGCCCTAAGCGGCCACCATAAGGGGGGGTGCTGTTGATGAGTGAGAAGGGAAGGGGGGTGGAGTTTACTTGGACCAACACCATTACTCCAAGAGGCAGCATTTCTAAGCCTCTCTCTGTGAATATTGAATAAAAGACTTCGGTAAGAGCTTTTTGTGTTATATATCCCTGGCAGCCTGCCGTTGGGGGTGGGGTGGGGATCGGATTCCCTGATGCCTGACAGTGAGGTAGGTTAGGCTGAGAGGCAGTGATTGCCCCCCCCCCCCGGTCCTCCAGGGAGCTCCATCTTCTTATATCTCTATCCTGCGTTTCTTCCGCTATGAAACCCACAATGATGTGCATGGAGTTGCCAGGTGGTCGCCCACCCAGGCCTGACCATAGGAAGCTGCCTTATACTGAGACCATCTGGCCATCTAACTAAGCACAGCCTGCACCAGGTATCTTCAACCTGTTAAGACCCGGGAGGACCCACCTTTAGCCCAAACGTGACCCATTTCTTTTACCATGTATTTGCACTCATGGTAGTGCTCCTTTTGTGACCCACTTTGGTTCAAGCCACAGACCGCTAGTGAGTCCCAACCCACCAGCTGTAGACCAGTGCTCTACACTGACTGACGGAAGCTTTCCAGGGGTTGGAGGAAGAGTTGGTGGGACTTGGTCCTTTGGGGGCCCTGCCCTTTAAGTCACTCGAGGTAAAAGTCACTAAAGGCATGCAACATCCCTACTCTAAAACCACTTCTTTAATTTGGCATAAATGGTAACCACGGCTTTCACCATTCTGCTCTCCTTTAACTCCAACAGTCAGTCATTGAAAATATACATAGGGTGCTGGGGTGCAAAGAAAGACGTATTTTATATTAAAGGATTTTTAAGTGAACAAGAACCTGGTAACCTTAGAGCAGCTTCAGCTTCATGTGCAGGCAGTTGCTCAGAAGCCTAATTGCTGTATGAAATAATAGTATGAAGCAATAGTACCACTGTATTCTGCTCTGGTCAGACCTCACCTGGAACACTGTGTCCAGTTCTGGGCACCACAGTTCAAGAAGGATACTGACGAGCTGGAATGTGTCCAGAAGAGGGCAACCAAAATGGTCAAAGGCCTGGAAACGATGCCTTATGAGGAACGGCTTAGGGAGCTGGGTATGTTTAGCCTGGAGAAGAGAAGGTTAAGGGGTGATATGATAGCCATGTTCAAATATATGAAAGGATGTCATATGGAGGAAGGAGAAGGATTGTTTTCTGCTGCTCCAGAGAAGCGGACACGGAGCAATGGATTCAAACTACAAGAAAGAAGATTCCACCTAAACATTAGGAAGAACTTCCTGACAGTAAGAGCTGTTCGGTAGTGGAATTTGCTACCAAGGAGTGTGGTGGAGTCTCCTTCTTTGGAGGTCTTTAAGCAGAGGCTTGACAGTCATCTGTCAGGAATGCTTTGATGGTGTTTCCTGCTTGGCAGGGGGTTGGACTGGATGGCCCTTGTGGTCTCTTCCAACTCTATGATTCTATGATTCTAAATACCACAGTGGAGCTCTGGGTCAAGCCGTAATGTATTTTCCTGTACATAAATGTTGTCAAAGAGATATAAATACTTTTTTAAAAAAAATGGATCTCTTGACAAATGTGTTGATATTTTGTATTGAGTGCAATGCTGATCTCATTTACATTGTTGACATTTGACATTCTTTGCATTTATTTATATGTGCAAAATGGCTACAACTTGCTTCAGTGCACAGGTTGCAGTCATAAGCATATGTAGGCTGGTGGCCACTGCTGGGAACAGTGGTCCTGCATTGTTGTTGTCATCCCCCTCCCCCCAAAAAATGTTTTGTACAACTTACCTGTGGCCAGATACCATGGCTTTGTGCATTTGACCTGCTTACATTCCACATCATTGGCTGCTAGGAGCCAGGGAAATGCACAATTTTAGGAAGCCAGAATATGGGTTACCGAGGGGAAGGGAATTAGACATAACACTGCTTTTTTCATTTGCAGCCATGTGTATATTTTAGCATCTGACCTTATTAAGAATCAAGTTTGACGAGTCCATTGCAACTTCCTTCCAAGTGGAGTGCTGGTTTAATGGAGCGAGATACTTTTCTATTCCTGCATTATTATACTTGTTATGTAATACATAGTAAAGCATGAAACATGATACGTAAGCCCTTTAGTAGTATGATATATTTAAACAAAATGAGAAGAGAATCACCTTCCTTGCAATTAGCAAATAAAAAGTAATGATCATTTCTCACTATCTTAGATTCGTGCCACAAGATTTGTGCGGTGTGGTACAGTTCTGAGCCCTAGGTCACATTGTTTAATGTATTTTTAATCTTTGTTGGAAGCTGCCAAGAGTGGCTGGGGAAACCCAGCCAGATGGGCGGGGTACAAATAATTTATTATTATTATTATTATTATTATTATTATTATTATTATTATTGTTATTAGGAGACTTGACTTCCTAACCGGTTTCATAAACATCAGTTCATGAAATTTATCAGGGACCCCAGTGTTCAATCTCATGCAACTGAACCTTGAATTTGAACAAACATTATTAGCAGTGGGAAAGGGACAGTGTCTGTGACTTAATAGAAATTCAAAGAGGACAGAAGAAAATCTGGAAGCATGACTTGAATATAGCAACAGAAGACCCTGTCTGGATGAGTCAGTGAACAAAAAAAAAATTAAAACCGCAGCAACCGGTATTCGTGAAATGCCAATGTATACATTGTACTGCTGGCACAGAACTCTGCCACAGCTGGTGCATGTAACATCTGCTTGTAGCCCCAACTTCTGGGGCAGTGATGTTAAAGGCACTTTTGGTGGTATTCAGCCTTTCTAGATGGTGGTCCAGGTTGTTTGTGTGCCTGAGTTGTTTTTTATCGTCAACAGTGGAGATAGAGCATAGCCATCACACAGAGATTGTACCGAGAGATCTTGGGGTCATACTCAATTAAGTTTCAATCAGAGCAGACCCACCGAAATCAATGGCCCTAAGTTAGTCATGTCCATTCCTTTCGGTGAGTGTACTCTGGGCATGACTAACACCAGATAAAACCCATAATATGTGAAGCTGATCTTCCAAGGAACAGCATACAGCGTCTGGTGTTTCACGGACTGTTGAATTTATTTTCCTTCTTAAAGGGCAGAACAATCTCCCTGGATTTTACGAAGATGTTGCGAAGCATGAATCACCATTTTTAAATCACCCAGGGTACTAGACTAACAAGGTATCCACAGCTAAACAAGGCTGCCATTTCGCCAGTGATGCTTTAAAATCATTTTGAAATCTCCATGGAAGGAGAAATGCGGGGTAGGGAGAGGCCAGAATCGCTTCTTGGCATTAAGAGTCTGGATGTGATAACCCGCTTTATCACTACCCTAAGGAGTCTCAAAGCGGCTAACAATCTCCTTTCCCTTCCTCCCCCACAACAAACACTCTGTGAGGTGAGTGAGGCTGAGAGACTTCAGAGAAGTGTGACTAGCCCAAGGTCACCCAGCAGCTGCATGTGGGGAGGAGCGGGGAATCGAACCTGGTTCACCAGATTAGAAGTCCACCGCTCTTAACCACTACACCACACTAGCACTCAAGAGAAAATTTTCCTTCTGGATAGGCCAGCTCTGAACAGAAGACATAGAATCATAGAGTGGTACAGCTGCAAGGGAACAAAAGGGGTCATCTAGTCCAACCCCTTGCAAAAGCAGGAATCACAGCTAATGCATCCCAGACATATATGAGGGTGTGGCAAGCAGCCCTTTAAAAAATCAAGATGAGGTCAGGGTTTTAAATCAGCAAGGGTGATGAGCCAAAGCTTGTGATGTCGGTGTTGCCATTTTGCCTCTCAAAAGCAGCTCTTGAGGCAAATGGCTATTAAGGTCTGGATAATGGAGGTAGCACACAAGGTTTCAACTGCCGTGTTCTGGCCCAGCGCTAGATCCAATGGAAAAAGTGGTGCAACAAGGCTGATTCAAGGTTACAGCACCACGGACAGCTCCACACAAGCAACATGCTCCAACAAAGGCTGGGGGCAGACTGAGGCCCTTTCAGCCTATGACTCTAGGCCTCCTCCTCCAGGCTCCACCCTCCTGTGGGAACCCCAGAGCCTCAGAAGACCAACCCTCTGGCCTGCACTGCTGAGTTGATGGTGTGCAGTGGAAGGCAGCTGGCTCTTCACAGACCCTCCAAGTGTCCCTATTTTCTAGGGACATCCCCAATTTAAAGAAGCCGTCCCAGTTTCTGATTTGATCCCAGAATGGCCCTCTTTCCCTTAGGATGTCCTCATTTTCATTGGAGAAATGTTGGAGGCTATGAAGTTATCCGACTCCCAAGCCGTCTGAAGGCAATCCTGTATAGGGAATTTTTTTATATATGTTTAATGTTTTATTATGTTTTTATATATGTTGGAATCTGCCCAAAGTGGCTGGAGCAAGCCAGTAAGATGTATGGGGTATAAATAGTAAAATTATCATAATGGAATGGGACATCCCTATTTTCATCGGAGAAATGTTGGAGGGTACTGTATTTTTCCGTCTATAAGATGCCCCCTATTTGGGGGGACTCAGATTTAAGAAAATGGGGGGAGATGACCCCGTGTAAAAGACACCCCCTAATTTTTGACATTATTTTTTAGAGGGGAAACCTAGTCTTATACAGTACATGGAAAAATACGGTATGTCTTCAGGGGAAGATTCATGAGAATCCAGGCTCTGGTCTTAAAGGGCCTGGTAGTTTGGGATGTTCCTCTGGGGACTCCTGTTCATCAGCCTTGGGTGTAGGTGTCTCCCTCTTTCTTCAGGAGCCTGGTCTGAGCCATGACCCTGACCTGCCTCTCCATCTGGTGACCCTGCAGCCTCCAATCCTCCCAAATAAGACTGGAAAGAGGAGGTGTCAGAAGCTGGAAGGGTAACAGGACTTAGTGAATGGAGAGAGTTGGTGGCAGAGAGACGTCCAGAATCAGAGGCAGAAGCTGGAGCAGGAGAGCAAGGAGGTCAAGAGGCAGAGATGAGCCAAGCCGGTGAAGAGTTACGAGTGTCTCCGCCTTCTGCTTCGACAAGCTCCCCTCCCCCCTGGTCTCCCAGAACCAGGAGAGGTCTGAAGAGGGCAGAAGATAAGCCAGCTTCATGCAGGCACAGTCTCAGATTGCTTGGGGGAAACCCTGGAGAGGAGGGGACCTAGGGTGCCGTGGGAAGGCAGGGACCTTCAGTCTCAGCAACTGCTTCATGGAGGGCAAAACATACCAGAGATTAGTTGCTTGCACTCCACCAACTCTGTCCCAATTGTGTTTTTGCCAGTGAAGAGGTTCACTCCAACTTGCAAGGTCTGGTTTACTGCTGGCTAGCTTCCGATACCATATGAACTGGGGTCAAAGTAAATCTTGAAGGCTCGTAATAACAGCCTATCTAACACCAACCTGAGGCTTGTTGCACTAACTCGAAGCCATGTTTGAGCACTCAACAGCCAGTGCTAAAGCCACTTAAGGATTCAGTCACCCATCACTGCTATACTCTGTAATTTCCTACATCACAGAAGTTTGCACTGGCTATCTCCCAGACATGGGGGGGGGGGGAGAGAGAATGGATCACAGCTCCTAATAGACCTAGCATTGACCTTTATTTGCAAAGGTTTGCCATTTCGTTCCTATGATTGCCTTGACAAAACCACACAGTGAGTCCTTTCTTCAGTTGTGGATTATTTCAGAAGGTGCCAGAGCAATGCCCCTCGAATCTCGTTCTGAATGTCACGGCAGATGCCGGCGCTTATTAAGCAACGTTAAGATGAATCAAGGCTTGTTATGCCAATTAAGGGCTGCTTCTCCGCCTATGTGCGAGCAAAAATATCTGTAATTACAACTGTTCCTTTGCTTTAGAGAAGGAACAAAGGCATGTTCCACGGCTTCTACTTGGCAATCAGGAACATTAGTTAGTACCAACTCATTTGCATATGAAATGTTTACGGGTAAGTGATTCCTTGTTAAAGAATAATTATGCTTGTCTCTCTCTTTCTCTTTTTTTTTCTCTCTCTCTCTTTCTCTTTGTCTCTCGGCGCACGCACTTTTTCTGGAGAAGAAAAAGCAGAAATCAAAACCAAATCTAATTGGAAAGATGGCATGTGCTGCATTAGAGGGGGGAATGGAGATTACAGCTGGCGAGGCAGTGATGCGGGGGTCAAAGGTCAGGATCAGAGGTCAAAGCAAGCCTGGGTTTTTTTTACATTTTACATTTTTAGTTACTGGTTCCAAGGCTAGATTATCACGTTCCTTTTGCCTACGTATTATAGAAGCAACTACGTTTTGAAAATGCAAGGGGGAATAGTAATCAGTTAAATTATTATTATTATTATTATTATTATTATTATTAAGGTGGGGGACAGGGAATATGTGTACCCCAGCAGTGGAGTCTGAACAGATTTGTTGTTTGGATTCACTGGCTGCTGCCAAGTCAAGGAGCTGGAGAGAAGAGAGGAAGGGTGTCAATAAATAGGATCAGGCTCAAAGATTGGAGGTTCTCCTAACTCTAGCTTTGTCGCTGGACCCCTTGCATCATCCTTGTGCACCATAGAACCATAGAATCATAGAGTTGGAAGAGACCACAAGGGCCATCCAGTCCAACCCCCTGCCAAGCAGGAAACACCATCAAAGCATTCCTGACAGATGGCTGTCAAGCCTCCGCTTAAAGACCTCCAAAGAAGGAGACTCCATCACACTCCTTGGCAGCAAATTCCCCTGCCGAACAGCTCTTACTGTCAGGAAGTTCTTCCTAATATTTAGGTGGAATCTTCTTTCTTGTAGCTTGAATCCATTGCTCTGTGTCCGCTTCTCTGGAGCAGCAGAAAACAACCTTTCAGCTGGGGCCCTCTCCTGAAAAGGAGTCACCCAGACACAGTTACTCTCACAGTCATGTCATCTTCACAGAACATTGGAATCAGAATGTGAAGGAACCTCAAAGAACATCTAGCCCAACCCTTCCGCCCAATGCAGGAAAAATCTTCTGTGACAGCTGTAAGGTGTGTGGTAGCCTCTGCCTTAAATACTCTAAACGAAGAGAGTCCACAACTTCTGCTTAGAGACAGTCTTCATTTTCTGATTCAGTAAGTGATGTACATTGCGCTAAATAATAAGCATGCTGTCCTTTGGCCTTGCTTTTCTCCAGCTTTTTCAGTGAATGCAGGTGGGAGCAGGAAGGCAGGCAGGCAGACTAAATAGACCAGGGATCACCGATATTCATGGACCTGCAGGCACATTTTGAATTTTGAAAAAGGTCCTTGGGCACCAGTCAATAAAAAGGCTATTGGGGCAGGGCCAAAGCACAAAAAGGCTGCCAGGGGCATGTGGCATAGATGTGAGATAGAAGACCAATCGTAGCTTATGCATATATACATATGAGAGAGAACTATTCAGTGCCGCAAACTCTGGCCACCACTGGAGTCTCCAGCAGGTTACCCGCAAAGGGGACACAATTTGAAGCAGAACAGCACTCTCTGGCTCTGTCTTGTGTTGTTGTGTTCCCATTTGGCATTTTTGCGTTGTGAACTGTCCTGTGACCTTCAGCTGAAGGGTGGTATACAAATTTAATAAATAATAATAATATTGTTTGAAATTGCAGGTGGCTGCCATGCTTCCCAGGTGCCACGTGACACCTTGCCCTCATTTTTTTTTATGGCTCCTATATAACAACAACAATAGTGCAACAAAATCCCCTGCCAAATGTCAAGGGACAGCGAGTTCCACAGAGTATTTATATACTGTTTGACAGGAAGGAAGCCTCATAAGCAGTTTACTCTATCTATCTATCTATCTATCTATCTATCTATCTATCTATCTATCTATCTATCTATCTATCTAATGACACATGAAAATTATCTCCCCCCCCCCCAAAAAAAAGAAGATGATGAGAGTATCATCCCTCTATGATACTGTTTGCTCTTCGCAAAATGCAATCTACCGAAATGAATTGTTTTGCAAGCAGGAGCTGATTTCCTGAAATTCCGCCGCCGCCGCCCCCCCATTGACTTGTTTTGATTCAATCCTAATTCCTAGCCCCGCCGTAGGCAGCAGAGGGCGCTGAGTGAACAGCTGACAAGCATTCCTTTTTAGGAGCCTTTTTCTCAGACGGGAAGGAGGGGGAGTGCCTGTTAGGTGTGATTAAGAACCTCATTGGTTTAAGGCTCCCTTCCTTTGTATTGGTGGAGACGTGTTTCATTCAAACGCATGAGACGCCGAGAGCACGTCACTCTGCTACGATCAGCTTGAATCAGGCAATTCAGCCCATTCATCACGTCACGGCTGCCGTTGTTTGGGAGGGGGCGTCAAGGACGCTTGATCTCAGGATGCTCTCTACCTAAATACTGAGAGGGAAGCATTAAGCAAGAGCAGCAGAGCAAACAGGGTGATATGTGGCTTCCGTAAACAGAATCATATGGGGCCGAGAGCTCTAGCAACAGAGAATCCTGTCCGGGGGGGGGGGGACGCAGCTTCCTTTGTTCCTAAAGTTGGAGGCGTGTGTCATTCTTACGCAATCGAAATATTGCTTTATAGGGCAGGGAGCTGGCAATGGTGAGATGTAGACTGCTTTACACAACATGCAGGAAATCCACCCTTAAACAACGAGTTCGCTAGTAATGTATATAGGCTTTCTAAATGTTCTATAAGGATCTGCAACTGGAAGCAACCAGACCTGAGATTTCCCCAATCCAGAGTCACGATGTGAAATGAGCAGTGGGTGTGGTTATGGCGTGTAAGGAAATGAAAAGGGCACCTACACCAAGCCGACCTACGGCGCTGGTTGCTCTCCAAGGTGCTGAAATATTTGCGGTGCTGCCAGTTAGGGCTCTGGCCCGATTTAACGGCGTTAAACTTACCGAATTCATCAATCTTCAGAAATGTCTATATGCCTAAAACAATTGCTTAGGAGAAGGAAGGAAGGCATATTTCCTGAGCCAAGTTCTAACTCTTCAGCCATTAAGCCTACACACCCTTGCCTTCCTGCGCCACTATTTTTCTTTAAGGAAACCAAGCATGCAAGTTCCTAGCAGCAGGTATGCACTCTGCACATGCCTCAGAGGCCCTCTTCCTTGCAGTTCACACGTGCCAGCACAGTGGTCAGTGTAACTGCAGTCTTTTGCGTCCTGCCTTCCCAAGTTCTCCTGCCTACAATCCAAAGGTCTAAGCACATTGGGCCAAAACTGGGCTGGCCTTCAAGGCTTATATAATTTTCTAAATGCTGTAGCCCAGAAGGGGGAAAAAAACACCAACATCTCATCACCTTGTCACAGGGCAGCAAGGTGAGATATCAAACCAGTGAGAACAACAAAAACTAAATGAAACAAAAATGGAAGCGATTAACCTATTTTTGGCCTACAGGCCAAAGTTTGTGAATGCATTAGCACACTGTACAGAAAAAGAGAGAGAGAGGCAGAGAAAGTGGGGAGGGGGTAAGAAGACCCACCCACAGCCTCACTGTTCCACTGAGGCATCTGGTCAGCAAAAGTCGGGGGGGGGGTATTCCTCCCAGTTGCACTGCTGCATTGGAAGAAGAGGAGCTCACCACTATAGAACTGATTCATTTTTCAGATGCTGTGGAAATGCTGTGCATTTAATCCTGGGTCTACCCAGTCCTGGTCAAAAACTCTAAACAAGTCTCCAACAGAGAAGCTCACTGCTTCTATGGTCTGGAAGGGCTCTATAGCTAAGTGGTTAGAGCACCCATGTTGCATACAGAAGGTCCCAGGTTCAATCCTTGGCATCTCCTGGTAAGGCTGGGGAAGATTCTCTGCCTAAAACCCCTGATAGCTGCTGCCAGTCAGTGTAGACAATATGGAACTAGATGGACCAATGGTCTCAATTCAGTATAAGGCAGCATCTTATGCACCTTCTTTTAAAAGTAGATGGATTTTTGAATCTCCAACATTACAGATAAATCTCCTTCCTCCAGAGTGTCCCAGGTGGGATCCTGCTCCCCCCCATCTCTTTAAGACCTTAAAACCTGCTCCTTTTGGACAGGAACTCTCAAGCTTTACACAGGTGCTCCTGCTTCCTCTAAAAATCACCTCTCTCCTTGCCCCATGCTCAAGACCAGGCATCCCCAAACTTCGGCCCTCCAGATGTTTTGGACTACAATTCCCATCTTCCCCGAACACTGGTCCTGTTAGCTAGAGATCATGGGAGTTGTAGGCTAAAACATCTGGAGGGCCGCAGTTTGGGGATGCCTGCTCAAGACAGAAAGGGATTATTTGTCAAATAGGAAGGTTCCTCACACCAAGTCAGACTACTCATCTTGCTCATTTTTGCCCTTAATTCCCCAATTGGGGGGGGGCACTGCTCCCTTGGTTCCATAAACTCATCCCCGGTGTTTCCCATCTCATGAAAAGCATTATTCACAGTTAGCCCTTCTATTTCCAGTTGGAAATGCAAGGAGAAGGAGAAAGAAGGTACTTTTCACCATATGTGGTGGTCTTGCAATAAGGTAAAGGCTTTCAGGGAGATGATTTATAATGAACTAGCTGGCCCTGCCACGCGTTGCCATGGCTAATCCCTGTGACTGCCACCACCCTGAGTCAATCAATGATGTATCACGCCCCCTCCTCCCCACCCCACCCCCGGGTTTTCCCTGTGATTCCGCCCAACCTGTCCCGTCCCATGACGTATCACGCCCTCTCTTCCCCCCCACCCCCGGATCATCCCTGTGACTGGCCCCACCGTGTCCTGACCTATCCCATCCCCTCCTCCCCCCAACCCCCACCCAGGCGAGTCAGTACCTCCATTCGGCCTAGTCTGTAAAGGTTTTGGCCTAGTAGTGGCTTTGGCCTAGTATGTAAACAGGGAAGGTTTTATAGGTGTAGTACCAGTGTAGCTGCCGCTAGAGGGTGCTGGTTTGCAACCTGGTTCTTTTCCCAGCATGCATTTTTTTCTGAGTGGTGTGTTTTGAAACACGGGTTTTGGGGGTTTTACCTGGCACAGGTGTGACATCTGTCTTAGCAAAATTTCCTATAGCCTTCGGACATTCACATGTGATGTTGTGTCAAAATTTCACCTCAATCGGTTTTGTTGAACATTGGAGACAAAGGAACATACCCAGTTTACATTTATATATCTATAGATTAAAGAAAATGTTTAAAAATATGTTTGTTGAAAAACCAGAGGCCTTTCTGTTAGGTATAGTAGGTGAAGAGATACCTAGAGAAGATAAAATACTATTTAGGTATACAACAACAGCAGCGAGAGTATTGCTAGCCCAGAATTGGAAACAAGAATAAGTACCTTCGAAAGAATGGCAGATGAAATTGATGGACTATGTGGAGATGGCAAAAATGACAGGGAAGATCCGAAACCAGGAAGATCAAGTATTTGAAAACGACTGGAATAAATTTTTACATTACTTAAAGGACTACTGTAAACATCTAAAATCACTGCCAGGAATGTGAAGATGTTTGTAATGTAAAATACTTATCATATGTATTTTTCTTAATGGAAAAATTAGTAATTGGGAAATTTAAAGGGATGCAGATAACTTTGTATGAAGTCCGATGGTTCTAAGGAACCTTTTATTTTTTGGGATGTTTGAAATGGTTAATGTAAATATATACAAAAATGTGAAAACTAATTTTAAAAATTATTATAAATCTAGATATATATAAATGTAAAAACAGCATGTGGGTGTGTTTCCACTTTTCACCAAAACCGCTTGACCGATAGCGTTCAATTTTGCACACAACTTCCCATGCTACCGTGAGATTAATCTTATAAAGTTTGCTAAGACAGATGTCACACCTGTGCAACGTAAAGCCCAAAAAAACCCTGTGTTTCAGAACACACCAAAAAGATAAAAGTGCATGCTGGGGAAGAGAACGGAGAAGCAGCCTCTCCATTGGCTGCAGACAATCGGTGACATCACAAAATTCTACAGCAACCAACTGAAAACAGGCCTTTTGCAGCAACTAGGCGAGTAGAGGTTTGAAGACTAGGCCGGATAGAGGTGGGGGGCTCCCCTGGGTGGGGGGGAGGGGGGCAGGAAAGGTCATGGGTTGGGACAGGGATAAGCCCGGGGGTGGGGGGAGGAGTCAAAAGGGGAACTCTGAGGGCCCATTTAACAGACTAAACCACAGTGGGGCCTACAGGGGAGCTTGAAGGGGGACTCTGAGGGCCCATTTAACAGACTAAGCCACAGCAACGTGTGGCAGGGCCAGCTAGTAAATAAATAAATTCACAGTCAGCCCAGCCCACTGAGGCAGACGGTAGCACAATATAATTCAAAACAGTCACAATTCATTGCACATCTACGCAAAACCAACTATATAGATGAACAAAATGGACTAAATCAGTCCAGCAATACCAGCTTCTCAAAGTGTGAGGGTCATGTGTACTTCCAGCAACCCCCCGCTCCACCCCCGCTTCTTAGCACACACCCCTAGGTAATCCCACTGCCCCCGGATAGTGGTCCTGACCACTTTGGGAATTACTGGTCGACAGTGATTGGCTGCATCTCTCCGGGTTTCAAGTGTAGGGTCTTTCCTCATCTCTACCTGGAGATGCTGGAGGTTGGACCTGGGACCTCCTGCCTGCAAAGCAGGTGTCGTAACACTGAGTCTGTCCTTCGTGGATCCTACACACACACACACACACACACACACAGTGGCGCAGCCTGGACCCTCCCCTTCCTGGCAGGAGTTTGCAGAGTCGCTGCTCTCCTCACCAGCCGGCATTGTTCCTGCATCACTTTTGTCTCCTTCTGTCTCACTCACCATCGCACCAGCTCCCATTTCTTCTCCCCTGGTCCTTTCTTCTTTGTAGCCATGGTGCCGCCGCCTCCCAAGATCTTGGGGAAAAGGGACTGGCTCTAACCTAGCCCAAGGATGCTCTGCCTTCAGCCAGGGACAAATAGAGGGTGTTTTTGCAGCAGCAGCAGCAGCTACTCAGCAGCCAAACCAGGTACTCAGTTGGTGCATCGAGAGGCAGCAAAACTGCTGAGGGAGCCTGCCTTAACCTCCCAGTCCTGGCCTCAAGCACGCAAGCCAGGTCCCAGTGGAAGTCAGGGAAGGTAAAGCTCAGGGATTTTTGCCTTCCCAAAAGGTTAAGCCTGGATGCATTCTGGAAGGTTGACCTTGGAGCTCAAGCCCACATGCCAGGGCATCCCCTGTGATCACTCAGAAAGGAGCAGGTTGTGGGGCATAGGGATCATAGATTTACAGAATCACAGAATTGTAGAGTTGTAAGGGATCCCCGGGCATCTAGTCCAACCCCTTGCAATGCATGAATCTACCTTATGCTGGGTTGCCTCCAACTAATTTTTACTCAGAAATCAATGGAGCCAAGTTAGCCATGCCTATTATTTTCAGTGTGTCTACTCTGAGGAGGACTAGCCCTGGAGACAACCCAGTGAGTCGGTTTATTGGTCCATGATTGTAGCCCCATGTTGTCTACACTGACTGGCAGCAGCTCTCTAAGATTGGAGGCTGGTCCTTTAGGGAAAATGGGGCACTGCCCCACCAACCTCAGCCTGCATTCAGCTAGTTCCCACCTACATATCGCTGAGTAACAGTGCAATCCTAACCATGTTTACTCAGAAGCAAGTCTTACTGAATTCAATAGGGCTTGCTCCCAAGCAAGCAGGGTTAAACCTGCAGCCAAAATCCGCTTTGCACGGGCCAGCAAAAGCAAGACCCATTTTATTCCTGCAGATGCGGAAAGGATTAAAATGCTTTCCTTAAATGCAAACCTGCACATGTTCAGAGTATGCCTTTTACCAAGGCTGAGAAACTGGGTTTCGCTTTTTGCTTTAACAGTTCAGGGTTTTTGGGGGGGAGGTGAGGACGCAGAAGTGAGGAGCTTTTCTCACCCCACATTCATCCGTTCTGGGCAACCTTCCAATGGCCACAGGTGGGTGTGGCCTGTGCAAAAGTGGGCGGAGCCTTAATGTGAATGTTGCCTTTGTGCAGGGGCTAGTATCTGCACACACTCACAACCATGCCTGTCTATCTTCCATCCAGGCAAGGAAGTAGCATCATTACAGTCCATGGACAACTTCCAGCCAGGCAAAAACACTTGAAGAAGGGGCAAAGCAGGACCAGCAACATATGTAGCCTGGGGAAAGAGGGAGTGGCCTGGGAAAAGGCAGGAGGGTCCAGTAGAGAAGCCTGGAGAACCCCACCCCCGGCTTTGAGGTCCTCCATTCCTGCTTTAACTTGTCAGGGATGTAGAAACCATTGGAAAGCATGGAACATTTTGGGAGGGAGCAGAGAGGAATGTTAATGGTGTGCTTCACAGGAGAAGTAATCCACATGGTTCTCCAAAGCAAGTGCCAGCAGAGACAATGTTGAGTCCAGGGTCTAAAATGACCTGGCTGTAGCCACGGATTCGGGTAGGAATCTGGCTCTTGCAAGTTACAGTGGGGTTTGCTCATGAATGCAGAGGATGCCAGTGTTCAAAGGTGACCAAAAGTTGTTTTCTCCATCTGAGAAGCCTCTCTTCCCTGATCTCAAGACAGCTGGAAGAGATATACAGTATTATCACTGATTTCTGCTGCCTCTTTTAATTTGTGCTTTGCTGGTTTAGTGCTACCTGATATTTCAAAGTGTGTTTTTATTGTTATTGTATTTCGTTTTCACGTAAGCCACTTCTAACATTGCTTGAAAAGTGGGATACACACACACACACATACCCTCTGAAAGATATCTCAATGGTAGGTTTAACTACATCAAGGATTTGAAAAGTGAAGTTTGTAATTCCCTTCTATGTCACCAGAGGTCAGTATCGCATAAAGAAAACAGTTTTATTGTACAACGCCAATCAGTGATGTGTCCAAGGATACTATATATCGTCAGCAAACCCTTAAAATATGTATTATTCAAACTCAAGTGAAAATTTCTATGCACTCTTTGTACCTCTGAACTAACAGCCAGAGCCAAAGAAGTTTAATGTTGTGTCCTCCTCACAGGCAGAAGGAAATACAGTAAATGATTTTCTTCTTTCTTACAGAGGAGGCAAAGGAAGTGACCACATGCAGAAAGAACTCTCTGCATACTAGCCCTGTGCTTGTCTAGCAAAACATGCATTTGTGGTTTGTGCTGCAAACCCCACACTGAGGGCAGCAGGCTAGCTTAGTGGACCCAGGGCAAAGCCGAACAGCACATGCACAGCTCTGTCCTACTTGCAAGGAGAAAGACCATCAGCTTAGGTAGTGAGGCCCATCTATTAGAGTGAATAAAACTCAGAAGACTGACCTCAGTCTGCCTTCAGTCAATCCGTATCTTCCGGCCTTCTTACTTACAACTAGTCCAGGGTGGGGAGATTGGCACTGCCTCCTTCCTCCTCCTTAGCCCTAATGTTGCCTTCTGTAGAACTCACAGGGAGGTGGCTCCACTTGTCATTGACTCTGGCGCCATCTACTGTTGACCTCCCAGCCTTCTGTCCTACCAGTTCCAAGGGGCACCAGTTACCACTAGGCTAAGTAGAAATGGCCGGAGGGAGGGGAATTGCCATCACTACTCTCCCCTACAAGGGACCCAGGTGGCGCTGTGGGTTAAACCACAGAGTCTAGGGCTTGCTGATCAGAAGGTTGGCGGTTCGAATCCCTGCAATGGGGTGAGCTCCCGTTGCTCGGTCCCAGCTCCTGCCCACCTAGCAGTTCGAAAGCACCTCAAAGTGCAAGTAGATAAATAGGGACCGCTCCAGCGGGAAGGTAAATGGCGTTTCCGTGCGCTGCTCTGGTTCGCCAGAAGCAGCTTTGTCATGACCCGGATGACCTATAGAGCGAGATGAGCGCCACAACCCCAGAGTCGGACACGACTGGACCTGATGGTCAGGGCTGCCACCTGAACTGGCTGCCTTGCTTTTGCCAGGTTACTTGTTGAATTCATATTATAGCCTTCAACACACCAGGATCCTGCAGATTATTGATAGGGATCTCTCTGAATGGGCAACTTAGCACAGCTTTGGCTTCCCTGATTCTGTGGCATGAGTTCTGTCCAGCTAAAGTGGAAGGTTTTGAAACAAGAACACGAAATGCTGCAGGAATTATCCACAGCTCAGATGACAATGGCCAGCTTCTCATTCACCTTTAGCTGTAGGAGTGGCAGGACTGTGATGCAATGGCTCCTCCTCCCTCTTCCCACCCCCCCTCACCCCACCCACTCTCTTCTCTCTGATTGTATCCTGGAGCGATGACCTCATTTAAGAAGACAGCCGTCTGTCCCTGAATATCTGACCTTGATCTTTCTGCAACCCTGTCTCGTTGTTGCATGGAGGGCTGTGTGTGTGTGTGTTTCAGGCAATAGGAAATCAATGAAGAAAGCCGAAAGGGCTATGCATTGCAGAAAAGATGCCCCTTTTTGATCAGGACCCCTCGCTTCCTTTCACACAAATGTATTGTTTCCTAGAATAAGAAGGGAGCAACTAGGGCATTGCCGGGGGTGCGGGTGAAGGGGCTGGAGGCAAAAAGAGCAGGCAGCATAACAGACGAGGCACATAATAAGCTAAGAATAGACACCCTCCAAATCTGGATGGTTGAATATTGATTTGTGCATATGGGTTGTGGCACTGGAGAAATAGGGCGTTTATCTGCAATAGAGATGGTGACCCTGTTGGAGCAGGGCTTCCAGGCAGTAGTCAGGGGTCCAACTCTGCAGAAGGAGTTGAGAAGCCGCCACCATCACCCCCCACCCCCAAATGTAGCTAGCTTTCTATACTGTGTTGTAAGCTAAATAAATACATGCTATCATCTGGAGATAGGGAGGCTGTGAGTCCATTAAGTCTGGAGTCTAAAGTTCCCTAATGCACCTTTGAGTAGAGACTCTTTGCAAGCAGAAGACAGCAAATGTTTTCCGGATCCATCTTGAAATGAGAGCTCTTACCACTCCTGCTTGTGCATCTATACACTCGGGATGTTATATCTTGCAGACATATTCACAGGCTTATCATTTTAGAGGTCTTTGCTGGG
The DNA here is from genome assembly GCF_963506605.1 of Zootoca vivipara. Taxonomy (NCBI): domain Eukaryota; kingdom Metazoa; phylum Chordata; class Lepidosauria; order Squamata; family Lacertidae; genus Zootoca; species Zootoca vivipara. The sequence goes on along the minus strand of NC_083290.1, from coordinate 9,302,846 downwards.
AACGATGGTGGGTCACTGAGGTTATTGCATGGGGGTCTGTTGATTTAAGGCAGGCAAGCATGGCAGCTGCAGTTCAGCAACATCTGGAGGGCCAAAGACACCCCCCGCCACCGCCCTTGGCCATCCCTACAGGGACTGTATGCCAGTGGTGCATGTGGCCAAAGCAGGCCTAGGCTTTCACATGCATGCTCTTCCATGTGCATGCACATTCCCCAAAAACATATAGTAGAAAACAGCTGTGAGGGGAAACCTGTGGGCTCTCCAATTGTTCCTGGACTACAACTCCCATCATCCCTGACCATTGGCTGCGCTGGGTGGGGCTGATGGGAGTTAGGAGTCTGTCGACAACTGAAGGCTGCAGGTTCCATAGCTGCCAAGTTTTCCCTTTTCTCACGAGGAAGCCTATTCAGCATAAGGGAATTTCCCTTAAAAAAAAGGGATAACTTGGCAGCTATGGCAGGTTCCCCACTCTTGCTCCAGAGGAAAGTGCTGTTTGAGAAACATAAATCCATTGCACAGAGGCACATGGAGGTGCAGATGTTTGGGTTCACAAAATTAGTCATGCATTTCTTGGATTACCTAGCTAAACGTTGAGTTCAGAAATGTAAGGTGCTCTTTTCACAACCCATGCAAATGTGGCAAATCTGAAGTTGTCGTGGCACGGGGCATGTGTTTCTCCACTTCTCCACTCAAGCAATTTCAGAAACAGTTGGCAATCTAAAGCCTTCACCAGGAAGTTGAGAATATTCCAGCAACAACCTCTTTCTTCTAACCTGCCATACTGTCTTAACAGAGGTCTAGCAGAAATGGCTCTTAAGCTTTAAATAGAGCCGGTTGAATTATTCATTGTCAATAAGAAGCTTATGTGAAATAAATTATTCAAAAAAATCATATGTCCCTTGTCCGACTAGCTCTGCTGAAATATAATTTCGGAGGCTTTCACAAAGAGGAGCTGAGAGACACTTCCTAAGAACACAGAGCTTCAACTATTCATAATCTGTGCCAGAAGAAGTTCAAATTTCATGCCACATAAACATGACTTCTGGTGATGCTTTTCGTTCTTTCCTTCTTTTCAACCAAATGCAAACCGAAGGCAGTCAAAGCATGATCCTTAACATTCCACTTGTGTTGACACACTACTAGCGATAGGCAAACCCTTCACCTTCGTTTGCAATTGCCTCCGTATCTATTAGCTTTCTCAGATAACTCTTTGAAATGAAATAAAAAGAATATTTCAGAATATTCTTCTCTAGTTTCTAACATTGGCCCTAGAAGACAACGGGTGCCATTTAACTAAGTCCTACTGAGAGTATAACCTCTGCTGCCTTGTGGGATATCTTCAGGAGAGTAGGAGTAAACGCTACACAAATCCAGAGTGGAGTCCCTAAGATGGTTGGATGACATCTTTGTATGCCTCAACTCCTGAAGCCAAGCCGGTGCCAAATGTATTGGTCTGGTTTCCTTTGGACCACATCAGCGAGGCCAAGAGGGGAGTCTTGTCGTTTGGGTGGCCCAGGACCTCCATACACACTGCCCTGGCTTGCACCCTGGCGAGTGTTGCTAATGCAGTGATTTGACTTTACCCCCAGAGGCACACACCATTGTCTCTCAAGACAGATGGATGCCAACAACTGAGAGTAGACCCAATTAAATTAATGAACCTAAGTTAGTCATGAGAAAAGCCTGCTGGATCAGGCCAATGGCCCATCTAGTCCAGCATCCTGTTCTCAAAGGGTCCACCCAGATGCCTGTGGGAAACCTGTAAGCAGGACCAGAGAAGTCATGCCTAATAGTCATGTCTATTCACTTAACTGGGTCTGCTCTGAGTAGGGCTAGCATTGAATGCCACCCATTGGGTTGTCTCCCATATTGGGTTGTATCTCATATTGGGTTGTTTCCCATTGAATATCAGGAGTATGACTAACTTGGCTCTGTTGATTTCAATGGGTCTATTCTAAGTTGAACTTAGCTGAACACAACCCTCTGCAAGCAAAGCAGGTGCTCTGCTACCAAGGCTACAGCTCTCCTTTTTTGTGTAGAGTTGGGGAAAATGATAAAGTAAAAACCATCCCTGCTGTTCCATTTTTCACCCCAGCCTGTGCCAACACCAAGCCCTACCTGGTGCATACATTTGATATACTGGGTGGTACCCACAAAGTAGTTGGACAGCCAGGCTCCACAGTTACCATCCAGACCAGAAGTTAATACTGTTTATTCTAAGCAAGATTTAGACCTTGAACTACTAAATGCAATTTACATATGGAAGAGGGAAGCAATGGGCAATAGTTGTGTTTATGAGCAACCATGCTTTGCTAAGGTTTGACAGTGTGGGGAGAAGGATGGGGTACTGCATTTGCTGGAGTTCAGCACCATGGCCAGCTCCTTACCAGTGAGATTGCTCTGCTAGCCTGATTAAGTGGACTCTGGCCTGTGAAAGCTTCTGCTGCTACCGGTATAAATCTGTTGGCCTTTGAAGCACCACACCACACTCAGAGCAGTGCATGTGATCCTCCCTTCCAACCAGATGCTGTCAGACCATAACTCCCAAGAAGTGTGCATGCACACGAAAGCTCATACCAAAATAAAAACTTAGTTGGTCTTTAAGGTGCTACTGAAGGAATTTTTCTATTTTGCTTCGACTCAGACCAACACGGCTACCTACCTGTTCCCATAATCCCTGACCATTGGCGATGCTTGCTGGGGCTGATGGGAGTTGCAGTCCAATGACATTGGGAGGGTGCTAGGTTGGCAAAGGCTGGTCTAAGCCCTACACCACGGTGGGCTTCTGCATATAAACATTGACAAAGCTATCATTTGGTGGGTGAATGCTTGCTTATGATGTAAGCTTTCACGTCCCAGAGCTTTCTTCATTTCTGTGCAACTCAAAATCTTACCTATTTCTGGGCACCTTGTGCCCAGCAAACATTAAAAGAGAATTGGGGCACTTAAAAGCCAACATATTGTATCTTGCTTCTTAGTTTCAGGCTTGGGCGCCAAACCAACTTTTTAAGCAAAATGGATAGCTCGGTTGGTTAGAGTGTGGTGCTGATAACGCCAAGGCTGCAGCTTTGATCCCTGTACGCGACAGCTGCATATTCCTGCATTGCAGGGGGTTGGACTAGATGATCTTCATGGTCCCTTCCCTGTTTCCATGATTCTATGAAACGAAGCTTAAAGCATCTCAGTTTGGCTGCATCTTTGGACCCAGTGACAAAGTACAAGTCACCTTTGCTTGGAACTTGACCATTTCAAGCAGATATGCCAACTTGAATAAAATGGGGGGGCAGGTAATCCCCACCCTGCATAATCAATCACAAGATGCAGTGCGTACACACCGTTTGAATGGCAATCATCATCAACATTGGGGTGCCCCCAAAAATATTTTATGGGGGGGGAATGGGACCTTAACCCCTAGGAGTAGGCTCCTATGATTTCAGGTAACTCATATATAAACAGCTGTAGCCCTGCTTTGCGCGAGAAGAACAGCCTGCCTGGCCGAAGGTGGAACCTCCATGTAGAGGAGGAGCATAACTCCGAATGTCCGCTACTGGGAGGCCAGCAAATGATCCAGGGCTATTACCTTCAAGCCCTCCCTGTGGGCTTCCTCTAAGTACCCGATTGGCCGATTGGGTGCTCCGCTTCCTGCTCTGGGATCTCAGAGAGCTGCAGGAAAAAGCAAGGAGGAGGGAAAGAGGAGGAGGAGGTCTGGCTTAAAATAGATGTCTCCGCCTCTGTTCCCCAGGTGGGTCTCTGACGCCACCGCCACCCCAGTCTCCATCAACTCTCCCCTGGCTCTGTGCTGAATCAGCAGCCTCCAATGCCATGGCCGAGTCCCCAGGGGGAGGCACAGAGAGGTGATTTCATCGGCTGGATGTTGTCAAGGGGAGCCATCTCCCTCTTCCCTCCTCCTCCTCCTCCTCCTCTCCCTGCTGCTACTGCTGCTGTTGCTGTACAAGCCAACCCAGACTGATCTCACCAGTTCCGGTCACGTTATTCTGTGTTTACGCCTTCGCTCGCTCCCTCGCTCGCCTCTGCTTCTCCTCTAACCTGCCAGGGCCTGCTGCAAACCACCTCCGGCGCCCACCATTTCCATCACAATCACCATCACCTCCCCAGCTTTGCCAAGAGGGCGCAGGAGGAGGAGGACGGGGACCGGGGAGACGGGGAAGAAGCAGCCGAGAGAGCTAGCATGGAGTCTGCAACTTTGGGACGGGTGCCCTTGTGTGTCCACTGCGCCAGGAGGCTTTGAAGGAGATCCAGGAGGAAGAGGAGGAGAAAACCCAGTAAGGGGGCGCGAGGGGTGGCGGGAGGGGAATCTTCCCCCTCCATTCCCTCCCGCCTCCCTCCCTAATACCTCCTTCCCTCGCGCCCCCCCTCCCCGCCGGGTGTTTGTGGCTGACACGGAGGAGGGGAGCGTTTGGATAACCCTCCAGGGGTGACGAGGACCCAACCTGTTCGCCCTTCCTTGCCTTGGCATCTCCCTCCATTGATGACACCGAGTCGTAGCCACCAGTTCGTGCTGTCGCCTCCTCGTTTTGCCCAGGTAAGGAAAGCGAGGCGTTGGAAAGGGGGGGGGGGAGAATTTTCCCACTGGCTCCCTGCTAAATAATAGAAGTTTGTAGATTGGCTGGTTGTTGTTTTTCAAAAGGGTCAGGGTCAGGGAGCAGAGCTGCTTTGCAGTCCTAGAATCAGAGCGGTGGAAGGGTCCCCCAGAGGTCATTTAGTCCAACCGCCTGCTGGTGCCAGGAATCCATGGCACAGACTCAACTCATCCACCTCTGGTTAATTTCAGGAGAAGGGCAATATAGGTCAGTGTTTAGAGCATGCAGAAGAGCATCCAGGGTTCAGTCCCTGGCATTTCCAGGTAGGTCTGGGAATAGCCCCTACCTGATACCATGGAGAGAGGCTGCCAGTCAGTGTTGGCAATCCTGAGCTGAATGGACCAATGGTCTGGCTTGGTATAAGACACTTACTGTGTTCCTAAATTCAACAAAGGGAGGTTTTGAGTTTCGGGGCAGCAGAGATGGGGACTCCTCAGGCTTGGAGGAGCCTTTTTAAGCCCAGATTGGAGTGGGTGGGAAGGGTCAGAAAATGCACTCTGCTTATGCTCAAAGGCAGCTGCCCTAGGCAGAAACAAGCAAGCAGCAATTCAGTTTCCCTTAGTGCAAACACTGGAGTGTTCTCCTCTCCAGCTGCAGAGAAGAATGAAAGAGTCGGTGCCCAGCGGTGGCTCAGAGGTCAAATACCCAGCGGAGGCTGGTCCATTTGGGCAATGGGGGCTCTACCCCCACCAACCTGAGTGTCTTCCCTCAGCCAGCCCCCACCTGCCTGCCTCCTTACTTACTCTCAGCCCAGGGGGTGGCACTGCCTGTCAGCTTCTTCACCCCCCCCCCTTAAAGTGTTGCCTTCGTACCACTTGAGCACTCAATCTGGTCCTTCTGCCCTTCTGACCTGCAATGATGGGTGGAGGTTCAGCTAGAAGACCTCCCAAGGTCCTTTCCAACTCTATGAGTTGGGCAAACATCCGGAGAAGAGGTCAAAACTACAGGGAAGGGCCATAGGTCAGGGGTTCAGCATGTGCTGTGCGTGCAGAAGGTCCCAGCTTCTATCCCCAGCATATCCAGGTGGGGAAGGGAATGTCCCCTTCCTGAAACCATGGAAAGCCAGTCTGGGAATTTATTTATTTGTTGCCTGTATTTATATCCCACCTTTCTCTCCAAGGAGCTCAAAGTGGGATACAGTACATGGCTCTCTTCCTCCCCGCTTTATCCACACAACAACCCTGCGACGTAGAGCTTAGGCTGGGAGATTGTGACTGACCCAAGGTCACCCAGGGAGTTTCGTGGCTGAGTGGGGATTTGAACCCTGGTCTCCCAGGTTCTAGTCCAACACTCTAACCACTACACCACACTGGCTGCAGACAATACTGAGCTGATGATCCCACTCAGCTTCCTATGTCCCGTTGGGTCGCTTCTGGGTGGGCAACCTGTATCTTAGGACTCAGTGGGTAGATTGTGCTCTAGACTGTTGTGTATCCACAGGAGGAGGGGTTACGTTTTGCCTCTGACAATGTGGGCTGTGACCCCCACACATGCTGGTGACGCCACCATCAACCTCTTCCTTTTAAAAGTTTCATCAGACTCAACAGCTGGACTTTGCTGCGACACACAAACCGAGGCTTCCTCTCTTGAGTTTGTCTAGTAAAAATGCCACTGGGAGCAATTTCTCTTGAGTTGGAAGATACCAAGGAAAACTGCATTCCCCAGGAACTGGAAACACTTCCCATATAAGGGAGCTGGTTTATATACCAAGGCAGATCATTGGTCCATGCAGATCAATAGCCGCCTCTGCTCTGGCAGGCAACTCGGCCTGCCTGTGTAATCCTAAAACGACCAAAAGTCCTGAGAAGATGAATCTCCAGAGCAAATGTTGTGCTTCTGTGGTACGGCTGTGGAATCGCAGATCTGTTCTATAGTAAAGGTTGTACCTCAATGGAAGAGCATCTGCTTTGCATCCAGACAGTCCCGGGTTCCATCTCCTGGCATCTCCAGGTAGGATTCCCACTGGGGGTCAAGGGGAACCCTGTCTGAAACTCTGCAGGTCCACTGCCAGTCAGTGTAGACAATATAGGGCTAGCTGGACCAGTGGTCTGACTCAATGTGAGGCAACTTCCTGTGTACCTTGGTTCCTCTTTTCCACAGTCACTCTCCCTCTGACCCACATGCCTTTCTTCTCATGAAAGGGCCCCCTTCTTTCCTACAAACCTGGTTGAAATATAATAAATCAGAAGCCCTGGTTTGGTTCCCAAGCGCCCATTGGTAGCGATAGGGCAGAAGGCAGGGAGCCGAACAGTAGGTGGCGCCAGAGGCAATGACAAGCAGAGCAAACTGATTCTAGTTTGGGCTCCATCCCTCCCCGCTGAGTGCTGCAGGGGCAACAGAGCAGAAATCTGACAGGCAAGGCCAGGGCCACCTTCTGGACTGGTTGCATGTGAGAAGGCAGGCAGATGGGGGTGGCTGAGGGCAGACTGATGCTGGTGGGCAGCGCCCCGGGTGCCCTTACAGACAAGCCTCCACTGGTTAGAGGTTAGGTGGGCAGATCAAGAGCAGAACCTCCCTGTTTTAATACTAATACTACTAATAAACATTCTTGCTAGAGATGTTTACTTGGCACTTCCCTTGATTTTAGTTAAGTACCTAGAGAGCATCACTGTATTCTCTTGGGTGTATAGTCTCAATGCTCCTTAATGCATTTTTACCTACTTTGCAATTGCCGAAACCCGCAAGGGAAAAGCACCTGAGTTTGCTCATTGTTTGTTCGTTTATTGTTTAGTTTATAAATCTTTCCTTAAAAAAACAAAACAGTAAGCCACTTTTAATAGCACCAGCGGAAAAGCAAGATCTCAGTGTCTGAAGGGCGCAGTTCCAGAAGCACGTAACCAATTCCCATTGTACTCAATGGGGCTTACTTCTGAGTAGGCATATAACATTCCACTGCTCCCTCTCTTACGAATCGGTGTCCTTTATGAGGTTCCCAGATCCATAGCTGCCAAGTTTTCCCTTTTCTCACGAGGAAGCCTATTCAGCATAATGGAAAATCCCTGAAAAAAAGGGATAACTTGGCAGCTATGCCCAGATCTTTTCTTGGGGACATTGTTCAGCATCATTGATTTAATTTATTTGCGTTAGGAGCACAGACAGAAATATCTGCCAGAGGTTCATTGGTTGGTTAGTTGTTTTTTTGAAATAGTTCAGAGGCTCAGTGATAAAGCATATGTGGAAGCAAAAGGTCTTGGGGTCAATCCCCAGGTAAGGTCGGGGAAGACATCTGCCTGAAACCCTGGAGAGATGCTGTCAGTCAGTGCCAACATTACTGATCTAAATGGACCGCTAGTTTGACTGTATAAGGCAGCTAGCTCTCTGTGTTTCTGTGCTCCTGGGCCATCTTTTTAAAAACCACTTTAAAAACCACATAAAACTACATAATCATATTCTAATAAAAATCTAGTCCTTTGAAATAGGTGTTTTAAAAGTTTCACATGGCAGCAGGGCACTCGTGTAACATTAGCTGAAACAGTGAAGTGGTTTAACACCAGCAACACTATCATTAAATTGTTTCTAGATTCAGACCAGCATCTCAGCTGGAAACCAAAAGAGATGGATTTTTAAGCCCTGTTTAAAAACCCTTGTAGATGGGGCCAAATGTATCTCTCTTGGGAAGGGGTTCCACAAACATGGAGCCACCACCCAAGAAGCCCTGTGTCTCACGCCCTCCAATCCCAAGGATCTTAAATGTGGGTCTGTAAGCAAGCCCTTCAGAAGTCAAACTCAAAGGCAGGTTCAGATAGGATACCATGTATTCAGCTGAGTGCCTAGCAGAAGGAGTTGCATAAATAGGCTTTGAAGCCACTTTGCAATTCTTTGAGCGCATATCTAGGTGTAAGCCCAGCTGAAAATGGGACTTGCTTCAACAGAATCGTGTTGAAAATCACTTAACCTACAATTCTGTGAATCATCTAGATTTCTCATTCAGTGTCTAATTAAACACCATATTTGGAATTTTAAAAAAGAGCTGTTTTATTTTTATTTTTTGCATGTATAAACCACCTTTATCTTCTAAGGAGAACTAGGTGGTGCATTTGGTTCACTTCCTCCCCATTCCATCCTCAGAGCAACCCTGCGAGGTAGGCTAGGTTAAGAGATTGTGACTGGCCCAAGGTGACCCAGTGAGCTTCATGGCTGAGTTGGGATTCAAACCTTGGTCTTCCAGGTCATAGATTTCAGTTGGCAGAACGTGAGACTGTTAATCTCAGGGTTGTGGGTTCAAGACCCATGTTGGGCAAAAGATTCCTGTGTCACATGGGTTTGGACTAGATGACGCTCATGGCCTCTTCCAACTCTACGATTCTATGGTTCTGCTCTGTACAAGAACAACACCCTGTTTAATTTGTTTTTATTCAAACAGGTGGAACGTACAAATATATTCAAATATAGCAGTTGCTTGATGTGTTTAAAGCCAATGTCTTTCGGGACATCAACCTACAGGAAACGCTTGACAGAGGGTGTTTGGAGAGCGGCAGCAGCTCCCTCTTCCCGCAAGCGACGATTGCCGTGAGGGCAACTCACGAATCCACTTCTAATTCCCTCTAGGCTCTGACGGTTGACAACTGTGTTGCGATGGAGACCCTGTCCCTGGAGCACCATATCCAAAGTGTGCAAAGACACATCGCCTTCTTGAAGAAGGAGCAGATGGAACTCCTCCACGATTTGCACCTGGAGATCCTGCACTTACAGAAGCACTGCACAGGTGAGCTGAGCGGGTTGTGGGGCAGGGAACCGGTGGCCCTCCAAGTCTCGTGGGGCTCCCTGACCACACAGACCATGCAGGTTGGGTCTGGCAGGAGTTGTGGGCTTCCAGAAGTTATGGGTGTCCCCGTCTCTCACTGGAGGGAGATCTTGAACTCCAAGATACTACCGTGTTTCCCCTTTTTTAAGGCGTAGTCATAAAGTAAGCCATGGCAGGATTTTTAACCTTTTGCAAAATATAAGACATACGCCCCAGCCAACCAGTGGGACCCAGCATACCAGCTGTGGCACCAGCAGGAGGAGGCCTGCTGTCCCGCCACCCAGAACTGGCTGCTGGAGCACACAGAGTGCCCAGCAGTGCCGGGCGGAGCTCCAGAGCCAGCGGCTTCGCCTCCACCCAACCGAGGAGGCCTGCTGTCCCGCCGCCTGGAACCGGCTGCTGGAGCGGGCGGAGCGCCCAGCAGCACCAGGCGGAGCGCCAGAGCCAGCAGCCTTGCCTCCGCCCAGCCGAGGAGGCCTGCCTTCCTGCCTCCTGGAAATGGCTGCTGGAGCGGGCGGAGCGTCCAGCACCTCAAAGCGCCCAGCAGTGCCCCGAGCCAGCGGCCTGGCCCGGCGAGGAGACCATAAGGTACCGTAAAAACCGTAATAAAAAAATAAGACATCCCACTGAAAATAAGCCACCCTGTGGAAAAAAAGTAAAAAGACGGTGTCTTAAAAAAGGGGAAACACGGTATTCCTTTCTTTTTCCTGTAGGACTAATTGCAGTCGTTAACAGTCAACAGGTTTACCATTCCCATTGAGTCAATCACCCATCTCCTACCACCCTTCTGAGAAAAACCCCACCCCACCATCCCCACTAGTGACCCCATGTTGCTACTCAGCTTCAAAAAAAAAAAAAGTAACCCCAGATTCATTGAAAAAAATCTGGTAACCATACCAGGTACGGTATGTTTGCACAGCAAGCAAGAGGAGTCTCAGGACTGGATAAGGTACAGCTCAGAAGGATCATCCACACTTCGATTTGTCCCACCACTTTCCCCTGAGAAAAACTTGCACTTTGCCATTGAATTGGAGCAAACGTCAAAACGGGTTTTCTGCGAGTTGATGTGTGCTCTGATTCAGTGGTAAAAAGAGTGGGTTTTCCCAGGGAAAGTGGTGGGTCAAATATAGAACCTCTTAGACCCGTGGTTTCTAGGCATGGGGCAAGCAGAAGTGTGTACAAGCCCTGAGTTGGTTGATGTTCTTGCTGGAATTTCCAGGACCTAGGAAGGCAAGCCAATGCCAGCTCAACATCCAACTTGTCTCTTCCAATTACTGCTCTTACTTTTAGAGGAGGCTCTGGAGGGAACTGGCTAGCATGTCTGGTGGTAACACAGGGGAAAGGTCTTTCCCTGACAACGGGCTTGAACCCTCTCCTTAACTGCACCTCCTTGCATGCCTGCCCACCCAGTGGCATAGCATGGGGTGGTTGCCCAGGTGCAAAAAAAATTAGGGACACAAAATTTCAACACCTGGTGCTGCTTCAATACAGTTGCTTGCTTCTGTCACTGGGATCCGTTGAAAATGACTTCTCCATACAAACCAGTAAGTGACCTCTCCAGACAACGGAACGACTCTTCTTTTCCTATCTCTACTGCTGCAATCTCTTGGGTGATGCAGACTCCACTAGCCAGTTGGATGCACATGTATACTCTGTCCATTTCCCACCCTCCTATCCCACTCCGAATTGCCCCGGGCTCTGGCAACCCATGCTACGCCACTGTGCCCACCAACTCCCTCTCTGGCTCCAAAGTTTATTAGGGTTCCAGCATTGTTTTTTGGACTCCACTGGGACCTTCCCTGGGGTCATCTGGTTCTAACTCTCCAGACTCCTCCCATCCCCTCCTCCTGATCTGACCGCTCCCTCCAAGCCACCTCCAAGGGACTGCAGCTCCCACCAGGCCCAGCCAGCATGGCCAGTGGTCAGAAGCAATGGGATTTGGAGTCCAGCAACATCTGGAGGGACCACTGGATTCCCATCCGTGGCAAAGAGCATCAGTATGTACACACAGCCAGAGGTTTCTGGTTGTAGACCCAACAGCTTCTTAGAAAGAACTTTAAGAGTCAGGCAGCAATTGAAGACATTGGGAGATTGTGTCATCTGCTGCCTGGAAAGATTTAAAGGATGCCAGAGTAAGGCCACATTCACACCCTATATCTAAAGCACTATGGCACCACTTTAACCAGCCATGACTTCCTCCAAAGAATTCTGGGAGCTGTAGTTTGGTGCTCCCAGAGCTATAGTTCCCAGAATGGTCTAACAGTCAATCCCTCTTCCCTCTTCTGGGATTTGTAGCTCTGTAAGGAAAACAGGGGTCTCCTAGCAAATCTCAGCCTCCTTATCAAACTACTGCTCCTAGAATCATTTGGGTGAAGCCATGCTTTAAATGTATGGTGCAAATGTGGCTTACCTTAGTAATCAGTTCTCTAATTGGTTTCCTTCTGGGAATACACGTCGAATGAAAGAGAGGTTTTTCTACCACATCTTCTCTCTCTCTCTCTCTTTTAGCAAACGCAGTTGGAATTGTAATTAGGATGGTTGGTTTAAATTTGATTTCAACGCAATCCAGTTTAAGACGTTCATTTCTGTTAGGGCGGATGACTAAACAGTGTTTTGAGTTACAATAGACAAAAGCCTGGGGACGGGGAGGGGAGAACATATGAGTGTGAGCGTTTTGTTAATCCAGCAGTCCTTTGCCTGATCCAAGATTGTGGGAGGGAGCCACTGTGGGGGAGGGGCAAAGTACATTGTGTGTTACAAAGCCATCATTAAACCCCCCAGTGTCTCCTCCTCTTCAAAGAGGATTAATTTCAGCCCTGTGCCATGTGCATCAGTGTTAAGTGATCTCATTTGTGCCGGTTTTGGCGCATGGGTGGGGGGGCGGGCGGGCCATCGCGCATCCAGCCAGCTTGCAGAAGTCTCTTCTGAAGAGACAAAGGAAGCTGTGGATCCAGCATTTAGTTCCCTCGGTTGCTGCTCAAGTTCCAGAAGTGTAATCCGAAAGGAAGTTGCAGAAGCAAAAGGTTGCCAGCAGAGAATGAGGAGATTAACTTGGTTTAGGGTTAAGTCATTCTTCCTTGCGCTTGACCCAGAAAGTGCAGCTGGCGCAGAATGCTGCAGCAAGGTTGCTGACAGGTGTCAGGCCCCCATCTGCATATATAGCACCTGTTCTCAGAGATCCGCACTGCATTTGCTACTGGGCCAAGTTTAAGGTGTTAGAATATAAAGCTTTAACAAGCTTGGGACCAGTTTATGTGCAGGATCACCTTAGCCAATAATAATAATAATAATAATAATAATAATAATAATAATAATAATAAATTTATCATTTATACCCCACCCATCTGGCTGGGCCTCACCTGCCACTCTGGGCGGCTTCCAACAAACATTAAAATACATCAAATATCACAGATTAAAAACTTCCCTAAACAGGGCTGCCTTTAGGTATTTTCTAAATGTCAGGTAGTTGTTTATCTCTCTGACCTCTGATGGGAGAGTGTTCCACAGGGCAGGTGCCACTACCGAGAAGGCCCTCTGCCTGGTTCCCTGCAGCTTTACTTCTCACAGTGAGGGAACCGCCAGAAGGCCCCCGGCGCTGGACCTCAGTGTCCGGGCAGAACAATGGGGGCAGAGACGCTCCTTCAGGTATACTGGACCGAGGCCGTTTAGGGCTTTGAAGGTCAGCACCAACACTTTGAATTGTGCTCGGAAACATACTGGGAGCCAATGTAGGTCTTTCAAGACAGTGTTATGTGGTCTCGGCGGCCACTCCCAGTCACCAGCCTAGCTGCCATATTCTGGATTGGTTGTAGTTTCCGGGTCACCTTCAAAGGTAGCCCCACATAGAGCGCAATATATGCCCACTCAACCTTCTTCCATCTGTGGAACTGGCACGATGACGAGTCCCCCATAATATTCATTCTGCAACTGTTAAGAGAATCAATCTTTTAGTATGGTAGCAACCTACACTTTGAAACTCCCTGTGTATTGAACTCACTCAATTTCAATGGGGGAAGGATGAGAGGGGCAGGGCCCTGCAAACACCAGAGAAGACTTCTGTCCCGTGGGCACCATATTAGCAAATCATGATCTTGGAGTGCTCCTGAGGTAGAAACATACAGGTGAAACTCGGATAATTAGAATATTGTCAAAAAGTGCATTTATTTCAGTAACGCAACTTAAAAGGTGAAACTCATATATGAGATAGATGCATGACATGCAAAGCAAGATATGTCAAGCCTTTATTTGCTGTAATGGTAATTATTTGTTATTAGGCGGGTCAATTATACATGGAATGTAATCAATGAAATGTAATAGCAATGTTTATTTTTGTATTATTATAACTATTTGTTTTATTACTGTGGAATTTCCAAAAGAAAGCATTTGTAAAAATGAAAAGAAAAATAAAAAGTTGCATTAGTGAAACAAATGCACTTTTCGACGATATTCTAATTTTCCGAGTTTCACCTGTATTTATGGTTGACTTCTCTACGCCCCGCTGGACAACAGTGTACAGTATGTATGACTTCCATTGGAGCTCTCCGGGGTCCTGAAGATGATTAACCTGCTTTCTACAGTACTTAGAACTGCTGCTCTAGGTAGCAGGCAGGGTGAGCCACTTCAGGACTTAGGAGAGCTCCTAGGGAAGGCATGTGTTACTGTCCAGCGGTAGGTAGATTCAGGTCCTGAGAGACGTCCCAAGGAAAGTTGGGTGTTGTTGCTTCAGCAGTTTCTGGGTGAGCCACAGGTAGGCATTCGCTCTCTTGTTAGTGGTAAAGGAATCTTCGGGGTGATTTAGCGAAGGAAAACAACTAAGCCTAGAAGACTTAAGCATACACTTACAGTACTCCTCACGGCTCAAAATTGTAACCTTCAATAAGAGCTTTGTTACATATTGTATCGGAGAAGGACTAAGCCAAAACAGGAGTGGATGCTTCCCCTCCGCCATCCTCTCTCCTCTGCTCCAGTTTCATTAGAAAACCTTCAATTGGCTCACTCCCCGCCCCAGAAAAGAGACAAGCTATGTATCACTTTGACCACACTTCAAAATAAAGTCGCTCTGTTTTCCCATTACTTCGGTAGTCTTGCCCACCTGCATTTTCTTTCTATAGAACCGCCAAATGAAACATTTGTTTTCCAGTGACACAATCATACCAACAAAGCAGGCTCGTGCTCAATGACCAAAATAAAAAAAGGAAGACTGAACTTACTTAATGCCTTCCTTCTGCCTCAAATGCATTAGCCTGTTAGGTTGGGGGTTGGATTGGTGACCCATGCCAGCCCACTTGCTTCTGCTTGCCTTGCTGCTGTGCAAGTTGTGTGTGGTCTTTTAGGTGCAGGAAACGGGCAGACAGCTCCCTGGTGGCATGGAGATCAGCTAGGAGATCCTGCTTGCCCTCCTCTTCCACTGAGGAACCCCCCCCCCAAGGTTCAAAAGCTGTAAACCCAATAGCTTATTCTACATCAGGGGTGGGGAACCCGTTTTTTAAAACCGGGCAGCCCGGCATCATTCCGGGCCCCCATACCAGTGGTGGGCAGGACCAGGAGCAAATGTGGGTGGAGCCACATATACTACATAAAATAAGCCATAGCAGGATTTTTAAGCATTCAAGGAATATAAGCCATACCCTGAAAATAAGCCATAGTGTTGTTGTTTTTAGAGGGAAAAGAAATATAAGACGGTGTCTTATTTTCAGAGAAACACAGGTATTATCAGAATGCAAGGACGCATCGCAGCGAAGCAAAAAGTGAGGTGTAGGGTCTGAGGAGAAGGGGCGCAGGTATAAAACTGCTAGCACATCTGCAAAGCTAAGCAGGGTACGGTATGGTTTCAAATTGGGTGGGGGACTGTGTGTTGAGATTGCTGGGGGTTGGACTAGATAACCCTCGAGATCCCTTCCAGTCCTACAATTCTACAGTTCTATGGTATGGCTGGGGAGGGCGGATTAGGGGGATTAGGGCTACACCCCCCCGTGAGTCCTGGATGGCTGCAGTCAGCCTCTCAGCCCAAAGACTCCCAATCCGCTCCCATGTGTGAGTCATTTCCGAAACACAATTGTGTTCCCTGAGTAGCCACCAGAAAGAAAAAGGGCCCAACTCTCCAGTCCTTTGTAATCCCCACATTTCCAGTGTCAGGTTTTGCGGGAAGATAAATGCTGTTAACAATACTGGAATGAGTCATTTCTTGGAAAGTGCCTGACATACGAAAGGCGCAACTTGGCCCTCCTCCCATCCTGCCCAAATTTAGGCGGAAAATGTATGCTTCCAATTCTCCTCACCCCATTCTTTCTGTAGTCCTGGGAAGGTAAAATGGGAACCTTAGTTAGAATTGCCATGATCCAAAAAGAAGTGGACGTCTCACACAAAGGGATCGTGAGGATGTGTTTCTTTAGATGCTAATCATCAAAACACTCAGCTGAAACATTCAGTTTTGTTTCTTTTTTAAATATATATTTATTAGTTTTATAAAACAAAACATACAACACAAAAAACACACAAATTACACACCAATACAAAATACAAACACTACAATAAGAAAAGATATCAAATCAATCTTCTAACATAAATCTTTATCGACTTCCTCCATTCCCTCCCAGCTATGTTTCTTTATATTACTTCCTTAGTGCTTTCCAAATCTTAATTGCAATCTTTTTTAATGATTATCTATACCTATTAATACTCTTAATGACTTATCAATACTATAAATCTCTTATACTTATCTCAAAATACAATCCTATTCTGATAAATCTTAAAATTCAATACAATAATAACACTTAACTAAATCTTAATACATAATAAACTTAACTGAGACTCTTCTACAACCTCCTTCTACTTCCAAATCTGTTGCTAAAAACTACTAATCTTACAATTCTTTTCTAAATAAACTTTAAATTTCTTCCAAGCTTCTTCCACCGATTCTTCCCCCTGGTCCCGGAGTCTCCCAGTCAGCTCAGACAGTTCCATAAATTCTATCAGCTTCATCTGCCAGTCATCCACTGTGGGTATATCTTCAGTTTTCCAATTCCTTGCTAATACAATTCTAGCTGCTGTTGTAGCATACAGAAAAAAAGTAATATCTTTCTTGGATAATTCCTCTCTACTTATCCCAAGTAAAAAAGCTTCTGGTTTCTTAACAAACGTGTTTTTCAACACTTTCTTCAATTCATTATAAATCTTATCCCAGAAGCTCTTTACTTGGGGGCATGTCCACCACATATGGTAAAAGGTTCCTTCCACATTCTTACATTTCCACCATTTATTCAGTTTTGTTTCTGAAGCGATAATGAAACGCCAGAATTGGGCAATGGTTTTGGCCAATAACGGGAAATAATAGTACCACTCATTCTGCCTTGGTCAGACCACACCTGGAATACTGTGTTCTGTTCTGGGCACCACAATTTAAGAATGATATTGACAAGCTGGAACATGTGCAGAGGAGGGCACCCAAGATGATCAAGGGTCTGGAAACCAAGTCTGATGAGGAACGGTTGAGGGAGTTGGGTTACGTTTAGTCTGGTAAAAGAGGAGACTGAGGGGAGATATGATAGCCATCCTCAAATATCTGAAGGGCTGTCACTTGGAGGATAGAGCAAGCTTGTTTTGCCCTGCTCTGGAGGGTAGAACTCGAACCAACAGCTTCAAGATTCTGACTAAACAGGAAGAATTTCCTGAAGGTAAGAGCTGTTTGACAGTGGAATGTCAGTGGACCCTCCTTCTCTGGTGGTTTTCAAGCAGAGGTTGGATTGTCGTCTGTGATGGGTGCTTTGAGATAGTGGATATTCCTGCATCCCAGGGGGTTGGACTAGATGACCCTCAGGCTCCCTTCCAACTACAATTCTATGAGTTTCAAAAAAACCTGCACGTTAGTTAGAATTGCATACAAAACTGTCTGTGCCAAGAAAGAATCGCACTGAAAGGCTAGTGGAGCTTCATGAGGACTTTCTGTTTGTTTGTTTTTTAGAAAAACACAAACTGATGTGGAAATGTGGAGAGCTGAACGTAACATTGGGGGGGGGGGATGAGAAACTGGAATTGGCAGATTCGCCCATCTCTGCCAGAGAGATGCTGCGGAGTTACTGCAGCTGCAGGAAGGAGGAAGGAGGAGGTGGGCATAAGGCTGCCCGTATTGATTTGCAATAGGATAGCAGGAGAGATTTGAATAGCTTACCAGAAATTGCTGTGCCTAGTCCATTACTTGTATGTTTCCGCCACTGATCTCATTCTCAGAGGATCCGGAGGGGAGGGGGAGGGGGAGGAAGTGAAGGTTCAGCCCTGTCGATCACTGTCTCAAAGTCACAGCAATTACTAGCAAAAAGGTGGGGAACCTGTGTGGCCCTCCAGATGTTGTTGGACTTCCATCAGCCCCAGCTTGCATGGCCAATGACCAGGCTGATGAGGTTTGTTCTCCAGTGCAATTCTCAAGCAAGGAAGGTTAGAGTCAACATGAAAACTTGTTCTTGTTCTTTTTCGGCCTCCTCGTTTTCCTATGTGCTCCCCCCCCCCCAGGTTTGTTCCACCATTCTTCTTAATTTCATGTCAGTCCATTAATTATTTTTGGAGGCATCAAATAAGGCCTGAGATAGCTCAGTTGGTGGAGCATGAGACTCTTAACCTCAGGGTCGTGGGCTCGAGCTCCATGTTGGGCAAAAGATTCCTGCATTGCAGGGGGTTGGACTAGATGACCCTCGTAGTCCCTTCCAACTCCACAATTCTATCAGGCTCAGTTATTAGAAAAGAAAGTCTGAGGAACAAAAATAGATGTGACGCCATGAGAGATCCAGGATTTGGACTCACCTGTGGTTCTTGCTTTTGCTTCAAAACACTTCTGTGTGTCCAAGCTAAAGGGATGAAATTCAATTCAGTTGATATTTAAAGGCACATCTACCTAATTCAAACCAAAACGCAGCTGTCCTTTGGCGTTCTCACTTCTCCAAATTTTGCAACGAAGTTCTCCAACCAAACAATGTTTACAAAAGTACTCCAATAGAAATTCTGTGATAAAATAATGTTTACAAGAATGCATATACTAGGGAAAGTGTGCATGAATGCATATATTAGTGAGGTCATGAAGTTCTCTTTTAAAAGAAAAAACAGAGAGAGAGAATTTGGACAGAAAGGGGGAGAACCGAACATAAGGCTGAAAAAATGAGGACGTGAAATAAATTGAAATTGGCAGAATAACACACACCCCATCCTTAGGCCAGACATAGTGAAGTTGAGCTCACAAGGGCTGGGGTAAGGAAACGATGGCTCCAGAGTTTCGGCTGAACTACAGCTCCTATCACCCCCAAACAGTGGCCAGTTTGGCTGGGGCTGGTGGAAGTTGAAATCCAACCACATCTGTAGGGCCACAGGTTAGCCATGCCGATTTAGACTAAAATCTAGAAGAGTTTCCTGGTGGTGCAAGCTGTTCAGTCAGCAGGCATCCCCAAACTGCGGCCCTCCAGATGTTTTGGCCTACAACTCCCATGATCCCTAGCTAACAGGACCAGTGGTCAGGGATGATGGGAATTGTAGTCCAAAACATCTGGAGGGCCAAAGTTTGCGGATGCTTTGAATGTGGTGGGCTCTCCTTCGTAATCAGAGCCCAAATGGCCACCTATCAGAGATGCCAGAGCAATGGGTTTCTGGTAACAGCATCCCTGATAGGTGAACCTTTGAGGCACCTCCCAGCTCTGTGATTCTAAGGTTCTCCACCCCAGCGAGAATCCACAGAGCAGGCGGGAAACTCCAACGTGGTGACTTTTGCAGCTCTCGTTGATGCAGTTCAAAGAAGGTACCCATCTGGTCTTTCCTCAATGGGGACAGAACAGGAACAGTTGTTCTTCGCAACTAAACGATTTGCAGGAGGCTGTGTTTCGTTTTGGTTTTTTGCAGCTCTGTGATCAGCAACAGAAGTAAAGAGACAGGCCAAAGAAGAAGCAATTGTGCTTGAACTGCAACTTTAATTTGCAAAGCTTGCATGAGTCGTACAAGTCAAAGAATGCAGTGCTTTTTTTAGGGGCTGGCTGCAGAATGCTCATTCTGTTCTTTGTTTAGAACATTGGGTATGAATAGCAGCCTGTTTGTCACGGGCTCTGAGTGGAGCAGGAGCTGGCAAGGCCAGGACAGAGGAGACAACAAGTGGCCATCAAATGACCACTGAGAAGGATCCAGTGGGCTGGGAAGGTCTCTACCTGGGTGAGGAGAGCCCAGGGAAGATGATCCTGGGGAACGACCTAATGGGGTGAATTTCCCTTGCCTTGTCTCCCCACCAGTCCCCACAGTGCAAGGCACAGGCCCCAGCTCCACCTGTCAGAGGGTGGTTCTGGCTCATTACCTCACCTGTGGTGCCACCAACTCTGCCTCTGGGAATGTCATAAACCAGGCATCCCCAAACTGCGGCCCTCCAGATGTTTTGGCCTACAACTCCCATGATCCCTAGCTAACAGGACCAGTGGTCAGGGATTATGGGAATTGTAGTCCAAAACATCTGGAGGGCCAAAGTTTGGGGGTGCCTGTCATAAACCATGATCTGCACTAAGGCAGGGATGTCCAGCTCCACAAATATAAGATGTGGGGCTTCTGGCTTACTCGCAGTACACGTGAAAAAGATCTAGGGGGTCTTAGTGGACCACAAGCTTAACATAAGTCAGCAGTGTGATACAGCAGCAAAAAAAAGGCTACTGCTATTCTAGGCTGCATCAACAGAAGTCTAGTACTGTATCCAGGTCAGGTCAAGTCATAGTACTGCTCTATTCTGCTTTGGCAAAACCACACTCGTAGTACAGTGGTACCTCGGTTTAAGAACAGTTCAATAATAATAATACATTTTATTTATACCCCGCCCTCCCCAGCCAAGGCCGGGCTCAGAGCGGCTAACACCAAATATAAAACAACTACAGTGGAACCTTGGTTTACAAACACAATTGGTTCTGGAAGTCTGTACTTAACCTGAAGCGTACTTAACCTGAAGCGAACTTTCCCATTGAAAGTGATGGAAAGTGGATTAATCCGTTGCAGACAGGTCCGTGGAGTACTTAAACTGAAAATACTCAAACCGAGGCATACTTAAACCAAGGTATGACTGTAGTTAAAATACATTTCAACAACAAGCCTAAATACATTAAAAGTAAAAATTAAAAATTAAAAATGCAGCCTCATACAATAGGGAAAAAGAAAGGGAAAAGGGGGGAGGGGATCAGGTTGGCTCCAGGCCAAATGCCAGGTGAAACAACTCTGTCTTACAGGCCCTGCGGAAAGAAATCAGGTCCCGCAGGTCCCTGGTCCCAGGAGAAAGAGCATTCCACAAGGTCGGGGCCAGTGTTGAGAAGGCCCTGGTTCTAGTTGAGGCTAATCTGATTACTTTCGGGCCAAGGACCTCTAAGATGTTACTATTTAAGAACGATTTGGTTTACAAACTCCGCAAAACCGGAAATAGTGTCTTGGTTTGAGAACTTTACCTTGGTCTAAGGACAGAATCGGAACAGTGGAAGGGCACTGGTGGTGTGAGCCATCATTAGGGAAAGCGTGCCTTGGTTTAAGAACGGTGTTGGTTTAAGAACGGACTTCCAGAACGGATTAAGTTCGTAAACCAAGGTACCACTGTATTGCGTCTAGTTCTGCGTGCCACGATTTAAGATGTTGACAAGTGGGAATGTGTGTAGAGGAGACTGAAAGGAGATATGATAGCCACCTTCAAATATATGCAGGGCGGTCATATGGAAGAGGGAACGAGCTTGTTTTCTCCTGCTCTGGAGGGTAAGACTTGAACCAATGGCTTCAAGTTGCAAGAAAGGAGATTCCTACTGAACATCTGATGGTAAGAGCTGTTTGACCATGGAAGAGACAGTGAACTCTCCTTCGTTGGAGATTTTTAAGCAGAGCTTGGATGGCCATCTGTCATAGATGCTTTAATTGAGCTTCCTGCATTGCACGCGGTTGGACCCTTCCTACTCTACAGTTCTATGAATCTACGATTCTATGTCCAGTCCCACCTGTTTGCTACATCACCTGTCCTATGAGAAGGCAGTAATGCCTCCTCCGCCCCCCAGGTCACAGAGATGTCAATGCAGGCATGAATAGACACTTGTCTGCACTGGCTGGCAGCAGCTGTCCAAGGATTCATGCAAGGCTCTTGTTTGGTCCCACTTGACCATGTTGGGGGTTGAGCCTGCCACCTTCTGCATCCCCTTTCCCAATGAACATACAATGTCTTCTATTGAGTCAGGAGGAAGGGCCCTGGCTCAGTGGCCGAGCATCTGCTTTGCATGCAGAAGGTCCCTGCCACCTCCAGATAGGGCTGGGAGAGACTCCCTACCTGGAATCCTAGGAGAGCTGCTGCCAGTCAGAGTGGACACTACTGAGAAAGATGGGCCAATGGGCCAATTTGGAGGAAGGCAAAGACCTATTGAATCAAGACAACTAGTTGTCTTCTTTTTCATAGGGCATTCTTACCACTCAGTTGAGGTGCTTGCTCCTGGTGGCAAATGAAGGTGACAAGGGTTGGACTCAAGAGGGGGCGAGAGAGAGGAGGAGTGGTGGGGATCTCCCCCCACACACACACCTTCTCCTGATGCTGCTGAAGGAGAGGATTGGGGTACTGAATTACAGCAGGGCTTTGAGGAGTTTGAGGGAAGTCACAGCTCAGAGACCGGGGAACAGAAGAGTTGGGAAGTGTTAGATCAGGTATCCCCAAACTGTGGCCCTCCAGATGTTTTGGCCTACAACTCCCATGATCCCTAGCTAACAGGACCAGTGGTCAGGGATGATGGGAATTGTAGTCCAAAACATCTGGAGGGCCAAAGTTTGGGGATGCCTGTGTTAGATTGAAGCAGGGGGTGTGTGGAAGGGGAACCAGCTGACACATTGTCACTGGAGAGTATTTCTGATCCCTCTTCCCCCAGAACTCTGCATTCGTTAAGGGTGCAAGAACAACGGAATCAGAGACATTTGGCCACAGGTGGCCACTGTAAGGGGAAGTGCTGTTGCTACGAAGGAGGGAGGAAGAACCCAGTTTGGAGCAACGCCATTGTTCAGGCTTGTTGCGTTCTTTTGTCTCTCGCTATTAAACTCATTAAAAAGGATTCTACCTTGTTTTCTCTGCTCTTGTTGCAACCAGGGGAGGAATAGCTTTCCTGTAGCCTTGACAGAGCCTTGACAGAAGGCTGCAATCTGATATGCACTTACAGTGGAGTAAATCTCATTGACCTGCTCCTGCGCCGTATGCATGTCTCTACATAGGATTGTGCCATTAAGGTCCAATCAAAGGGTGCAAACACCGTGTTTAATTGAACGCTGTTGGCCGCACTGCCAGAACAGAGTGCCATTTGGATTTTCCCTGGAAATTTAACTGGGTTTGTTGCATCGCATAGAGAAACCGGCATCCGAAAAAAGGATTGGTTTCCAAGTCTGGCGCGGAGTGCGCTGGGATTCATGCTTTGCTGCCAGGCAAAGTGCTGTTTGCCCTTCGAATGCAACCACCTCTGGGGCTGGCCTGGTTTTACAAGAGAGGAAGGAGATAGACTGAGTGTTCTCCCAGCATGCATTTCTGCCCCACTTCTGGACCTGCCTCAGCTTCTCGGAGTTAATCAGGCTGAAATGGCCTTCAAATTGCACAGCCAGCGTTTGATTTTGACTTAGAATCTGGCAGCATGTAATCCAAGGCACACAGGGCACAGGAGCAGATCTGGAAGGGTGATCCATTTGACCTTTGACCTCGCCACCTCAGCTTGGACCTTGCTATTTGCCAGCGTGGTGTGGTGGTTAGAGCAGTGGTTCTCAGTGAGTGCGGCGCTGGTGTGGCAGGAGAGGGTGGCGAATGTGGCAGGAAAATTCAAGGGAACATCAAAGAAACATTTAAACATTTCAAGAGCATTGACTATTCTTCTGCAGCCCCCCGCAACATCTTGTTCTGGACAGGGATTTTCAACTCAGACAAATATGAAAGATCAGAAAAGAGAAAGGTCTCCTTGTGTTGATGTGGGGATGAGAGTTTGCTTGGTTCAAATTAGACCTAAAGTAAATGAGATTGCCCAGCAAATGCAAGCTCACACCTTTCGATGACTTTGTTTACGTACATACTTAAGGTACATATGTAAGAGGCTCATTTATAATTATATTTTGGGAGTGATTCATATTCTTATGTAGTTGCATTGTTTATTATTATCATTATCATTATTATTACCTGGGATGAACAAAGACATAGGATTCTTATCTCATTATGCATGATCAAGCTTTCTTTAGCACCTCAGCCCTTGCTTTTTCCCCACAGGACCAATTGCAGTCATCAGCAGTCGTTAACAGCCATCAACAGGTTTACCATTCCTATCAGCCCATCACCCATTCCCACCCACACCCACCACCCCCTGAATATACATAAGGGTCTAGCTCTTCTGTTTCAAGTGTATCTGAAGAAGTGTGCATGCACACGAAAGCTCATACCAAAATAAAAACTTAGTTGGTCTTTAAGGTGCTACTGAAGGAACTTTTTTATTTTGCTTCGACTCAGACCAACACGGCTACCTACCTGTAACTATTATTATTATTAATAATAATAACAATAATAATAATTGACTTTATATACCGCCCTATACCCGGAGGTCTCAGGGGATTCACAGAAAAGATCAACATAAAAACCACAATGTATAATGTATATATGATCAAAATAAAAACAAGAACCCAATAACACCCCCCGCCCCCAAAAAAGACTTTCCGGATGTCCCATGATCATATTATAATGTGGTTGCATTCTATGTTTTAAAGCAAGCACTGTTTCTTTTTGCATTTCTTCATTTAATTTTTTTTTTAAATGTTTTGTTGGGAGCAAAACATGAGGGTGGGAGGTTTGCTGCAAATGCTGCAAAACAACTGCAAAACTTTGGCACAAAGCTGGAGGGGGATCCCAGATTTTGGGGTTCGTAGTTCATGAATCCCATCTGGTTGGCCACTGTGAGAACAAGGCGCTACACTAGACATGTCATTGAACTGAGCCAGCAGGCTTCTCCTGCGTTTCTCTGTTCTTATGATCTCTTTTCTTCTTCTTCTAGAATTGACTCATGATCTTGAAACAAAGGAACTGGAAGCCAGCCAGCAAGGTAAGAGGAAGCCCCCTTTGTGGGTGAGATGTTGTTAAGAGCATGAGACTCTTCATCTATAATTCAAAAAGTGGGCGAGGCATTTGTATAGCTCAGGGGCAGAGCCCCTGCTTTGTCCCAGGTTCAAAACCTGGACTCTCAAGTTGAAAGGATTTGGTAGCAGGAAGTGGGAAAAGATGCCTCTCTGCTTGACTCCCTCGAAAGCCACTGCCCCTCAGAGGCCACAGTGCTAATTCATATATATATATATACTCCCCTCATCCCCCTCCTCCCTGTGATTGGGCCCACCCTGTCCCGACCCATGACCTATCCGGGCCACCCTCCACCCCCCACCCAGACAAGCCCCTACATCCACCTGGCCTAGTCTGGAAAGCGGCCTAGTCTGCAAAGCTGAGCCAAGGTACTGTGGAGAGGGAAGCTTTCCTAAGCGCAGTACCAGTGTAGCCATCACTAGAGGGCGCTGTGTTGCAATCTCTCCTGTACTCCCAGCATGCACTTTTGTATTATTTTTGAGTTAGGAAACACAGGGTTTGGGGGGGTTTTACATGGCCCAGGTGTGACATCTGTCTACGCAAACTATATAGGAACCTCCGCACAGTGGAATGGAACGGAATCGGTCAAGCGGTTTCTGAGAAAGGTGCTGTGGGGGGAGTGTCTTTTGTGTGCATGTGCTTTTAAATGTTGTTAAGTGTTTCCAGTGCAGTTTTTGACAGGGCTACAATCATATCTCAGAAGTCAAACGGAATCCGTTCCGGAAGTCTGTTCAACTTCCAAAACGTTCGGAAACCTAGGCGCGGCTTCCGATTGGCTGCAGGAAGCTCCTGCAGCCAATCGGAAGCTGCTGAAGCCCCATCGGGTGTTCGGGTTCCAAAGAATGTTTGTAAACCCAGAACGCTCACTTCCGGGTCTGCAGCGTTCGGGAGCCAAAACGTTTGACTCTCAAGGCATTCAACTTCCGAGGTACAACTGTACTTATTTGCTATTTTTTAAGCATCTATATTTATTGCATGTTCTTTGTTGTTTCTGTTTCATGCTAAGATCCACTTTGCATCCTGCG
Source organism: Zootoca vivipara (assembly GCF_963506605.1). NCBI lineage: Eukaryota > Metazoa > Chordata > Lepidosauria > Squamata > Lacertidae > Zootoca > Zootoca vivipara. The sequence goes on along the minus strand of NC_083290.1, from coordinate 9,277,370 downwards.
CTGGGAGAAAAGTGAAATATAAATAATAATAAAAAAACCCTTTCAATGGGCCTGCTCTGAGTAGGACTAAAGGTAAAGGTAAAGGGACCCCTGACCATTACGGTAGGTCCAATCGTGACCGACTCTGGGGTTGCGCGCTCATCTCGCATTATTGGCCAAGGGAGCTGGCGTATAGATTCCAGGTCATGTGGCCAGCATGACAAAGCCACTTCTGGCAAACCAGAGCAGCACATGGAAACGCCGTTTACCTTCCCGCTGTAGCGGTTCCTATTTATCTACTTGCATTTTGACGTGCTTTCAAACTGCTAGGTTGGCAGGAGCTGGGACCAAGCAACGGGAGCTCACCCCGTCACAGGGATTCGAACCGCCGACCTTCTGATCAGCAAGCCCTAGGCTCAGTGGTTTAACCACAGCGCCACCTGGGTCCCACTAGCTTTGGCTAAAACCAGTGCTATTTTTTCCTAGAAGAAGAGGTGCCAGAACTGAGCATGAACTCCTCCCCTGTTCTCATGGCAGTGGCACCCACATGAGAGGTGCCAGAACTGAGTTCCAGCTGGGGGACAAAGCCCTGGCTAAAACCCAAGGCCTTAAAAAATAGTTCCACTTCCCCAGCTCTCCCAGGCGTGAATGCTTTTCGACCCAGTCCTAATTCTTAGCAGACAGTGCGGCCAGCAGAGGGTGCTGAGTGAACATGTGACTGGCGTTGGCTTCTAGGCTTGGAACAGTTCCCAACGATTCCACTATTATTCTGCTTTGCCGTCTCGGTTTCTGGTCTGGCCTAGTTTCGCTCTTTACCAATGATGTTTATTGTTTGAAAGTCTTCAGACTGAACAAGCTGGCATTGGGTACTCAGAAGCCTTCTTTCCTCACCGCTTCCCACTGCGTGGGTGCATAGGAAAAAGAAGTCAAGATGTTTGGATCAGTGGTCCAGATTGGATTCCATGACATTCATTATTTGCACATCGCCCGTATTTTTTGCCCAGGATTGGTGTGGTAGTTAGAGTATCCGACTCTTTCTTTCTTTCTTTCTTTCTTTCTTTCTTTCTTTCTTTCTTTCTTTCTTTCTTTCTTTCTTTTTTACATTTGTATTGTTGTTGTTGTGTAGTTGTTAAAGTCATGTCCGACTCTTCATGACCCCATGGACCATAGCACGCCAGGCACTCCTGTCTTCCACTGCCTGGTCAAACTCATGTTCGTAGCTTCAAGAACACTGTCCAACCATCTCGTCCTCTGTCGTCCCCTTCTCCTTGTGCCCTCAATCTTTCCCAACATCAGGGTCTTTTCCAGGGAGTCTTGTTATTATGCCTTATATCAGGCATTATTATATCAGGCATTATGCCTTATATCAGGCATCCTCAAACTACGGCCCTCCAGATGTTTTGGCCTACAACTCCCATGATCCTTAGCTAACAGGACCAGTGGTCAGGGAAGATGGGAATTGTAGTCCAAAACATCTGGAGGGCCGAAGTTTGGGGATGCCTGCCTTATATCCATTGCCCAGTGTGTCACTGAAGCCTTGACTAACTCACATTTCGCTTCCCATTCTAATAATAAGTCATACATTTTTTTTTACAATAATTTATCCTTATTCCATAATAATTCTCTTTCAAACTGTGAGCTTTGATCCGGAAACCCATTTTTAAAATCTAATTTAAACATATCATATATTTGATGATACTGTAACCAATCCGTAATTTGGCTCCGTATTCCACTGGTTTCAATCTAGGTTCACTCCCTGTAAATTCCACCGATCTCTGTATGTAGCCCATTGTCTATCCATGTTAATTCTCTCGCTCTCTCTTTCCTTATCATGAGGACTAGAGGCAGCCAGATTCAGGCCAGGTGACATTTTGGACAAGAGCAAAGGGGAAGGGGAAAACCTGCAGGGTTGGCTGCCAGGTGATGGAGGGGAGAGAGGAAAGATCCCAAGGTCTTTATCGCCAGAAGCAGCTCTTTTATCACAGCGAGGTGGTGCTGCTGCAGAGTGTCTGGCGGCCTTGCCCAGCCCCGGAGGCAAAAGGCGAGGCTGCAAGTGGAACAACAGAGGCATTTGAGGCGTAGACGGCAGCAGGAAGTCTCAGGCGAATGGAATGCTGGTGGAAGGCAGATGCAGAGAAGTGAGTGGCCGGTTCCCAAAAAAAAGCCTCTCCTCCTTCCCTGCCACACCCTGGAGGAGGAAACAGCTCCGTAGTGAAACGTATCCGATGCTCCTTGATGTCCTCAGCTGCCCTTTGTAGGTTCAGATAAAGCAGAAGTCAGCCCGTTAGGGGTCGCCAAGGGCAGCCCCACCAACCTCAGCCAGCCCTCAGAAACCAGCCTTTGATAACTGCCTTTCTTGAAAAGAAGTCCCAGTCACTAAAAGCATCCAAAGAGCAGAGCTCAAATAACCGTTTCTTTACGATATGGCACGGTTTTGTTTTTTAACATCAGAAGAGCATGGGACTCTTCATCTTAGGGCCGTGGGTTCGAGCCCCACATTAGGCAGAAGAGGATTGGACTAGACTAGAGGACACACACACACACCAGCCACTTCCAACTCTACAAATCTATAATTCTAGACAAATATGGAGGTTGTTCGGTCCCACCAGCACATGCAAATGTCTGGCTCATTTTAGACTATCCAAAAGCTTTGTTCCTGATATTGGTAGAGAATACATTTATTTATTTATTTATTTATTTATTCATTCATTCATTCATTCATTTATACGACTTTATTATTTGCAAAAAGAATCTTCCTGCCACTGCCAGTCAGTGTAGACCATGGGTAGGCAAACTAAGGCCCGGGGGCCGGATCCGGCCCAATTGCCTTCTAAATCCGGCCCGCGGACGGTCTGGGAATCAGGGTGTTTTTACATGAGTAGAATGTGTCCTTTTATTTAAAATGCATCTCTGGATTATTTGTGGGGCCTGCCTGGTGTTTTTACATGAGTAGAATGTGTCCTTTTATTTAAAATGTATTTCTGGGTTATTTGTGGGGCATAGGAATTCATTTCCCCCAAAAAATATATAGTTCGGCCCCCGCACAAGACCGTCTGAGGGACAGTGGATTGGCCCCCTGCTGAAAACATTTGCTGACTCCTGGTGTAGACAATACTGAGTTAGATGGGCCCAGTGGCCAGGCTCCGTTTAAGACAGCTTCCTTTGTTCCTCACCCTGCTCTGGAAGACTAGGCCAGGGATGGGGAGGCTGTGGCCGTCCAGATGTCAGTCATTTATTATTATCATTTATCACATTTGTATATCGGATAACCAGATGTTGCTGGATTCTCCCATACCCAGCAGCCCCAGCATGGTGACAGGAGCAAGCCAGCAGGAAATCACACTGAGCCAGTTGGTGTTAACTCTTTATTAGCAAAAGCAGGTTCTGCACAGGTGTGTCAGGCCTATTGAACACAGCAACTCATCTCCAGCAGGTCTTTCCCCCAAGAAGCAGTTGCTGAGACTGGAGGTCTCTGCCTCCCCACAGCTGCCTAAGTCCCCTCCTCTCCAGGGTTTTCCCCAAGCAATCTTAGACTGCGCCTACATGGAACTAATTTCTCCTCCGCCCTCTTCATGCCTCTCCTGGTGCTGGGAGACCAACGCTGTTGCAGCAGGAGGAGGAGACACCCATGCCTCTTCACCAGCCAGACTCATCTCTGCCTCTTGGCCTCCCTCCTCTCCTGCTTCACCTTCTGACTCTGGACTTCTCTCTGCTGCAGACCCTCCTCACTCACTAAGCCCTGCTACCTCTTCAGCTTCCGACACCTCCTCTTCCCAGTCTTCTCCCTCTGGCCACTCGCTGTTGTCCCACCACCGCTCCCCAGGCTCTGAGCCTTCTTCTTTGGGGGGGGTCCCCAGCTGACTGCTCCCACCATTCCTCTGCATCCAACCAGCCTGTGGCATCTAGCCAATGGTCAGCCGGGTGGGATGGCAGTTGTAGCCCAGAACCTTCGGGAGGACCACAAATCCCCATCCCTGGGCTAGGCGAGGACTGGGCATGACAACATAGGATATCGGAATGGCTCATTGCTCTCTAAACTCCTAACTAGAAGAGGGCAAGCGAGGCGATAGGGGAAGAGCAGGGCAAGAGGAGCACCAGCAAATTAATTTCCTCCTCAGCATCCTTGGATGTGCAAGCAACTGACTCACGAGCCACCCTGTTCCATGCGAGAGCACGCCTCCCATCTTGTAGCTTCTTTGCCTACGGCAGCTTTCGCTATCCCAACATCTTATCCTATATAATAAAGTGCAAGTGTCTCTGCGTCCAGTATTCCCTGTGTACTGCGCATGTGCCCCACAGACACAGGGATTGGACGCAGAGACTTGACGCACACACACACACACACGCTCTCCCCACCCCTCTGCCTACCGTTTTCCTCGCAGTCCTCAGAAGAATCGTGGCCTTCTCCTGGGCGCCCGCTGGGCTCAGTGGAGCGCCCCGGCGAAGCGGCAGCCATGGGAGGGGCCAACCGGCCCGCCCACGCGCTGCCGCTGCCAAAAGAGGCCGAATCACGGCCTTCTCCTGGGCGCCCGCTGGCCAGCTGGGCTCAGCGGAGCGCCCCAATGAAGCGGCGGCCATGGGAGGGGCCAACCGCCCCCCACGCGCTGCCGCCGCCAAAAGAGGCCAAATCACGGCCTTCTCCTGGGCGCCCGCTGGCCAGCTGGGCTCAGCGGAGCGCCCCGACGAAGCGGCGGCCATGGGAGGGGCCAGCCGGCCCCCCCCACGCGGCGCCGGCGCCGAAAAAGGCCGAATGTTCTAGCGCCCGTTTAGTAAACGGGCTGAATGACACTAGTAGGGCAATAAATTGATGGTGAGTCAAATAATTGCTTCCTCCTTGTCACCCTGTGTACAACCACGTCTCTCGAAGAGCGCCTTATAAGCCTCTGAAGAGGCAATGCTGGGAAGCAACTGCAGGTAGGAGAAGGGTTGAAATAATAATAATAATAATAATAATAATAATAATAATAATAATAATTAATAAATAATAATAATAATAATAATAATAATAATAATAATAATAATAGGAACCCACAAACTGGAACGCCCTCTGGACAGGTTTATGCATGGCTAATCCTTTGGCGAGGATGTCTTCGCATTACAGTGTCTGGGAGGTGTGTTAGGAGGCATTTACAAAGAAAGCTGGAAGTGGAAGGAAAGTGACTTCCTCTTCTTCTTCTTCTTCTGTGGAGACTGGATATCATGCTGCAGGCACACTGGATCTGCGCACTCCAGCTGTCTTTTGCCTGGACCAGTCCTGGTTTTTCGGTGTGGCAAGCCAAAACAGGTCCTTGGCAAAGATCAACAAGGGCACAGCCCATCAGGCACTGAGCTTGTGGAGCTATCTGTAGAGAGTCGTTCTTCCAAAAGCTGTGCCATCGGGTGGTAGAGCACATGCTTTTCAGCCTACATTGACAGAAAACCCATTCCATGTCCAAAGCGGCTGCCGACCAGCTCCGTTTGGTAGGCAGACCCTACCTGCCTGCGCATTGTCTCACCAGAGTGCTACATGCTCTAGCTATCTTCTGTTTGGACTACTGCAATGCTACCTTTGAAGGCGACTCGGAAACTGCAACTAATCCAGAACGCAGCAGCTGGACTGATGACTGGGAGCTGCCGCCGGGACCATAGAACATGAGTCCTAAAGGATCTGCTCCGGCTCCCAGTACATTTCCGAGCACAATTCAAAGTGTTGCCCTAAATGGCCTTGGCCTTGTAAACCTAAAGGGGCCTTCTGGCGGTTCCCTCCCTGCGAGAAGTGAGGTTACAGGGAACCAGGCCTTTTTCACAGTGTTGCCTTCCCTGTGGAATGCCCTCCCATCAGATATCAAGGAGATGAATAACTATACAACTTTTAGAACACATCTGAAGGCAGCCCTGTATAGAAAAGCTTTTAATGTTTGAGGTTTTATTATGCTTTTATATTTATCGGAAGCCTCCCAGAGTGAATGGGGCAACCGAGTGAGATGGGTGGGGTGCTATTATTATTATTATTAATCTTCTAGAATCCTTGAGTTGGAGGGCAACTTGAGAGAACAACCTCAACCCCATCCATGGTTCTTAATTTTTCATCCCACATTGGAAAATACCTGCATCGCAGGGCTAAGCACCCTTGGGGGTCCCTGAAATACTATTATTCCCCTGAGGACATCTTGAAGGGTCTCAGGACTCATCCATACTTCCCCTTGTCTGGCTGCTTCCCTCTGGGTAAAGCTGCTCTTTATAGTGATCAATTGGAGCAAATGGAGTTTTCTCCAGGTGGACGTTTACTCAGATTTCGCACTAAAGATCAGGTTTTCCCTGGGAAAGGAATGGGACAAGTGTAAACCCCTTGGAGCCATATCTAGAAAGTTATGGAGCTGCCCCCTCCCCCGGTTCATGATTGTTTGGGTTTTCTAGAGGGGTTGGGAGCTGGGGGCACTGTCATACAGTGGTTCGACACAACTTCCGGTGTCACACGGCTGCCGGTCCCGGATTCTGTAGTCCGGGACTTGGAAGGTAAGATCATGAGGTATGACTGTATCTGTTCTTATCAGTTTAATAGCTGGTATGTTCTCTGTTTGAATGCAGACATCATTGACCAGGAGCTGGAGGAGAAATGCAAGATCATGGAAGCCCAGCTGCAGGAGAAAGAGATGAACAACATGGAGCTACGCAAGGAGCTGAGGCACAAGGAGAGCTTGGTGGCTGCCCTCCGCTCCAATCTGAGGAACAAAGAGAGGAAGTTCCTGGAGGAGCTGAAGAGGAGGAGCCACCGCGTGACCATCCTCAACACAGAGCTGCAGAAGCAAACAGAAGCAGCTGCCTACCTCTCCTTCCAGCTCCACGCCACCAAACAGAAGCTCCACAGTTCCCGGCAGAGTGGGAAGGCCCTGCCCGAGAAGCCCCCCGAGAAACCTTTCCTTCCTCCGCCCTGTGGTGAAGCGAGGCCCAAGAAACGGACGCAGAAGTCCCACACTCGCCGGCAGGCTTCCAGCAACTTCCACAGCAGGGGGGCCTTCAAGGAGCTTCCGCCTCGCGACCGGCTGAGCAGCTTCGAAGACGTCGAGCCCATGCCCGACCCGGCGCTTTTCCTGTACATGAAACGGCACCACACGCCGCCTCACCGCCAGAGAGCGGAGCATCATAAAGCCTCGGCCTTGTCCGCCAAGGCGGGCGCCGACCAAAGCGACCCCAAAGGCAGCCGGGCAAGGTCGGCAGCCCGGCAGCCCTCCTCAGAGCCAATGGAAGCTTCCGGAGGCGCCAGGACTTTGGGCAAGCCGCGGCCGTCTTCCAAAGGGGAGCAGCGCAAGCGAAGTGGCCCCAACCCCCAAACGTCAAAAGATGTTGACTAAGGGGGGAGGCAAGCGAGAGAGATGTGGTAGAAAAGGGGGGGACACGCAGCCATTTTGAAATCGTTTTTCTTAAGAGGTCACACTGGGGGCGGGGAGGGGCCGATCTTAGAGGTAGTCTCGAGGGGAAGTGCTGTGGGCCCTCATAGGTGCCGCCATTTTTTCTACCAAGTTGGGAACGGCGTCTGCAACAGCGGAACTGCCAAGCCTGGGGCGGTTTTGAACGTTGCGGTCAGAGCCAAAGTGAATGTAGCAAACCGTTTGCCACTACAACACTCAACAAGCACTGCACCACGTCTCGGCAAAGAGGATCGAGGAACTGAACCTGAAGTTTCCGTGCCTTCAGATTAACAGCTTTGTTTGTTTGCTTGCTTTTTTAGTTTTCTCCATTTCAAATTCTGACATCAGCTTCAACAGCCTGCTGTCTGAAATCTTGGGGTCAGTGGCAAAAACTGAAGCTGCAATGCTGGCAGCTGGGTTTTTAACTCTTCTGAATGTGTACAATTCGTCCCATTTCAAATGGACGTGGTTTTCTTTTCCGTTTCAGCACTTGTTGCGATACCTTTGGCTCAAAGAGAAGGTGGCCTTAGAGGCTGGTTATGGGAGAGTGTTTGGGGAGGGGGCTTTGATGGGATGTGCTGGGGAGGAACTGGGTTTTGGGGGAGTATCTAGAGCAGGGTATTCTTTTTTAAAAAAGAAAAGAAAAGTAGCATTCAACCAACCTCCCTCGGGGTGGGTGGGTGTCGCACGACGAGGGGTTGGATAACAGAGCAAAGTGCAACTCTAGAAAACATAAACGTGAGTGGTGACCATTGTTCTGCTTAAGTATAGGAGAGCAGTATAACACCAGAGTTGAAATCCTGGAAAGCCAGAGAGATTTTAGCCCGTTGATCTTCTGTGACTGCCTCCTTGGCTATTTTTTGGAAGCTACAGGGGAGACTTTGTCTAAAATTGTGAGGGGTGTTCTGCCCGAGGGGGTTATGCCCCCTCCCCCATAATGCAAGTACCAATGGGCATATTGCAGTACAGGGTGCGATAGCAGGCATCCATCCTCAGAGGTATTTGGTGAGTGATTTAACTAAGGCTGGGTCTACACTGATCTGGAAAACACTATAAAAAAACCCACTGTTAAAAATATAGCTCCCGATGCAATTTCCCATTGGCGGAAGTTCGCTGCTCTATGGCGCCCTCTGGTGTCACATTTTTATAACACATTTTTAACGTTATGACTCACCAGTGTAGATTAGTCTTAAGTCTCTCCTGCAAGGCTGAGAACCCTGTGTCCCTCCAGATGTTGCTGGACTACAACTCCCTGATCATCAACCAGGCTGGCTGGGGATTATAGGAGCTGAACATCTGGACGGCCACCGGTTCCCCATCTGTGGTCTTCCTCTTTTTCTCTCTTTGCTTTTGCACTCTCCAGGCGGGGGAGGTGCTTCCAATTCCTAGGCACTCCCAGTGTTAAATGGGCAGATTTTTGAAAGTGAAATCTGAATTTCAAGCCAAACTTAAATTCTGGGTTTGGGTGTTTGTTTGTTTGTTTGTTTGTTTGTTTGTTTGTTTGTTTTTTGGCCAAGTTTTGAATGTGGACAAATGTTTGCCTTGGGCAAAAGCTGAATCATAAACACAGGGGTATGTATCTATGCCAGGCATCCCCAAACTGCGGCCCTCCAGATGTTTTGGCCTACAACTCCCATGATCCCTAGCTAAGAGGACCAGTGGTCAGGGATGATGGGAATTGTAGTCCAAAACATCTGGAGGGCTGAAGTTTGGGGATGCCTGCCTTATACCCATTGCCCAGTGTGTCACTGAAGCTTTGACTAATTCATCTTTCGTTTCCCATTCTAATAATAAGTCATCCTTTTTTTTTACAATAATTTATCCTTATTCCATAATAATTCTCTTCCAAACTGTGAGTCCAAAACATCCGGAGGGCCAAAGTTTGGGAATGCCTGACCTATGCATTCCAGTTCCTAGGTTCTACCATCACAATACTAAGAGCTTGATTTAAAGTATCTACTCAGTACTCCAATGATAGAGGGGCTTTTGGTGACTATTTCTAGATGACCACCAGAAGACCATGATTTGGGTAAAGCTGAGGGGGAGCCAGCAGGAACATCCAACATTAGTCATACTCAGAGCAGATCCATTGAAATGAATGGGTGTAATTAACTTTAACTTTAACTTTTTTTCCAAGTAGAATTTAGTTGACTGTAGAGCTTGTGCATTCCTGTCTCCCGCTCCAATAATTTGAGTACTGACCTGCCCAACAGGAATAATTCAGGTTTTTTGGTTTTTGTCTTTTAAAAATATGTTTGGGGACCCAAATCATGAAGGACTGGGGATTTTTCCAGCCTTGGTCGGCCTCCAAGTTAGGGTGCTGAAAGCCTATCCAGCGTAATGGTGAGGGGGGTGTTGGATATGCACGCATAGAATCATAGAACTGTAGAGTTGGAAGGGACCCCAAGGGCCATCTAGTCCAACCCCCTGCAATGCAGGCATGTGTAAGAAGAGGGGGGGAAATTGCACAGCAACCTGTTCACTGAAGACGTGGAGTGAACGGGGTGAAATCAACCGACCTCAGTCTAGAACTCCGCCATCTTCCATGGAGTTCTGCGACTCAGAGGTTTGGTTCCAAATTCTCGTCGACAGATCGCTTTACCTTTTGAGGCAGAAGACGGGCCGCTGAATGACAATCAACACAGTTGAAAGGGTATGGCTTGTCTGTTTTAAAGAGGAATTAAGCTGTTCTGGGAAAGCCACCAGGGTCTAAAATACGCATCTGTCTGTGTCCGTTCTCATGTGCTTGGCTGCATATACACAAGGCACTGAAATCACATTTGCTCTCCGCAAAGAATCCTCGGAACCGTAGTTCACACCTCGCAAAGCTACAACTCCCAGCACCCTTAGCAAACCACAGTTCCCAGGATTCTTAGGGTGGGTGGGGAGGTGCTTTACGTGTGTGGTGTGTAAGCGGCCCAACAAGTTTTGCTCACCTGCTTCCATAGTGACGTTGTGCTTATTCAAGGCAGTGGTCCAAAGTGCTCTTACGATGTACCCACAGAGCAAACTTGGGAGAGAAAGGTAATGAATGAATGAAATAATAGGAACGCAAGAGGGGGCTGCAGCAGAATGTTGCAGTATGAAGCAATCTTCTTTTAGGATTCCAGCCATTCAGCAATGCCTTTTTCCAGGATCCTCCATTCCGTTATCTTTCCTCCCCTGCCACTGAGAATCAGATGCACGATATGCCGTATTTTTCCGTGTATTAGACGATGGTTTTTGACTCAAAAATCATGACAAAAAACAGATAGTGGCATGGGGGGGGAGTGGCACGCCCGCCAGCCAGCCAGTTGGCGGGAGCGTAACTTCCCCCGATGCCGCTGCTTGCAGGAAACGATCTAGTGAGTGTTTTCTGCCCACAGCTGCGTGGAGGGGAGAAGCTCAACAACTTTGGGCCATCTCCCCTCATTTTTTAAAAATTGAATCCCCCAAAATAGAGGGGGGTCTTATACATGGGGGGGGCGTCTTATAGACAGAAAAATACGGTACATTTAAAGCGGTATCATACCACTTCCCCCAAAGATTCCTAGGAATAGTAGCTTGTTAAGTGTGCTGAGAAATGTTTGGAGGTCACCCCATTCCGCTCACACAACTACAGTTTCCAGAGCGATTTAACAGTCAGCTGCTCTTCCTAAGGGACCTCTGGAAATTATAGCTATGTGAGGGAAATAAGGGTCTTCTAGCAGTTCTTTGGGAGCATCTGTGACTGTTTACAGGGGTATAAAACTGCTTTAAATGTGTAGTGCAAATGGGGGCCCAACCCCTTCGTTTGTTTTGCTACATATTCTGCATGTGTGAACTTCTACATGCCTTTGGGTTTCCACTTGTCCCTTCTAGGCCCGGATCCGAGTGGTTTTGCCCTTGTCCTGCCATTTTCCCTGGGGAAACCCACTCTTTAGCAATAAATCAGCGCAAACAACAATCCGGAGAAACCCCAATTGAAGTTTGCTCCAATTCAGCTGTAAAGATCGGGTGCAAGGGCAAGTCTGGATGAGTTTCCAAAGACTAAAATCTATTTAAGAGCAGATTACTAAGCCTGCGGTGCACAAATCAAATCTAGATCTGGTCCATTTCATTTTGCACGTGTGCATAAATCTATCCAATCCCATTTCCACATTCATCTGTATATATATTTTTATCTGCACAAAAATTCACATTGTTTCATGTTTTCATACATATTTCAGAAATGTGTTTTGATACATTTCGTGAGCCAACAGAAGATTTAGGAAACACAAAAGCAAGTAATAACTTACAGCACTTATTCAGAAGTAAGCCCTCTTGATCTCAGTGGGCATAGCTGCCAAGTCTCCCGTATTCCCCGGGAAAACCCAGTTTTTCCTGCTGTCCCCAGCCGAAAAAACGGATTTTTTTGTTTTCCCCCTGTTTGTTCTGGCGCGGCGGCCATTTTGGAACAGGGCAGAGCAGCATCAAAAGTAGCTTCTGAGCATGCTCCGCCCAGTTCCAAAATGGCGGCAGCGCTACTTCCGGTCTGCTACTTCCGGTCCAGTCCCTTATTTCTCAGGCCGGAACTTGGCAGCTATGCTCAGTGGGTGATATTCAATGTGGCTCGAAAATGAAAGTCACTTAGCGGTATACAGTACTTGCTTCGTGGGCAACATGTTTTTCACCAGAGGAATTTGGTTGCACAAGGGAATGCATCGGGTGGTTGTACGATAGTTTTTGCAATCAGCTGTGCAGAGAGTTTCTGCTTCTGCAACTGTTGCTCAACATTAAGACTCACCTGTCTGCTAGCACAAGAGAATGCTGGATGCAACCCACGGGGGCCTACTCCCAGATAACTGTGGTTAGGAGTGCAGGTGTAAGAGGTCTTCCAGTCTATTTCATACCCCTCCCAGCTGTGTGGCATATCATGAGATGAAGCCCCCGAACTTCTGGGTCAAACCCAGAACCCGGTAACTCTGTGTACTACACTCAGCAGGTTGGATCCAGACAAGTAAGCTGAAATCGGGTCCTGCGGAAACCAGTTGGGCAAGTTAACTTTGAGAAGGACCGCGGAGGTGGTGGTCGAACACCTGCTTGGCATGCAGAAGGTCCCAGATTCTCCAGGTAGGACAGGGAGAGACTCCCCCTCTGAATGCCTGGATATTCGCTATCAGTCAAAATAGGCAATACTGAGATAGATGGACTTTGTATAAGGCAGCTTGCTATGGATGGTATACAACTAGGTTTGACTCAAGAGTTGAAATTAATGGACAACCACTGAGCCTAGGGCTTGCCGATCAGAAGGTCAGCGGTTCGAATCCCCGCGACGGGGTGAGCTCCCGTTGCTCGGTCCCAGCTCCTGCCAACCTAGCAGTTCGAAAGCACACCAAAGTGCAAGTAGATAAATAGGTACCGCTTCAGCGGAAAGGTAAACGGCGTTTCTGTGTGCTGCTCTGGAAGCGGCTTTGTCATGCTGGCCACATGACCTAGAAGCTGTACACCAGCTCTCTCGGCCAATAATGCGAGATGAGCGCCGCAACCCCAGAGTCGGTCACGACTGGACCTAACGGTCAGGGATCCCTTTACCTTTACCTTGTAACTTAGTCATGTTCGTTAATTTCAATGGGTTTACTCTTAGTAAAACTTATTGGGACAGCTTCCTGTGTTCCTACTTTATTTCCCATTGAAATCATGGGGGAACCAAGTTTCAACTGACATAGTCTGGATCCTATCTAATGAATGAAGCAGTTCAGGGGTACTAGCTTGGCACTCTTTGGAATGAAGGTTTTGAATGACGTGCAGGGTCTGCAGAACCAGGCTCCGCTTATTTACAGCTAGTCTTTCTTAGGCCTATGTTTCCTTTTGTGTAGGAAGGAGTAGACCCATGCAGTTGCACAGTGCAAAGAGATACAAGGTGTGCAGTAACGTAATTAATTTTTAGTTGGGCAATCAAATGTTCCGATCATCAGGAGTTTTGTTTCCATGAGGGTCACATTATTCTGTACAGCGTAGAGCAGTTGGGAAAACGTCTAAATCTGGGCTGGAAAACCAATCGCCTTCCAGAAGTTGGTGAACTCCAACTCCCATCAGGTGTGGCCAATAGCCAGGGATTGTGGGAGTTGTAGTCCAGCAACATCTCAAGGGCCAGAGGTTCCCCACCTTTGGAATAAACGCAAATGGGGTGTTGGCAATCACATGAATGGTAGTGGCTCATGCCCACTGGCAACTGGTAGGGCAGAAGGTGGGGAGCCAAACAGTAGGTGGCGCCAGAGCCAATGACAATTCATTCTAGCTTTGTCCTCCTCCCTCCCTCCTCCTCCCTGCTGAGTTCTTCAGGGCCAATACAGTACTGAGAGCAAGGAGGAAGAGGAAGATGACAGCCAGGGCTCCACTCTGGACTGGGTATAAGTAAGAAGGCAGATAGATGGAGGCTGACTGGCAGCAGACTGAGGTTGGTGGGAACAACCTCCACTGCTTATATATGCAGCTGCAGACAGCATCAGAAATCAGCGCCCGCAAACAGGCTACAGCACACATAAACAAAAGATATTTTCTCACTAAATTGGTAAACCAGTGTCCATACCGCACTAGGGATGAGCAAATCTGTCCATTTCAGTTTCTTATTTTTCTAGTCTTAAGTTTTCCCATGTTTTCCCATCAGTTTGCAAATTTTATTTAAAGTCCTCGTGGAGATTCATCAGCCTCTTCAGGTGAACTTCTCCTAACATAAGCATCTTCCTGTGCCCTTTCCAGTACTGTACTCTCTTTTTTTTGTACTTTTTTTTTTTGCAAAACAGCTTCCCCTCAACACATTCTTGTATGCTATTTTTCACACCCACATGTGGGCAATTCCACTCCTCTCTTGCTTCTTCGGTGGCTGTTTTGCTGCAGCCCAAAGCTTCGTGTGCTTCTGAGATGGGAATGAAGCTCCGGCTCGCCTGAGGCCGCTTTGCCCAGCGCTGTGCATGCGCAGCGAAGAATTCCCCATTGCATGCGCAGAGAAAAGGCTCGTAACGGAGCCCGCTTTCGCATGCATGTAGCGCCACGTAAGCGTTGCGGCTTCTGGGTATGCAATGCGGCTTTGCTCATTCGGAGCAACTACTGTACATTCAAAAAGATTTGGGTTTCTTTTTTAAATGATAATAATAACAACAAAAACCTTTGTATTTCTATAAACACAATCAGAAATATATATAAATATATAAATATATATATTAGCAGTGTTTTTACATTTTTAAGCAAGGAGTCCCTGCATCTGAAGGAATAACTCGCAAAAGCACACACCTGATGAAATGCGGAATCTTTTCTAACAGCTGTGGATGGGTGTATGTGGTTGTATAGACTGCCTTGTATAAATTATACACTGAACAAGAAATTTTTATGATGTTCTTTCTCCATCTTCTATTATAGGCTTCCTGCAAGAGGATTATAAATAGCTGAAACGGCACATTTTACCTGTGAACTTTTACCTGTGTGCAAGTCCCACCAAACTAGGTGGAACTTAACTTCTGGAACTGACAACTGGTTGCACATTTGTTGTGTATATCGGCCTTCTTCAACCTGGCGCTCTCCAGATGTTTGGAACGGCAACACCCATCACTTGTGACTGGTGGATTGTCTGGGGTCGATGGGACCCAACATCTGAAGGGCGCCAGCTTCGGGAAAGGTCGCAAATGTAAATATCTACTGTATTTACATTTATCAGGGAGGCGTACCAAATGAAATTGGCCCGCTTTGTACGATGAGGACCAACATTCAAATGTTTTGTTAACTTGTACAGCTTCACAACAAGACTTTGGGAAGGCAGAGGCATAGCAATAACTCATTGTAGTTATGTAAACAGTACGTCTTGTTATATTCACATGGGCTAAAGATGCCTTTGGTGTAGCTTAACAATCACTTGGGCTATGGTTTCCTGATTTTGCATCTGTCTCCTCCATTCTGGAATTGTCCAGCTGGCCGAACAGCTCTTTTTGTCTTTATTTTGTTGCACGTTCTCCAAATGAAAATGTTGCCTCCCCGCCACAATGTGTGTGTCTAGCTTTTAAGCGCTCTGAGAATTGTGTCCCCTTAAAGTGAAACTTTGGGGCAGGGAGGAATATATGAATACTGCTCTTATGGGAGTTGTTGTGCATCAACCTCTGGAAGACCAAAGCTTCCCCACACCAATGTGAGCAATGGATTCAAGCTACAAGGAAGAAGATTCCACCTAAACATTAGGGAGAACTTCCTGACCGTAAGAG
Organism: Zootoca vivipara; assembly: GCF_963506605.1. Lineage (NCBI taxonomy): Eukaryota > Metazoa > Chordata > Lepidosauria > Squamata > Lacertidae > Zootoca > Zootoca vivipara. The sequence continues at coordinate 9,261,814 of NC_083290.1, read as the reverse complement.
CTGTTTGGCAGTGGAATTTGCTGCCAAGGAGTGTGGTGGAGGTCTTTAAGCAGAGGCATATGTCAAGAATGCTTTGATGGTGTTTCCTGCTTGGCAGGGGGTTGGACTGGATGGCCCTTGTGGTCTCTTCCAATTCTATGATTCTAAGATGTTGGATCTGGCAATGCCAGTGTAAGGCCAGCTTCTCACAACCGCTAGATGAGGTGGTAAATGCAGATCTCTGGACTGTGCCACTACAGACTGTAGACGCAGACTCACGTCACTGAATGTTACTTGGCTGAAACAGCATTCATAAAATCCTACAGTCTTTGCTCCTACCATCAGGAAATTTCTCCAGCTGTTCCATACCCTCCTACATTTATCTAATGAAAATAGGGATGTCCTGTTCCATCATCATTTTACAGTGGTACCTCGATTTAAGAACAGTCTGGTTTAAGAACGATTTGGTTTACAAACTCCGCAAAACTGGAAATAGTGTCTTGGTTTGAGAACTTTATAAGGGACCCAGGTGGCGCTGTGGGTTAAACCACAGAGTCTAGGGCTTGCTGATCAGAAGGTCGGCAGTTCGAATCCCTGCAACGGGGTGAGCTCCCGTTGCTTGGTCCCAGCTCCTGCCCACCTAGCAGTTCGAAAGCACATCAAAGTGCAAGTAGATAAATAGGGACCGCCAATAGAGCCCAGAGTCGGACACGACTGGACCTGATGGTCAGGGGCCTCTTTACCTCTTTTTAAGAATGGAATCCGAACAGTGGAAGGGCACCAGCGGAGGGAAGCCTCATTAGGAAAGTGCACCTCAGTTTAAGAATGGTTTTCGTTTAAGAACGGACTTCCAGAATGGATTAAGTTCGTAAACCAAGGTAAAGGTAAACTCTGGGGTTGCGGCGCTCATCTCGCTTTACTGGCCAAGGGAGCTGGCATACAGCTACCGGGTCATGTGGCCAGCATGGCTAAGCTGCTTCTGGCGAACCAGAGCAGTGCACGGAAACGCCGTTTACCTTCCCGCTGTAGCAGTACCTATTTATCTACTTGCACTTCATGCTTTCGAACTGCTAGGTTGGCAGGAGCAGGGAGCGAGCAACGGGAGCTCATCCCATCGCGGGGATTTGAACTGCCGACCTTCCGATTGGCAAGCCCTAGGCTCTGTGGTTTAACCCACAGCGCCACCCGAGTACCACTGTACTATTTATACCCCATTGCTCCAGCCGCTCTGGGCTGCTTCTAATATATATAAAACATAATAAATCATTAAACATTAAAAAAAAATCCTTATACAGGGTTGCCTTCAGATGGCTCAGGGGTTGGATAACCCCATACCCCCCCCCCAAAAAAATATTTCTCTGATGAAAATAAGGATGTCCTAAGGAAGAGCGGGACATTCCCAGGATCAAATCAGAAACCGGGATGGCTTCCGTAAATCCATAAAGTTAGGCAAGGCTACAGGACCCCCTTTGGGGTGTAGGAATGCCATACCTTCCAACATTTCTCTGATGAAAATAGAGACGTCCCATTCCATAATGATAATTCTATTTGGGCAGCATCTGACATACAAGTAACAATAATAATAATAAAACATTTTTAAAAAACAAAGTGCTCTTCAGGGCAACAGCACTTTGAAGAAGACTAGCAGGTCTCCCCTCAATCTTCTCCAGGCTAAATACAGGAGATACTCGGAGAATTAGAATATTGTCGAAAAGTGCATTTACCGGTATTTCAGTAATGCAACTTATTATTTTTTATTTTGCTTTTAATTTTTACAAATGCTTTCTTTTGGAAATTCCACAGTAATAAAACAAATAGTTACAATAATACAAAAATAAACATCGCTATTACATTTCATTAATTGCATTCCATTTATAATCGACCCGCCTAACGACAAACAATTACAACAGATAAAAGGCTTGACATATCTTGCTTTGCATGTCACGCATCTATCTCATATATTGGTTTCACCTTTTAAGTTGCGTTACTGAAATAAATGCACTTTTTGACGATATTCTAATTTCCCGAGTTTCACCTGTATAACCGGTCCTTCACTGCCTTCCTCATAGGACTTACCCCTGGCCATGTTTGAGGGCCTCGTTCTAACCTCTTCCAATCAACATACATCTTCCAGCTCCTTTACATCCCTCCTCCTTAAGATGTGGTGCCCAGACCGGGAGACAGGGCTCCAGATGAGGTCAGACTGAAGTAGCACTTCAAAATGAAGTAGCTCTTGCAGAATAAAGTAGCACTCAGCCTTGCTACAATTCTTGACATCCTGCTGATTCATTCACTTATTATATTTCTTAGTTCTTCATTGTGAGGTGCCAGGGCAGGTTGCAGCAGATAACACACAATGCCATTAAAGCCTGCCATAAAATAACAAACACCTGCCTCATGACCCCCAGACGATGTTGCTGCTGCCAAAACAGGGGTCCCTTATCCCTGCGCTTTTGGTGTGTGTGTGTGTGGTTTTGGTTTAATTGCTTTCCTCTGTACAAAACGTTGCATATGTCTCTGCATGTAGAAACCTCAGTGTCCGAGGAAGGGTCCTAGTGCAGCTTTCTCCCTGACATGCTAGCTTTCAACATGTAAGGATTCCTTTTTGCAGAGGACAAATCCATCCTTTGAAATGCCGCAGCCACCAACCCAGAGTCTAAAGTGGTACAGTCCAGACAGCAGCTTTAACAAGCCGCAGTGAACGGGATTTTTTTCGGGGGAATAAAGTGTTTCACCTGTGATTTGAAAGCGCAGTGTGGATAAGCTTCAACGTTTACCACTTCACTTCTGTTTCTGAGAGTTGGGCCTAACACGGACTACAGATGTACACAATGGTTTTTTTCTGGGGTGTTTTTTTGTTTGTTTGTTTCGTTTTGCTTTCCTGAGGATGTTGGAAAGGTCTTTCCCGGTCAGCGCAAACCATTTCAATTAAAAGCCATATTCTCCGAACTAGTCCATTGTTACTGATGGATGCCTACGTTGAACCAATTTCCGATCTGAGAAACTTCTGTTCCTGGAGCGCGTCTGATGCTGCACAAATGGGGACGGCGGGATTCACAGGGTCAGCACCCGGCACAACTGAACAAAAGCTGAGGGCTGGGAGCTCTAGCAGGGCCCACGGGGAGTGGTGCCTTGCATGCTGCTCCAGCAACCTCTTCTGGGATAACCAGCTCTGCTTCGGATGACGGGGTATTAAAAATGGCACTTGCTGAGCTTTCTCCTACCTAATTCTAGTCCCACAGCCAACTAAGTTTGGGGTGCATTTGGACACGGGGCGGGGGGGGGGGGGAATATGTCATAAATAAGTCAGAAATTATATCTCTTCAACAACAGCAAAAAATCTCTATGGAAAATTGCGTTTTGAAATTCCCTGCTCTCTGGCGCCATCTTGTGCTGCATGTTTATAGCGCATTCAAATCGCTGTTTCTTTACTAATGTAGCTAGCTAGTTCACCAGCCCAGGACAGGAGGTGGCAGGCAGTGGCTGCAACAGCAGTCGTGCCAACACAGTAGGGGGAGCGACCCGCGATGCACTGCAAAGTGGTTGGGGATTGAGGCCAATCTCTGGGAGGTGTCAGTGCGTGTGTGTGTCCACTCGCAATATATTGAGGACTCGCCCTATCCTGAATAGCAAAATATTTTTCTCGAGCTGGCTATATAGCATATCAACTTTCAAGAGCACTGGTGGTGTAGATGTGTTGCTATTTATTACACACACCACTTTCTCCCTCTCCATTTTATCCTCAAAACAACCCTGTGAGGTAGGAGAGGCCAAAAGAGTCGGCGACTTGCTCAAGGTCACCCAGCGAGATTCGGGGCTGTTATCTGTATTCCAATCATTCTTCCTTGTTCATCCTTGAACCCTTGCTTCCAGTCATATTTGGGTTTAATATAGATTACAACCTATCTCTCTTTTTAGTTTTATCTGATGTTAAAAATTCCACACCCAATCTTTTATCAAGACTCTTCTATGTCGTATTGCGATGTGAGTTTCTTGAAGGCAAATCACATCTACCGTACTTTTCCAAATTTAAGAAAATGGGGAAAGACGACACAGAGCTGTTGAGCTTTTCTTTCTTTTGCGGAGGATTGCCCAGTTGTTGAGCTGATTTTGGGGGGGTTTACGCAAGGTTGCTGAGCTTTTTTAGGGGGGGGTTGCCGAAAACCACTCACCCGCACGCATCCAGAAATCCGCCTCTCGTCTGTCCCCTCGCCGGCAGACGCTGCCAATCGCCCGCCCAACTGCCGCAGCGTCAGCCAATCAACACTAGCCATTGACGCAGCAACCAATAACACGCCCACTAGCTGCTGACAGCTGCAGCAGCAACCAATCAAACGTCCACCCTATGCACTATCCATGTACAGTCATACCTCTTGTTACGGTCGCTGCGGGTTGCGTACATCATGGGTTACTTCCGGGTTCAGCAATTCGCACATGTGCAGAAGCGCCGAATGACGTCACGTGCATGCGCAGATTCGGTGCTTCAGGTTGCGCACTGCTCAGGTTGCGAACGGGGCTCCAGAACGGATCCTGTTCGCATCCAGAGGTAGCACTGTATAATACGACCCCCACTTTTAAGCATAATTTTTAAAGAAACAAACGTAGCCTTATGCATGGGAAAGTACGGTAATTCTTTTTCTTTTGTAACACATGTCCTATCTTATTTATCTTTACTTTATTATTGAGTCCAAGTTTAAAAAAATAAATAGATCCATCTCAGAAAATAAAATATTTAAAATTATTGGATTTATCCCAGTGCAACACTCTAACCACTACAATCCTTTTTTAAAAACTGTTTGCACCACTGTTATTTTTCTGTGTGTGATTCTGTGCTCACACACTCCTGTTGAGTCACCCGCATGAGGAATATGCCTGTGCTTGCTGCCGAACGGGGAGAACCCTGCCAAGGTTTATACTGTAAACTTGGCAACTTATCAGAAAGGATGACTCAGCAAAAGTCAAATCAATTGACCGTCCGTTGGAGCCCAGGGGTAAAAGGCATCCATTGCTCCAAATCTCCTCCTCCCTTTCCAAGAAACTGGGTCCATTTAGATACTAGATTCCACTGACCGCCCCTCGCGACATACCATATTTTTCCATGTATAAGACTAGGTTTTGGGGGTTTTTTAACCAAAAAAAATAGGTTTAAAATTGGGGCTCGTTTTATACATGGATAGTGCTGAGGGGTGTTTTCTAAATTTGGAGTCCCCAAAAATAGGAGGCGTCTTATACATGGGGGCATCTGATACATGGGAAAATACAGTAGTTGTGGGAATTTCATACATTTGAAACGGCAAAGGAAACTGCCTTTACATCCCCTCCAACAGTTGAAGCCAGTGAGGCCTCTTTAAATGAGAGAGGACTAAAAGGAATCCTTCATATGCTTGCAATGTAAGTGCTACCATACCCTCCAACATTTCTCCGGTGAAAATAGGGACGTCCCATTCCATAATGATAATTTTACTCTTTATACCCCACACATCTTACTGGGTTGCCCCAGCCACTCTGGGCAGCTTCCAACATATATAAAAGAAACAATTCAAAGCACCATTCAAAGTGTTGGTGCTGCCCTTTAAAGCCCTAAACCAGGCATCCCCAAACTGCGGCCCTCCAGAGGTTTTGACCTACAACTCCCATGATCCTTAGCTAATAGGATCAGTGGTCAGGGATGATGGGAATTCTAGTCCAAAACATCTGGAGGGCCGAAGTTTGGGGATGTCTGCCCTAAACGGCCTCGGTCCTATATACCTGAAGGAGCGTCTCGACCCCCATTGTTTAGCCCGGACACTGAGGTCCAGCTCCGAGGGCCTTCTGGCGGTTCCCTCACTGCGAGAAGCAAAGCTACAGGGAACCAGGCAGAGGGCCTTCTCGGTAGTGGCACCCACCCTGTGGAACGCCTTCCCTTCAGATGTCAAGGAAATAAAGAACTATCTGACTTTTAGAAGACATCTGAAGGCAGCCCTGTTTAGGGAAGTTTTTAATTTGTGATATTTTAATGTATTTTGGTATTTGTTGGAAGCCGCCCAGAGTGGTGGGGGAAACCCAGCCAGATGGGTGGGGTATTATTATTATTATTATTATTATTAATAATAAACGGTTTTTTAAAAAACACTTCCCTATACAGGATTGCCTTCAGACAGCTCGGGAGTCGGATAACTCCATACCTTCCAACATTTCTCCAATGAAAATAGGGACATCTTAAGGAAAAGCGGGCCATTCCGAGATCAAATCAGAAATCAGGAGGGCTTCTCTAAATCAGGGACATCCCTGGAAAATAGGGGCGCTTGAAGGGTCTGGCTTTATAATGGGAAACCTGGATTGATGACAAGGAAATCTTGTCCTAGTGTTTCCCATGCCTGCTTTGCTCAGGGGATGAGGAAGGCTGGCTTAACCTTTACTCAAGGCTTAATCTGTATCAGCAACACCCGCCTGCCCCTGAATTTGTTTGAAATGCCAGGGACGGCTGAATCTAAGAATAGGCACAGTAATGATCTGTGGTGCGGTATTCAATTAAGTTTTACAAACTAGATGCATTGAAACGACCTAACATAGACCCCGGGTACTTAAAGCAGCATTTAAAAGCACTTTAAACAGTCATGGCTCCCCTCCCACCCAAAATAAATAAAAATAAAAATCCTGAGAACTGTAGTTTGTAAAGGGTGCTGAGAGTTGTAAAGAGACCACAGTTCCCTTCATGGAGCTCCAGTTCTCTGAGTAGTTTAACAACCAATCCTTCTTCCCAAGGAGCACTGGGAATTCCAACTCTGTTGGGGGATAAAAAGGTAAAGGGGACCCCTGACCATTAGGTCCAGTCGTGACCGACTCTGGGGTTGTGCGCTCATCTCGCGTTATTGGCCGAGGGAGCCGGCGTACAGCTTCCAGGTCATGTGGCCAGCATGACAAAGCCGCTTCTGGCAAACCAGAGCAGCGCATGCAAATGCCGTTTACCTTCCCGCTGTACCTATTTATCTGTTTGCACTTTGACGTGCTTTCGAACTGCTAGGTTGGCAGGAGCTGGGACTGAACAACAGGAGCTCACCCCGTTGCAGGGATTCGAACCACCGACCTTCTGATCGGCAAGCCCTAGGCTCAGTGGTTTAACCCACAGCGCCACCTGCCTCCCTCCTAGAATCATAGAGTTGGAAGAGACCACAAGGGCCATCCAGTCCAACCCCCTGCCGAGTAGGAAACACCATCAAAGCATTCTTGACATATGCCTGTCAAGCCTCTGCTTAAAGACCTCCAAAGAAGGAGACTCCACCACACTCCTTGGTAGCAAATTCCACTGCCGAACAGCTCTTACTGTCAGGTAGTTCTTCCTAATGTTTAGGTGGAATCTTCTTTCTTGTAGTTTGAATCCATTGCTCCATGGCCACTTCTCTGGGGGGGATAGGAGTCTACTAACAACTCTCAGCATATTTAACAAACTACAGTTCCCAGGATTCCTCGTGGGGGGGGGGAGAGCCATGGCTGTTAAAGCAGACCCATTGAAATTAACAGACGGGAGTAATTTTCGTCCTTTAAAGAGCCTACTGTACTTTGGAGTAGGATTTGGTTGGCTTGCATACCGTTATGCAGGCATCCCCAAACTGCGGCCCTCCAGATGTTTTGGCCTACAACTCCCATGATCCCTAGCTAACAGGCCCAGTGGTCGGGGAAGATAGGAATTGTAGTCCAAAACATCTGGAGGGCCGAAGTTTGGGGGTGCCTGCCGTTATGTCTTGAGCACACACTCAGCCTTTATACAGCCATGTTTTGTATTTAACTTACATCAAAATGTGGTGATTCCTGGGTCCCTTCCTTCTCCTTCTGCTGGGAAGGGCCCCAAACAATATATTTAAAGTCATATTAGATCATTCGAAGCAGCCATTGGTTCCCCCCCCCCCTCAAAGAATCTTGTGAAGTCTGGTGCAGAGAGTTGCGAGAAGACAAATTCCTAGAGGGGAAGGCTATCCATGGCTACTAGATGTGGTGGCTAAGCTCCGGTTCCCTGGTCGGAGGCAGCAATGCTTTTGAATATCAATTGTTGGAAACCACAGAAGAGGAGAGTGGTCTTGTGTTCAGGTCCGGCTTCCAGATTTCCTACAGACATGTGAGAACGGGATGCTGGGCCATTGGTCTGATCCAGCAGCCTCTTCTGAAATCCCCAGAGTTCCCTGGGAAAGAAGGAGAGCCATTGTTAAACCCCTCTGGAAACTGTAGCTCGGTGAGGGGAGCTGGCGTCTCCCAGCAATGCTTAGCCCCCATAACTGACTATAGTTCCCATGATCTTTTGAGGGGATCTGTGATGTGTCACAGAAAGGCTTCTTAGCAGCCTGCTTCCTAGTGCCGGCGAGGTACTTGATCTGCTACTCAGAGGAATTGTGCTCCACTAAATAGCGGAGTCTCCTTCCTGAACGTGCCTGTTCTTGTCCATCTCTCATCCACCCTCCTGCTGCAATGCCACGATTAAGCCTGTCTGTGCAGAGTCTCGGGTGGAGGTGGCGAAGAGGGATATCCCTTCCTCGCTCTGAAGCCTGCCACACTTGCGCTGACTCACCCCCGGGACGCACAACGGCACTCTTGCATTCACAAGCAAGGAAGCTCATCCATGACGTCTTCTGCCGGAAGCGATGGAGCCAGTCGGACCCTCCCAGCACCATCTCTGCCAGGCCTGGAAACGAGCATAGGATAAACATCACCACCCCAGAAGAAGTCTCACAGCATCCTCACCATGATCTTCAGCGGTGAAGCGACAGGCCAAAGGCATTCTGCTACGTCTGTTTTCGGAGTTGCGTGAGCCTTTTTCCCTAATCAAAATTAAGGTGACGTCTGATTTTCAACATCGTGATGTATCACCAGCTAAACATCGCAATATACCGATATATCACAATGTCTGAAATAAAGATGGAGCTACGTGGAGGCTTTGGCTGGCTCACGTGTTTTTCCTGCCTCGTGATTCGCTTCCCCATGCAGGAGGCACAGAGGAGCTGAGGAAGCAGAGATAACGGGCTGCGGGAATCAAGAGAAGCGTTGGCTGGCTTCATGGTTTCCCCCACATTGTGGTTTTTGCATAGCACGCACACACACACACACACACTGGTTTACGATATATTGCCAGGTCAGAAATTATGAAACCGATATCACGAGATGGGACATCAAACTGGTTTTGGATGATATATTGATAGATCGCCAAGCCCTAATCAAAATGGGGCACGGTGGCAGCGATAATCCAGTCTGGGAGCACCAGAGCATGGAGTACCTTGGCAGAAGAAGAGTTTGGATTTGATATCTCGCTTTATCACTACCCGAAGGAGTCTCAAAGCGGCTAACATTATCCTTTCCCTTCCTCCTCCACAACAAACACTCTGAGAGGTGAGTGGGGCTGAGAGACTTCAAAGAAGTGTGACTAGCCCAAGGGTGGAGGAGCGGAGATGCGAACCCGGTTCCCCAGATTGCGAGTCTACTGCTCTTAACCACTACACCACGCTGGCTCTGCTGGCAGAGACAGCAGATACTCGGAGTCTGTGTGGGAGGTGCTGGAAGACACCAACCTACCCCTCGGGGGGGGTAGATTTGCTCATCCCCTCTGGATGAGCAAATTGCCCAGCACCCTCTAACTCAGTGGAATCTCCTAATTTGGTGTCCCAATTCAGCCCATGAGACCGTTCTGCACAAACCACCCACACTTGACAATGGTGGAGGCTGATCCATTTGGGGTGAACGGGGCACTGCCCCACCAACCCCTGCCTGCCTTCTTACTTACAATGAGTTTAGGGGGTGCCCCTGCCTGTCAGTACCCTCCTCCCTATGTCTCTGTGTTGCCCTTCTAGAACTTAGCAGGGAGGAGGCTAGGGACAACACTAGAATGACCTGGCTCTGCCCATCATTGGTTCCACCTACGGTTGGGCTTCCTGCCTTCCGCCCAACCAATTCCAATAGGCACCAACCGTCACTGCTGTAACATCTCAAGCGCCACCTACTGTTGGGCTCCCAGCCTTCTGCCCTACCAGGTCCAATGGACACCACCATTGCCACTAATAATTTCCTTGCTTAATTTTCTCTCAGCTCAACCTGGACATGCTCCCAGAAGGAGAAAGATTAGATGTACTATAAACATTGCTGCTTGAGGGCCAGGAAGCTCCAGGGGCTGACTGTAGGCTCCCCAATGGGCCATTGCAAGTACAGGCAACCCCCCCCCCCATTATAGGCGTGCCTGACATGTGTGCGATTGCACTTACATGCACAGCGCTCAATCCGGAAATGTCATGAAAGACGTCACTCAAAGAGCAGGGCAGGGGCAGAACACGGTTTTTCCATTGCCTGTACCCAATGATGATAAGCTCTGCATCAGTTTGCAATTTTTTTAAGTCCTCGTGAAAATTCGCCATTGTTTTAGTACAAAGCTCTCCCAAAGTTGCGCGCATTTCTGCAAGCAATTCTTGCCTAATAGCATGCTTTTTCACATGTTATTTTCACAAATGTATGCATTTTATGTACACTTGACACACAGAACTATATGCATTTTCCCTAAAACAAGTTATTTGGCTAGATAATTGCACTGCAAATTTCGAACCTGGCTGTGGTTTCAGTTCAAATATTGTTTCAGGAAGTGAATTAGGCAGTTCTCCCTTTAAATGCCCCCCTCCATGCCTAATGAGAGGTCATATGGTTCTGGTCGAGACAATAGGGCCAAGTGTGTTAATAAGATAAGCATGAGTCCTCTCTTGAACAAGGACCAATGAGCTTGGAGCCCCAGCTGTGTGAAAGTAAGAAAAACCACCTTCCTTTTCTGGAGGAATCAGGTTAAAGCTCCCTGAATCTGCCAACTCTGCCAATCACAGAGACCTTAACAGGTGTTTGCGCTACAGAAGCAGGCAGGTGAAGCTTTCAATAGCACAAATCACTTAATAGCTGTGCTAGTTGCTTTCTAGAACGAACCATTGTTAAAGGGGCAGAGCTAACAGGAGCCGATTCAAACCTTTCTCTCCCTACTCCACACTGAAGTATAGAAGTTTGCAAATGGCGACGATCTATTTTCAGTTGGGCGGGACAGAGAATTGGCTCTTACTTTCAAGCTCCATTCCAGACCCTCCAAGTGTCCCTATTTTCCAGGGACATCCCTGATTTACAGAACCCGTCCCAGTTTCTGATTTGATCCTGGAATGTCCCATTTTTCCTTAGGATTTCCCTATTTTCATTGGAAAAATGTTGGAGGGTATGGAGTCGTTCAACCCCTGAACCATCTGAAGGCAATCCTGTAGATGGAAGTTTTTTTTTAATGGTGTGTGTGTGTGTTGGAAGCTGCCCAGATTGGAGCAACCCACCCAGTAAGATGGGGGGTATAAATAATAAAATTATCATTATGGAATGGGACGTCTCTATTTTCATCGGAGAAATGTTGGAGGGTATGGCGTTCCTACACCCCCCTGGGGGTCATGTAGCTTTGCTTAACTTTATGTGAATGGCAGGGAGGGTGAAAAAATAGGGGAAGGGCGTGCTGGAAAGAGAGAGTACAAGGGTGTGCGAGAGAGAGAGAGGGTGCAGATGCAAGAGTAAAGGGAAATGGCAATAGCCCTTGACTAGCCTAGGGCTAGGAACGCGGGTGGCGCTGTGGGTTAAACCACAGAGCCTAGGGCTTGCCAATCAGAAGGTCGGCGGTTCGAATCCCCACGACGGGATGAGCTCCCGTTGCTCGGTCCCTGCTCCTGCCAACCTAGCAGTTCGAAAGCACGTCAAAGTGCAAGTAGATAAATAGGTACCGCTCCGGCGGGAAGGTAAACGGCGGTTCTGTGTGCTGCTCTGGTTCGCCAGATGCGGCTTTGTCATGCTGGCCACATGACCTGGAAGCTGTACGCCGGCTCCCTCGGCCAATAACGCGAGATGAGCACCGCAAACCCAGAGTCGGTCATGACTGGACCTAATGGTCAGGGGTCCCTTTACCTTTGCCCTTTAGCCTAGGGCTAGTGCCATTTACCTAACACAGGCAGTGACCCCAATTTCCCACCACTGGCCTGCAGCCCTCAATGTATTGCCCCCAAAGGAATGAGGCCCTAAACAGGAAGAAAATAGTTTCCTCTCTTGCTTGCCCCCTTGCCTGGGAACAAGCCACACTGAACACAAGGAGACTTCTCTATGAGTAGACATGGATAGTTTTATGCTGTTAAGTTTCCTATGCATGCATTATAAATCCTACAGACATCATAAACACACACACACACTCTCTCACAAATCTAATATATATTAGAGCATAAGCATTAGCACCTTAGCTACTTTCCCAGTTCATTGTGGCCAGATGCCACTTCACCCGAGGCACAGGATGCTATCCTAAGTTGGCATCAGGCTGATTGGATGCAAAAGAGGACAAGGGGCACTGTGCCTTTAAAACTTGCACTGGAAGGGGAATTTCAGCAGGTGTGCCTTGCATGACAAGCTGCACCCTGCTGAGATTCCCCCATCTGCACAACTGTTAAAGTCAGAGGAGCCCTGTCTCTTTGGCATCTGGACACCCAAGTGGGTATACAGCTCAGGGCCATAGCTGCCAAGTCTCCTGTTTCCCCCGGGAAATCCCCGTTTTTCCAGCTGTTCCTAGCTGAAAAAATGGATTTTTTCCCCCGGTTTATTCTGGCACGACGGCCATTTTGGAACTGGGCGGAGCATGCTCAGAAGCGACTTTTGATGCTGCTCTGCCCAGTTCCAAAATGGCTGCAGTGCGACTTCTGGCGCGGCGGCCATTTTGGAACTGGGCAAAGCAGCATCAAAAGTCACTTCTGAGCATGCTCCGCCCAGTTCCAAAATGGCGGCAGTGCTACTTCCGGTCTGCTATTTCCGGCCCGGTCCCTTATTTCTCTGACAGCAACTTGGCAGGTATGCTCAGGGCCATCTAATCCCCTGCAATCTACAATTACAGCGGACTGAATTGCTTTGTTGCCCCAGTGCAACAAACCCACTTGTTAAAAACTTTTTTTCTTTTTGCAGTTTGGAAAGTGGCAGGGAAATGCACTTAAAAGTGCCAGGAGTGGGGGAGGGCAGGGGAGAAGGAAAGCACAAATACATATATACCGTGTGCAAGCAAAAGTAGGGTGCTCACTGTTGTATTACCTTCCGTCAAACAAATCGGAACCGACGTCAGTCCAACGTGGATATATTCTAACCTCCACGTAAGCTTTATGCAAGCAAAGCAGGGTGAATGCTCGATACACAGATCTTCTGCAAGAGACTTGTATCTATATATCTCTAAATATATACACGCAGGTAAAGACGAAATGCAGTGGCATGCAGTGAAATTTTTCACAGGGGAACAGTGCAAGGGCGATGGAGGGGCTACGTTGCACATGTGGTGTTGTGACGCCCTGGCGTCCCGTGCATGAGCATCGTGCCTCCCTCCTAAGCTGGGCATAAACTTCCCACACTTTGGGAAGGAGGCACCAAAGGGACATTTAGGGGATTAGCCTAGCCCCTCTAGTCCACCGACCACACGCCACTGGCAGAAAGTTTTTGGAGGGGGGTGGGTCTTGTTATTATAAAGCAGGCCCAGCATTGGAAGAGATTGGCTTCAGAGAGAACAAAGGACAGCCAGAGATATTCAACAGGGTGAAGATCTGTTGGTAATGAAGTGGCCAGGATAAATGGTGTATTACATAAACAACCAAAGAGTGACAGGTACTTTTTCCCATGAGTGAGTCACTCCTAGTCACTGTTGCGCCCAAGTCTGAGACTGTGGCATCTGCGCCCAAGTCTGAGACTGTGGGGATGGAATACCTGTTCAGAAGACGATGCTGACTCAGGATTCACTTCTGGGTTCGGTTTCGCTGGGCACACAGCCTGCTGCTGCACAAGTTGACTCGGAAGCAATTTCCGTTGTGTTACTCTCAGGTAACTTTGCCGGGATTTTAGTGAGAAATTTACCTGAACAAGCACATCTTTGCCTGGCTTCTTGACACATTCCCGCTAGCCATTTCCCACCCAATTTAATACACACCCCCTCCAAATATACACATTTTTGCACCTATTGGTTGGAGACCTGCATTTGCAAAATTCAGAGAAGTGTGGATTTCAAAGGACAGCAACGTTTCAGCTTGTGTATTGGTTTGAGAGGTTTTAGGTAGGTAGTTTCTCACTAAGACACAAACAACTCTCCACCCCATCCCTACTCACAGGTAAGTGTGCATCAGATTGCAGCCTTAGCAACATGGGGGGAAAACTATAATGTTGCTGCAATTAGGGCTGACCATAGCTGCCAAGTATCCCGTATCCGCCGGGAAAACCCATTTTTTCTTACCGTTTCCCGGCGGTCTCCCGTTTAGCGGAAAATCCCGGTATTGTCCCTTAAATCGGGACACTTGGCAGCTATGAATGGAGGAGAATTACCCGGCCATTTTTCTGGTGCTGCTTGCCCTTCTATGGGCACCAGAAAATGGCGGCGCCGGCACCGGAAGTCACTTCCGCGCATGACCGGAAGTTGCGTGACGCGACTTCCGGGGGCGCTTTGCCCTTCTATGGGCATCAGAAAATGGCGGCGGCGGCACCGGAAGTCGCTTTTACGTGTTTCCGGTCATGCGCGGAAGCGACTTCCAGCGCCGGCGCCGCCATTTTCTGATGCCCATAGAAGGGCAAAGCGCCCCCGGAAGTCGCGTCACGCAACTTCCGGTCATGCGCGCACTGCCGATCCCGGATCTTTACGACCCGGACTTGGCAGCTATGGGGCTGACAGGTCAGTGTCTAGTTAGGTGCTTGCTAGCGGGCACCATCCTCTTATAAAGGTCCCATTGCTCTTTGCTCTTTATTTATTTATAAAAGTATTTATATACCTCCCTCTCACAAAACATCAGGGCCGCGTACAGAAGACTTTAAAAAGGAATACAGAATAATCATTAAAAGGCCCGAAAACATTTTTTTTTAAATGCTTGTCTTTAAGAGGAAAAGTCTTCAAGAGACACCTGAATGTCAAACGCAAGGATGCCTGCCAAATCTCTGCGGAAAAAAGTGTCCCACTGCATGAGATGGGCAACACTAAATGCCTGACTTCTAGTTGAAGCCAATGAGGCCTGTTTAAATGGGAGAGGCCTAAAAGTATTCCTCTGGATGCTCCCAGTGACCCGGGTGCTACGACCGTCCTTAAGGCAAACTGGGTCCCGGTTGTTTGGGGCTTTGCATAGCAACACACTGCCTATTCACCTGCAGTGACAGAACTGTACGGAACAACCTTGCATTTACAGAGCAAAAATATCATTTTGAATTATATGCCCAGCACATGGAACCTTAAAGGTACAGGGACCCCTGACCATTAGGTCCAGTTGTGACCGACTCTGGGGTTGCGCGCTCATCTCGCATTATTGGCCGAGGGAGCCGGCGTACAGCTTCCAGGTCATGTGGCCAGCATGACAAAGCCGCTTCTGGCAAACCAGAGCAGCACATGGAAACGCCGTTTACCTTCCCGCTATAGCGGTTCCCATTTATCTACTTGCACTTTGACATGCTTTCGAACTGCTGGTTGGCAGGAGCTGGGACCAAGCAACGGGAGCTCACCCCGTCACAGGGATTCGAACCGCCGACCTTCTGATCAGCAAGCCCTAGGCTCAGTGATTTAGCCCACAGCACCACCTGGGTCCCTACATGGAACCTTACAGAAGGACAATATGAACGGACTCTTCGTGCCCTTACCAAGGCCAAAAGACTGATACAGATGAATTGGAAAAATAAAAATGCAGCTCCCTTCTGTGATTGGATTGAAGACTTATAGACAAACTCACAATATATGAACAGCGTGACTATAAATGCAGAATCACCCTGGACAAATTCAATGAATCCATTCTTAAAAATACTTTAATAGGTTAAGTTCCGGCAAAGTACCATAACAACTTTGTAAAGTATACAGTTTTGGGGGGGGTTCCCCCCCCTTTTACTTTCCCTTCTGAACGGGGTGCTGTTTCTCTCTTTCATTTACGTCTCACCATGTTTAGCGCAAATAGAATGTTATATAGGTGAAAGTCGGAAAATTAGAATATCGTCAAAAAGTGCATTTATTTCAGTAACGCAACTTAAAAGGTGAAACCAATATATGAGATAGATGCATGACATGCAAAGCAAGATATGTCAAGCCTTTCTTTGCTGTAATTGTAATTATTTGTCGTTAGGCGGGTCAATTATAAATGGAATATAATTAATGAAATGTAGGGAGGGCACAAGGAGAAGGGGACGACAGAGGACGAGATGGTTGGACAGTGTTCTTGAAGCTACCAACATGAGTCTGACCAAACTGCGGGAGGCAGTGGAAGACAGGAGTGCCTGGCGTGCTCTGGTCCATGGGGTCACGAAGAGTCGGACACAACTAAACGACTAAACAACAACAACTATTTGTTTTGTTACTGTGGAATTCCCAAAAGAAAGCATTTGTAAAAACTAAAATTAAAATAAAACAATAATAAGTTGCACTACTGAAATAAACACACGTTTCGACGATATTCTAATTTTCCGAGTTTCGCCTGTACTTTTAAACTTTCAATAAAGAGGTCTGGGCGGGGAATACAAATTGGGAAGCAAAAGAGACACAACTTATTAAAAAAATCATTTCAATTGCAGCTTGGTCATTATACTCCTTCCCCTCTTCTTTTTCTCCCCTCCCCCCCCTCTCTCTTTCTCTCTCTCTCTCTCTCTCTCTCTCTCCCCCCTCCTCCTCCCTTGCCCTACCCGTCCTCTCCCCTTCCCCTCTGACTCCGCTGTCCCTTTAAGGCGTTTCTGCCCCGCCTCTTCCGCCCCTTCTGTTTTTTGTCCCAGCCGGGGCACCGTCGCCGTCGTCGGGCGGAGTTTGACTGGGGCAGAGGGTGGGAGAGCGAGCGAGAGAGAGAGCGGCCGCCGGAGGTGAAGCGCGCACCACGTGGGGCTGCGAGTGGCTCTCTCCGTCCTTCGCAGCAGCAGCAGCAGCGCCAGGAGCAGCGGCGGCGCCTTCGCCAGAGGCAGCGAGGAAGGGGAGGCGGCGGAGAGACCGGCCATGGTCATCAAGGCGGCGGACGAGGTGGCTCCTGCAGGGGCGGCGGCGGAGGAGGACCAGCAGCAGCAGCAGCAGCAGCGGGGCAACCAGGGCCCGGCCGGCAAGGAGCCGGAGCTTAGCGCAGGTGAGCAGTCTTTCGCGGTCGGATCCTCCTGGGTGGATCCCTCCTCCGGGTTCCCTGCAGCGTTTAACCTTCGCCGCCGCGGTTCCCAAGGAATGACAGCCCCCCTGCCCATGGGCAAAGTGTTTCAAACTCTGCTCGCTTCGGCTTGTTTCCTACTCGGGAGTAAGACCCCAGTTGGAGCGGGTGGGTCTGACTCCCTTTCGTCCCCGCGCGGTTGCTCTCGAGCAGACCTAACGCTGGGTCATAGTTGTCAAGTCCTCCCTTTTTTTTAAGGGAAATTCCCTTATGCTGAATAGGCTTCCTCGCGAGGAAAGGGGAAAACTTGACAGCTATGCGCTGGTTGCAACCTTTTACGCTTAGGGGACGGGAGTTCTGCTGGAGCAACCCGCCACCCTCCTCTTCTTTTTTTTATGCGTGCAGTGTGCATATAGGTGCACGCGGTTAGTTTCTTTTTCTTTGCTTTTCCCGACGAGTGTGCTCAAACCTGTTCTCTCCCCCCTTTTTTCAGAAACCTGCAATCCTTTTAAGCATCTTCTATTATTTGAAGGTTGGGCGGGTTAGGGTAGAGAGAAAGCGCCGACCCTAGTGTAGTTGTCTCGCCTGGACTGTTTCTTGGGGTAATGACCCCTGTCTCTAACTCCATTTCCCCTCCCCCAGCCCTTTGGAGATGGCGACCCGGAAAAGCTTCCTGTTCCTGGGCCTCTTATGGTTCCATATATGTGACCTTTCCGACGGTGGTTTGCAAGGTGGCTTGTGACGTGTTGAAAGGTTGCAGTTCTGTATAAGATCTCCCCCCCCCCCCCAATTAAGCCTTGCTGCTGCTCTAAGTGGTGTTGGGGGTAAGGGTCCAGGCCAGTGACGCTTGCTTGTGAGTAAAAGCCTCTAAGGTGGGTTTCTAAAGTAAGTAGGCAGCCTTAACTTTCCGCTTGCTTTCATCACATTCTGGGCTAATTCCACCAGCCCACCCTGCTTTGGAGGTGGCTACTCCTGAATAATCTCCAGTCGCTTTAGTCCCTTTCAAAGCATCGAAAGTGGCTTACAAGGCCAAACCATCAGAAGAGAAATTAAAACGAGATATTTATATTGGGGAGGGGGAGGGGCTTTCTCCTTGAATATGACCCATGTTTTCACAACTCAGCCGCCACAATGGGTTATTGAGGCCCCTGCTTCGCCTCCTGTGTGCATCCTTGCTTGCGAGTAAGCCCCGTGGAACTCACTGGGACTTTGACAACATAAGCATGGGCCGTGAGCTGTGACCCAGATTCTCCACCCACCCACCCACACCTTGGTGGTAAAACGAACTTTGTGAAAGTGTCAGGGACCCTCCCAAGTGTTGAACTTCGGACTCTTAAGGGGAGTTATTTGCAACCTCACGTGGTCAATCATTTCCCCACCCCATGCCTAGATTTACTTGCCCATATTGAGGAGCAGTGGCTGCAGTGTATTGCAGAAGAGTAACCCTTGGAACGGATCCATACTGGGGGGAGAAATAATTGTTAATCCCCCCCCATTTCCCCATCAGCTTTCATCATGACACATCTTTTTAGGCTTGAGGGTCATGACCTTTGGCCCTCTTCCCCCATGACTCCCAGGATTTGTGAATGACCCCTGCATAACCTTATTTGCAAATGACGTCCCACCAGCAAGAAGGGAGGGTGGATAGCCTTGCCTTTTTCCTTGATAATACCCAGTTGCAAGGATTTATTCATTTTTCTGTATTGAAGAGCATTCCATCCTTTGAGAGCCGCCCCCCTTCCCCTGAAATGGTACAGCTCACACACATTCCCCAACCCCTTTAGTTGGTGTGAACTATAGGCCTGTCCTATATAGTAACTGTCTCATCTGATCTGATTCCCCTGACACCTGCCCCTCCAAGTGTGTGTGCTTGGGAGGCCAAGGGTTCTAATGCTCCTCGCAACCATGAAGCTCACTGGGTGACCTTGGCGCCAGTTGCTGCCTCCAATGTCCGCCTCACAGGGTTGTTGTGCAGGTAAAATAAAAGGGGGGGTGAACCATGTAACTAAGCTGAGCTTATTGGTAGGTGTGGGGCATAAATGTATACTACATAATTACATATTACTAGCATGTCAAAATAAATAAATAAAACCTGTCACCCAGGGTCCGAATGTGTAGCAAAGTCCAGTTGTCCTCTCCTCTGTAGGCTTGTGTCCCTATGGATGGTTCACCATAGAGTAATCAGGCTATCAGTAGCTAGTAGCAGTGTTAGAAACTCAGATATATAAGCTAATCGCCAAACAGCACCTTAAACTTAGGTTATGGTCACCACAACGGCCTTTACTTACGCTGAGATTTATTATTATTCATTTCCATATCGCTTTATATTTTAAAGAAAACAAAAAATCTCAAAGCGGTTTGCGGCACGTTAAAACATCAAACAAAATCATCCCAATGTCAAGCTTCAAGGAAAATATTTCAGATCCTTCTCTTAGTTACATTTTCCTTTCCCCATTCACCTGCATAATTTATATCAGGCATCCCCAAACTGCGGCCCTCCAGATGTTTTGGCCTACAACTCCCATGATCCCTAGCTAACAGGACCAGTGGTCGGGGAAGATGGGAATTGTAGTCCAAAACACCTGGAGGGCCGAAGTTTGGGGGTGCCTGATTTATATAGCTGCCTCAAAGAAGTGCTCTAGGAAGCCAGCATGGTTGTTGTAGTAGTTAGTGTCGGACTAGGACCTTGGGAGATCAGGGTTCAAATCCCCCCTCAGTCGTGAAGCTCTCTGGGTGACCTTGGAGTCAGTCACAGCCCCTTAGCCTACCTCACAGGGCCGTTGTAGGGGTTGACCGAGGAGGGAGGTGAACCATGTACTCCTTGGAGGAAAAGGCGGGATATAAGTGCGATAAATAAGCTATTCTGCTTGCCTGCCTGAGAAAGTCGCCAAGTTTGCATCCAGAGATCTCCATGCGGTTGCCATTTCTACTAGGCGTGATGGCTATGGCTATACTCTGCCTCTGCCGTCAGAGGCAATAAATGCTTCTGATTACCAGTTGCTGGAAGGGACCGCAGGGGAGGGGAGTTCTTTTGTGCTTGGGTCCTGCTTCCGGGCTTCCCATTGGGGCATCTAGTTGGCCACTGTAAGAGCAGGTTGCTGTAATTGCTCAGCTACTGGCAGGATCCAGTAGGGCTGTTCAGAAACCAGTAACTGCCCAGAAGCTGCTGGTCTCCCATCAGCCCCACCTGATGTGGTCAGCGGTCCTAGACAACGGGGAGTTATAGTCTTCCCAAGCCACCCCTAAGCCCTTGAGGGTGTCGTCTCGTCCAGAGGCAGTGGAATGAACCTAGAAAGAGCATTTGCTGGGTCAGGCCAAAGGCCTGATGTTAGCCACATTGGCCAGCCAGGTGACTCCTGGAAGATGCTCAGCAGGGGCACAAAGGCAAGAGTTGCCTCTGGTTGCAGGTCCTCGTCATCTGATTTTCTCGAGATACGCTGCTCTTGGCAGGAGAGGTTCTCACCTTGGGTTGTCTAGCAGCACATACTGTACTATCTCCTACACATGGAATCACAGGCACTTTCTTAGTAGAGAATGAGCTCCCCACTTTCCTTGCTTTGAGGGGTGGGGTTAGAGCTGTAGAAATTGAGTGAGGTGCCCTCAGTTCCTCCTCTTCGAGAAGAGGGCCAAAAATCAGCTGAGGGAGACAGTGGAAGGGCGTCTCATTTGTGGAATGTGAACTCAGAATAGGTGAACCAAAAGTTGACAGACCTGGTCTCTTTGTTTCTCTGGGCAATGTGAGTAACTGGAAAGAGGTAACGGAATTGTAGAGTTGTAAGGGACCACGGGGATGACCTAGTCCAGGTTTTCCCAAACTTGGGTCTCTGTTTTTGGACTACAGTTCCCATCATTCCTGACCACTGGCCCTGCCAGCTTGGGATGATGGGAGTTGTAGTCCAAAAACAGCTGGAGACCCAAGTTTGGAAAACCCTGATCTGGTCCAACCCCCTGTGATGCAGGGATCTTTTAGGCAACATGGGGCTCGAACCTATAACCCTGAAACGAAAAGTTGCATGCTCTACCAACTGAGCTGTCCCATGGCAACAGTTGTTGTCAGTGCTATTTTTCTAGGGGAGGGGAATGGTTCTGGAACTCACCATGAATGCCTCCCTTGTTCTCTTGTACAGTCATACCTCAGTTTAAGTACGCTTCGGTTTGAGTACTTTCAGTTTAAGTACTCCGCGGACCTGTCTGGAACGGATTAATCCACTTTCCATTACTTTCAATGGGAAAGTTCGCTTCAGGTTAAGTAAGTACGGACTTCCAGAACCAATTACACTCATACTTCGGGTTAAGTACGCTTCAGGTTGAGGACTCTGCGGACCCGTCTGGAACGGATTAATGCACTTTCCATTACTTTCAATGGGAAAGTTCGCTTCAGGTTAAGTACGCTTCAGGTTAAGTACAGACTTGCGGAACCAATTGTGTACTTAAACCGAGGTACCACTGCAATGGCACCCACCTGAGAGGTGCCGGAACCGAGTTCCAGATGGGGGGGAGCCATAGTTTCTGTCCTCTCTTTTGGGGGGCTCCCTTGCTCTCCTGCTTCTCATAATTGAACCAGGATGACAGAGGGGGGGATGCTTGCCCTCCAGATGTTGTGGGACTCCCATCCATGCTGGCAGTCCAGCCCAGAGGACCACAGGTTCCTACACTTGTGAAGTTTGGTGTTGATCAGAGTTTCCCACACTTGAGTTAATAGCTGGGGAAACCCAGTCAGATGGGTATTGTTGTTGTTGTTTTTATTATTATTTATTATACACCACCCACCTGGCTGGGTTGTCCCAGCCACTCCTGGCAGTTTCCAACACATACAGAAGCATAATCAAACTTCTCAATACAAGGCTGCTTGTACATACATGCGCTAAGAGGTTCACAGGTTTGGGGTGGGGGAGCCAGTTGCTCGAATCCACTCTTTCATGGGTGCTCTCTTGGGGAAACGGGTAGGTACCTATGCTATAATCACCAAGAGCCCAGGGGCTAATATTGGGGGTTCTTTGTTTATGAAACGGTTTATATCCGCTATTTCAGCTGTCCCCGAAGGGCCCTCAAGGTAGCGCACATCATCAAAATAATAAAGTGCAAAAAAAGGACGTTAAAACGGCGGCAACACCCAAATCTCTTTAGTACCCAAGAATGTAAGTTGCTGAAGGACAGGTCATTGGGTTAGAGGGTCTGTTTTGCATACAGAGGGTCCCAAATAGGGCTGGGAGAGACTTCCTGTCTGAAATACCAGAAAACCGCTGCCAGTTCAGTGTTCAGAACATAGAGGTGGATAGAGTGATGTTCTGACTTGGTAAGAGATGTTTTGTTATGTGCCAGTAAAGGCCAGGTAGGAGGGTAAGTCTAATCGCTGAAGGTTTCATTGAGAGGGCTTTGATTATGATAACTTATTTTGTGAAGAGCCAGTAGACTCTGAGAGTTCTTCCTGGTGCTGGTTTGTCGTGGGATCAGAGCTCTGCAAGTGTACTAGATCTATCTATCCATCCAAATAACATCTTCTCATCCGTATGGCAGCTATTTATTTTGTCCCATTTTATCCGCTTTTATCCTTTCTGGGGGAAACCTCATTATTTTGAAAAACCGATGTAGACCTGTAGCTGACGCCCTGCTTGCGATATCTTGGAGACCCATTTACAACCACTGTTAGAAACTTGGATATAAAAGGCGATATTGCACCTGGGTTACGGTTGCCACAAAGGAATGTCTAGGTGCCTTTTTTATTATTTTCCGTTTCACTTCTATACCGCTTTATATTTTAAAGAAAGAAAATCTCGAAGCAGTTTATAACAGATTAAAACATCAAATAGAAACAGTCCAGAATCAAAACAAATTCACGCATCAAGGAAAATATTTCAGATCTTTCTCTAAGCGACGTTTTCCTTTCCCCATATTTATTTACCTACTTAACAGAGCTGCCCCATGGCACAAGTACTCTAGGGAGCCAGGGTGGTGTAGCGGTTAGTGTCAGACCAGGACCTGGGAGATCGGGGTTCAAATCCCCACTCAACCATGAAGCTCACTGGGTGACCTTGGAGTCAGTCACAGCCCCTTAGCCTACCTCACAGGGCCGTTGTAGGAGGGATTAATTGAGGAAAGGGGGGTGAACCATGTACTCCTGGAGAAAAAGGTAGGAGATAAATGCAGTAGATAAGCTCTTCTGCTTACCTGCTTAGGAAAGCTGGAGGGGCCAGCCAGGTGGAGATGTCAGCCTCCAACCTGGCATCCAAAGATCTCCATGTGGTCGCCATTGGACCCGCGCCAGTCGCAAAACACGCCCGGAGCCTGGGGAATTTCTAACGCTGTTACAACATTAATCTCCCATCTGGAAGGCCTTTGGAGAAGCGCCATAGCTAAGCGGATAAGAGCATCTGCTTTGCATGCAGAAAGTCTTGGGTTCAGCCTCTGGCATCTCCAGGTAGGACTCAGAACGGATCTTGTCTGGAACCCTGGAGAGTTGCTGCTGGTCGATATAGCCAATGTGGAGCTAGATGGGCCATTGGCCTGACTTGGTGACGGAGGAATCATAGAATCATAGAGTTGGAAGAGACCACAAGGGCCATCCAGTCCAACCCCCTGCCAAGCAGGAAACACCATCAAAGCATTCCTGACAGATGGCTGTCAAGCCTCCGCTTAAAGACCTCCAAAGAAGGAGACTCCACCACACTTCTTGGCAGCAAGTTCCACTGTCGAACAGCTCTTACTGTCAGGAAGTTCTTCCTAATGTTTAGGTGGAATCTTCTTTCTTGAAGTTTGAATCCATTGCTCCGTGTCCGCTTCTCTGGAGCAGCAGAAAACAACCTTTCACCCTCTTCTATATGACATCCTTTCATATATTTGAACATGGCTATCATATCACCCCTTAACCTTCTCTTCTCCAGGCTAAACATACCCAGCTCCCTAAGCCGTTCCTCATAAGGCATCGTTTCCAGGCCTTTGACCATTTTGGTTGCCCTCCTCTGGACATGTTCCAGCTTGTCAGTATCCTTCTTGAACTGTGGTGCCCAGAACTGGGCACAGTACTCCAGGTAAGGTCTGACCAGAGCAGAATACAGTGGTACTATTACTTCCCTTGATTTAGATGCTATACTCCTATTGATGCAGCCCAGAATTGCATTGGCTTTTTTAGCTGCTGCATCAGAAAGATGGCAGTCGTGGCCACCCCCACCCCCCAAATGGACTGGTTGTAAGTAGCAAGGTAACCAGGTGGGAGCTGGCTGAGGGTAGGCTTAGCTTGGCCACCTGAAGGAATACTTTCTATCTTGAAATCCTGGAGAGGCAACAGGTGCCTGCCAGTGTAGACAATACTGAACTTCAGATGGACTCGGTTTAAGGCAGTTTACTGTGTTGCTAAGTCTGTGGGTTTGTTTTCTTTAGGATAATAAAGGCACCGACAGACAAAATTGCCCCCCTGTGCTCTGTTCAACAGGAGCAGCAGTCATTGCCCCCTTTGGGGCTCCTTACACCCTCTAAATGTGCATTTGGTGGCACTAGATATCCACCCAGCCTAGCAGCTTGCATTCTGCGAGTAGGAAGGCTCATAGCTCCGTTGGTAGAGTGTGGGGCTCTAAATCTCAGGGCCGTGGGTTCGAGCCCAACACTGGGCAAAAAGATGGCACTTGTGATCCCTTCCAACTCTACAATTCCATGACTCTAAGGTGTGTACCTGTAC
Source organism: Zootoca vivipara (assembly GCF_963506605.1). Lineage (NCBI taxonomy): Eukaryota > Metazoa > Chordata > Lepidosauria > Squamata > Lacertidae > Zootoca > Zootoca vivipara. Next base: position 9,237,055 of record NC_083290.1, on the reverse strand, counting down.
CTCTGTCAATTCTCTGTTGCCCGTATGACATTCTCTTCTTAATCATTTCCCCGTCCCTCAATCTGAGGTCTCTCAAACCCCTCTCCTTTTGGACCGAGGGCTGGGGGAAGTGTGGGGAGGCATATGGAGAAGAACCTTCACCATTCACAGTTAAATGACAGTACAGTGGTGCCTCGACTTACGCATTTAATCCGTTCCGAAGGCACCTTCGTAGGTCAAAAAATTCGTCAGTTGAAAAACGCCATTGGAAACGCGATTTCTCATAGGAATGCATTGGAAACGGAAAAATTCATAAGTCGCAGCAACCCTTATCTAAAAATTCGTAAGTCGAAAAATCCCTATCTAAAACTGCCACGGTTTCCTTTCGGATGTCGAGACAATCGTAAGCGCGCGGCCATTAGCCCCATTCGTAAGTCGAAAAATTCGGTTGTCGAGTCGTTCGTAAGTCGAGGCACCACTGTATGGATGAGCCCTATAGTTTACCCTAATTTCGGTAATCTTTTGAGCGCAGGGCTTTGCCAGTGAGTGTGTTGACTTTCTCTTTTGTAATCCTGGGCTGGTGTTTTTCCCCTATTTTTTTTAAAAAAGGAAGGGGAGGGTGTTAAGAAGGTGTTACCTGGTATTGCTGCCAGAACTTAAATTCTCTCTGTTTCTTTCCCTCTCTCCCTCCTCTAACGGAGTTGGAGCCAGAGGCTTGTACTGTACAGGGTTTAATCTGTACCAGGCTCTAATGCTGGGGCTAAGTTCTGGCGCATGTGTCCTAACAAACCATGCCCCCCCTGAGAATGTGCAGAGTGCAGCAATGTGAGGTTTCCAGAAACTTTTGAAATGAGGGGGGGGTTTTCCACTGGGCAATTTTTAGTTTGCCTTGGGGGGGGGGGAGGAATTCGGATGCTCTAAGAATGATGTAACCGAGCATGTTTAGGTTACTTGCATTTAGTAAATAAAGCTTGAAATGCAATTAATGTCTGGTGTTTTACTATGTTTTTATATGTGCTGTAAGCTGCCCAGAGTGGCTGGGGAAACCCAGCCAGATGGGCGGGCTATAAATAATAAAATTACTATTCTAGGTTGGCCTGATATTTATTTGCAGTTGGCACCTATTCATTGTTTATGAATGAACTTCTAAAACAGAACATTTTCTGCCACACATTGCTGATGCTAAGTCACAATGGGCTTGGGGAAAGTTGCAATGGGGTACGAATCTGTGTGCTCTACATGTGTATATTTTATTTTGCCAGGGAAAATAAGAATCCCGCAATCCGACTTTCAGAATCCATATTGGTGTTGTAATGTTTGTTTTCCACATGGTTGCAATTGGACTTGCGCCCGTTGCAAAACGTGCCTGGCTAATTTCTAACACTGGGCACATATGGGTTACGGTGGCCTTGCCACCCTCTCGGAAAACATCACAGCCATGTGCAGTAGCATCCTAAATAAAGCTTTGAAAGCAGTTCAGCCTCATATGAAAATTTGCTGGAGGGAAAAGTCCCAAGAAGTAGTACAGAGTTGAGTTTGGGCTGTTTGGCTCCTGTTCTAACGTAACACGGCCTACTGTTTTCTCACCTGCACAATCATTCTCTGCACCGCAGCCTATAAAATAGGTTTGATTTTGGCAGTTTTTCCTGACTCTTGCCCTGCCCTGATTTAACCGCACACTTGAATCAGCTCGTCGGTAGACCAGGAATCTTTGGGATTTTTTTTTTAATGCTGTAAAACTTTGCTGCTAAACTTTGAATGGGCAGCCCAACAGACCTGCCATGGGTAGCAAACAACTGCTACCGTGAATCTGCGCCCCCTTGCAAGTGACCATCTGTGGTATAGCTATCTCACTAGTTACGTATTATAACACTGCTTTGCTTTGCTTTGGCTTCAAGTGGGCCTGCTGAAAATCAGCCGATGGACAACGACAGGTGAAGCCACTTCAAGAGCAAAAGTGGGGGTGTAAAACATATTGTGCTTTCGGGTCTGGTAACACAGATGGGGTAGATTGCAGTGCTTCCCATTCTACAGATGGGGGAAACTGAGGCTGGAAGACGAAAGCTGCACACTTGGCTTCTCCCAGAGAGGGCACCCTGTGGTGCGGATTTGGAATAGTATTGGGCGGGGAATTATTCTGCTTTAGTTGTTCTATGATGCTTCCACACTGGGCTATTTGGAAGGGATGACAATCTCTGAGTCTTGTAAATGCACTCACAAACTCCCCTAGACTGCCACTGATTTTAAAATATTTTTAGTAGCCTGCTGAGGGGACGGTAGCCTGCATTCCGTCCTCTGCAGTCAGCTTAGAAACACGGATTAGGACCAATTCCCCACCCCTTTTTGACCACGCAGGATCGAACAAGAAGGACTAAGCGATCCATCTCTGCTAGGTTTGCACCTGAATGCAATTCCTTATCACCTGTATATTTGGCAAACTGAATGCTGATCTAGCGCATTATGACCCAAAAGCAAAGCAGTGTAATTTTGGCAGTGTTTGCCAGCATGGTGTCGGTGAGCATAATGTTCCCACTCCCCCCCTTTTTCTGGTGCATCTGAACTGCCCCCCCCCCCCGGTCATGTGGGGACCAGAGTGCCTACCTTCCCCCTCCCTCCCTTGAAAAAGAGCATAGAGCTGAAGGAGGAAGTGTGGTGCTCTGGCCCACTTCCTCTTTCAGCTCTATGTGCTTCCAGGGCTCAGATAAAATTCGTCCAGAGCCCAGATTCACCAGATCTCTTATGAAAAGTTTGTGTGCATGCATTTCATCTCTTACTTTCTTCCAACCAAGAGGCTAATGGGAGTCAAAATTGGCAACGCAGCCCGTGTTAGAAACTCGGATATGAAAAGTTAGGCGCCCAATGGCTCTAAAGTCTTCTTTTTCAAATGGTGGACTGACTGTGTTTGCTTCTCAGTTAAACATCTGCCTAGTTCAGATGGCAGCCTTGAGATAGGTTAAGAACATTGAGAACCTAAAGAAGAAAAGTCCCTTGATCCAAGGACAGTCTGCATATCCCGTACTTTTCCGTGTATAAGACTAGGGGTTTTTTACTCAAAAATGATGTTAAATACGGGGCTCGTCTTATACACAGGCAATACATTGTGGGGCCGGGTGATTGGTTGCAGCCCCCAAAATAAATATGGAATATACACATGGAAAATATACATGGAATATGCATGGAAAAAGTTGATATATTGGCCTGTTTTAACCTCTTTTTCTTAATGGTGACTGCTCCTGCTCAGTAATTCATTCTGCTTGTTCAGATATAGTATAACTCAGGGGTCAGCAAACTTTTTCAGCAGGGGGCCGGTCCACTGTCCCTCAGACCTTGTGGGGGGCCGGGCTATATTTTGAAGGGAAAAAAATGAACGAATTCCTATGCCCCACAAATAACCGAGAGATGCATTTTAAATAAAAGGACACATTCTGCTCATTTAAAAACACCAGGCAGGCCCCACAAATAACCCAGAAATGCATTTTAAATAAAAGGACACATTCTACTCATGTAAAAACATGCTGATTCCTGAGTCGTCTGTGGGCCGGATTTAGAAGGCGATTAGGCCGCATCCGGCCCCCAGGCCTTAGTTTGGGAACCCCTGGTATAACTGAATTCTACAGGATGGGGTGTTAGTGTGTGAAAACGGTCCGGATCCAATGATCCCCAGATGCCGGAGCTGCCACTTGTTCCCAAGTAGTCAAAAGCCAGGTGCAAAATGCGCTTGGCGCCTGGCTAATTTCAAACACTGGCAACCCCTAGGGGCGATGAGGAACTGGATGGACTTTGCAGCTTAGGTCAGCCATTTGACTCTGTTCCTTTTCCCACTCCCATGGCTGACATGTTTTGTATTGGATTGGGGCCTTAACACACTCCCACTTAAATCTCAGTGATATCTGCCTGAACCTGGCTGAGAATTGATACAGACCTATCCTCTGCCTGCTTTACTCAGGAAGCAAACCCCGCTGGGTTTGAGCCGCCTGGCTTCCAAGTAAGTGCATATCGTTGCAGCTTTGGAGAGAGACCAACCTTTCGTTTGAAACCCTGACCTTTAAATCCTTATACTTCTTCCCTGCACCCTGCTTCCCCAAGCCTAACCTTCCTTGCCTTATCTCCCTGCGTCTAGAGCATATAATTGTCAGCCTGTTTGACAACCTTCCCCCTAGGCCAGCTCTTAGATTGTTATTGCTGCCTTCCTTGGACTGTACTGTAGTTTATTTTTGGGGGGGGGCACTTTGCTTGCTCCGATTTGTTTAACCTCCTTAGCCTTGTCATGTCCTCTGTGCCGCTTTCAAAGCGATTCAACCCAGGTCATAATAAGGATTGTTGGGGGACATTTTTCCACTTAGGGTGAGAAGGCTCTTCGGCATCCACATTTAATTTTTTGAAAAAAAATATCAGGAAAAAAATTAATTCGCCATTCAGGGATCCCCATATTTAGCTCCCTTGAGTAAGTGTGATGATCAGACAGCTGGCCGCAGTGAGAACTTATTTGGCCCAGGAATGGAAGGCATGCTTCAGTTTCGCGTTGCAGTATGAAATATGTGGGCTCTGACTGCCACGGAAAATATAAGCCACAAATTGTGCATTTCTAAGGGAAAGGCTGTGGGTTAAACTACAGAGCCTAGGGCTTGCCGATCAGAAGGTTGGTGGTTCGAATCCCCGCAACGGGGTGAGCTCCCGTTGCTCGGTCCCTGCTCCTGCCCACCTAGCAGTTTGAAAGCACGTCAAAGTGCAAGTAGATAAATAGGTACCGCTCCAGCGGGAAGGTAAACGGCGTTTCCGTGTGCTGCTCTGGTTCACCAGAAGCTGCTTAGTCCTGCTAGCCACATGACCTGGAAGCTGTACATTGGCTCCTTCGACCAATAAAGTAAGATGAACCCCAGAGTCATCCGCGACTGGACCTAATGGTCAGGGCTCCCTTTACCTTTAAGGGAAAGGAAGACCCAGAACATTCCTGCACCACCTGTTGGGATTTCAATTTTTTTTTACATGTCAAATTCAGATATGCAAAACTCTGGTTCAGTTGGTAGAGCATAAGACTCAGGATCATGGATTGCAAGGGGGTGGACTAGTTGACCCTCGTGGTCCTTTCCAACTCCACCACTGGATGAGTCTTACCCCACAAAATCACAAAATCCAGCTTTCCATGATGTGTTTAGCCTCGGTTTTTCCACATTACCTTCTCTCTATCTGTTTGGTAAATACAAGCTCTGTACTGCTCCTGTGGCTTGTGATTTTGATTGTGTTTTCTTTTTTATTTGTATTTATGCATTTATTATAATGTTATGTTAATGAAAAGCTTTATCGACAATAATCACAAATTCATCTGAAGTCTTTAGAACTCCCACAGGGGAGAATGCAGGGTGATCTCCAACTTGTGTAGACGATACTGACATAGGAGATGTGGCTCAATCTGAGGCTGCTTCCTAGGCTTGTGTTGCTGAGTGGGGCATCACCTGCACTTCGGAACTCCCTGCCTGTTGATGCCAGGCAGGTGCTTTCACTATATTCTTTTCGGCGCCTGATCAAGACATAACCACTGGGATGGCTCAGTTGGTAGAGCAGCGTTTCTCAACCACTGTTCTGCGGCACACTAGTGTGCCGCGAGACGCTGGCTGATGTGCCGCGACGTGCGGCGACGAGAAGGGCGATTTGCATTGTCACGTGCCTGCCGGCCGCCAATAACCAGCACTAACCCGCCGGAAAGCAATATTTCTCCTCCTCTTTCCCAAAGCTCAGTGCAAACGAGCCTGGCGGCCGCCAATTCACAACACTAACCCGCCGGACGGCTTGTTAAGCCTTATTACAGGAGATTGCAACCAACACAGCAATTGGCAAGTGTTTCTTACAGTCATAATTATAGTCAATATAGGGCGGCACAGAGTTAATTTTTTTAACTTTTTTAATGGTGGTGTGCCTCGTAATTTTTTTTTACGGAACAAGTGTGCCGTGGCCCAAAAAAGGTTGAGAAACACTGTGGTAGAGCATGAGACTCTTAATCTCAAGGTCGTTACTTTGATCCTAATATTGGGCAAAAGATGCCTGCCTTGCAGGGGGTTGGACTAGGTGACCCTCGGGGTCTCTTTCAACTCTACAGTTCTGTGGTTCAAATGTCGATGAGCCAACCAGATGTTTGGAAAGCTTGTACGAGTTTTAATATGTTTGGGTATATTTTATTGTGGCTTTAACTTTCTGTATGTTTTAAATTGCGTTTGTAGAATAATTTTATTTTACCTTTCAAGTCCCCCCTCCCCATTCCCCTACAATCAAGCAGTGTATAAATTTCATGCAATAATAAAATAATAGCAGCAGCATACAAGTGGTGGAAGCTGCATTGCTCCAGATGATGCTGGACTACAGTTCCCATCATTCTCTGCCACTGGGCATGTTGGCAGGGGCTGATGGGAATTGCAGTCCAGCGACAGCCAGAGGGGGCCACAGGTATTCCCCATAGCCTTGTAAATTGAAGCACATCTCAGGGGTTCAGCACATTCTGAGCGTGCAGAAGCTCTGGGTTGGATCCCTGGAAGTTATTTCCAGTGTGTTCTTAATGTGGTGTTTGTGTAGGGGAGGCAGCGGCAGATGGTACTGGCAGAGGGTTAGGCTAGAACTCGGGAGACCAGGGTTCAAATCCCCACTCTGCCACTCTCTGGGGCCGGTATCGATCTCTCCGCCTAAACCTACCTCGCAGGGTCATTGTGGGGATTAAACCGAGATGGGGGGAGATGCATGTGTGCCACTTTGACCTCCTTCGAGGAAAAGTAGGATATACGGTAAATGTCAGAATGAATGGATGAATTTTAAGGGGGGGGGGGGGAGAGAATGGATCCGACTGGCGAGATTGCTTAGTGGGAATCTCACCTGGCAGAAAAAAGACCCGTGAGGATAACCTGAAGAGCCCATAGCTGACATCGCCAGCCCCGGCACCCTCCAAACTACAACTCCCATAAGCCCCGAGGTGCAGCTGGGACTTGTAGCCCACATGCATATGGAGGGCACTTGCTTGGAGAAGCGAGAGTGTTGCTCACTAGGCGGAGCATCCTCTTTGCGGGCAGGAGGTCGCGGGTTCAATTCCTGACCGAGAGAGTCTCCCTGCCTCCCTGGAAACCTGGAGAGCTGCTGCCAGCCAGAGTGGACAGTGCTGATCTCAGATGGACCTAGTGGCCTCACTCTGGTCCCCGGCAGCTTCCCTGCTGTTTGCAGAGTTTATAATCTGAGGAGGAGGCTGGGAAATCGGGGGGGGGGGGGAGGGAGGAAAGGAAAGCAGAAGGATTCTAGTTAAAATTTTGGAAGGGGTGACTTTGAGATTTCATATGTGCCAGGTTTTTTTTTTCGGGGGGGGGGCTGACATGGAGAGTCTGCATCCCAAACTCGTCCTACCAGGGCTACTTCTGTGCCCTCTGCAGCTGGTTCCTCCGTCTCCTTCTGTTCTCTCTCTCTCTCCCCCCCCCCAGCTTCCGCCACCTCCTTCAAGGTGACCTTCAGAGGGGTACAGGCTTCGCCCAGCCAATCGGAGCAGAGTGGGAGGGCCTTCCTCCCCTCTACCACCCCTCCTCTCTTTGTTTAAGATCACAGGATCCTTTAAGGTACCCTCTTCCCCCCCCCTCTCCACCTTTTTATCGAGGGGTGGGAACGCAACACACACACCCCACACACCCTGATTTCTGCCGTCTCCCCTCTTCAAGAGGGAGTCCAAAATTAACTGTATCCTTTTTAAACGTGGTGTGTGCGCACGTGGTTTTATAGAAGTCTCATCTGAGGCATAGGAAGCGGAAGAGTCCCCGGGGGAATCCAGTTGTCCTTCAGCGTTGGTTGGAAAGGGGATTCCCCCCCCCTTCCCAGTCTGAGATGGCCTCCCCCCCTCCCCAAGCATGCACGTGGCTGCAATTGGCAGTTCTGTAGCTGCTCCCACATTCCTGCAATATTTTTAAAGAGGCAGGCACCCTTTTCCTTCCCTCACATAGCAGGCTTAAGGTAGCAACAGGAGCCTGTTGCAAACAGGGGTTTTGCAGGGAAGGAGCATAGGGTAGGTGGTCCCACTTGCATGCAAAGGGTCCTGTGTTCAATCCTCCAGGGGTCTTGGAGTGACCTCTGAAACTTTGCCCAACAGTGTAACTGTAAACAGTATTGAGCTAGGAGCAATTGCTTGTCTTTGGATATGGCAGCTTCCTAACATTCCTTTAGTTATTTGCTCATAGAATCGTAGAGTTTGGAAGGGACCATGAGGGTCATCTAGTCCAACCCCCTGCAATACAGGAATCGTTTGCCCAACATGGGGCTCGAACTCATGACCCAAATACAGTGGAACCTCGGGTTGTGGACGTAATCCATGACAGTCTGCAACCCACAGCGTTCGTAACCTCCAGCGCTGCGCCTGCGCGTGACGCAATTTAGCGCTTCTGCGCATGCGTGAGCGGCGAAACCCGGAAGTAAACCTTTCCGGTACTTCCGGGTTTCCCTTGGTCTGTAACCTGAAAACGCATAACCTGAAGCGTCTGTAACCTGAGGTACCACTGTATTCGTGCTGTACTGGCTGAGCTATTCAGGTTGTCGTCTCAAGAAGGGCAGTAGTGATAGTTGCGTGAATAATAATTTGTATATATGGTGCCTTCGGTGTGCATGGTGGTTTATGCAGAGTATAAGAAGGCAGGTCTCTGCCCACAAGGAGCTTCCAGTTACAATGATTAAGTGGTGGGCTTGGAGTGCTGCTTGAGTTAAAATGTGAAATTCATTCCAGATCTCCTGGGATGAACTGGAAGGGTCGGTATGGAGAAGAATAGTTCTGACTTACGAAGAATTTTTGATGCATCTTTTTAAGATGATGGACATGCACTTATTTCTGCAGCCGGTGGCATCTGAAGGGAGGTAATCCCTTTGTGTATGTATAAGCGAAATGGCAACTTAGGCCTAGGTTAGTCGCCATAGCAGAATGTCGATTTGCCAGGGGTTTGGGCTCGATGCCCCTCAGGATCCCTTCCAACTCTACGATTCTACATTTCCGTGATCTCGAGTACATTGCTTGGCTGTAGCTTGCGTTTGCAATTCACTTGTCCCCAATATGCAAGAAGGAGAAACTCACACAGTGGAAGTGGAAATGGTTATTAACTCTGGTCTTCTAAACTGGCTTGATGGAGATGTCAGTCGCCAGCCTGACGCCCAGAAATCTCCACGTAGTCACAATTGGACGTGAGCCAGGGGCAAAAGGTGCCTGGCACCCAACAAATTCCTAACACTGTTTCCGAACTGCGACTCTCTTCATCTGTGGCCAGTGGCTTTGCTTGCTGGAGCTGGTGGTAGCCCAGAACATTGGCAGGTTCAAAGTTTTCCCCACATCTGAATTGCTGCTTCTCTCTTGTTTGAGACTGTAAGCTCCTCGAGGCAGGCTGCTAGACCCCAGCAAACCATCCTGCGCACGTCTGCCATTATGTTACGAGAGACTGTGTGTGCATAGAATATAAAGTCATCTCCCACCCCCGGTTGCTTCCTTCTTCCCACCCTCTGAAAACCAGTATGCTTAACACACTTAACTTCCCTGTATCGAGTTGTCGGAGGCTCTCCCCATAGGGTGGAACAAGGTGGGAATTCCTTGTAAGGCTGAAAAAATGGCTTCTGCAGGCTTCCATCCATTCCAGGGTTTGGCGACGGCAGTGCCAGGGTTCAGAGATCGCGCTCTCTTAGGCATCTGTTTCTGCCTCGACTTGTTTAAAAACCGGTTCTTGTGTGCCAGGGCTGCCTGCAAGGGGAGTCTGCCAAAATTTGCCAGAGCCTTTCTGTGTCTACATTGGTGGGAACTGTTGCTAGAGCATGCCTCCTTCTCTCAACGGTGTTTGGGAAGTACATAACCTCTATAATAATAATAATAATAATTTATTATTTATACCCCGCCCATCTGGCCGGGTTCCCCCAGCCACTCTGGGCGGCTTCCAACAAAACACTAAAATACAGAAATCCATCAAACATTAAAAGCTTCCCTAAACAGGGCTGCCTTGAGATGCCTTCTAAAGGTCTGGTAATTGTTGTTCTCTTTGACCTCTAGTGGGAGGGCATTCCACAGGGTGGGTGCCACTACCGAGAAGGCCCTCTGCCTGGTTCCCTGTAACTTGGCTTCTCGTAGCGAGGGAACCGCCAGAAGGCCCTCGGAGCTGGACCTCAGTGTCCGGGCAGAACGATGGGGGTGGAGACGCTCCTTCAGGTATACCGGACCGAGGCCGTTTAGGGCTTTAAAGGTCAACACCAACGCTTTGTATTGTGCTCGGAAATGTACTGGGAGCCAATGTAGATCTTTCAGGACCGGTGTTATGTGGTCTCGGCGGCCGCTCCTAGTCACCAGTCTAGCTGCCGCATTCTGGATTAGTTGTAGTTTCCGGGTCACCTTCAAAGGTAGCCCCACGTATAGCGCATTGCAGTAGTCCAAGCGAGAGATAACTAGAGCATGCACCACTCTGGAGAGACAGTCTGCAGGCAGATAGGGTCTCAGCCTGCGTACCAGATGGAGCTGATAAACAGCTGCCCTGGACACAGAGTTGACCTGTGCCTCCATGGACAGCTGTGAGTCTAAAATGACGCCCAGGCTGCGCACCTGGTCTTTCAGGGGCACAGTTACCCCATTCAGGACCAGGGAGTCCTCCACACCCGCCCGCCTCCTGTCCCCCACAAACAGTACTTCTGTCTTGTCAGGATTCAATCTCAATCTGTTAGCCTGTCTGCATTTGCCTGCTTGATGAATCTGGTTTGGCTAGTGGGTGTTTTGGTTGGTAGACTGCTATGGCAGTGGGGAGTGTGCCTTCCCTTACCAAGAGTGTAAGTAGACCCTGCTGGATCAGGCCTTTTGTGGGAGGCTCCCACAAACCAGTGCATTTTTTTTCTTCCCCTGAACAATGTTTGAAATTAGCCAGGCGCATTTTGCACATGGCTATCAAGCACATCAGCAACTTAAAAAGCAGAGACATCACCTGCCGACAAAGGTCCATATAGTTAAAGCTATGGTTTTCCCAGTAGTGATGTATGGAAGTGAGAGCTGGACCATAAAGAAGGCTGATCGCCAAAGAATTGATGCTTCTGAATTATGGTGCTGGAGGAGACTCTTGAGAGTCCCATGGACTGCAAGAAGATCAAACCTATCCATTCTGAAGGAAATCAGCCCTGAGTGCTCAGTGGAAGGACAGATCGTGAAGCTGAGGCTCCAATACTTTGCCCACCTCATGAGAAGAGAAGACTCCCTGGAAAAGACCCTGATGTTGGGAAAGATTGAGGGCACAAGGAGAAGGGGACAACAGAGGACGAGATGGTTGGACAGTATTCTTGAAGCTACGAACATGAGTTTGACCAAACTGCGGGAGGCAGTGGAAGACAGGAGTGCCTGATGTGCTCTGGTCCATGGGGTCACGAAGAGTCGGACACGACTAAACAACAACAACAATCAACCACTTTGCAACCAAGTGAAGGTGCCTAAGTGCCAGGGTGGCCCAGCCTGATATCTCCACCGAGAGGTGCGTGCCTGGGGATCACTGGATCTTGACTGTTTTGACACACTCATGTCGCATCACTTCTCTGAGTTATATTTTATGTGCACAATTGGAATGAATTTCAGGAACCAAAATGCTTTTTCTGTGCCGCCTGAGCAGGAGCAGTCAGCACTAAGAAAAAGAGTTAGGAATAAACCAATATATATATATATATGGACTGTCCCTGGATCAAATTACTTTTTTTGTCACCTGAACTAGCCAAATTTTTTACTGAGAATCCATCAGTCAGTCCATCATTCGAAAAATAAGACTTCAGAGCTGTCTTACTCCAAAATGGCAACTAGACATTCAGTTTTGGCGACTGTAACCTTGATTTAAGGGGCTATTTGGCGCCTAGCTTATATATCTGAGTTTCTAGCACTCCTGAATCTTCCAACTTTCATGGGATGTCTCCAGTTTCTAGTGCTGTGAGAGAGGGGAAGAAACTTATCTCTGTCTGCTTTCTAAACACGATATATAATTTTCTACACCTCTGTCACATCTGCTTCTATGCACATTTTCTCTAAACTATAAAGCCCCACACATTGTGAACTTTCCTCGTTGGGGAGTTGCTCTTTTTTTAAAAAAAAATCTGTTTCCAATTCTACAGTACCCTTTTTTAGGCGAGGCGGCCAGAACTGTACACAGTATTCAGAGTATGGCCACCTCATCGATTGGTATAATAGCGTTATGATAATGGGCAGTTTCATTTTCAGTTCTTTCCCTAGTGATCCCTAGCATGGAATTGGCCTTTTTCATAGCTCTTGGCACCTTCATTGAGCTCCCCACTGCAACTCCTGAGATTCCTGCGTTGTGGGGGTTGGACTAGATGCCTCTTGGGGTCCCTTCCAACTCCATGGCTCCAAAGTTTCGTTGGTGGGTTCTGCTAATAACTTGGTGCCAACAGTGATGTTAAAAAAACCCGGCAGGATTGCGGAGGAAGCTATTAAAACTGAGTACCTGCAGATTTACAGTTCACCCCTCTCTAGAAAGCATGCACAGATTTTAATATATTTCCTAGGCTTCCTTATACAGTAAGACCTTTTCAATGTGGTTTTAAAGCATAGTGCAATATATTATAAAATGCACCAATAACAATTTTCAATGTATTCTACATCTTTTTTTTTTAAGCCCTTTAAAAGCATTCCTTCTTGGTCCTGCTAAAATAGAAACATCAAACTACTGCAAACTTGCTGAAATCCAAATGAATATGACAGTAACAGTTTTACAAAGCCAGCAGCGTTCTTCATTGCAGCTCAGCACAAACAACCGCGTCTTCGTGGTTCCTTTCAGGTTTGCACTCTGAAGTTTAAACCCCCTTTTATTCTCACAAGTACTCTGTGAGGTAAGGGACCCAGGGGCTTGCCGATCAGAAGGTCGGCGGTTCGAATCCCCGCGACGGGGTGAGCTCCCATTGCTCGGTCCCAGCTCCTGCCAACCTAGCAGTTCGAAAGCACGTCAAAGTGCAAGTAGATAAATAGGTACCGCTACAGCATCGGCTCCCTCGGCCAATAACGCAAGATGAGCGACACAACTCCAGAGCCGGTCACGACTGGACCTAATGGTCAGAGGTCCCTTTACCTTTACCCTGTGATTGGCCGAGGGAGCCGGCGTATAGCTTCCAGGTCATGTGGCCAGCATGACAAAGCCGCTTCTGGCAAACCAGAGCAGCGCATGGAAACGCCGTTTACCTTCCCGCTGTAGCGGTTCCTATTTATCTACTTGCATTTTGACGTGCTTTCGAACTGCTAGGTTGGCAGGAGCTGGGACCGAGCAACGGGAGCTTACCCCGTCACAGGGATTCGAACCGCCGACCTTCTGATCAGCAAGCCCTAGGCTCAGTGGTTTAACCACAGCGCCACCTGGGTCCCTACCCTGTGAGGTAGAAGATGCTAAAAGATGGTGGCTGGCATGACATCCCTCAGGGATCTTCTCTGCTGTGGAAGTCCTTGTGGAAATTCGCAGAATAGAATGATAGAGTTGGAAGGGACCACAAGAGTCATTTAGTCCAGCCCCTTGCAATGCAGGATTTTTTTTTGCCCCAAGTGGGGCTGGAACCTACAACCCCAAGATGAAGAGTCACATGCTCTTATCAATTGAGCTATCCCTCCAATCCTTATCCAGTATTCTGACCGGTGCACCACGATGCTGCTTATTTCTCAAAATGCTGCACGGCTCCATAAGAATGCACGAATAACATATTTCTGTAAACCAAGAAAATCCTTAATTAAAAAAAAAAATCGACAGCTTTCGTTTCCAGTTCCTTTCCTCCTTAAAAAACATTGTGAAGGAAGTTATGTGATACATGTACTTGTGTCGTAAAACGTTTATAGCTTTCCCATATAACTTCTAACTTATTACAGTACCGAAAGCCTATTAAGTGTTCTTGAATCCTTTCCTAACAATAATAAATGTCAGTGTAGCAACTCCTGGATATTGGAGGTCCTTTTTCCTTACGAAGCGTGTAATAAGGCTCCCTGTGTACTTTTGACTCACCTAGTAAGTGAATCCTCAGGTGGGAAACTTTCCATCCTGGAATTCCCTAGAAAACTCTAATCACTGGTCCCTTGTGGGGGCTGTGTTGGCTACCCAGAACCGTGGGTGGAAGTTGCAGCTGCAACATCTGGAAGGACAAAAGGTCTCTGCACCTCTTTTACGGGACCGAACCCGGGAAGCCTGGTGCCTAAACATATAAGCAAAACATGTACAAACTGGTATGGTGCTGGATTCGCAGGTGTAGCGCACCTGGTTGTGCATGTGCCACTGAAGTTGCCAATAATGTGCTCTCTGGGGTTTTTTGAGCTACATCTGTATCTTCCGTCGGAAGCAGCCTTAGAAACTCAGGTATATAATATAATCACCAAATGGCATTTTAAACCTTAAGATGCGGTTGCCACAATGGAATGTCTTTTTTGCAATGGGATGATTGATGATGATGATTCCATTTCTTTTTTATATTTAAGAAATAAATAAATCTCAAAGCGGTTTGCACCACATTGAAACATCAGTTAAAATAAGCTGGAATAAAACAAAAGGAAAATATTTCAGAGCCTTCTCCAAGTGGTGTTTTGCTTTCCCCGGTCGCCAACCTGGCATTTCCAGAGATCTCCCGCGTGGTTGCAATTGTGCCCTGGGTGCCTGGCTTACTTCTAACACTGGTGCCCTGAAATCTACACAGCAAATTGAACATTGCTCTTGGGGCATGGCCATTGCTCCTTCCACACATACCCCCAACCCCCCCAAAAAGATTTCTGGGAACCATAGTGTGAGTGAGGTGCTGAAGATTCTTCCCCTACAGACCCTCTCTTTGTGTTCTTGGATGCCCGTGTAAAGAGGCCCTCTCGTGACTCAAAAGTGGGTGGAGCTAATTTTGCATCGTGGGATGTAGGCGGGGCTTTGTTGTGCACTGTGCAGAGCGCGGGGGGGGCGCTATATTTTCTGAATTGTTCTTCCAGGAGGTAGGGTTGTTTTGCTGCAGGACTGGGGGTATGGTTGCTGTGCTGGGTCACATTTGAATCTATGACTGGCTCAACCCTCCCGTTTTAATAATTTGGCGTTGAATGGCTGGCTTAATTCTTCAGCGGCCTGGTATATCTCCGTGGGAACCACCCTCCTTACCCGTACATGTATGCGCGGAGATCCTTTTAAGTTGCCGGAATGTGCAGCTACATGTTTTTTTTTAAAAAAAATTGCGTAACGCAAAATTGCACTTATTACCTTGCAAGGAAGGAGGCTGCCTTTGACCAGCCCAGAAGAGAAAGAGATCCAGTTACGGGAGACGACTTCCCTGTTTTCTGTTCTCCATCCCCCACCCTGACCAGTCTCATGAGCCATCTGGGGTGACCAGTAACACTGGTTTTTCTGCTTCTCGAGTGCTGAGGAATGAGACGGGCTTCAAATCAGCCCGCTCAGCAAAAAGCGTTAGGTCTTGTGTGTGTGTGTGTGTGTGTGTGTGTGTGTGTGTGTGTTCAGTAAGTGCTTGGGAAAAGTGGGCCACTGAGACCAGTCTGCGCCTGGCCAAAGTTTGTGGCACCCTGACCGCCAGTGGTAGTTTGCCGATAAGTTTAGCAACCATGCCTTGTAGGGCCCAGCTACATACTACCCATGTGAAATCAATATTAAATTCCATGTCAGTGCTCAGGGTTTAATAGGAAGCTGGTCAGTATAGTTAATAATAATAAAAAGGTAAAGGACCCCTGGACGGTCAAGTCCAGTCAAATGGGGTTGCGGCGCTCAGCTCGCTTTCAGGCCGAGGGAGCCGGCATTTGTCCACAGACAGCTTTCCGGGTCATGTGGCCAGCATGACCAAACTGCTTCTGGTGCAACGGAACACCATGATGAAAGCCAGAGCGCACAGAAATGCTGTTTAGCTTCCTGCCACAGTGGTACCTATTTATAGTATAGGTTAGTTAGCATAGTATACCGTGTTTCTCATATTATAAGACACGTCTTATATTTATTTTTTCCTCAAAAAAACACACTATGTCTTATTTTCAAGGGATGTCTTATTTTTTTTCCTCCTCCTCCTGCCGCGGCCGGCATTGCTGCTGTGCCTATCACTATGTCTTATTTTCGGGGTATGGCTTATATTCCTTGAATGCTTAAAAATCCTGCTATGGCTTATTTTATGGGTATGTCTTAAAATATGAGAAACAGGGTAGTTTGGCCTACTTATACCTGGTTATTACAGTTACAGGTAGGTAGCCGTGTTGGTCTGAGTCGAAGCAAAATAAGAAAATTCCTTAGTAGCACCTTAAAGACCAACTAAGTTTATATTTTGGTATGAGCTTTCGTGTGCATGCACACTTCCTCAGATACACTAGAAACAGAAGTGTCAGACCCTATATATATACAGAGGGTGGTGGGTGGGAATGGGAGATGGGCTGATGGGAGTGGTAAACCTGTAGATGGGTGTTAATGGCTGCTGATGGCTGCAATTAGTCCTGGGCTGAGGTGCTAAAGGAAGCTTGATCATACCAAAATATAAACTTAGTTGGTCTTTAAGGTGCTACTAAGGAATTTTCTTATTCTGGTTATTACAGTTCACTTGCGAGTTTGCCTTACCCTTCATGGGCCCACTAGACCGCTTTGATTGGCGGAATTGGCACCACCACAGGTGAAGCATGAGGCCCCTTCCTCAGTTGTAAGAACACGGCAGCGCTTGCCCTTTGGGACTCCCTGCCTCTTGAGGTCGAGCCCTCGATGTTCTCTTTCCGGTGCCTGCTGAGAACATTCCTGCTTAGAAATGCCTACCCAGGCGCTTTGGAAAGCTGAGGTCCTTTTAACCTATGTAGTATTTCAACTTCCGTATGCTTTAAAGTAGGGTTGCAAATCTCTCTTGATTTAATTGTTTTATCTTTCTCTAAATCGCTCGGAGGCGGAGTTTTTTAAGGGGGGGGAACCCCAATCAAGCAGTGTATAAATTTTATTCAACAAATAAATATGTAGCTCAGCATTGTCCACAACAAGGTTTCAGGCAAATGGCTGTGATCACCCCCCTGTCTTCTGCCCTGCTCTCCACCATACGTACTGCAAGAGCAGCCAGCAACTCAACAATGTTTATTGTTCTTATGGGGCAAGTGTTTTTGTAGACTTTCCTAGTACGCTCATGAACTGAATGCATGGTTCCTAGGTAACTAAGAAGGCGTCGTTTTCTGTATTTGCCGCATGCGGTGCTGTTTCTCTTCCCCTGCAGATCACCTTCTGCCGAAAACCACGTTGCTGTCCGCTGCAGCGGGGTTACATAACTTAACATAATTAACGAGGAAGATTGCATCATTCCACCCCACTGATTTTGGTTCAAAGGCTGCACAATTCAAATGGGAGGCGTGTGTGGGTGTGGGTGTGTAATCGATCACGTACCATTTGCTGACTGAACACAACAGCGGCAACATAGAATCCCACCTGCAATTGCTGGGTTGTTTCTGTTCTGGACAAATAAGTACGGGCCATTTCTGCTCCCTTTTTCGTCAGCGTTCTCCAACGTCTCTAGTGGCTGCTGGTTGGGGGTGCCAACATGGAGCTTTCTTCCCTGTTGAGGCTCAGATAATGCCTATTAAGAAACCTTTCCTAGGAAGACTGCAAAGCCGCCATTGTTCTTCGGAGCATGAGAACCAAACTTCTTGCCAAGAAGTGCCAGCGTGGATGAGCCGATTCCCAGTTAACTCTTTTTTCTTTCTCTTTCTCTATACTCCCCCCTTTTAAAGTAGTAGTAAAGTATTCCCCGCTCAACTCTCCCAAGTTTTTAAGCGTTTCTGTCTCCTGCTAATCTTGCTTGTCAGTCCTGGGAATGTGGGGTTGCCTCCAATGTTGATCGGCGACCAGGGTGGATTTGATTTAAATCAAACTGATTTAAATCACGATTTAAATCACTAGTCAGTAAGGCTTGATTTAAATCATAGTTTTCTACATAAAGACTAATTATTGCTGGTATAACTTTAATAGGCAAGTAGATGAAGATTTTTAGAATAACAACTTTTCATATTACAGTTTTTTATCTCCAGTTTAATAGGTTAATCATTCATATTTGGAAGACTTTACTGTTGTACTTAGGAAGGAGAAAAATAAACATTACCTTAATAATAACAATTTAAATAGATTTATTTAACTGAAACAATAACATAGCATATGTTATTTGCTTAAACAAACATCCATGTTTGTTAACTAATTTGGCTAAACAAAAAAATATATATATAGTTTAAGAAACTTAGACTGTCAGCCCAGCCTACACATGAAAAACTTAAATACTGTCCACTCCAAACAATCAGAAAATATTGTTTCTATTCTTTTCACTGAACTTCTTGAAACTTAGCACTGAAGGGGTTGTTTCTGTATTCATAGGTTTGTAGAACAATAGGATTAAGGTCTTTTTCTCAACTCTGTTCACGTTATAACATTTTCGCTGTGAAGAAGAGGCATGTGATCTCTGTTGAGTCAAATTCAGTTTTGAGAACTGCAAAAGTAAACCAAGCATCTGTGATAATATCTTGTAGGCAGAGAAACTGCCCAATAATCTTACAAAAACCTCTGGAAGAGCATGACATTGTGAATGGATTAATGGAATTTATTTACCCCAAAAATTAAACATATACAACCTTATTCTACATAATAAAAAAAACTAATCTTTATTTCATGATGGAATAACCTTTGGATGGTAATATATTTTCCTCAAAAAGCATTTTATTTAAAAAAATCCAATTTAAATTTTAAAAAATCCTTTTTTTAAAAAAACCATTGATTTTTATCCACCCTGGTGTGGTGGTTCCCCCACAGCTCTGATGCAAGGCTTATAATGCCTAGGAGCCATGCATGCATTCAGTGTTGTGGGCCCTAGACCTGTGGAACTCTCCGCCACCAGATTGTATTAGAAGACAGGTACCCTCCCTGCTGAACTTCAGGCGCACAACGAATGCCCGTATTTCCACAGGCGTTTTAAGGTAGCGTCCGAGTTTAAGTTCAGTTTTATGATGAATGTTTGTTTTGTCCTCTGCACGGTGCGTAGAAATGCTCGTGATTAAGCGGTAATTAAGTACCTTAAAATAAAAACTTAAAACTAATACTTTTAGCTCCTGTTTCAATTGGGGGGTGGGGGTGGCTGTACTTGTTCTCGGTGTTGACTGATCCAGAATAGCTGTTGCATCCCGTTTTCATATTTGCAATTGGTAATGCCAACTAGGAACGTGAGAAGCTGAACTATACCGAGTCAGAAAAGTGTTTGTGTGTGTGTTTTATGTGTACCGAGTCAGACCATTGCTCCATCTGCACCAGTGTGGCGTTATGGATATAGTGTTAGTCTAGGACCTGGGAGACCAGGGTTCGAATCCCCACTCAGCCATGAAGCTCACTGGGTGACCTTGGAGTCAGTCACCTTCTCTTAGCCTAACCTACCTCACAGGGTGGTTGCGAGGATGAAAGGGGTGGGTGGGAAGGAACCACGTACACCACCTTGAGCTCCTTGGAAGATAAAGGTGCTATATAAATGTAAGAAATAAATAAATTCTCGCTTAGTATTGTCTGCAGTGACTGCCAACATCTTTCCAGGGTTTCCAACACAAGGTCTCTCCCAGCCCTCCCTGCATATTATACTCACTGAGCTGTAGTTCCTCCCCTCTTGGGTCTTGATCCAGCGACGCTTTTGCTATGTTTGCTATGTTCAGGAAAGGCTTCGGGTGCACCTTTTCCTGCGCAGAGAATTATTATTACTTGGGAGTTAGCTAGTTATTGTTACGGTTCTCGACCAGCATACACATATACCGGTATACGTAAAGGTAAAGGGACCCCTGATCATTAGGTCCAGTCATGACCGACTCTGGGGTTGCGCGCTCATCTCGCATTATTGGCCGAGGGAGCCGGCGTATAGTTTCCAGGTCATGTGGCCAGCATGACAAAGCCACTTCTGGCGAACCAGAACAGCACACGGAAACGCCGTTTACCTTCCCGCTGTAGCGGTTCCTATTTATCTACTTGCATTTTGATGTGCTTTCGAACTGCTAGGTTGGCAGGAGCTGGGACCGAGCAACGGGAGCTCACCCCGCCACAGGGATTTGGACCGCTGACCTTCTGATCAGCAAGCCCTAGGCTCAGTGGTTTAAAAATATAAGCAATAAATATAAACTTTAACCATTATAAAAATTATTAGATAAAAGAAGGGTATCACTACTTGGGAGGGTACAGCAAATGGTAGCACTGGATCACCTTTGGCTCTGTCCTGAAATTTTATGGGCGATCTGGCTGCGACATCTGTCATTGATTGCCAGGGTTGATTCGGCTGATCTGGCTGGCTAGGCGGGTGTCCCCCTTCCTCCCTCAACGCTCCATGTGCGTCCCTCCCGAAGCTGCGCGCTTGGTGGAAGAGGACGACCATCCCAGATAGGAGAATTACTTGGAATATTTCGGGGGGGGGGGGGGTGAGAAAGAGAGCATTCCATCACATGAATCATAGAATCACAGAATTGTTGAGTTGGAAGGGAGCCCCAGGGTCATCTAGTCCCCCCCACACACACACACACACCGCAGTGTGAGTCCTTAATGTGCTGCCTGAAGCATTGAGGATTCCAGACTAGGGATGTTGGAGAATGCCAACAAAACCAGAAACTGGTCTAGAAACTGCTGGTGATTTCTTCTTCCTCCCGTGTTCAGAAGAGAAATGAGTAGAGTGTGGAATATGTAATTTAATGGCGACGGCCCCCTCAGACAAGCAAGACAAACAATATCTGTTTGGGCGGAGGACGATACGCAGCAAAACGGAAACAGCGCTGCCCGTGATGGGTTCAGGGTGGCCTGGAAAGCGCTGCCTTCTTGTTTCTCCAGTCCAGACCCAGATACTTTTTTTTTGCTACCTCAATAAGAACTGGGCCCCAGACCTACTTTCTGCCCCATAATTGTTCTTCTGTTGGTCTCTATTTAGTATGGATATCTGTGTGGAAGTCTCAACGTGCTATAGTAACCGGCCTTGGCTCTGCCATTCAGCCCCCCCCCCATTTGTTTGTATGCTTGACAAGGGCAAAACCCTTTAGCTGCAGTCCCAGGTTGTGTTGGTACGGAGCCCGGGCTCTATTTATAACTTGGCTTGGGAGCCAACACTGTCCTGCTTTCAGTCTTCTTGCAGAGTTGAGGGTGGAAAAGAAGCACTCTCTGCTAGAACTTTGTTCTCCAGGGAAATACGGAAGAAAACCCTTCGCGCCTTGATTGCAGTCTTCCCTGGCAACACACGGTTAGCGTTTGGTTTTGCAGAAAATGAAGGCTGCTGGCGGGGACCCCAGGAGAATGTTGACCGCGGAAATGCTGTCTGTCAGATGTTGGTGATGTTACTTTTTTTTTTCCCCAAAGAGAAACCACCCATGAAAAACTCTGCGTCGCTGCGATTCATTGAGGTGCTCTCCGTGTGTTCTCCCTGATTAAAAACTACCTTGGTGCACCTTCTGGAAAAAGAGGATGTGCCCCTTTGGAAAGCATTTTGCCATCCAGACCGTGAATTTCCGTAGAGCGTCGCTCTGCCCATAGATTGCGCCTTTGCCTTTGGATGTGACGGGAGTCCCGTGCTGGTTTTTAACACGTACCCCCTGACCAGGGGACCATGGGGAACGGCCTCTTTGCCAACTGCTGCCGCTGCATCTCCAATCTCATCTTTCAGGTCCGTGTGGAGGGCTCATCGGACGAGAGATCCCCCCTCTTGCCTGTGCCAGCTGCCGTGGCGCTAGAAGGTGCCCAGGAAATCCAAGCCATGCTGGTCATCTCTGGAGCTTCCAAGGGCTCTGCGCCGTACCCGGATATCGTCATGAGCAGCGTGTCGCACGAGAACCTGCAGAGTGGGGCAGAGCTGCCCAGTGGCTTAATCAAGGGGAAGAGAGTGGAAGAGCCCACCAAGGCTTGTGTCAGGTGCCTGACACTCATGGCTCCCGGCTTGCTGCAGCATGCACCGAGATCTTGTCTGGTTCGTGCCCTTCCTGCCGACCTTGAGCGAGAATCATCACGGCCTGCAAACTATTCTTGGCCACTTGGTCGAGCTTCCAAGGCCCACGAGGTTCTTGGAGGTGTAAGCTTTCAATCAAACCAGCTGGAAGGCAGTCCGGGCAGTGGAGCAGATGCCAGGCACGGGACACCAGCTTCTGGGCTGCACCAGTGCCAAGGAACCGTGGCGGCGAGCCAGAACGTGGCTCTGGGGCCCACGTCAGCTGATACTGGCTTGGCAGCTTGCAGTCTCTTCCAAGTCTCTTCTGCCTTCGATTCTGGTGGTCCCTCAGGGGGCAGCGCGCCGTCGGAGAAACCTGCACTTTGTCCATCGGGAGAGAAGAGCTCGGTTGTCCTCCAGGCTTCTTCGTATGAGCCACAGGAAGTTAAAAGCGTGGAAGGAGTTGTGGATGCTAAAAGGGAAACAGGTAGAGAGTTTGGCCTTGCACTTGAAGGGGAAGCTGGTCCACGATACAACCAGAGAATGAGTAAAAGGGCATTTGTCTTGGGGTGATTTCTACTACCCGCCTTGGGGTATATATCCTGTTTGCCCTGACGGGGGCCTAGTCTGTTTGTAGCATCAAGTGAGGCTAGAGTTGGGCAGTATTGGGTTTTCCACTTTGTGATCTTTCACCAGCTAAACATCGCAATACAGTGGAACCTTCTTTCTTGGACTTAATCCATTCCGGGAGTCCGTTTGACTCCCGAAACCATTCCAAAATCAAGGTGTGGCTTCCGATTGGCTGCAGGAGCTTTCTGCACTCGAGCAGAAGCCACGTCAGACGTTCAGAAGTCGAAACACTTCTGAGTTTTCGGTGTTCGGCAGCCAAAACGTACGAGCACCAAGACGTTCGAGAAGCAAGGTACGGCTGTATACTGATAGTGTGTGAAATAAGAATGGAGCCATGTAGAGGCATTGGCTGGCTTCACGGTTTCCCCCACATTGTGATTTTTGCAAAGCACACACACAGACACACACATCGTGATTCGCAATATATTGCCAGGTCAGAAATCATGAAACCCGATAATCACAATCTGGGCTTGAAACCGGTTTCGGACACAAGGCTCTGCTTGCGATTTTAAGGCAGATACATGCGAAGGAAGAGGAAGTTGACATGGAAGGCCAGCCAGGGAGAAATGGAGGAATGATTTCTGACAGAACTCAAAGGCTGCTCCTAGCCACATTATTCCCCTCTGGACTCAAGAGTGGAGTTGCTCTTGACGTAGCCATTGTGAAACCCAGGTAGTTTTGCATTAAACTCCACCCCACTGCCAAAAACTAACAGAAAAGCCACCCAGTCTAGTTTTAGGCTTGAAGTGCCAGAAACGATGGCAACAACACATGGCAGTCTTTTTTATTATTATTATTTCTCTCTCCCCTACCCCCCCAGTCCCTTTGTGAGTAGAGAACATGGTTTCTTGAGCATGGAGTGGTTCAGAGTTCGATCCCTGGCACTGCCTGTTAAAAGGACCACAGGTAACTCAGCTGGGGAGAGGCCTTGGGCAGCTTCTGCCGGTCAGGCCCCAAAGGCCCAGTGGTCTTGCTCCATGCATCAGGGCAGAACCCCACCTTCGTCCACTCTTTCTGCAACCCTTTCCATTGAAGCCTGGAGCATGTGTGCTGCAAGGATTATGCAGCGTGGTGCACTGGTTAGAGTTTTGGACTAGGACTCGGGGAGACCGGGGTCTGACTGCTCGCTGGGGGCTCTTGGACCAGCCATGCTCACATCAACTTAACCCTACCTTGCAGGGTTGTTGTGAGGAGCAAGCGGAGAGGGGGAGTACCACGCATGCCGCCTCTTGCTCTTTGGAGGAGAGCTGAGGTATAAGCGTAGTAATGGCAGCCGTAAAGGACCCGCCAGCTTTCAAATTATTCAACTATGGTGAAGCTAAGGGTGTGTTTGGGGTGGACTGTGGCTGCTCTTCACCAGCCCTGGTGGCTTCTAGATAGTTTGGACCATAACTCCCTTCAGGCTGTGCTTGCTGGGCCTGCTGGGAAGTGTAGTCCGGAACATTTGGAGGGTGCCAGATTGGGCAAAGCCTGGTTTAGGCTCTCTCTGTTTACGTGTGCTTCTAAAGCTTGTCAGCATGTACCTTATATATTGTAAACCTGGAATTTCCAGTAGAGACGCACACGCACCATGTATGTTGATTACCTGCGCATGCTTTCAGGGAACAGGGGTTAATGTTTAATGCAGAAAGGCCAGCCGCAAGTCTTGCCGTGCGGAGTGCCATTCAAATGCCTTTTTGACGCTTGCGACGGAGAAGAACGGCTTCCGTAGAAAAGCAGGCCGTGCCTGGAGATCAAACATCAAGCCAACAAGAGGACTTGGAACCTTGACCGTGCCGGTGTGGTAGTTTTAACGTTTTCCTCCTGACAGGAGGGGGGAAAGTCATGTGTTTGGGGGGGAAACAACATTGTGGAAGCGCAGAAGCCGTCTGTTGTGTGTGTCTTTGGTTCAGCCTTTCCACCCAGCATTTCATAGAATTGTAGAGTTGGAAAAGGACCCTGAGGTTCATCTAGTCCAACCCCCTTGCAATGCAGGAATATGCAGCTGTCCCATATGGAGACTGAACCTGCGACCGTGGTGTTGTCAGCACCACACTCTAACCAACTGAGAAGAAGGTTCTAACCTTGGCAGCCCTGGGTTAAAGCCTGGACCACTTGGGTCCTGTAATCTGCCTCTTCTTCTCACCTACCACCGGAGTTGTTGTTGTTGTTGTTGTTGTTATTCCACCCATCTGACTGGGTTGCCCCAGCCACTCTGGGCAGCTCCCAGCAGAATATTAAAAACACAGTAAAACATCTTAGAAGTCAGGTAGTTGTCTATCTCTTTGACATCTGGGCTGCATCAATAGGAGTATAGCATCTAGATCTAGGGAAGTAATAGTACCACTGTATTCTGCTCTGGTCAGACCTCACCTGGAGTACTGTGTCCAGTTCTGGGCACCACAGTTCAAGAAGGATACTGACAAGCTGGAACGTGTCCAGAAGAGGGCAACCAAAATGGTCAAAGGCCTGGAAACGATGCCTTATGAGGAACGGCTTAGGGAGCTGGGTATGTTTAGCCTGGAGAAGAGAAGGTTAAGGGGTGATATGATAGCCATGTTCAAATATATGAAAGGATGTCATATGGAGGAGGGAGAAAGATTGTTTTCTGCTGCTCCAGAGAAGCGGGCACGGAGCAATGGATTCAAACTTCAAGAAAGAAGATTCCACCTAAACATTAGGAAGAACTTCCTGACAGTAAGAGCTGTTCGGCAGTGGAATTTGCTGCCAAGGAGTGTGGTGGAGTCTCCTTCTTTGGAGGTCTTTAAGCAGAGCCTTGACAGGCATATGTGAAGAATGCTTTGATGGTGTTTCCTGCTTGGCAGGGGGTTGGACTGGATGGCCCTTGTGGTCTCTTCCAACTCTGATTCTATGATGGCAGGGCGTTCCACAGGGCAGGTGCCACTACCGAAAAGGCCCTCTGCCTGGTTCCCTGTAACTTTGTTTCTCGCAATGAGGGAACCACCAGAAGGCCCTCGGCGCTGGACCCCAGTGTCCGGGCTGAACGATGGGGGTGGAGACGCTCCTTCGGGTATAATGGGCCAAGGCCGTTTAGGGCTTTAAAGGTCAGCACCAACACTTTGAATTGTGCTTGGAAATGTATCGGGAGCCAATGTAGATCCTTTAGGACCAGTGTTATATCATGGAAGCATAGAGTTGCAATGCAGGAATCTTCTTCTCCAGTGTGGGGCTTGAACACATGACCCTCAGATTCAGTCTCGAGCTCTACCAACTGAGCCATCCCAGCTAATGGAAGAGTCAGTTGAGGAATTTTGAATGAGCTTCCATCCGAGATGCAGAAACATTTTTTGCCAAAATTCTTGGGAGTTGCATTAGCAGGTGATGTTGACAATCGGCGATCCAGAAAACCTGTGTCTGTCCGGGTGTTGCCAACTCCCACAAACCCCCAGCTCTTCTCTGGGGCGCAGAGAAATCCCCACAGTCCAGCAACGTTCAGAGGGCCACATGGGGGGGAGGGTTCCCCCGAGAGGACCGCATTTGAAACTAGGTTTTGGCTGGCAAGCCCCCGCTGCTGCTTCCTGCTGAACTTAAGCAGCGCCAGCCCTTGCACCAGTGTAGCAACCTCTTGATCTTAACACCAAAGAAACTTAACACCTGCGTGGCTGGCACACAGACGGGTTAATCTCTTAAACACGGATAATCCAATTGGGGATATTTCTGTTTAAACACAAGTTCTTAGAGAGACTGCTGCATCTGACCAGAAGAAGTAGATGTCTTGATGGGTGGGTTTTGCAGAGAGCCAGGACTGTGGAAACTTGTGCTCTGGGAGCATTGCGTACATTCGGGCTATCAAGTGATGGCTGCCGATTTTGCATATATATTTTTTAAAATAATTTAAAATTTAAAATAATTTTTATTGAATTTTACATGGAGAAATAAGAAGAAAAACAAAAACAAAAAAGATTTTTTTTGCTTTAAAAAGGTACAAAAATACAAAATGCAAAAAAGACAATGTATATCCCCTCTTACTTCTTCCAACATCTTCACTTCCCCTTTTTACAATCCTTGTTTATAATTTACTCTTACCATTTCCAGATCTCATCTAAATATCATAAAGTTACATCTTATATCACATTTAATAACCTTATTCTTAAATCATTCTTATTCATTGTATATAAGAGTGTGAAGGAAAGATAGCCGTCTTCTTCTTCCCGCCCCATGTGGAACCGCTGGGAAGTGTGCCGGCGCCGTGGCTGCGTCATGAGCGCTGCGGGAAACCCCCTGGCCTTCCAGAGGTTGCTGAACTACATGTCCCACCAGCCCCGGCAAGCAAGCCAGTAGCCAGGGATGGTGGGAGGTGTAGTTCCTCAACACCAATTTCATGATTCTATGGCATTGCCCGCATGCCACCCATAGAAGATCTGCATGTCTTCTCCCCTCCACCCCCTTGTGAGGCTTGGCATTCAGCCACTGAAATGTTTCTGCAGAGAGAAAAATTCGAGAACCACTGGCTTGGTGAGAGAGCAGATACTTTTCTGCATGCAATAGTTCCCTGGTTCCGTCCATGGGGCTTTCAGCTGAAAGAATCGGAGGAGGAGAGAGGGAGGGAGAAAGACCAAAATGGACAAAGTTCAAGCTTTGAACAAGGCAATTTCATGTGTTTATGCTCACTTGAGCTCAAATTTCTCGCTGTGTGTCTACTATCCCCCACCACCATCCACCACGCTTTAGCTCTTCCTAAGGATGGAGAAGAAATCGGTTCAGTTCACAATGAAAGGTGAGCCTACCTAACTCATGCTGGCTGAAACGATTTGTGAAACCAAAGTCGCCCTTAGAGAATCATGCTCCTATGAATTTTGCAAATGCTGTTCTCCTGCCAGTGTGTACAAAAATGCATCTGTTGTGGTACAACACAGGTGGAAATGCATGCATTGCTGAAATCAACACACCCAACTATCAGTCGTACCTCGGATCCCAAACGCTGCAAACTCGGAAGTGAGTGTTCCAGTTTGCGAACATTCTTTGGAACCCGAATGTCCGATGCAGCTTCTGATGGGCTGCAGGAGCTTCCTGCAGCCAATCGGAAGCCGCGCTTTGGTTTCCGAACATTTTGGAAGTCAAACGGACTTCCGGAACGGGTTCTGTTCGACTTCCAAGGTACAACTACTGAAATCAACACAAATGCATTATGTTAAGGGAAATGGTTTTGCGGAAAGTTGTAGGCAGGCAACAACCTTTGCGTGCAGCGGTTATGTTCCTGAGCCCTGCATGCATCGATGTATGCAAGCCTATTCCACCTCCTCTCTTCCGGCCACTTCCGGGTTGCGGCGATGCGCGTGTGCATGGTCGCACGCTGATTGGATTGCGCGTAAATTGCTCGTTGCCTGTGTTGGGATGACTTGGTGCTAAGATGCTGGTTAATTTCCAAGGGAACTTTTTTTTTTAGAAAGTCACAACCAGACGTGGGGAACTAAAGAGAAGGTTGGAAGATTGAGAAACTGAGCAGAGCTGAAATGGGCATGCAGAGGGGGTCCTTATGCCTCTAAACCCTCGGGGTGTGATAGGACAGCTGTGGAAATCGGTTGTGCAACGGATTTTTAAGTATTCCAACCCGTGTGCGGGAATGCTATGATGCAAAAGTTCGCAGTGTTTCCACATCGTCTGAAACTTCTCTCTGTAGGAAACGGTCCTGGAATGAAGGAACATTATTCAGGGTCTCGAGTTTGTTCATTTTAAGGGGTGGGGGGCTGAGAGAGATCTCTGGGAAGGATGTTGCCTTGCAAGCCGTTCTTCCGTCTCTCCTGCTCTTCCCTCTCCCTTCCCAAACTTATAGGACAAAGGTGCCCCCCCTTCATATGATTGCCCTTTGATCTTGCTGTGTTGCAATTTCTGGATTGATGGTGTTTGTCCTTTTTGGCAAAGAGACGGCAGCTGGTCTGCCGCACCACCCTAGATTAAGAGCACCGGCGGTTTTTGAGGCTAGGAGTGCCGCGTGCCTTTTTACCCACATAAAATCCCCCTTCCTTTGTTATCTTATTTATTGAAGACCTCTGCATGCCCTCTGTCATCCTATTTAAGTGTCCAGGGCAGCAAACGACCGATTGTGTCGCACTCCAAATAGTCGTACCTTGGTTTTTGATCAGCCTAGTTTCCAAACATTTTGGCTCCTGAACGATCGAAAGCCAGAAGTGAGTGTTCTGGTTTTCAAACATTATTTTGGAAGCCGAACGACCGCCGGGGCTTCCACAGCTTCCGATTGGCTGCAGGAGCTTCTTCAGAATCTCCTTGATTGTAACTAAAACAGGATTTGACTGGCATCTTTTGCAGACCTGCTAGGGGGTTGAATCTGGAACCTTCGGCATCCAAATCATGTGTGCTGCCCTCAACCCCTTTCCCAAATGATTATCCGAGACCCTGTTGTGGGTGCTATTCAAAAGTTGAGCCGGCAATTGCAGAAGGCAGGGACTTCTCGGTGGTAGCCCCAAGTTGCTGTAGAACAGGCACCCCCAAACTTCGGCCCTCCAGATGTTTTGGACTACAATTCCCATCTTCCCCGACCACCGGCCCTGTTAGCTAGGGATCATGGGAGTTGTAGGTCAAAACATCTGGAGGGCCGCAGTTTTGGGATGCCTGCTGTAGAATGTGGTGTAGAAAGAGGGCAGAATTGTGTTGCAACATGAGTATAGCCTTTATGGATCAGACTTAAAGGCCCATCTGGTCCAGCATCGTGATCTCGGTCGCCAACCAGTTGCCCAAAGGTTTTGATGTTGTGTATTGGCCCGTCACTCGCCCTTGGCTGTGTTTTTTGTAAGCTGTGTTGGGTAGCATTGATATTCACATTTGCCACAAATTTGCAAGCTCCCAGTCTGTTGGGCCATTGATTGGCAGGGCTGTGTGTTTCCCAAAAGTGTCACATAAATGCAGAATTGGCAACACGAAAGAAGCATCTTGAGAACTTGACAATATGCAGCAAGTTTCCAGTCCTCAGTGTGCGAATTAGAACCTCTAGTGGCCATGGGGATGGGCTGCATAGTACCCCTTTTTTTGCCTCCCTTGCTTGAATTTTGCAAAGTTGTGCAAAGTTTATTTAAGTTGCATGACTTGGGAATTGAACTCTGCTCCCATGGCACTGAAAGGGACACCGCTTCTCAAAAGGCATGCCTGCTTGCTTAGTCGCATAGCCTCTCTTTCTCTCCCCCCTCCCTTCCGCACGCTCTGGTATCTAGCGTGAGAATAAGTCCTGCCTTCCGACTTTAAACTTCTCAAAGTCGCCCGAGTCCCCTAATAAGCCTCTGTCTTTGCAAACTAAGGAACCATATGTGTGGTGGTCAGGGGGCAGGGGGGAAGAGAACTGCAGCAGCACAAGACTCTTTGCTCTCCCTCCCTTCCTGCATTCGCGGGAGGGAGGAAGATTATCAAGGTAACAATCACTTTTCGTGCAATTGGCAGATCCTCTGCAGGCGTTTAGAGATGCCTCTGGGCTCTGCAGCGCTGCCCACGCCCAGCACCTGGTGATTTTAGTTAAATAAGTCTCTTCAAACTTGAACTGTGAATGATTCTTACTTTTCAAAAAAGAAAAAGGGGGGGGGAGAATTGCAATCCACTCCCTCCCTGCATTTTTGCCTCTTTTTTCTTTTAACCATTCAGTTAAAGCACTCCCCACCCACTCCTACCCCCAAAAAATAGAATCCTGGAAACCATATTGTGTTTAGGGTGTCGGGAGTTGTAGCTCTGTGAGGGGTAAACTACACTTCCCAGGGTTCTGGTTTTGGGTGCTTTCATTGTGCCTTTACTGTGTGGTGTACACCATGGGTAGGCAAACTAAGGCCCGGGAGCCGGATCCAGGCCAATCGCCTTCTAAATCCGGCTTGCGGACGGTCTGGGAATCAGCGTGTTTTTACATGAGTAGAATGTGTGCTTTTATTTAAAATGCATCTCTGGGTTATTTGTGGGGCATAGGAATTCGTTCATCCCCCCCAAAAAATATATATAGTCCGGCCCCCCATGAGGTCTGAGGGACAGTGGACTGGCCCCCCTGCTAAAAATCTTTTGCTGACCCCTGGTGTACAGTCTTACCCTGTTGGTTGCCTCTCTGCTTTTACCCTCTTGAGGCATATCCCCCGCCTCAGGCAGAGAAAAGGGCGTTGCTCATTTGGGCAAGGGAAAAAGAGAGATAAGGCCAGACGTGCCTTTCTCGTCAGCGCCAGCTTGAAAAGGGGATGGGGAGAGAGAACCGGAGTGAAATTTGCAACCAGGCTCCTGCCCTAGTGCAGCTCAGGAGCTGCCTTTTTAGCTTGTGACCCACCAAGGCGTCTGCCGTCACAATCGAGCCTCACGGGGCTGGTTCCCTGCGGCGAGTAGGGATCTCCTGCCGGCGACCCACACCTAGTTGAGCTTCTGTGAAATGTGGGAAGGCAAGAGACTAGGTTTGAGCTTCTCCCTCCATCTCCTTGCTGTGCCAGGATTAATGCCGTTTTATAGGCAGTGCGGTTTAGTGGGCAGTGTGTCTGGTGCCCATTGGGTGAAAGGAAGGGAGGCCAACAGTAGGTGGCGCCAGAGCCAACAGCAGGCAGAATCAACTAATTCCAGTTTTGTCCCCATCCTCCCTGCTGATTTCTGCAAGGGCAGCATTGAGACTAAGGGCGAGCAGGAGGTTGGCTCTGGGGAGACAGGTGTCCTGCCTTGGACATTTTCAGAACTGGAAAATACAGCATTTAAACTCATGTCAATGACGCTTTTATCTGGTGTTTTCCTAATCGGGTGTTTCTGTTCTAATATTTCTGACTGTTGGGAGAGAAGCAGCTTGAGGTTCCCAATCCCATGTGATTTAGGGCAGCGGAAACTACAGTCGTACCTTGGAAGTCGAACGGAATCCGTCGAACGGAATCCGTTCGACTTCCAAAATGTTTGTAAACCAAAGCGCAGCTTCTGATTAGCTGCACGGCTTCTGATTAGCTGATTAGCTGCAGCCAATTGGAAGCCCCATCAGACATTCGGGTTCCAAAGAACGTTTGCAAACTGGAACGCTCACTTCTGGGTTTGTGGCATTCGGGAGCCAAAACGTCAGAGTACCAAGGTGTTCAGGATCCAAGGTACAACTGTATTACTTTTCCAGAAAACCAAGACCACTGTCTGCATCAATGTCCTTTAGGGTCTCCAGCTGGCAAAAACCTAAATCGTTTCCCTTTCTTTTTGGCTAGAGCAACCCCCGCCCAGCATAACCCTAATGAATGGCGATGGCCTGCACGAGAACCACAACGATGAGACCAGGCAGAACGGCCACGAAGAAACAGACCACGCAGACGATGGGAATGACCAAGAGGTTATCGTCATCCAGGACACCGGTTTTACGGTCAAAGTCCATGCGCCGGCAGTCGAACCTTTCCCCCTTCAAGTGAGTGTCTCTGGAAGTACTTGTGGTCTAAATCTCCTTGGCTGGCCCCCTTCCTCTCCGCATGTACAAACTGGGACTGCTGTGTTTCATTGCTATTGCTGTTATTGCCTCAAATCTGTCTTCCCCTCTAAATTATGCTGGGCTACAATTCCCATCAAGGGACGCGGGTGGCGCTGTGGGTTAAACCACAGAGCCTACGGCTTGCCAATCAGAAGGTTGGCGGTTCGAATCCCCGCAACGGGGTGAGCTCCCGTTGCTCGGTCCCTGCTCCTGCCCGCCTAGCAGTTTGAAAGCATGAAGTGCAAGTAGATAAATAGGTACCACTCCGACGGGAAGGTAAACAGCATTTCCGTGCGCTGCTCTGGTTCGCCAGAAGTGGCTTAATCATGCTGGCCACATGACCTGGAAGCTGTACGCCGGCTCCCTCGGCCAGTAAAGCAAGCTGAGCCCGCAACCCCAGAGTCGTCCGCGACTAGACCTAACGGTCAGGGGTCCCTTTACCTTTCCAATTCCCATCATCCCTGACAATCGTCCATGCAGGTCGGAGCTGATGGGAGCAGAAGTCCAACAGCATCTTGGTCAGTGTTTCCCCAAACTCAGGCCTCCAGCTGTTTTTTGTACTACAGTTCCCACCATCCCTGACCACTGGTCCTGCTAGCTAAGGATGATGGGAGTTGTCGTCCAAAAACAGCTGGAGATCCAGGTTTGGGAAACCCTGATCTTAGAGGGTATTGCATTGGGGAAGGCTGCCTTGCATCCCGAGTGCCTAACCAGATATGCCCCCATTTTGGCGTTTGTGCTGCATGCCTGTTGGGTGCCTCTAAGTGTCCTCAACTTGGTCAAGAGCTCAGGTGAGTGAAAGAGCAAGCAGATCTCTGAGGGGAGCCCATCTTCTGGAGCCAGGGGGTGGCTATCCTGCAGGTGGATCTGGCCCGCCAACCCTTAGTGGTAGCTTAGAAGAGACTTAGGCTTTGAGCCTGGAAAGAGTAAATATGCAGGTTTGGTCTTCATATGGGACAGCTGCATATTCCTGCATTGCAGGGGGTTGGACTAGATCAGGCATCCCCAAACTTCGGCCCTCCAGATGTTTTGGACTACAATTCCCATCATCCCTGACCACTGGTCCTGTTAGCTAGGGATCATGGGAGTTGTAGGCCAAAACATCTGGAGGGCCGCAGTTTGGGGATGCCTGGACTAGATGATCCTCAGGGTCCCTTCCAACCCTGCAATTCCAGATTCTATGAAACTAAGCTTAAAGCATCTCAGTTTGACTGCATCCATCTGAGGAACGTATTGCCCTGGCTGCATTTGAACATACTTCATATTCAGAATGAAGAATGGGTATTAAATTGAAACAGTGCTTGTGGTGATAATAATAATAATAAATAAAAAATGCATCGATTTTGTGTGGGTACATGTTTGGACATCTGGAAGGCTCATGTGAACTTATAGGTTTACGATCCATGCATTGCTGATAGTAACTGTTTAAACACACCTACTAATGATAATAGTAGTAGTTGCTTTATTTACACCCTGCCCATCTGGCTGGGTTGCCCTGGCTACTCTGGGCAGCTTCCAACACATATAAAACAAAAACAAAAACACCCTTCAATCTGATCTAATACAAAAAGTCACAATAACTTTAAAATAAGAACAACTTATATCAAATAAAGCAATATTCCATAACCCATTGGAATATAATAGTAAACAGTAAAATGAAATACCAGCAAATAATAATTAAGCAGTTTACACTTACGAGCTACAATAAAGAACTGCTAAACTATAAATTGAGAGAATTAACGGCAAGTCTCAATGCTTAAAATACCGTGTTGGTCTGAGTCGAAGCAAAATAAAAAAAATCCTTCAGTAGCACCTTAAAGACCAATAAAAAAAATTCCTTCAGTAGCACCTTAAAGACCAACTAAGTTGATCTTCAAAAGTGTGCATGCACACGAAAGCTCATACCAAAATAAAAGAATTTTTTATTTTGCTTAAAATACTGCAAAACATACAAACCACGTGAAAGGATCAAATTGAGGAACAAGGACACACAACTTATAAAATTATCGCTGAGCTCCTTTTCTCTCTTCCCAGGGAGGGCAGGGAGGAGAACGTCAGTGAAGCAGCCTTTGCAAGGGAAACTGAGGCACACACAGGGCAGAGGGAAGAATTGCTTTCCTCTTCAAAATGCTGCTTCTGCTGGTTACAAAATAAGCTTAGATTAGCAAGTGTCCTGCTTCTGCAGCAGCAGCAGCTTACTATAAACCACCTCCGATCTGGGAGCTTAACCTGGTCAGTCTGGGTGGCCCTTGTCCGGTGATAGCATTTATCAGGCAATTCCTAGCAGGGTTCTATTTTTATTTGTATTTTTTGGTGGTGGTGGTGAGAGGAACAGTCCATTCCAGCATCCCTGGGGGACGTGCGGAGGGCTCGATACACAGCCTCGTGGCACAGGCAGCCGAAACGTGAAAAAGCAGCCGGGGGGGGGGCAGGCAGACTGTTTTGTTGTATGCAGTCTTTTTTTGTTCCCAGTAGTGATGGGCCCTAGGTAAAGGTAAAGGGACCCCTGACCATTAGGTCCAGTCGTGACCGACTCTGAGGTTGCGCGCTCATCTCGCATTATTGGCCGAGGGAGCCGGCGTATAGCTTCCAGTTCATGTGGCCAGCATGACAAAGCCACTTCTGGCAAACCAGAGCAGCACATGGAAACGCCGTTTACCTTCCCGCCGGAGCGGTTCCTATTTATCTACTTGCATTTTGACGTGCTTTCGAACTGCTAGGTTGGCAGGAGCTGGGACCAAGCAACAGGAGCTCACCCCGTCGCGGGGATTCGAACCGCCGACCTTCTGATCAGCAAGCCCTAGGCTCAGTGGTTTAACCACAGAGCCACCTGGGTCCCTAGAACCCCATAAAAGTGCAGTCAAACTGTGCATTCAGGAGCATAAAGTAGGAAGGCAGTATAAGGACCCCCTGCCATTTGGGGGGCGACTGTGGGGTTGCTATGGACTGGTGCAGGGGTCAGCAAACTTTTTCAGCAGGGGGCTGGTCCACTGTCCCTCAGACCTTTTGGGGGGGGGGAAATGAACGACTTCCTTTGCCCCTCAAATAACCCAGAGATGCATTTTAAATAAAAGGACACATTCTACTCATGTAGAAACACGCTGATTCCCAGACCGTCCGCAGGCTGGATTTAGAAGGTGATTGGGCCGGATCTGGCCCCCGGGCCTTAGTTTGCCTACCCATGGACTGGTGAGTGGTTTTTTGTGTGTGCGTGGGTGTACAGTCATACCTCAGGTTACAGACGCTTCAGGTTGCGTGTTATCGGGTTGCACAACGCGCTGAAGCCAGAAGTACCAGAACGGGTTACTTCTGGGTTTTGGCGCTTACCCAGAAGCGCTGAATCACAACCCGCGCGTGCGCAGAGGGTTGCGAACACGCCTCCCGCACGGATCACGTTCGCAACCGGAGCGTCCACTGTATTTTTCAACATGCCATTGACGCAACAGTAGTGCAAGAATTGGTGGTGGGTTCGTACTGGGCCATCCACATATCACTCTAGTTTGTTAGTGGTTCTGCAGTGCTTTCCCAGTTTTACAGAGGGGCACTTGGGTGCTGTGGTGCAAGAAAAGTGGGAACCAGAAAACAAAATAAAACAAAAAACTCTGGGGTATGTACCAAATGGAAGCGAAGCAGTGTGCCTGCACCGAAACATTTGCAGGTACAAAGTGGCATGGGTTGCAAATCTGTGCAAAACTGCCTGGATGCGACCATAAACACAAACCATTCAGAATGCACCATAAAGGAATGTCTGGCGCAACACCTGTCTGTGGTTAGAGCCCCTGCTTTGCATGCAGAAGGTTCCAGGTTCAATCTCTGACACCTCCAGGACCAAAAAATAAATAAATGTTCAGGGAGCAGGAGATGGGAGCAGATCTCTACCTGAAAACCCCTTGGCAGTGAGAACAAGCAGTGCTGGGCAAGAGGGGGAAATGAAACAGGGTCTTCTCACCGCTAGTTCAAAGCTTTAAGGAGAAGAGAACATAACTCTTCTTCCCTTTTAATTTTTAAAATATTTTATAAATGACCTTCCCCTCCAGGGAAAACCTTCTTAAGCAAAAAAAAAAGTCTTCAGTAGATTCCTAAACATCCTGACACTCAACACCTACCTAATTTCAACTGGGAGCTGATTCCAGAGGGCTGGAACTGCAACACTAAAAGCCCATTTTTGTTTTGTACAAACTAAGTGCACCTTAATAAGTTTGTTGTTCTTGTTTCATGTGTGATGAACCTTTTTTGTAAGCTGGTTTCAGTTGATACCGTTCTTCCCTTTATAAAAAATAAGTATATGTAATCTATGTGTTCTGGCTTTTTTTAAAAAAAAGGTATCCCCCCAAGAGATGGTCCAGGAAATCCACCAGGTGCTGATGGACCGCGAGGACACCTGTCACCGAACGTGCTTCTCCCTGCAGCTGGACGGCAACGTCCTGGACAACTTTGCCGAGCTGAAAACCATTGAAGGGTTGCAAGAAGGCTCCGTGTTAAAAGTAGTTGAAGGTAAAACTTGGGAGAACGTTTGCTGCCTCAGACGCGTGGCAGGAAAGTTCTTAAACAGGGGGCTACCCATAAATTGCAGGTAGGGAGACTGTCGTGCCCCAGATGCTGTTGGAATAAACTCACAGCAACTGATGGCAGCTAACAGATTGAGGTTTAATCTTGACAAGACAGAAGTACTGTTTTGGGGGGGACAGGGATCGGGCAGGTATGGGGAACTTCCTGGTCCTGAATGGGGTAACTGTGCCCCTGAAGGACCAGGTGTACAGCCTGGGAGTCATTTTGGACTCACAGCTGTCCATGGAGGCGCAGGTCAATTCTTTGTCCAGGGCAGCTGTCTATCAGCTCCATCTGGTACGCAGGCTGAGACCCTACCTGCCTGCAGACTGTCTCGCCAGAGTGGTGCACGCTCTAGTTATCTCCCACTTGGACTACTGCAATGCGCTCTATGTGGGGCTACCTTTGAAGGTGACCTGGAAACTGCAACTAATCCAGAATGCGGCAGCCAAACTGGTGACTGGGAGCTGCTGCCGAGACCATATAACACCGGTCCTGAAAGACCTACATTGGCTCCCAGTACGTTTCCGAGCACAATTCAGAGTTTTGCTGCTGACCTTTAAAGCCCTAAACTGCCTCGGCCCAGTATACCTGAAGGAGCGTCTCCATCTCCATTGGTCAGCCCGGACACCAAGGTCCAGCAATGAGGGCCTCCTGGCGGTTCCCTCCCTGCAAGAAGTGAGGTTACAGGGAATCAGGCAGAGGGCCTTCTCGGTAGCAGCACCCACCTGTGGAACGCCTTCCCTTCAGATGTCAAGGAAATAAAGAACTATCTGACTTTTAGAAGACATCTGAAGGCAGCCCTGTTTAGGGAAGTTTTTAATGTTTGATCTTTTATTGTGTTTTTAATATCCTGTTGGAAGCCGTCCAGAGTGGCTGGGGAGGCCCAGCCAGATGGGCAGAGTATAAGTATTATTATTATTACTTATTTGCACCCCTTTCCATTAGTATCCTCTCAACATGAGGCTATTATTATTAATTAAATTTGTGTACCACCCATCATTCAAAGATCCCAGGGTGGTTTACAACATACCCAGAGCCTCTCCATCCCTACTCTCTCTCGATTCACGCATCACTTTCCCGCATCCATTTACACACCCACATTCCCAAATACGAGCTCCTGCTTCAAAGCTCGTGCTCTACCAATTTTCCACGGACCTTATAGTGCCCGGTAAGGTTTCATCAGTTGTAAGGTCTAGCTGACTTTGTCTGGAGGAAAGAAGGCTAAACTGCCAGCCGCTAAGCATTGCACAGAGACTGGGGGGGGGGGAACTGTGGAATCTTCAAAAGGTTATTGCACACATATATAAGTTAATTGGGATGCAGGTGGCGCTGTGGGTTAAACCACAGAGACTAGGGCTTGCCGATCAGAAGGTTGGAAGTTCGAATCCCTGCGACGGGGTGAGCTCCCGTTGCTCGGTCCCAGATCATGCCAACCTAGCAGTTCGAAAGCACGTCAAAGTGCAAGTAGATAAATAGGTACCGGTACAGCGGGAAGGTAAACGGCATTTCCGTGTGCTGCTCTGGTTCGCCAGAAGTGAGCGCCGCAACCCCAGAGTCGGTCACGACCCTAATGGTCAGGAGTCCCTTTACCTTTATAAGTTAATTAGCAGGGTTAGCTTAAACCAGGCATCCCCAAACTGCGGCCCTCCAGATGTTTTGGCCTACAACTCCCATGATCCCTAGCTAACAGGACCAGTGGTTGGGGAAGATGGGAATTGTAGTCCAAAACATCTGGAGGGCCAAAGGTTGGGGATGCCTGGCTTAAACCAAACAGTTAGAATTAAATTCAAGGAGAAATCAAGGATGAACTAATGACTGGAATAATGAAGAAAATGCAGGGTCAGAAATTAATACAGTTAGGGAACCTCAAGAGAGAAGAAGTCTAACTATTCATGTATATTGTAACGTTGGGTTTGTATTGTTAAAATATCTTTTAAAAACTGAAAAAATATTTTTTTAAGAACAACCTAAGGGGCCGCACAGCCATGCAACAGACCTTGGCCCAGCCATCTGCGCACACTGAGCTGTTCCTCCTTAGGCAACCTGCTTGTCTACTATGCTGGGCAGGGAGAAATGTGGAAATGCAGCA
Source organism: Zootoca vivipara (assembly GCF_963506605.1). Taxonomy (NCBI): domain Eukaryota; kingdom Metazoa; phylum Chordata; class Lepidosauria; order Squamata; family Lacertidae; genus Zootoca; species Zootoca vivipara. Next base: position 9,198,521 of record NC_083290.1, on the reverse strand, counting down.
GAGATAGCAACGGACTGAATACACTACAGGCCAGATTTGGCCCAGAGTCTCATAGTTGCCCACCCCTGATATAAAGACGGTTCCTTCAAGCCCTGCCTTGTAACTCCCTTGGCCCACTTGTGGAGTATTACTTCACTGCCAGGATTAGCAGTGAAGTCCATAGCTGCCAAGTTCTCCCTTTTTTAAAGGGAAATTCCCTTATGCTGAATAGGCTTCCTCGTGAGAAAAGGGAAAACTTGGCAGCTATGGAAGTTGCTGCCCACAGAGGAGAAATCCCAAAAAGGAAGCCTACTTAAAAGCCTCTTTTCACATAATATTTTCCTCCTAAGTGCATACCTAGGACAGAATGGTTAGAGACAGTCACGGGGGCCCCAAGGTCACCCAGGTTAGCTTGAAGACTGGAGGGAGCTCTTGAACCCAGGTCCTACCCAACACTCTTCAGCCAGCCATAAGTAAGAAACCCATGGCCATTGGTTCTTCTGGCTGGGGCTCATGAGGGCTGGAACAGAACAACATTTGGAGGTCACAAAGGTTGTGGGGAGGCTTGAATTTAACATTGCTGGGCTAGGGCTGTAGAAACCTGCCTTCACGTCCTCCATGGGTCAGCCCAGCTTCCCTCGCATTCTTCAGAAAGTGCAGCCCCAAGAGCTGGACACGGGGCTCCATATGAAACCCGGCATGCTCCTCAATCCTTTTTTTCTCCTTTCCCTTGCCCCTTCTCCTTCTCTCCTTGCAACCCCCAAACCTTCCCAGAACCCTATACAGTCCGAGAAGCTAGAATACACGTCCGCCACATCCGAGACCTCCTGAAGAGCCTCGACCCCTCGGACGCTTTCAACGGCGTCGACTGCAACTCCCTGTCATTCCTCACCGTCTTCACCGAAGGGGACCTTGGAGGTACGCAAGAGAGAGGGGGGTGGGTCGCGGTTGCCCTGATGCTTCTGTTTGGGGGAGGCGGTGCTTTGCTTTGTGCTCCTGTGGCCTGTTAAGCAAGGTCGGGGTTTCTTGATCGTGGGTCTCCACAGCTGTTTTGGGACTACAAGTCCCATCATCCCTGACCCACTGGTCCAGCCAGCTAGGGATGATGGGGTTTGTAGTCCAAAAAAAAACACCAGCTGGAGACCCACAATGGAGAAAGTCTGTCTTAGACCAAGGGGGGGGGATGTGTTGGGATTTGACTAGATGCTAGGAGAATATGCATTTATTAGATATTATGCTTCCTTCCTCACTTTAGTGAGTTCAGCAGAGTTCCATCCCTTTGCAGCTTAAAGGCAAGTTTGGATAGGCTAGTTTTAGCTTTTAAGTATATTGGTAATCCTGGATGTTTTAAGGCAGGCTGGATTTTCCTGGCATTACCCCTCCCCTTCCTTCACCCCTTAAAATATAACATTTACTCAGTATAGGTCTTGAAGACTATCAAGATACAGCAACTTGGGGCAGGCAGGCTTAAAATGCGTAATGGGTTTAGTAAGACATACAAAAGTCTAGCTTAAAAATGGACTCTGAGCTGGAGCTCAGTTACAGATGTTCTCACGTTGCAGACATAGTTGGAAAGAGTTTGCGCCCAGACAGGGAGGAGCATCTATAGTTAACACGCTCTTCCTGTCAAGACGCAAAGCCTAAGTGACCTCATAGAGTTCCCTCTAGCACAGGCATCCCCAAACTGCGGCCCTCCAGATGTTTTGGGACTACAACTCCCATGATCCCTAGCTAACAGGACCAGTGGTCGGGGAAGATGGGAGTTGTAGCCCAAAACATCTGGAGGGCCGAAGTTTGGGGATGCCTGCTCTAGCAAGTTTACAGGACAGTTCTGTGAGCCTCAGCCCCTTCTCCTTCACATGCCTATCTGGCAAAGCATGAATTGTTGGTTTGACTGCAACAGATATAGAAGGAACGTGTTTGTTTCTTAAGGAAGTGCATTCTGGCATGTAAGCTCTCGCCTGTTCTCTGAAGGGGCATAACTCAAGTTCCGGAACAAGGACTGAGAATTGGTAACCTTAGGGGGCTGCTAGACTCCCAGCATGCATCAACCCAGGCAGCACTGGATGATGGGAGTTGTAGTCCAGTATCTTCTGGAGAACTGCAGGTTTCCCACCTCTTGGAACTAATGCAGGTGGCAGGGAACCTTTGGCCCTCTGGATCCTGCTGAACTACAACTCCCAGCAGCCATAACAGGCATGGCCAAAGGCAAGGGGGAATTTCCCACCTCTTAGGACAGGCTTCCTCAAACTTGGCCCTCCAGATCAGGGGTCAGCAAACTTTTTCAGCAGGGGGGCAGTCCACCGTCCCTCAGGCCATGTGGTGGGCTGGACTATACTTTGGAGGAAAAAATGAACAAATTCCTATGCCCCACAAATAACCCAGAGATGCATTTTAAATAAAAGGACATATTCTTACTCATGTAAAAAAAACACTGATTCCCGGACCGTCTGCAGGCCGGATTGAGAAGGTGATTGGGACACATCCGGACCATGGGCCTTAGGTTGCCTACCCCTCTCCAGATGTTTTTGGCCTACAACTCCCATGATCCCTAGCTAGCAGGACCAGTGGTCAGAGATGGATGGGAATTGTAGTATCAAAACATCTGGAGGGCCAGGTTTGAGGAATCCTGTCTTAGGAGTAAGCATTGGGTGTTTTAAATCAGGTTCCCGAGAATGAGCTTGTGTCATGAAGCAAGTCTCCAGGCATAGGCAAACTCGGCCCTCCAGATGTTTTGGGACTACAACTCCCATCATCCCTGACCACTGGTCTTGTTAGCTAGGGATGATGGGGAGTTGTAGTCCCAAAACATCTGGAGGGCTGAGTTTGTCTATGCCAGGCATCCCCAAACTGCGGCCCTCCAGATGTTTTGGCCTACAACTCCCATGATCCCTAGCTAAGAGGACCAGTGGTCAGGGATGATGGGAATTGTAGTCCAAAACATCTGGAGGGCCAAAGTTTGGGGATGCCTGGTCTATGCCATACGTCAGGAATGCTTTGATGGTGTTTCCTGCTTGGCGGGGGGTTGGACTGGATGGCCCTTGTGGTCTCTTCCAACTCTATGATTCTACTCTAGACCCACACCCAGCCCCAGTGCAAAAAAGGAGAAGGTGACGATTTCACTTCTCCCCAGCAAGCGTGCCTCTTGATCGTGCTGACTGCTCTCCTGTCCCCCTGTGCTTTGTTCCAGACAGCGGCAAGAGGAAGAAGAAGGGCGCAGAGTTGGAGCAGATTGACTGTACCCCTCCTGAACATATCCTTCCGGGGAGTAAAGAGCGGCCCCTCTGTCCCCTTCAGCCTCAGAATAGAGACTGGAAGGTAGAGTCCTAAGAACTGAGCAGGGAGAAGCACTAGGCTTGCCCCACCTGGGCCTCCTCCTTCCCAAAGGCAGGACATCCACCTGCCTGCCCCCTCATGCCCCCCAGGTGATCATAGCTCGGTGGCAGAGCATCTGCTTGGTCCCAGGTTCTGTCGCCAGCTAGAAGGCCTCCCTGGCTGAAACCCTGGGGAGTTGTGGCCCGTTTCAGTGTATCATAGGAAGGGGACCCTGAGAGTCATCTAGTCCAACCCCCTGATTGAATCATTGCCAATATCACCTGATTGGCTCTCTAAACACTCATGCTCATTGGCTACATTCAAATGAAGGAAAGCTGAGCAATTGTACTTCCTTTTTCTGGTTATTTGGCAAACCGTTTGATAGAATACAGATAATTCAACAAACTTTGTTCCATTACATTCTTCATTGAATTATCTTCCCATTGATACATAATTTTACGGTATTACTCCAAAAAGAAGTGGTGTTATGAGCCATCAAACCTCAGAAAGAACACTTTCCCCCAGAAGGTTTCCACAGTTTTGGCCACTAGTGTATATAGCAGTAATTCAAAGCTAGAGTGCTGGGAGACAGGTGTTCTAGGGTCGCCTGCTCCCTGAGAAGCTAGCTTTCCACATGCACACACCTCTTTCTTTTCCCATTGCCCCACGAAGCCTCTACAGTGCCTAAAAGTGTTGACAATGAGTGGCTGGAATCCTCCTCCCGGAAACCGCAAGATGCACGGAGACCTCATGTACCTGTATGTCATCACGATGGAAGATCGCCATGTGAGCATCACGGCCTCTACCCGTGGCTTTTACCTCAATCAGTAAGTGGCTAGATGGGTTTGATTTTTTTAAAAAAACCAAAACACCATTCATATAAGGTACATATAAAATCAGGACTCAGGTATGCCTAGGGCTTGCCGATCAGAAGGTCGGCGGTTCGAATCTCCGTGACGGGGTGAGCTCCTGTTGCTCGATCCTTGCTCCTGCCAACCGAGCAGTTCGAAAGCACGTCAAGTACAAGTAGATAAATAGATACCACTCCAGCGGGAAGGTAAATGGCATTTCTGTGTGCTGCTCTGGTTCGCCAGAAGCGGCTTTGTCATGCTGGCCACATGACCCGGAAGCTGTCTGCAGACAAACGCCGGCTCCCTCGGCCAATATTGTGAGATGAGCGCCGCAACCCCAGAGTCGTCTGCGACTGGACCTAATGGTCAGGGGTACCTTTGCCTTTACCTTTACCTTTATGCCATGACTGCAGCCAGGATTGTTTTTGCTCAGAAACGGAAATATTTTCAGTACCAACCCAAGGTAGGAGTGGCAGACTAAACTAATGGATGATGCCAAACATATGGGAGCAATAAAGGAACCAAGAGGGAAGAAAACTTGATCGAAGACTTGGGGGGGAAATTGTGGGTTATTTGAAATGTTATGGTACACTTAAAAGTTCATTAGCAGGATTAACTTAAACCAAACAGTTAAAATAAATGCTGAAGGAAAACTAGGGAGTAATTAATAATTGGAGTAATGAAGGGAATGCAGTGTTACAAATTTAAAAATACAAGAAACCGCAAAAAGGAGTGGGGGAGTCGGAATGTACATATTTGCTGGAAAATACTGGACTGGATTTTTTTTTGTCAAAATATTTTTGAAACACTGAAAAATTATATAAATAAAATAAAGAGGGTCAGGACCCAGTGGTGGGGGGGTGGGGGGTGGGAACCATACAAAACCATAGAACACAGATGGAAAATTACTATAAGGGGACATCAGCTGAGAAAGGCAGCAATTCAATAAGCAGAGTCCACCATCCTGTTCTCACAGTGGCTGACCAGGTGACCCGAGAGGGAAACCTGCATGCAGGATTCAATCGCAAGAGCCTTTCTCTCCTCTTGCGGTTTCCGGCAACTGGCTTTCAGAAGCACCGCTCCCTCCCACTGTGGAGGCAGAGAATAGCCAGCATGGCTGGTAGTTTCCTCCCTGAATCTGTCTCCTCCTCTTCTAAAGCCATCCAGGTTGGTGGCCATCCCTGCCTCTTGTGGCAGTGAGTTCCGTAGTTTAAAACTGTGCTGCGACTTCTTTTGTCGACTTCATTGGATCCCCATGAGTTCTGGTGCTATGACAGAGGGAAGAGCAACTGCAGTCAAAACATTGCAAGCATAAATGTATCGCGTCCAGGATCTGTAGCATCCTGAATCGCCAGTCGACAATTAATAATAATTCCATTATTTGTACCTCGCCCATCTGACTGGGTTGCCCCAGCCCCTCTGGCCGACTTCCAACATATATAAACACATAACAAAACCTTAAAAAGCTTCCTTATACAGCACTGCCTTCAGACGTCTTCTAAAGCTCATATAGTTACTCATCTCCTTGGTACACAATGGGATTACATTCTACAGGGTGGGTGCCACCACCGAGAAGGCCCAGTTCTGTTTCCTCCTTACCTGAGGTGGGGAACAGGGCAGGCTGTTCCTTGCGATGTTCTTTGACCTAAATATGCTTCCGGCGGCTTCTCTTTGCAGGTCCACGGCCTACAACTTCAGCCCTAAGCCTGCCAACCCCAGTTTCCTCAGCCATTCCCTGGTCGAGCTTCTGAACCAAATCAGCCCAGCCTTCAAAAGAAACTTCGCTTCTCTGCAGAAGAAACGGTAACCTTCCTCTCTCCCCCCCCCACCCTACCCCAAGCCCTTGTCTAGAACAAACTTTATCCCAAACTTGGGTCTCTAGCTGTTTTTGTTTTGTTTTTTTGGACTACAACTCCCATTATCCCTAGCTAGCAGGATCAGTGGTCAGGGATGATGGGAATTGTAGTCCCCCCCCCCAAAAAAAACCCCTGGAGACCCAAGTTTGGGAAACCCTGGCCTAGAACGATGACATTTTATTGGTTTGTTTTGTTAATGTTCTTATTATGTACTTTGTGGTTTTATTCTGTGAACCTCTCTGAGATCTTCAGATGAAGGGCGATATACAAATTTTAATAAATAAAATCAATCTCGTTTCCTGCATCCTCCAAATACGAAGCCCCAAATTTCTAGCCTTTTAAGGTGGTTGGAAAGATGAGCTCGAAAATGTGGAGGGCGCCAAGGTCCGTCTAGCGCAGCCATAGAATGGTAGAGTTGGAAGAGACCCCGGGGGCCATCTAGTCCAACCCCCTCCCATAGCTTAGTGGGTAGAGCATCTCCTTTGCGTGTGAGTGGACCCAGGTTCGTCCCCCAGCATCTGCAGGTAGGACTTGGGACGGTCTTCTTGTCTGGCACCCTGAAGAGCCACCGCATGCCAGTGTAGACAACCTTGGGTGTACACAACCTAACTCGGCTGAAAGCACCTTGATCATTCATTCATTCAAGGAATCATTCATTCCTTGATCTGGAAGCAGGAGGACTAGAAACCTACCTTACTTTTGCAACAGTTTCTGCTCATTGTTTGACTCCAAACCCCAGGGTCCAGAGGCACCCGCTGGAGAGGATATCCACCCCTTTCCAAGTCTACAGCTGGACAGCCCCTCTGGCTGAGCATGCCATGGACTGTGTGAGGGCAGAAGATGCTTACACCTCAAGGCTGGGCTACGAAGAGCACATCCCGGGACAGGTAGATATGGCTTGGCTTGGGAGCGGGGGGCCTTGGCTCTCTGCTGAAACTTGCCCTTGGGGTCTCTCTGCAGTCTATGCGTTCCTCAAGGACCACCTCTCTCTGTGTGAAACGACCCAGACCCTGAGATCATCATCTGAGGCCCTTTTTTGTATGCCTCCTCCCCGAGAGGCCCGGAGGGTGGCAACACGAGAACGGGGCCTTCTCTGCAGTGGCTCCCAGGGCCGGTGCGTCCATTTAGGCGAACTAGGCAGTTGCCTGGAGCGCGTAAATGGAGGGGTGCAAACCCCCGCACCACCACCGCCCTCCCACGGCGTGCGCTCGCGCTCCTCCCGCCTATGGAGGTCCTATGGAGCGCGAGCCAAAAGGAGAGCTCTGCGCCCTCCCGCCTATGGAGGGGACGCTGTGAGCTCCGCAGCGGCTGCAACGAGCGAGCGGTGGTGGCGGCGGCGCCCGTAGCTGAAGCCTTCAGCTATGGGCGCTGCTGCTGCTGCTGCCACTGCCGCTCGCTCGCTCGCTCACAGCAGCCGCCACTGAGGAGCTCAAGCATGCCCTCCATAGGCGGGAGGAGCGCTAGCACCTCCCCTGCTGGCTCCCTACCTGTGGAATGCTCTCCCCAGGGAGGTTTGCCTGGTGCCTTCATTATATATTTTCAGGCGCCAGGCGGAAACGTTGCTCTTCAACCAGGCCTTTGGTTTATTCATACCCTACAGCCTTTTAAATGCTTCTGTGAGAAGGGGCTGTTCTTGTTTTGCTTTAATTATTTACCTGTGTTTTATTTTGTATTCTGTGAACTGCACTGAGATCTTTTGATGAAGGGTGGTAAAAAAATTTAATGAAGAATAACAACAACAACAACAATTTGACACATTAACCATCGAACCACCCTTGGCTGTCTTACTTTTTAAAAAAATTAAACCTTAAAAGAACAAAGAAGAACAGCATATAGAAATATACATGAAATATCAAGCTTTTTTTTAACATAACAATTAGAGAAGAAAAAAGAAAAGGAGAAAAACTTCCGATTTTTACTTTTTGATATCTAGCACACACTTGCCATGGCTGGAGGCGGGGGGGGGGATGTTTCACTTCAGCATCCGTTTCTAGTCCTCTTGAGGGCAGAGGAAACGTATAATAATTAAATCTAAACTGGTCCTGTGTGCATCTATTGTTATTATTTTTATTTTATTTTCCAATTTATAATTCGCTTCACAGCCAAAAACTACCAAAGCAGTGCATAATAAAATGAGATAAAATTCAAAAGATTACTGAATCAATAAACTAAAAGCAATACAACAGTTTTTGCAACCGTACAGTTAATACTCCATTAAGTGCCCAGGTCGCATTTCAGGAGAAGCCTTCTTAAACAAAAATTTGTTCAGTAGCCACCTAAATAGCAAGACACCAGACCCTTGCCTAACTTTAGCTGGTAACTGTTTCCAGGGGGTCTCGAGCTGCAACACTAAAAGCCCAATTTCTAATACAGTGGTACCTCTACTTACGAATGTTTCTACTTACGAATGGAGCTCCGTCCGCCATCTTGGATGCGGTTTAGATAGGATTTTGTCTACTTACGAATTTTTAGATAGGGTTGCTTCAACTTACGAATTTTTTTCTCCCAATGCATTCCTATGGGATTCGACTTACAATTTTTTTCAACTTACGAATGTGCGTTCGGAACGCATTAAATTTGTAAGTAGAGGTACCACTGTACATGCAAAACACCTCTTTGAGGCACGTGGTGGTACTCGGCAGCAGTGCAGTTGCTGGGCAAAGATATATGGGGCCTCTTAGTCCCCTTTTCATCTCATCTAGAGAGGGCAACATCCTTGCAGGTTTTCCATCTCTCTCTCTTTCCCAGGCTAAAGTTGTGATTTCATGTAATGCCTGTTATCTCTCCTTCCCCAATCTTCCTTTCAGACCAGAGATTGGAACGAAGAGTTGCAAACAACCAGGGAACTGCCACGCAAAAATCTGCCAGAAAGGCTGCTGAGGGAACGTGCAATCTTTAAGGTAACCTCAGACTCTGCTAAGAGGTGGCCCAGAGAGGACTAGCAAGATTCTAGTCCTCATTATGCAGCCAAGCATGAGCACAGCTTCAGTTTTCAGTTTCCTGCTCCGTAATTGGAAAAGGGAGGTTGGAACAGGGTGCCCTGTGATGTATGAGTGAAGGAGGGGTGGATAACAAATTAAACTGATAAGGATTTGTTCAGAGTTGCCCAGGTGGTGTGTTGGGGAAGACACACACTGCAGCTGCAAGCCTCCTCAACACATAATTTCATTCATTCATTCTGTTTCTATGCCACTTTTTGCTCACACATACCACAAAGCGGCTTACATACAATAAATGACATTAAAGGCCAAGGACCAGGAGAAGTTAGCTTCATGCAGGCGTAGTCTCAGATTGCTTGGGAGGAGGGGATTTAGGCAGCTGTGGGGAGGTGGGGGCCTTCAATCTCAGCAACGACTATAGCTCCCATCATCCCTAGCTAACAGGACCAGTGGTCAGGGGTGATGGGAATTGTAGTTCCAAAGCAGCTGGAGGGCCAAGTTTGGGGACGCCTGATGTAAGGTATTAAAAAAACCAATGAGAAATAGAAAATAATTATATTAACGTTATATTTACCAATGGCTCACTCCTGTCCACTGCTGCTCTGAGGTCGGCGAGCGCCGTCTCTCCTGGTGGCTGACCATCTCCCATGACTTTGCCTCTCTGCCCTTGCAGGTCCACAGCGACTTCACTGCCGCGGCGACGAGAGGCGCGATGGCGGTCATTGACGGCAACGTGATGGCCATCAACCCCAGCGAGGAGACCAAGATGCAGATGTTCATCTGGAACAACATCTTCTTCAGCCTGGGCTTTGACGTCCGCGACCACTACAAGGACTTTGGCGGGGACGTGGCCGCTTACGTGGCCCCCACCAACGACCTAAACGGGGTCCGGACGTACAATGCGGTTGACGTGGAAGGGCTCTACACCCTGGGCACGGTGGTGGTGGACTACCGGGGCTACCGGGTGACGGCCCAGTCCATCATCCCCGGCATCCTGGAGAGGGAACAGGAGCAGAGCGTCATCTACGGCTCCATCGACTTCGGCAAGACGGTGGTCTCTCACCCCAAGTACCTGGAGCTGCTTGAGAAGACCAGCCGGCCCCTGAAAATCCAGAAGCACGCGGTCCTGAACGACAAAGGCGAGGAGGTGGAGCTCTGCTCGTCGGTGGAGTGCAAGGGGATCATCGGCAACGACGGGCGCCACTACATCCTCGACCTGCTCCGCACCTTCCCTCCCGACCTGAACTTCCTGCCCGTCGACGGGGAGGAGATGCCCGAGGAATGCCAGAAAATGGGCTTCCCCAAACAGCACCGCCACAAGCTCTGCTGTCTGCGGCAAGAGCTGGTGGATGCCTTCGTCGAGCACAGGTAACTCTCCCCACCGCCCAGTATTTAAAGAGTTGTGGAGTAGGAAGGGATCCCGAGGGTCATCTAGTCCAACCCACCACCACCACCACCGCAAAGCTGGGCTCGAACCTGCAGCCTTGGTGTGATCAGCACCACACACTCTCTCCAACTAAGCTATTCAGGCTTTTTGCATCGCTGCCCTAGGTTTCTGTCCGGGGTGTGTGTGGTGAATGACCTCGTCGGCCTGGGGGCCGCATTCCTTCTTGGGCAACCTTCCAGGGGCCACATGTCAATAGGGGTGGGGCCAGAGGCAGATGTGGGCGGAGCAATGGAGTTGATTTTTGGCTTAGTACAATAAGTTGCGTTTCAACCATGCAAGGGTTATGAGAATTCAGCCAGGGAAAAGCAATTGAGTTTGATCTGGAGCAGGCTGGGGAGGGGTATAAGCTAGAGGAGAGTGGGAGCCCCAAGGTATTATTATTATTATTATTATTATTACTACTACTACTACTTATACCCCACTCATCTGACTGAGTTGCCCCAGCCACTCTGGGCAGCTTCCAATATAATAAAAGCCCAGCAAACGTCAAACATTAAAACCTTCCCAATGCAGGGCTGCCTTCAGATGTCTTTGGAAAGCTGTGTGTTTATCTTCTTGGCATATAATTGGAGGGTACTCCACAGGGCGGGCGCCACCACCAAGAAGGCCCTCTGCCTGGTTCCCTGTACTGCTTGATATCTCGCAGTGAGGGAACCACCAGAAGGCTCTCAGCGCTGGACCTCAGTGTCCAGGCCGAACAGGGGGGTGGAGACGCTCCTTCAGGTATACTGGGCCGAGGCCATTTAGGGCTTTAAAGCTCAGCACCAACACTTTGAATTGTGCTCAGAAATGTATTAACTGCTGTGCTTATGATACGAGGTGTCTGCTGAAATAGTCTGTGGAACAGACACAGGATTGGACGTGAAAAAATTTTCAGCGCCTTCAATTGTTTTCTTATGTGTTGTATTATGGAAGGGGAGGCTGTGTAGTTAAGATACTTTTCAGTACTGTCAAGTAAAGTTTTGAGTTTGAATGTTACATATCGAACATACTTCATTTTCTAGCTTCCACCCGCTGAGTAAACCAAATTTTAGTCCATCGGCAGTTGAGCAGCGGGATCTCTTCAGGTATTTTTTTTGCAGCGTGAAAAACTAACACGGCAAACATTTGGAGCCAAACATGCCCAGTCCAACCCCCATTGGTTTTAGAGCTGCATAATGTTGGGTTGTAAGTTTTCGAGGGCATTTTCCAACTCAACTGTGGTTGGTTCCCAAAATCCTACATCATCACAAACACACACCCCAAAGTTTCTAGCCCTCGTGATGGACGCTTTGAGGGCTGTGTATAGCCGTTGCTCCAAACCAACAAGGGATCCACTGTGGTACAGTGCCACACCTAGGACCTGGGAGATCTGGGTTCAAGTTCCCACTTGACCATGAAGCTCACTAGGTGACCTTGGAGGGGCTAGTGGCTGCCTCTCAGCCTTGCCTACTTTGCAGGGTGGTTGTGAGGATACAGTGAGGGAGGGGAGAGACCCCTGCACCCCACCTTAAACTTCTTGGAGAAGAGCAGGCATCCCCAAACCTCCGCCCTCCAGATGTTTTGGACTACAATTCCCATCATCCCTGACCACTGGTCCTGTTAGCTTAGGGATCATGGGAGTTGTAGGCCAAAACATCTGGAGGGCTGCAGCTTGGGGGTGCCTGGAGAAGAGGTTGTGCTAGAAATAATGATATGTGTGTTCTTGCCACCCCTTTTGCTGCTTCATCCCTTCTCTCTTCCTCCCTCTCCTCGACAGGTATCTCATGTTCATGAAATTGGCAGCGCTGCAGCTGATGCAGCAGAAGGCCCTCAAGCAGGAGGCGCCCTCCCCTCTGGAGAACGGCGAGAGCCCCACCTCCTCCTCCTCCTTTCCCGAGAACGGGGTGGAGGACGGCGAGGAGAAGCCCCCCTCGGACGACGGCAAGATGGAGGACAGCGTCGCAGGGTTGGACCAGGTGAAAGAGCTCACGGAGACGATTGCGTCGGACGATGGAGCAGGTAACTTGGTGCACTCTCCCACTGGGACCACTGCCACCATCCCAAAAAGAGGAAGACCCCCCCCTTCATGTGCATGAAGAAGCCCTTCCATTCATAAGAATGGTTTGGGGTTTTTTGCTGGATCTGAGGTAAACTGCATCTGAACCTGTAGGGGGTTGGACTGGATGACCCTTGTGGTCTCTTCCAACTCTATGATTCTAGGATCCATTTGGCCGTCAGACCTCGTAGCTGTGCATAGTTCGTCTCCTCCATGCATTTGTTTGCTTGCCTTTTTAAAGGCAGGTACAAAGTCATTTGATAGTAGAGTTCCTTCGGTTACATAACCCCACCACCACCACCCCCAAAAAACCTTGCTAGCCCAAATCTCCCTCGTCTCCTTTTGGAGAAGTACGTCAACGCAGGGGCGTAGCCAGGATGAAAATCAGGGGGGGGCAAGGGGCGGGGAGCAAGGGGCGGGGGCGGGGCCACATCGGAGCAGCCCGAAATCGGGCTGCTCCGACTCCCTCCTCCCCCTCTGCGATAAGAGGGACGATGGGGAGCCAGGATCAGCCCGAAATCGGGCTGCTCCGACTCCCTCCTCCCCCTCTGCGATAGGAAGGGACGAGGGGGAGCCAGGATCAGCCCGAAATCGGGCTGCTCCGACTCCCTCCTCCCCCTCCACGATCGGAAGGGACGAGGGGGAGCCAGGATCAGCCCGAAATCGGGCTGCTCCGATCCCCTCCTCCCCCTCTGCAATCGCTGGGGCAGGTGGAGGGAAAGCCCCAGAGCCGCGCAAAGCGGTTGCCTGGCTTTCCCTCCGCCCGCCCCACAGCCAGCCGGCTAGAAGGGACGTCTCCCTTCTCCCTTGCTGGCTGTGGGGCGGAGGGAGGGAAAGCCAGCCAAACGCTTTGCGCGGCTCTGGTGCTTTCCCGCCGCCCGCCCCACAGCCAGCCAGGGAGAAGGGAGACGGCACCGGGCGGGCAGTGGGGCGGGCTGGCCAGTGGCCCTGCTTCTAGGGGGGGGCAATTGCCCCCTCCTGCCCCCCCTGCCTACGCCCATGCGTCAACGTTTGGATCGTTTTGGTTGTCCTTTTCCTGCTCTACAGCTTTGAGTTGGGAAGAGGGGGAGCGGCACCAGAACTGGACACAAAAATTCCCAGGCAGATCCAGCATTTGTATAAGGACATCATGAAACTGGCAGGCTTTGGGTTTTTCCAGTTGAACCTTGAAGGTCACACTTTGCCCACCTTTACAGTTGCGTGTCAGGAACCTCCAGCCTGTCAGCCTGCCTTTGCCCACTACGGGGTCCAAGTTGGCCAGTGAGGCTGTTCTCCCCCCCTCCCACTTGTGACATCATCTGATGGGTGGGGTTAAATTTTGCATTGGCTACGTGTGACATTTACCCAGAATGGACTCAGCGCTCATCAGCTGCCATCACTTCTCCTCCTCCTCCTTTATCATACAGTGGTACCTTGGCTCTCAAACTTAATCCGTTCCGGAAGTCCGTTCCAAAACCAAAGCGTTCCAAAACCAAGGCGCACTTTCCCGTAGAAAGTAATGCAAAATGGATTAATCCGTGCCAGACTTTTAAAAACAACCCCTAAAACAGCAATTTAACATGAATTTTACTATCTAACGAAACCATTGATCTAAGGCTAAGCAATGTACTGCAGTCACACAATCAATCAATCAGTAGCTGAACTGGGTTCCACACAGTCACAAAAACAAACAAAGAGTCGCAAAAACAAAAATGCAAAATAAATAGCAAAAACAGACAGACCTCAGCTTAACACTCAAAACAGAAGTGTAACACTCAAAACGGAGCACGTTCAGCTTCCAAAAAAAGTTTGCAAACCTTCCAGGTTTGCAGTGTTTGGGTTCCAAGTTGTTTGAGAACCAAGATACCACTGTATTTTATATCACCCTTTACCTGCAGGTTTCAGGGTTGTTCAAATGATAAAATCACATCATCTGCTGAGCAGAGTTTAAATCCTGCTCAGGTCAGCAACGTTCCATGCAAAGCCCTTCCTGAATCAATAAGGAAATTTGAAAGCTCTTCTTAAAATGGAAGGGGGGGAGGTAGTCTTCATTTTAGCAGCTGCTTTGTGATGTCATGGGGTTGACAGGTCAGCAGCCCCTCCCACCTGTCAAATTTGGCCCCTGAAGGCCGATCCCAATAAGGATGTGGGTCGTGACTTGCATGCTTAGCTCAGTCGGTGGAGCGCTTATTCATCTCAGGGTCGTTTGTTCAAGCCCCACGTTGGGCAAAAAGATTCCAGGGGTTGGTTGGACTAGATGACTCTTGGGGTCCCTTCTAGCTCCACAGTTCTATGATTCTATGAAGCGGAAAGTGTTCCCCACATTTGCTCTGCAACCCACTTTGTCTCCTTTACCCAGTGGACCCCAAAAGCCGGGAAGTGATCCAGAATGCTTGCAAAGCGGTCGGATCCATCAGCAACACGTCCTTCGATATCCGGTTTAACCCAGATATTTTTTCGCCAGGTAAGAAGGAGCTTCAGGTGTGGTAGGAGTCCTTTGCAGCACGTAGCCCCTTCCAAGTGTTTGACCCTTTTGAGTTTAGACATTTGCGTATTTTATTTTGGACACTTAAAAAGAGTTGCTTTGCACACAGAAGCTCCCAGCTGTTAATCCACCCAGCATCTCCAGTTCTGTATTTCCCCCAGTGCATCTTGAGCCCGTCTTTCTTGTCAGCGATGATCAAAGCAGCTCCTAAGCTTGCAAGAAACAGTTTCTGTGAAACAGGAGGGAAGAACCACGTTACGCCCTCTTGAGCTCCTTGGAGGAAAAGTGGGGTGAGAATGCTATAATCAATAAATAATTCAAAATTATAGGATCCGCAGCAAGTTTATATGCAGAGTAGGTAGTGCCCTTGAAATAAATGGACCCCGAGTTAGTCATGTCCATTATTTTCAGGGGATCTGTTCTAAGTGGGACTAACATTGAAGTACAACCCCATTACTTTGAGCATCATTAAACCAAGAGAAGATGGCGCACAAATAAACTGACATGGGTGGATAGCTCAGTTGGTTAGAGCGTGGCGCCAAGGTTGCAGGTTCGATCCCCGTATGGAACAGCTGCATATTTCTTCGATTCATTCCTGACCACTGGACCTGTTAGCTGGGGGTGATGGGAATTGTAGTCCAATAACAGCTGGAGACCCCAGTTTGGGAAACCCTGGACTTAGATCAGGCATAGGCAAACTTGGCCCTCCATATGTTTTTTGGCCTACAACTTCCAGGATCCCTAGCTAACAGGACCAGTGGTCAGGGATGATGGGAATTGTAGTCCCAAAACATCTGGAGGGCCGAGTTTGCCTATGCCTGGCTTAGATGATCCTCAAGGTCCCTCCCAACTCGTAGAATTCTGTAATGGCTTGAAACCATGTTAAGCAATCTGTCTGGATGAATTGACGGCTCCTGACAGGACCAAAAGTGGAAGGTAGGTATCAATTCCTTCAAGGAGCTCAAGAAGGCCTGCATACTTCCCCCTCCCCACCCCCATATTTTTATCCTAACAGTGAAGTAGCTTAGGCAGAGAGAGTGAGTGACTGGCCCAAGGTCTCCCACTGAGCTTCATGGCTGAGTGGGGATTTGAACCCTGGCCTCCCAGGTCCTACTACAGCCCTTTAACCACTACACCATACTAGTCCTATCTTACTCCTGGGCAAATGGGAGTGGCGGGGCTGCTGTGAGCCCCATGATTTCCATATCGTGCATTCTAAGCTATGGTTTAGTAGTGCAATGTGTGAACGCAGGCTGCTCTCTGACCTGCTGCAGGAAGGCTCCTAGCTAACCATCCTTCCCCCAGTGTAACATTGGAGGGAGGCAGCTTTGGCCAATTCTGAGAGGTGCATTTCCCCCCCCCCCCAAAGAAATCTTGCTAACAGAAATATATGCCATAAAGGCAACTCTCAGCTTAACACAGCAGTTACATTAATAATAATTAAATTATTATTATTATTATTATTATTATTTATACCCCGCCCATCTGGCTGAGTCTCCCCAGCCACTCTGGGCGGCTCCCAATTGAATATTAAAACAATACAGCATTAAATATTAAAAGCTTCCCTAAACAGGGCTGCCTTCAGATATCTTTTAAAATTAGGATAGCTACTTATTTCCTTGACATCTGATGGAAGGGCATTTCACAGGGCGGGTGCCACTACCGAGAAGGCCCTCTGTCTGGTTCCCTGTAACCTCACTTCTCGCAATGAGGGAACCACCAGTAGGCCTTCGGCGCTGGATCTCAGTGTCCGGGCTGAACGGTGGGGGTGGAGACATTCCAGGGATACCATACAAAAGCCAAACTCCCATCTAGTCAAAACACATTAAGTTCAGTGGCGGATGGGATTGCCAAAGCCTTTTTTTTTTCTTCCAGACACCCACCCCCGCTTTTTAATATTTTTAAATTCAAATTTGTTCATTTAAATTACACGCAGGTAGTGTGCATGTGTGTGAAACTCGGAAAACTAGAATATCGTCAAAAAGTTCATTTATTTCAGTAATGCAACTTATTATTTTTTCTTTTTCTTTTAATTTTTACAAATGCTTTCTTTTTGGAAATTCCACAGTAATAAAACAAATAGTTACAATAATACAAAAATAAACATCGCTATTACATTTCATTAATTACATTCCATTTGTAATTGACCCGCCTAACGACAAATAATTACAATTACAACAAATAAAGGCTTGACATATCTTGCTTTGCATGTCATGCATCTATCTCATATATGGGTTTCACCTTTTAAGTTGCATTACTGAAATAAATGCACTTTTCGACGATATTCTAATTTTCCGAGTTTCACCTGTACACATGCAGATATATATATATAGTCCTTTTCCCAGCTGGCTGATCTTCCAGCTTCCTTTTCCAGCTGGCTGATCTTCCTTTCCTGTTTTCATAGGGGTCCGCTTTCCAGAGTCCAGCAAAGAGCAGATTCAGGATCAGAAGCGGTTGCTAAAGGATGCGGCGGCTTTCCTGGTGTCCTATCAAATTCCAGGCTTGGTGAGTGAATTTGTGCCAGAAGGAAGAGGAGAGAAGAGGGTGGGGGAGCAGTCTTTAAATAGGAACGGCATAGGAAATGGCCTTATACTGACCCCCAGGCCCTCAGTCCATCTAGCTCAGTATTGTCCGCACGGACTGGCAGCAGCTTTCGACCAGAAGACTCTCCCAGATGTCTGGAGATGTCATTGCAGATGGAACCTTCTGCATGCAAGGCAGAAAAGCCAGGCTTGCTAAGTTCTGCTGTGTGTGTGGTTTTTTTCCCTTCTTCCTTGGCAGGTGAAAGACTGTCTTGACCACACCATGCTCCCGATGGACGGCGCCACCTTGGCCGAAGCAATGCACCAGCGAGGCATCAACATGCGCTACTTGGGCAGAGTGGTGGACTTCATCACCAAAACCCCTGGCCGGACTCAGCTAGATCACATCTATGTAAGCCTCAAAAGTTTTTTTAGTTTTCCCCCCAACTTCTAATTGCCACTTAAAAATAAATAAATGTTGCTGTTGTTTCTTGAGGGTTATTTGCCCTGGCAGAGATCCAGCTCAGATAATTTGCCTTTCATGAACCTCAGCTTTAAAAAAAAAAGCCCACATATATTAGGGCTGCCAATACATCCAGGATTTTCTGGGTACGTGCTATGGCGCTGTGGTCTCTTGGGCTTGCGATCAGAAGGTTGGCAGTTCGAATCCCTGTGATGGAATGAGCTCCCGTTGCTCTGTCCCAGCTCCTGCCAACCTAGCAGTTCGACAGAACACCAGTGTAAGTAGATAAACAGGTACCGCTCTGGTGGGAAGGTAAACGGCATTTCCGTGCTCTTTGGCACTCGTCACGGTATCCCGTTGTGCCAGAAGTGGTTTAGTCATGCTGGCCACATGACCTGGAAAGCTGTCTGTGGACAAACACCGGCTCCTTCGGACTGGAAGCAAGATGAGTGCCGCAACCCCACAGTCGCCTTTGACTGGACTTAACCGTCGAGGGTTCCTTTACCTTTTCCCAATGTCCGAGATTTTCCAGACATGACCTGGATTCGCCCGTCAGAAATAGTGTCTGGGTGGAAATTTCTAAAATCAGTAAAAATCTCCGGGGAAACCCAGGCATATGGCAACCCATGATGGGAACGTTGATTTTTGTCGAATTCCCTTAAAAATAGCTTTAGAACTTCATTTTTATTTTTGGAGGTTTTGCAGAAAAAAAGCTCAACAATTACTCGAACATATATAAACACGGCCTCCTCTTGTTTGTTGTGATCAAAGGCGTTGTTCTGATTCCTTCAAATATTCCCTTCACAAAGCCCAGTTGGTTTTCTTTCAGTGTGTGTGTGTGTGTATGTGTATGGGCTTTTGTGTTTCCCAGAGGCATCTGCTTGGCTATTGTGAGAACAACAGGATCAGATGGGCCACTGGCCAGATCCAGCGGGGCTCCTCTTTCTAGAACTCAGTTGGACAAAATGTAGTTGTGTTATGAAGAGTCGCAACGAGGGGTGGAAGATCTGCCCTTCCAGCTGTTGCTCCTGTCAGCCACAGTCAGCGTAGCCGCAGGTACAACTCTCACAAGCCCCAGAGGTCAGGGATGAGGGGAAGTATAGTCCACCAACGGGGAAAGTGTGCATGCACACGAAAGCTCATGCCTATGACAAACTTAGCTGGTCTCTAAGGTGCTACTGGAAGGAATTTTTTTTTATTTTGTTTCGACTATGTCAGACCAACACGGCTACCTACCTGTAACTATAACATAAGCAGTTGTCGGCATCTGTCTGTCTCGAGAGAGAACAGAGTTCACCTCTGGAGGTGACGTCAGCCACAGTCAGCATAGCCGCAGGTACAACTCCCACAAGCCCCAGAGGTCAGGGATGAGGGGAAGTATAGTCCACCAATGGGGAAATTGACGTGCAGGATCATTTTCTTTTTTTTCTACAATAATCTTTATTTAGTTTACATATCCAATAACCAATATCAAAATTACATTTCGCATACACCGCATTTTCTTCATCTTTGTGTATACATATCAAAAAAAATCCCAAAAAAGGGGGGAGAGAAAGAAAGAATTTTAAAAAATCTCCAAGAAGGGAAAAAAGAAAAGAGGGGGGGGGCAATGAACATATCCATAGAACTGATATTAATACAAATATTAAAATTTGACTTCAACCCTACCTTCATTCGCCTGTTTTAAGGTCTTGCTTTAAACTTGCACAGTTTAACATTCTTCATGCTTAAAATCATAGATCCACTATTATCGATATCTTCACAATCATGTAAAAATTCTATTTTCATGCTTATGTCACTCCAATCATTTTCCACATTGGTGGACCATAGCTCCCCTCATCCGTGCCCTTAGGGCTTATGGGAGTTGGAGTCCAACAACACCTGTATGGAAACAGGTTTACAGTGGTACCTTGGGTTACAAATGCTTCGGGTTACAAACTCCGCTAACCCAGAAGTAGTTAAGAACTTTGCCCCAGGATGAGAACAGAAGTTGCGCAGCGGCAGCAGGAGGCCCCGTTAGCGAAAGCGCGCCTCAGGTTAAGGACAGTTTCGGGTTAAGAACGGACCTCCGGAACGAATTGCGTTCATAACCCGAGGTACCACTGTGTAATGGCAAACGGTAAACATTAGTGAGGCGACACAGGCTACATCCACAATACGTGCTTAAAGCAGTATTATGCTACATTAACAGGCATTGTTTTCCTCCAAAGAATCCTGGGAACTGTAGTTTGCTTAAGGGTGCTGAGTGTTGTTAAGAGATTCCCTATTTCCTTCACAGAGTTAACCACTTCCGGAGTGGTTTAACAGCCTGTCCCTCTTTACAGGGGACTCTGGGAATTGTAGGCCTGCGAGGTGAGTAGGGGGGATCTCTGAACGACTCTCCGCACCCTAAACAAGCTACAGTCCCCCAGGATGCTTTGAAGGAAGCCATGACTGTTAAAGGTGGTAGGATAGCGCTTGGGAGGTATAGTGTATATAGGGTTTCTTGAAGGAAGACAGTTTCGAAAGCGTAGTATAAATCTGGGAAATTGCCCCAAAGCCCACATATTTAAACCCAAACAGGTCAACTATAGCAGGCGTTGGGTACAGTCCTCTCCCGGCAGACCCTATCGACAGTATTTTTTATTCTTGAGTGAAAAGCTGGCTGCTTGAATTGTTGCAGCGGCCCTGTTGTTGAAATGGGCTTTTTGGGGGGCCTCGGGAAGGAACGTTCCAGAGCACCAAATGCCGAACTCGGAAAGAGTTTGTCAGCGTCGACGGTGCGAGTGATGTGTTTGTCTCCCGCTTGACCTGTCGTTTGTTTCCTTGGAACAGAAAATCGGAATCACGGAACTGATCACCCGGTCGGCTAAGCACATCTTCAAGACATACCTCCAGGTACAAATCGGATTATGCAACCCTGAACATCTTCCCTTACATGCCCTCTCCTGCGCAAGGGTTGTCCCCCCCCCCTCTCTCTCCCCTCCGCCCAGCCCCGCCTTTCCTTCCCAGATCTAGAGAAGCCATTTCCTCATTAGGCTTCTTGCACAGGTTGCCTAGCAACCGGAAGTACAATCTCATTAAGGCCTAAAATAAGTGCAGGCCTGTGTGTGATTGAGGGAGAACCAGTGGCAACTTGTCTGTATGCGGTGTGTGTGTGTGTGAGAGAGAGAGAGAGAGAGAGAGAGATCCAAAAACTATTCCTTCATGGCTGAGCTTGTCTTTTTGTCTTCCGCTCTCAGCAGGAAAGGTTTTTAACGTGGCAAGTGTTTGTGTGAACTTGTGTCAGACCCGCGGCACGGTTAATGTACAGGTGAAACTCGGAGAATTAGAATATCGTCGAAAAGTGCATTTATTTCAGTAATGCAACTTCTTATTATTTTATTTTAATTTTTACAAATGCTTTCTTTTTGGAAATTCCACAGTAATAAAACAAATAATACAATAATACAAATTGTATTACAATAATACAAATTGCATTACAATAATAACAAATTGTATTACAATAATACAAATTGTATTACAATAATAACAAATTGTTACAATAATACAAAAATAAACATCGCTATTACATTCCGTTAATTACATTCCGTTTATAATTGGCCCGCCTAACGACAAATAATTACAATTACAACAAATAAAGGCTTGGCATATCTTGCTTTGCATGTCATGCATCTGTCTCATATATGGGTTTCACCTTTTAAGTTGCGTTACTGAAATAAATGCAGTTTTCGACGATATTCTAATTTTCCGAGTTTCACCTGTAGGCCTGGTGTTCCCGGATCCCTGAGAAGCGGGGGGGGGGGGGGCATTGCATAGGGTTCCTCCCTCCCAAAAATGCTTCTTCAGCGCATGCAGCCATCTGCTCGGGTTTGTTTCCAGAGCAATGACTCCTCCAAAATGCTTTGCATGCCAGTCAAGTCTCCTGGCTGCCTTCCGCAATTGTGTGTGTGTGTGGAATCCCACATGGAGCTTCTGGCCTCAGCTGGGGAGGGACGCCCACAGCGTAATAGCCCCCCCCCCCAAATAAAAAGTCCAGTTCAGTCTTTGTTTCATTTCATTCGCTTTTTGGGCAAATCTGGTCCAGAAGATGCAACTAATCATTCTAGGAGGTTTCGTTAGTTAATCAATTTACTGCCATCCCAGGTTCAAGTTCCTTCTGTTAATTCACAAACCCCCACAAAGTAGTTGTAGTACCGGTAGTAATTAATAATAATAATAAATTATTATTTGTATCCTGCCCACCTGACTGGGTTGCCCCAGCCACTCTGGGAGGCTTCCAACATTTATAAAAACATAATATGGTCAAACCTCGGCTCCTGAATGCCTCCGTTTTAGAACATTTCAGCTCCCGGACGCCAGAAAAACCCGGACGTAAATGCTCTGGTTTCCGAACGTTTTTCAGAGGCCAAATCTCCGACGCAGCTTCCGCTTGAGTGCAGGGAGGCTCTTGGAGCCAATCAGAAGCCACGCCTTGGTCGTCGAACATTTCGGAACGGATTACGTTCGGCAACCGAGGTTTGACTGTAAATAATCAGACATTAAAAACTCCTAATACAGGGCTGCCTTCAGATGTCTTCTAAACGTTGTATAGTTATTTGTCTCCTTGACATCTGACGGGAGGGTGCCACTACCGAGAAGGCCCTCTGCCTGGTTCTGTGTAACTTCACTTCTTGCAGTGAGGGAACCGCCAGAAGGCCCTCAGAGATGGAAAGTACCTTCAGGGCTGCTTGATTCCTCCTCTTCCTCAATTGCTAAGGCCTTCTGAAGGGGGTACTTTTGGTGGTCCAACTTATCCCTGTAGTTCGTCTGGCCTTCACCAGGGGATGAGGCTTTAGCATGGTAGGTCCAGGTTTGTGGAACTCCTTGCCAATAGAAGTTGGGCAGGAGCCGTCCCTGCTCATTTTAAGACGTCTCATAAAAAACGTGTTATTTGAGCAGTCCTTTCAAACCTGAGATTCTTTGCCAACCAGCTCTTTCTAACATGGTTTAAGTTTTTTATTGTGAGGTGTTCATAAACCTAGGTTCCACTGTACTGTGTTTTCAGTCGACATACCACCTTGCAATGGTTTTTTATGAAAGGGCAGTTTACACATCTTTAAATGAACAGATGACTAGCTGCGTAGTCCTGAGGGAGTTTTCCTCTGTATGTCTGGTTGAATGTCTCCCTGCCATGTAGAAGGCCTGAAGTAAGGAAAACGAAACCTCTCTGTTCCCTTCTCCTCAAATCACACACTGCTTGCGTTGGGTTTGCTCAGCAAGGTGTTACCAGGACTTTTCTTCCCGGACTCCGTTCGCATTATTTGACTTCGCTAACATGTAGCGCGCTAATGGTCTCCCTCTTTCCCTCCCATAGGGAGTGGAGCTGTCAGGCTTATCAGCTGCCATCAGTCATTTCCTCAACTGCTTCCTCAGCTCCTTCCCAAACCCCGTGGCCCATCTCCCGGCGGATGAGCTGGTCTCCAAGAAAAAGAACAAGAGGAGGAAAAATCGGAATTTGGGCGCCGCTGACAACACTGCCTGGGCCACCATGAGCCCTCAAGAATTGTGGAAGAACATTTGTTCGGAAGCCAAGAGTTACTTTGACTTCGGCTTGGAATGGTATGTCTTTTAGAAATAAAACCTAGGAAACTCACAGTTGTTGTAAGGATTGCCATCGGTCCATGGTGAGGGACTCCCGGTCTTCCACACAATATTGGACTCCAGAGCCCATCAGATTATGTCTCCATCTTGCCCGGTGCTCTCTACTTTAGCTGGCTGCAGAATGTGACTTGGGCAGTGCAGAGCTTAGGGGGTAGGGTTGTAGCTCAGGGTTAAAGCACCTGTGTCATGTGTGGAAAGGTCCCAGGTAAATCATGCCCAGGTAAATCTGGGAATGTCTCCCCTCCGAGGTCCTAATTTGAAAATGTGGATGGCTCTGGTCTGTTGCTTCCTTTTGACTCCCCCCCCCTTCTCCTTTTTTGCAGTGAGAGTGTTGACCAGGCAGTGGAAGTATACAACCTACAGAAGGTCACCCTGCTGCGTGAGATCTCCCTCAAAACTGGAATCCAGGTGGGGAATGAAGTGCACAACCTCCCAAGTTCTTCCCCCTCACTTACCCTTCCGAACACAACTTGGAAGAACATAAAGACTTTATTTTTTTAAAAGCATTTTTATCCCTTTTTATCCCACTCTTCAGCTCAGTTTCTCAAACTTGGGTCTTCAGCTGTTGTTGGACTACAACTCCCATCACCCCTAACGCTCAGGACCAGTGGGCAGAGATGATGGGAGTTGTAGTTGCAACAACAGCAGCTGAAGACCCGAGTTTGAGAAACGTCGCTTTAGCTGGGAAAGGCTCCCAAAGCAAGTTTGCAAATATCAGCGGTAAAACAGCCCCAGGCCTTAAGCTCTCGAAATCTTAAGGGCGACAGCACAAAAGGAAAAGGAACTGGGAGGGAGGAGGGAGGAATCACTCATTCTTGGTTTCTGAGCTCTTCTAGCAAACAGGAGGGACGCATTGCATTCCTGCCAGCCACTAGGTTATGCAATGCCAGCTAAGATTAATTTCTAGCTTTGCTGATAGAAACTAAATAAAAAAATCCCTTCAGTAGCACCTTAAAGACCAACTAAGTTTTTATTTTGGTATGAGCTTTCGTGTGCATGCACACTTCATCAGATACACTGATAGAAACTGTCATGCATCCCCTTCAGTTCTCTCCCTAAGAAGGAACTTTCGCTTGAGGCAGGAGAAAAGTACAGTAACCGCTGGATTTTAACCATTACTTTGCTGCTGTGCTTCAGCAGTCGTAGGTGCGGACTGAACCCAACACACCACCTGGTGGAGCCTAATCCAGTTAATTCTGCAATCTCCACAATACACTCTTAGTTTAAGACTGTGACTAAGAGGATGGCTCCCAATTGAGCTGCCCATAATGGCTGGTTCATCTGTAACTCGTGGGGAACCTTTGGCCCTTCAGATCGGCTGAACTCCAACTCCTCCCCAGCGAGGATGGCCAGCGGCCAGGGGTGTGAGGAGTTGTAGGTCAGCAACATCCGGAGGGCCAGAACGTTCCCCACATCTGCTCTGAGCCCATGGTTTATAAATTGTAGCTGGTCTTGTGAACCCAGCCCCTGGAGCTTGTTGTTGTTTAGTCGTTTCCGACTCTTCGTGACCCCATGGACCAGAGCACGCCAGGCACTCCTGTCTTGCACTGCCTCCCGCAGTTTGGTCAAACTTCGAGAACACTGTCCAACCATCTCATCCTCTGTCGTCCCCTTCTCCTAGTGCCCTCAATCTTTCCCAACATCAGGGTCTTTTCCAGGGAGTCTTCTCTTCTCATGAGGTGGAGCTTAACTATGGTTTATAAATCATGGTTAAAATGAGATAGTGGACTAGGCTTTCTGGTTACAAGCCTCGTTTGGTCACCAATAACCATGGCTCACTATTATGTGCAAACCCAAGCTGCCGCCTTAGCTATGGTCAAGGAGCCGTCACCACCCCACAGCTGCTGAACTGCAGTCAGTGGGGTCAATGAGGGTCAGTAGTGGGGGGGGGTGAGAACTCCTGGGTGGGGTGGCAGCAGAAACACAGATGCCAAAAGGGGGCAGCATACCCTGCATAGTTCCTCAGATGAAAATGTCCCTGTTATCATTGGAGGGTATTAAAATCTATTTTTGAGAGAGGACTTTACATTTTCTTTTCTCTTTTTTTTGCTTAGATATATATCATATTAAAGTTTTACAATCATATATCCGGTGTTGTTCTGGGAGTACCCAGGGGTACGCATACCCCTAAACATTTTGTGAATCTTCGTACTGCATTCATTTATTCCCGATTTGAACTATAAAATGGTGATTTTTCTGGAGTCAAAATGAGAGTACCCCTAAACATGTTTTTAAAAGGGGGGGAAGCACTGCACATATCCAGCATACAACATAAAAACAAGATTCCAAAGAATCTCCTGGACTTCCCTCCTCCCCCTTGTGGGTCCTATTGTTAATAATTTCCTGCTGCATCTTTTATAGTAATTCAAATCTTTTATCTCTCAGTTATTTCCAAAATTCACCATTAAACTGCAAGTGCTACTCCAATCCTACTAACGATGTTAGCTGTTGGCAATGGTTTTTAAGATAAATTATAAAAAATTTCTCCATCCCTTATTAAAATTTTGGTCTTCCTGATTTCTAATTCTTCCATTTTTGCCTTTTCGGCACAATCCATCAACTTAATCTTCCATTCTTCTCTGGTAGGGACTTTTATCTTCTTTCCATCTCTGGAAAAGTTTAGTTAGATTAGTTTGCTTTTTATTGCATTGTATTGTGGAAAAGCTTCCAAAAAAAATATATGGAAGCAAGCAATAGCAGCGCTCAGGATCAGCCTTCATTGGGAACACTGCTTGTCGATAGCCACCTTAAACTGTGGCGTCCAGAACCCATACGCAGGACTCCCAATTGGGGTTGGACCGAGGCATCATTAACAACTGGCTTTTCCTTTTCTCTTAGGAAAGGTATGGAAGCATTTGTGTGTCTTTGTGTTTCAGATCCTTCTGAAAGAGTACAACTTCGATAATCGCCATAAGCCAACGTTCACAGAAGAGGACATCCTCAACATCTTCCCAGTCGTGAAGCACGTCAACCCCAAAGCCTCGGACGCCTTCCACTTCTTCCAAAGCGGCCAGGCGAAAGTGCAACAAGGTATCACTTGCAATGTACTACTGGCTGTGAATTCGGTTTCGAACCAAGGTGGATAGGTCCTAGGGGTGCGGGGTGGGGGTGGGGGTTAACCTTGGCAGCCCAGGGACTCTTATAAGCCGGATCCTGACTTCTGGAGAAGTTTAAAAATAAAAAAATAAAAAACAAAAGTTTACCCAAGGCGTGTGGCAGGGAGAGAGGAACTTACTTTACTACATCCCTACGGTACAGTCATGGGGGGCTGGTGCCCATTGGAAAGGGTAGGGCGGAATGCAGGGAGCCCAACACTAGGTGGCGCCAGATCCAGCAGCAGACGTGGCCATGTAATTTGTAGAATTGCAGACATCAAAGGGGCTGCAACGGTCTTCTAGGCCAGGGGTGGCCAACTCCCAAGAGACTGCAATCCACTCCGTGTTAAAAACTGGCAGTGATCTACCCCCCCTTTTTGGGGGTTCAGCTCAAAGTTGTTGAGCTTTTTTTTAGGAAGGAAGAAGGCCCATGGGGGGGGGGTTCGGGTCAAAGTTGTTTGAGTTTTTTTCAGGGAGTAGGTAAAATATTGAGCTTTTTTAAGGGGAGCCACAGTTGTTCAGCTTCTTTAGGGGGAGCCAATGATCTACCAGTGATCTACCGCAGACGTCCAGTGATCTACCTGTTGGACATGCCTGTTCTAGGCCAGCCCCCCTGCAATGCAGAAATGGCTTGCCCAATGTGGGGCTTGAACCCACAACCCTGAGATGAAGCTCCACCAACTGAGCTATCCAGCAACAGTTGTCCATTTCCTCCTCCCTGCTGAGTTCTACAAGTGGGCAAGATGGAGACAAAGGAGGCGTCTCCCCTCCCCGACTGGTTGTAAGCACCAAGGTGGGGGCAGATTGAGAGGCGGTGGGGCCAGTGCTCCATTTGCACTGATAAAACCAGCCTCCACTGCTTGCATCTTCTGCTGTCTTGCGGGACATCTTCGGGAGAAGAAAAGGCTAAGGAGTAAACAAACAAAAAAACTGGAGTGAGTCTCCAAGGCGGATGGATGGCGCCTTGTACGCCTGCCTTCAGCAGCTCCTGCAGCCAAGCTGGTGCCAAACGTATTGCTCTGCTTTCCTTTGGACCACATCTGTGAGGCTGAGAGGAGGGTCTTTTCATTTGGGCTTCCATATGCACTGCCCAGGCTTGCATCCCGGAAAGGTCACTTTGCTGCTGCTAATGGTTTTGACGTCACCTCCAGAGGTGCACTCTGTTCTCTCTCGAGACAGACAGATGCCAACAACTGCTTACGTTATAGTTACAGGTAGGTAGCCGTGTTGGTCTGACATAGTCGAAACAAAATAATAATAAAAAATCCTTCCAGTAGCACCTTAGAGACCAGCTAAGTTTGTCATTGGTATGAGCTTTCATGTGCATGCACACTTTCCCCGTTGGTGAACTATACTTCCCCTCATCCCTGACCTCTGGGGCTTGTGGGACTGCGGCTATGTTAACATAACACCAGTCTTGAAAGATCTACATTGGCTCCCAGTACGTTTCCGAGCACAATTCAAAGTGTTGGTGCTGACCTTTAAAGCCCTAAATGGCCTTGGTCCAGTATACCTGAAGGAGCGTCTCCACCTCCATCGATCAGCCCGGACACTGAGGTCCAGCACCGAGGGCCTTCTGGCGGTTCCCTCGTTGCGAGAAGCCAAGTTGCAGGGAACTAGGCAGAGGGCCTTCTCGGTGGTGGCGCCTGCCCTGTGGAACGCCCTCCCAACAGATGTCAAAGAGGAAAACAACTACCAGACTTTTAGAAGACATCTGAAGGCAGCCCTGTTCAGGGAGGCTTTTAATGTTGAATAGATTACTGTGATTTATTTTTCTGTTGGAAGCTGCCCAGAGTTGACTGTGGCTGACAGGAGCAACAGCTGGAAGGGCAGATCTTCCACCCCTCGTTGTGACTCTTCATAACACAACTACATTTTGTCCAACTGAGTTCTAGAAAGAGGAGCCCCGCTGGATCAGGCCAGTGGCCCATCTGGTCCAGCATCCTGTTGTTCTCGCAATCGCCAAGCAGATGCCTCTGGGAAGCACAAAAGCCCATACACACACATACACACACACTGAAAGAAAACCCAACTGGGCTTTGTGAAGCCATGCTCTCCATTCCTGGGAA
The DNA here is from genome assembly GCF_963506605.1 of Zootoca vivipara. Classification (NCBI taxonomy): domain Eukaryota; kingdom Metazoa; phylum Chordata; class Lepidosauria; order Squamata; family Lacertidae; genus Zootoca; species Zootoca vivipara. Next base: position 9,169,882 of record NC_083290.1, on the reverse strand, counting down.
TATTTGAAGGAATCAGAACAACGCCTCTGATCACAACAAACAAGAGGAGGCCGTGTTTATATATGTTAGAGTAATTGTTGAGCTTTTTTCTGCAAAACCTCCAAAAATGAAGTTTTAAAGCTATTTTAAAGGAAATTTGACAAAACACTTCCCTCATGGGTTGCCATATGCCTGGGTTTCCCCGGAGATTTCTACCGATTTCAGATACACTGAAGTGTGCATGCACACAAAAGCTCATACCTACGACAAACTTAGTTGGTCTCTAAGGTGCTACTGGAAGGAATTTTTTATTATTTTGTTTCGCTTATAGTTAAGCATCGCCTGCAATCTCAAGAGTGCTTTTTCTTTACGCATTTCAGGTTTCTTGAAGGAGGGCTGCGAGCTGATCAGCGAGGCCTTAAACCTGTTCAACAACGTCTATGGCGCCATGCACATGGAAATCTGCGCCTGCCTTCGTCTCTTGTCTCGCCTGAACTACATCATGGGAGACTACTCAGAGGTACGGGGAGCCCTGGCCTCTCGCTGCTCCCAAATCTACCTGTGTTACGTAAGCAGGAGACATGCTTTCTTGGACTGAAGGAAGGCCTCTTTAGTCCGACCTCCTGTTTCCCACAGTGGCCAATCGGGTGCAGGAGAACAACAGATCCCTCCTGCTGACTCCCCAGCCACTGGTATTTAGAAGACACCTGCCTCCGAAACCCTGAGGGCTAACCATAGAAGTATCATGACTTTTAGCCCTTGATGGGTTTTAGACAAATTGGTGGAGGGAACTCGCCCACATCTTGTGGCAATAGGTTCCGCATGTTTAGCTCTAACATGGTGTGAAGAAGCACTTCCTTTTCCCCTCCCGAATCTCCCCCACCAATTATCTTTGTTGGATGACACCACTGGGTTATAGGCTGACACTCCTTCCCAAAGAATCCTGGGAACAATAGTTTGTTAAGCGTTCTGAGAAAGCAAGAACGAACAACTAGTTTTATGAAGCCCAAACCCGAAAACCACCTGGTGTTGGGGGGGGGGTTTGTGAGAGTCAGAGGTGGTTTTGGGTTTTCCTGGCTTTTCAACTCTTGTCTTCTTCCTTTCGTTCTAGGCCTTAAGTAACCAGCAGAAAGCAGTGCTCATGAGCGAGAGAGTCCTTGGCATAGAGCACCCCAACACAATTCAGGAATATGTAAGTAGAAAACAGCGGGGAGGGTTGAAGAATTCTGCAGCAGGCAGCTGAGGAGGCAAGGAGGAAGCGTCATGGAAACAACCCCTTGCCCACAGAAAACTAGCATGTCAAGGAGAAACCTTTTGCCTGAGGTGCTAGCTTTTGTGTTTTCTCAATGCAGGGAGATATTGAAATCAGAACATTCCAATTCCCCTTCCCATTTGCATTTGAAGTCTCCCCCCCCCCAAAAAAAAGAAATAAAATCAGCCCACTTTTCTACCATTGAGATCTGTTGGAAGTTGGTGTCAAGAGTTCTGAGTTTCTCTTTTCCCCCTGGAAGTTGGGCCACATCTGCACCAAGCACTTAAATAAACATTGTTATGCCATTTTAACAGTCATGGCTTTTCCCAAAGAATCCAGGGAACTGTAGTTTATTAAGAGTGTTCCTCTCACAGAGCTACAATTCTGATCTCCCTAGGAAGGAGAGTTGTTGGTTAAACCTTTCTGGCAATTGTAGCTCTGTGAGGGGAATTGGTGTGCCAACAACTCCTTAACAACCTACAGTTCCCAGGATTATTTGCGGGGAAGGCCTGACTGTTTAAAGCCAGGTGGGCTGGGTACAAATTAGAAATTATTATTATTATTATTATTATTATTATTATTATTATTATTATTATTACTAAAGTGGCATAATAGTTCTTTAAACATAAGGTGCAGGTGCCGCCTAGGATTGTGTGTTCTTCCCTTGGCGGAGACAGCTGCATTCTGCAACAAAACATTGCAGCGCAAAGTCTTGCCTGCTCAGGATGCAGCCTGTTCCATCCCCAGTGGCAAGCAAATTTTATCTTCTTCATCCTAGCAGTATTCCATGCCTGCTGAACACACTCTGTCCTCACCGGGTTATCTTTGAGTTCCTTCTACCCACCCCCAAATCCTAAATACGTGTATTTCTCCAAACCCTTGACGTCCCCCACTCCACCTCAGCTGCTAATACCATGGGACTATGGAACTAAAGGCATCGCAGCCCAAATTTTGGAAACAGAAGGAAAAGATTCTCGGGGGGGGCAGCGGCAAAGAGGGGTGGTTCTGACTTTGTGATTATTGTTGTTGTTGTTGTTACGGTATGTCTAAATTGTTCATCCAGATTCTCTCTTACGCCTCTTGTAGATGCACCTTGCTTTGTACTGCTTTGCAAACAGCCAGCTGTCTACAGCGCTCAACTTGCTATACCGCGCACGCTACCTCATGCTGTTGGTGTTTGGCGAAGATCACCCAGAAATGGCACTCTTGGATGTAAGTTTAGCTGTTGGCCGGCCAGGGTCTCTGGAGCCCCAGCTAAAGAGCCTGCGTGGTGGTTTCTGCGGGTGGAACACCTAAAGCTGAATTTGACTTTTCCCAATGAGATGCAGCATCCTGAAAAACCTCTGCCTTTTGCGTTTCTAATTTGGAACACAAGTTTCCTTAGCCCTTTTCTCCATTTTATCCTCACCGCATCCTTTGTAAGGTCAGTGAGGTTCAGAGAGTCTCCCAGTGAGCGTTGCAGCTGAGCAGGGATTCGAACCCAGGTCTCTACAGCCCTGGCTGGACAGTAACCACCATGCCACACCGACGTGCGGCTCCATTGTCCCACACAGATGTGACTCCCTTGGCCAGTATTTCTTTTCACTTGCCTACCTGCCTGGCTGTTCCTCGTGCCCAACCTTCCCTACCATCTCTTTCCCAGACTGTATCTCCCTATATGCATAGAAATGTAAGGTTGTCATCAGGGAAACGTCACTGGAGGATTTCTAGTCCCTTGTGGCAGTCCTAGAGTTCTTTGGGAAGAGAGAACTGCAGGCAGCTCTGTAAGGGTCTCGTAACAACCTTCAGCACCTTCACCCAACTACAGCTCCAAGGATTCTTTGGGGGGAAGCCATGACTGTTAAAGTGGTAGGAGAGTTCTTTGAATGTATGGCAGCATGGATGTGACCTCGGGTATCTAGTGCTAAGGTTGAGAGGTGGCTGAATGGAGTTGTCCCCCAGAGGTACGTTCTTCTCCCACCCACCTCAGGTAGGATCTGGGAGTGTCACAAGGTGGGATAGCTCAGTCAGCAGAGCATGAGACTCTTAATCTCAGGGTTGTGGGTTCGAGCCTCACATTGGGCAAAAGATTCCTGCATTTCAGGGGTTTGGACTAGATTACCTTCGTGGGCCCTTCCAGTTCTATGATTCAGCAGACTTGATTCTGTGCTGTATAAATCTTTTTTTAGGAATTCCCTCAATAACCAAAGGTAACAACAACTGATTGTGGGGGACGGGAGAGAGTGATATCTTCCTGTGCCTCTCGTTTTCAGATTTGATTTAAAATATTGTATGTACAGCATTGTAAGGATTATGATGATCGTTCATTTTTATGCAACGTTTCTGACAAGTTGGAAGTTCTTTTGCATAAAAATAGGGGGGTGGGATTCTGTCCCCTGCCGCACCCCTGATCACTGTGAGTCCTGTATGTGCCATGAGGGTGGATTAGGGGGCGGGCTCCTTAGGGGGGTTCTTTTGTGTGTGGGAAAGCCAGCTCTAGCACTGAAGGTCCACTTCTGGCCCTGCCTCACTGGAACATTGCTTCTGCCCCTAGAACAACATTGGCTTGGTCCTCCATGGAGTGATGGAGTACGATCTCTCCCTGCGGTTTCTGGAGAACGCGCTGCTCATCAACTCCAAGTACCACGGCGCCAAGTCTCTGAAAGTTGCACTCAGGTGAAACGCCCAGTCCTGTTGTTTGCCCAGTGGGGAGGGAGGGACTTTCACAGCTAAAATATATGCATTATATTAAGGAATACCTCTGCAAATGTGTACAGTGGTACTTCAACTTACGAACGACTCGACAACCGAATTTTTCGACTTACGAATGGGGTAATGGCCGTGAGCTTACAAATGTCTCGACATCCGGAAAAACCCGCGGCAGTTTTAGATAGGGATTTTTCGACTTACGAATTTTTAGACTTATGAATTTTTCCATTTTCAATGCATTCTTATGGGAAATTGCGTTTCCAATGGCGTTTTTCGACTTACGAATTTTTTTACTTACGAAGGTGCCTTCGGAACGGATTAAATTTGTAAGTCGAGGCACCACTGTATATCGTGACCTGCCAGCCACGGAAATGCAATTGATCAAACGTTATATGAAAGTATTGAAAAACATTGTTGAGTGTTAAGTTGGTGGGAAGGCGTCTGCCAGACCTGCTTCTGCAGCCGAATTCTCTCCCACGTGCGCGACCGCTTTTCAACCACTCGCAGAAACATCATTCTGCCGTCATCCCTTTGCAGCCACCACTTGGTCGCCCGAGTGTACGAGAGCAAAGCTGAGTTCCGGTCGGCTCTGCAGCACGAGAAGGAAGGCTACACGATCTACAAAAACCAGGTAAGGGTCCCTTGCTTTGCTTTAATACATTGGACGCCTCCTGTTTCCATTACGTATGTGCATTTGTTTAATAGTTATATACAAAAGTACTATTAAATATCTGTGTGTTTTTGGCTAGCTTGGTGAGCATCACGAGAAGACCAAAGAAAGCTCGGAGTACTTGAAATATCTGACTCAGCAGGCTGTGGCGCTGCAACGCACAATGAATGAGATCTACAAGAACGGATCCAGCGCCAACATTATGCCCTTGAAAGTGAGTTGCCCTGTGCGTAGCTGCCCAGATTGGCTTTGGCAGTAAGACGTAAGATGTACCTCTTGATTTCCCTTGTCTGAGGAGTTAAGCAGCAATGCGTAGCACACTTCAGTGTCCAGGAGTGCTGTTCAGTTTCCTCTACTGCCCCACCGCTTGGGGATTTTTACTCCCATCTCGTCACAAGAGCTCAGCCGTGGTGTTTTCCTGTCTCACAGCTGGGCATTGCTTATCTTTGCAATATCCTTGAGCGGTGGGGGTCAAGCAGCTGATTGCTGAAGATCAGCCTGACCGCTTCGCAGCTGGACAGGGACCTGAACTTGGGTCTGTGTCAAAGCCACACTGTTGATCGTATTAGTGTGTCTGTGTGTGTTTGAAGCACTGAGGGCTCTAGGCAAGATAAAAAAAACGGCTTAAGTCATTGTAGTGCAGATATGAAGCAACTGAAGTCAGCATAATGATCCTTCAGTGACTTGTTCCCTCCCCACTCAACTGAACTGCCAGGAAACAACTCCCTTCTAAGCCTAACCTGACCTAAAGGACTACCGTAGTTACAGGTAGGTAGCCGTGTTGGTCTGACGTAGTCGAAACAAAAAATAAAAATCCTTCCAGTAGCACCTTAGAGACTAACTAAGTTTGCCATAGGTATGAGCTTTCGTGCGCATGCACACAATCCGAAGAAATCTGGTGTGCATGCAAACAAAAGCTGATACCTATGACCAACTGAGTTGGTCTCTAAGGTGCTACTGGATTTTTTTTATTTTTTGTTTCTGACCTAAAGGGTTCCTGTTCTTGGAAATCGGGCTCAGAAGGGTGGATTTTCTTGCCTTCATTTCCTGTCTTTCTTCCAACCTGGAACCCAAGGCGTGGTGAACCCCGGGCTCCCAGATACCGTTCCAAGCATGTCTTTTTTTTTTAATGTTGTTACCATAGTAACAAACCAAAAACACCACCCCCATTTAAAAGGCCATAGATAAGTTTAATTAGCTAAAGGCCAGGGACAAAAGAAATGCTTTTGCCTAGTGCCGAAAGATATGTAATGAAAGCACCAGACGTGCCTCCCCGGAGAGACCATTCTACAAAAAATGAGGAGCCACTGCAGAAAAGTCCTGTTCTTGTGTTGCTGCCCTCCAGATTTCTCACGGAGAAGGCACACGAAGAAGGGCCTCAGATGAAGAGAGCAGGGTCCAGGTTGGTTCATAGGGCAGATCTGGTCCTTGAGGTATTGCGGTCCTGAGCCAGTGTTCGTATCCTCATTGCTGGGAGCCCTTCCCGGTCGTCAAGTAACCAAGTCCTCTTTGTGTCAGAAACTGTGTGTTCTGCTCACTACCCAAATCACCTTCTCCCTTTATACCGGGGAAGAGCGTTGGCTGCTTCTAGGATCCATGGTCACATTTCGGCAGCCCAGCATCTTATGTTTGCTGCTTAGAACTCTGCCTTGGTTTCTTGGCCCCATGTTTTGCTTTTATTTTGTCGGTTAATAAGCTAATCTCTTGTTTTGTTTAGTTCACGGCTCCCAGTATGGCCAGCGTCCTGGAGCAGCTGAACATAATCAATGGGATTCTCTTCATTCCACTAAGGTAAAAGGGACCCAAAACTTTGTGTATCCGACTGTCTTATCTCTCCACCACTCCAGGGGTGGTGTGTGAATGGCACTGGCTGTCACCTCCATTGTTTTTAATGGGCGCGGGGGGTGCTTCAGCAGAATTTTGAAGCTTAGGTGTAGGTTGGTTGGCAATTACAGGTCACTTCCTTGGCAACAGTTCCTTTGGCCCTCCAGAGGCTGCTGAACTACAACTCCCATCAGGTCCAGCAAGCATGTCCAACGGCCAGCGTTTACGAGAGCTGTAGATGAGCAGTAGCTGGAGAGCCAAATATTCATCCACACCTAACTTCAAAGTGCATAGCAAACTCTTCATCTGCTCTATGGTGCCGGGAGTTCCTTCCTTGGGTTATTAAGTCTTTCCTCCCTTTACATGTTCCTCTAGAACAGTGTTTCCCAACCAGTGTGCCTCCAGATGTTTTGGGACTACAACTCCCATCATCCCTAGCTAGCAAGACCAGTGGTCAGGAATGATGGGAGTTGTAGTCCCAAAATATCTGGAGGCACACTGGTTGGGAAACACTGCTCTAGAACAGGGGAGGGGGGGAAGGATTTCATCCCAGATTCCCTGCTGGACACATGGCAGGGGTGGGCGTGGCCAGGGCCAAAAATGGGTGGAGCAACTAATGCACATTTTAACACTGTATGGTAGGCTAGCACGCACACACACAAACACAACCTTCCATTCTGAAGCATTATCAGAGTTCAAGGATACATTTCAGCCAAGACGAAAACACTTGAGATGCAAGGCTGGTGAGGGGGTGTTACCTGGAAGAAGGGGGTGTGGCCAAGGGGAAGGCTCTAGAAAGGCTGGGGGGGGGCTCTAGCCTGCAGTTCCTTACCCCTGCTCCAGAAAGCACCAAAGCCACACCTGCATTGCCAAAATTACCTTTCAAAAAAATTAGGAACCAACTTTCGGTATAAGATTATCAAGGAATGGCTGGACACCAAGGAGTGGGGGTTGGAGACTGACTTGGAAGAAGGGATAGGTGAATTGAGGTAGCCTGTAAAAGCCAGAGGCAGGAGAAGGGGGAGAGAGCGGTCAGGCTGGTGGGGAGTCAAGGGCATGGGTAGGCAAACTAAGGCCCGGGGGCCGGATGCGGCCCGCGGACGGTCCAGGAATCAGCGTGTTTTTACATGAGTAGAATGTGCCCCTTTTATTTAAAATGCATCTCTGGGTTATTTGTGGGGCATAGGATTTTGTTCGTTTTTATTTTTTTCAAAATATAGTCCGGCCCCCCACAAAGTATGAGGGACAGTGGACCGGCCCCTTGCTGAAACTTTGCTGACCCCTGGTCAAGGGCTTCCCCACCTCCTCTCTTTCTCCCATGACCCAGGAGAGGATTGAAGTGGGAGGAGCAGAAGCAGCTTGGATAGGAGGACAGGTCAGGTGTTTCTGTCGTGGAAACAGCTAGGGAGATGAGCTACCTCTTGCCTAACGTCCCCCGAGCGCCCCGCTCTGCGCGCTATTCCTCTGAATTTGCTCTGCCCGCGATTGCCCAGCCTTTCCCCCTTCTCCCTCCGCAGCCAAAAAGACTTGGAGAACCTTAAAGCCGAAGTGCAGCGGCGCCAGCAACTTCAGGAGGTCCTCAAGGGCAGCGAAGAATTGGAGTCGGAAGAAAAACCCGCGGGGGAGAGCGAGCCCGAAGCAAGCCCGCCTGCAGCCACGGCTCCCTAGCTTAGGGGTCCGCGTCGGGAGAAGGCTCTGGCTGTTTGAATCTGTCCCGGGGTGGGGTATAGGGAGTTGCTCAGCCTCTCCTTGGGGGCAGCTTCTCGGCAATGTGTTTTTGTGTTGTTGTTTTTATTTTTTAATTTGCACTGGTACAATGAATACACAATGCAAAGAACTAAATTTTGAGAAATGAACCCTACCTGTCGAAGCAGGCACTGGGCACCCAAAACGGGGCGGTGCAACAGCTGCTGGTCCCCGGAGAGTCTAACTGGGGTGGGAGAATGCAGGGGTGTCGTGGGGGGAGGGGAGGGGAAGTGGGGCTGGAAAGGGGGCATGCGTGTGTGCGAGTACATTTCAATCCATTTTTACCGTGTACATAAGAGATTTAATTCCAAGTGAGGTATAATAACATTTCTCAGGTCATTTTTTTCTGTTGACTTTTAAAGGACATCTATAACTTTGCAGAAAAGGAACCCTCCCCCACCTCCCGGGCCTGGTGGTTCTTCTCCCCCCCCCCCCAAAAAAAGTTCTCCTTTTCCTTCCATCTTTTGAGGCTCAGCCCGCTGCTGCACTGTTTAGGTGATCGTGACACTATAAATATTATATATTAAATATAAATTCAGCCATATTTTTTATCTCAATGTTTTATCTTTAAGGCCTGAGCAGAGTTGGTACTGCAGAGGAAACTGTTTTGAGGAGATGGCATAGAACTTTTTGGTCTGAATTTAGGAGACAGCCATTGGATTCCTTTTAGGGTTCCTCTTTTTATTCTTTCCTTGCCTTCCCCCCCCAAAAAAAACTATTTAGATTTGTTGGGAAAGTGGGGTGCGGTTTTGTTTTTTTGCAAGTTTCATGGCCCAGGAAAAGAGATGTTGTGTGGTTTTTGTGTCCGCCTAAATTCCTTGTGCTTTGCTCCCTCTTGAGCACAGCATAAGAAACAGCATCCAAAGGGGGGGGGTATTGGTTTTATTTTTAAAAAAGAAGAAAACCAAGCCATGGGATGCCCAGCTCTGATCATCCAACTGCCCCTCATGCCAAGTTAACTGTAAAAGCTGAATTGGTGGCTTGGGGGCAGTAACTAGGCTAAGCTCATCCCATGTTAAAGTATCCCTAAAGTCTGGTATAAATCCCCCCCCTTTACCCTTTTCAACTTATACAATGGAAAATCCCTAGTGCCTATACTTTACCTCTCTCCCCACCCCTTTCTCAAAGAGTTGTGCGAATGGCATAGAACAAAAGCGCCTCGAGCTGAAGACTGCTGTCTCGAAAGCGATTGGTTCAATTGATGAGCTGAACTGAATCAATGTTTGGGTTGTTGTTTTTAAAAGGTTTATCTGTGGACTAAACAAGAATCATGAACCTAAAATGAAGCTCTTTTCTCTCCCCCCTAATTTCCTTCTCGCAGTGAAAATGGTAATAAATTTGTATTAATACTATATAGTACCGAACAAGATGATTTGGGGGGGTAGGGGTGTCCTTGTTTGTTTGGAGATATTATTATTTTTTTGTCCCAAAGCCTCATCAGCTTTAAAACACAAGTTTCCCAAGAAGGCATTCATTGCTGGCAATGGATGCTCTGCCCAATATTCTGCCCTCCCCTGAAGGGGAAAAAAACGGTGATGTTCTTCAGCTACTCTTAATAGCTCTCACTACTGTACGTCCCTGCTATTACCGACAGGTTGAATGTGTTCGTAAGAACAATAAAGCTGATTTCCTAGCTCTGCCCTCCCTGCCTAAAAAAACAAAACACCTATCATGTTGAGTTCAAAATGCGGAGTCTGGTGGTCACCGCCTCCCTCCTCTCCCTTTTGTACTAAATTGCATTTTGCCAGCCTCCACCCCACCACCCCTACTCAAAACCACAAGAGAGGTCATGTTTCTACCATGTGACTCAAATGTTGGTGCGAGGGGGGGGACGGGACTTGTGTTAAAGACTCAATGCCAAGGGTTGGGCAACTTACGGTCCCTGCGGCCCTATTAAACCTGCCAAAAAACGGCTACCAAAGAAAGGTGGGTGGGAGGGGAGGTTTTCAAACAGGTGCAGCATCTTCAGTGTGTGTGAGTGAGAGACGTCATCGTAGCGTGGCTGGAAATTGCTGCTACAGAGGGCAAAATAAAACAAAATGAAACTTTGGCATGGTTCTGGGGCCCAGACAGCGAAGGTTGCCTGTTCCTTGACGCGAGTGCAATTTAGGTGCATAGCAAGAGCCCTTCCCCCTTCTCTGGGGGAGAGAATGTTCTTTGGTCCAGATGTGGAGGTGAGAGAGAGAAATGCAGAATTTCCTTGGAAGTGTCTGAATAAAGAACAGATTTCAATGCAACTTTTACTTTCGGTTTTGCGTGTTTTGTTTTGAGTAGTACAGTAGTACCTCGACTTACGAACGACTCGACAACTGAATTTTCCAACTTACGAATGGGGCCAATGGTCGCGTGCTTACGAATGTCTCAACATCCGAAAGGAAACCGCGGCGGTTTTAGATAGGGATTTTTCAACTTACGAATTTTTAGATAGGGGTGCTTCGACTTACGAATTTTTCCGTTTCCAATGTATTCCTATGGGAAATCGCGTTTCCAATGGCGTTTTTCGACTTACGGATTTTTCGACCTACGAAGGTGACTTCGGAACGGATTAAATTCGTAAGTCGAGGCACCACTGTATCTGCCAGTAATGGTTCCCCTCAAATAAATTTGTGACATAAGCAGAAAAAGAACTATCTGCCCAATTTTTCTCGCAGTGGAAAACTTGGCTTACATTAATTTTATAAAGCCAAAGACAGCCTTGGGTATGTGTCTCCTGAGGGGCTTTAAGGTGGCATGGTCAGAATCTTGCCAGATGCTGCGGCTCAGCTATTCTGCCAGGTTATTTCCTTACGTTACAAACTACATGACCTGTATAATTTGTGGGTCCAGAGGTGTGCAATATGTTCTGGGGTGCTGCCACTACCAGTGAGAGGGAGATCCAAAAGGTCTGCTCACCAGTCTTTAGCTTAATGACCTCAAGGGGGCACCCATATGCAAGAAAAGCCTGCTGGATCAGTCCAGCGGCTCATTTGTTCCAGCATCCTGTTCTCACCGTGGCCAGCCAAATATCTCTGGGAATCCTGGAACTAAGAACCAGCGCAAAAGCTCTTGCGCCCTCTGTGTTTCCAACAACTGGTATTCAGCAGCACGGCCCTCTCCATCCTTAGTGCGGCCCTCTCCACCCTTAATTTGTCTGATCCTCTTTCAAAGCTTCCTAGCTTGGTGGCCATCACTGCCCTCCAGTGGAAGAAAGTTCCATATAGTCATACCTCGATTTAAGTACGCCTCGATTTGAGTACTTTCAGTTTAAGTTCTCCGCGGACCCGTCTGGAACAGATTAATCCATGTTCCATTACTTTGAATGGGAAAGTTCGCTTCAGGTTAAGTACAAACTTACGGAGCTTTGTAGCCAACGGGATTTGAACTCTCCTCTCTGAGCCTAGTCATCTCAATCAATTGGAAGGTGGGAGGGCACCACAAAATACCAATTGCACAGAAGAAAACTGATCTGCATTCTGCCCCCACACACCCCTAAAAGAGAAAGCCCTTAGCAAGGGTGTCTGCATCTATCTTGGGGTGTCATGATGCCTGACTACAGCTGCCGGGTTAGGAGCCTCACTTGTAGGCCATCTTCTCAACTCTCTTAACACACAGGCTGCTATTTAACTCTACAGGCCTCTTGTGCTTTCATCCACATTTAAGAAAAAAAACCCTGCTATCTATTTCTACGGTCCCAATTCAGCAAGGATAAAAGATATTTAACTGGCTCAATTAAACCATGTGACAACTACTATCGGCCACCTCCGTGAGCTGGCCTAGCAAGTTTCCAAAGCATTTTGAATGGGATCTCTTCAACATACCCATCAACCGGACCAACCAGGGGGCCATTTTTTCATATAACCCAGATATCCCTTCTGCCCACCCCTGAATAGTCTTGGCTGGATTAGGAAAAGGGATATAAATGCCACATTGGCAGGACAGGTGCATGGGGAGTGGCACTCAGAATTCAAGCCTGCCCTCACCACCCCATTTCAAATTAGATCAAACTAGTAAAATTCCACCCACTATAGATGACAAGCCTCTTTGGTTTCAGTCGATCAGAGGGAAACAAGAAAACCGAGAAGATTTTAGAGGTCAGAGCTGTTAAAGGCTTACTGTGGGATAACCACTTGTATGAAGCACAGAAAATCTGTTGTTTTTTCCAATGCTAGTTAACAAGGCTGCTATCGCCCATTGTGGAAAATCAAGGTCAACGATAGTATGTACCGGTAGGTAAAATCAGTTCAGTGGAAAGAGGCCGTCCTGTCAAAGAGTCAATACTAATTAGGTTAATAAAACTACTTGCCTACAGTTAACACAGTTGCTCATTTGGGTGTTAGATTTATCTAGGTCAAATTACAATTGTACGGGCTTGAAATTAATTGATGTGGCTTCTCCCTCCGTTAACTTGAGGCGTTTTCTGCATTGCGTTGCTACCCATTGGGGGATGAGGGTGGGGTGGCGAGTCAACCCAAAATATGGGATAGTGAGCCTGAAGAGTCCTGGGCTGCAGCTTCTTCGCAAAGCATTTGAAAACAAATTTGCTCCAATGAGTTTTGTTTTTGTAATTACGTATTGCAGCAACAGGCTAAGAAACAGAAAATCCATCGTTCCCACAAACAAGCTAACTGTCCTCCAGTAGGGACCTTCAGCTTCAAGCATTAATCTGGGCTGCCCACTTCCAAGTGGCAAGATGTACAGGGCCTTCTGCAGTGCTGCTATCTAACCGTACCAAGATCCCAAGTTGCATTACAGCAGAAACTCACATCCCATTTGCAACAGGCATTGGCTAAATCCCGGCGAGAAGCTCCAACGCAGGGCCTGAAGGCAACACACAGCCACATGCCACTGTCCTTAATCATCCCTCTCAACATACTCCATTCTGGATCACCATCAAGAAGGCCTCCAAGTATGTCTGCTTTTAGATGCATCTCTATGCCATGGTGGCTGATGCCCACTGAGACCGGCATGACAAGAGACCAACAGGAGGTGGCGCCAGGGCCTGCTAGGCCTAGCTTTGCTCCCATCCTTGCCGTTCTAGAAGGAGGCACTTGGGAGGAAGCTGAGGGGCAGCAGCACCTCCTGGACCAGTTGTAAGCAGGAAAAGGCTGGCTGAGGGTAGAGGGGTGCTGGTGGGGCAGTGCCCTATCTGCCCTTAGGTGCCAGCCTCTGCTCTCTATGCCCGTGGCCCTCACCACATTCCACGACAATGAATTCCACAAGCAGATTTTGACTGCAGGTGTCCCCCGCCCCAACTTAATTTTGCCTTGCTCTCCAACTCTCGCTTCAGCTAGAGCTGAAGTTCTGGGGCTGGCTGAAGGCTGTGCAGGAAACCGGCTGATAGTCTACCATGCAAGCCAGCTGTCAGGCCCCCGGGGAGGCTGAGCAGCCTTTAAAAAGCCCCACTGTGCCTCGGGTCTCTCTGGGGCTTCCTCTGCCCTCATTGACGTCCGCTCTGGGCAGGGTCCCCTCGTGAACTGCAAGGACCCTCTCTCGCCATTTTCTGGTATGGTTCTATTTATTTCCGGGCGCTGCGCATATATGTGGACATGCGCAAGTAGAACACACATTAGGTGGGGGGGGCGCCTGTACTTAGGAAATGGAGGGCAATTGCCCCCTTTAGAGCTTCACAAGAGACAAATGTATAAACCGGTTGCCCTGCTGTACCAGCCCACCCCTCCTTTTACCTGCTCTGCCCCACACCCCTCACTTTTGCCTTGCATTGTCACTTGAAGCAATGCTTTCCTCCGGCTTGAAACCCAACATGATATTCTTTGCCATCTGATTTTAACTGCCTAATCAAGCACAATCTAAAAACCGCACGATCTTTTCTGTACCTAGACAAACAAAAAGAACGAAACACATTTAGTTTTATATGCATTTAATAGTTTACCAATTGGTACAATAAGATTTTTGTTTTAATATGCAGAAAACATGAATAAATTTTGTTTTACACAGTCTGAGAGCAACAAATCTTACTGTAAAACACAGAGCAGTATTATATACATTCCTTTACTGATTTTTTTTTTATTTTAATTGTGTCAATATCTTCAGTTAACTCCTACAGTCTGGGGGTGAGGGGGGGAAGCTTTCTCCAATGGCAATCTCTACACCGTTCTTATTGGGGGGGGAAGAGAAATAAAGAGGCTTGTCGTCATGTCAGTGTTGGGATCAAACTTCTAAAAACGTGGAATATTTTGCTAATTCTCTTCAGAAAGAACTTTGGACAGCTTGAAGGATATGCTTAGGACAAGAAAGTGGTTACTTACAGGGACACAGCAGAAAGAGAATAAAAAAGGCTGGTTAACATCCAGTCATGACTTGCCAATCTGGCTCAACCTTTTGCCCACCCTCTGCCCCATTCCCCCCCCCCCAAAAGAAAACCTCCCAAACAAGTTTCCCTATTTTATACACATCATTTCTGACACTAATGGAGAGGTTTTGCAGTAGCTAGCACCCTGGGAATTTATTTATTTTTAAATATACACAGCCAGAGTGAGAATATGGAATAATTAAGTGGATTTTTTTCCCCTTCATTCAAATTCTGTTAAAACTTTGCACTCAGGATTATCAAGCCACTGCGGAGGAAAAACCCAACCCAAACCGTATCCTTTTAAATAGCTTTCATGGGGTGGGAAGATGGGGTATGGGACAGGGAGAGGAGTGAGGTGAGAGGAGAAGAGAAGAGAAAGCTATTTAAAAATGATTTAAACAGGCAGTTCTTTTCACATTAAAAAAAAAAAGTCTAGAGGTAAATGGGAGAAGCAGCCAGGTGTCAACAGATTAGAACAGGGGCGGAGGGGTAGGAATAGCTTGGTGAGACGAGAGCCAAAGCTTTCAAAATACTACAGTGCTCCACAGCTTCTTGACAACTTGCTAGCAACTAGTATTTTCCCGGGGGGGGGGGGGTTAAAAAAAATTGTGCTCTGGGCACTTCATTGGTCACACCACACACAAAAGCAGGACGGCTTTTAAATGAAAATGGTAAAGTGCAGGATGCTCCAAGACATCAGCTCTCAGATTGTGTCCAAATCATAAAAGGGGGGTGGGGGGTGGATTTTGCACTTTCAAAAAGAAAAATGAATCTAGGATTTATTTATTTATTTTCTTGGGCACATCTTAATAATCCATGCAGTTCTGGAATGTGTGTGTGTGTGTTTACGTACGTGTCTATGTATGTATTTGTGGCTTTCTTTCAAGAGACTGGACACCGAAACTGGTCTGTTTGGAAGCGTGGTGCTTGACCACTGCCCTTTCAGTTTTAAAAACAGCATGCCGCTCTTTGTGTGACGGAACACACAGCAATACACTCCTGAATACCTTCTGATAATTTTTTATTTTTAATTTTTAAATCCTCTTTCAATCCAAGCCAGTAAACCTCAGCGCTTGAGACTCTTCACAGGAGAAAAAGAAAAGGCACAGGATTAAGATAGCCGGAGAGAAGCACAAAAGCCAACTACTAGGGACGACTCCTCCACACCACCATCTCCTCCCCCTTTTCCATTTTCTTTTGTTTTAAAACCAGGGGTGTAACTGCTGGTGCAGTGTACAACCACTCATGGTAATTCGCCTATTATTGCAAACTGGCTAAATGGACGTGTAGCTTACAGGTTTAAAGTCACTCAACGCCAAGGAGGTTTCGTGACTACTAGAGGCTACAAAATGGTTCCTTTTTATATCCTAAAACCGTTTATTATGTTCAAAGGAGTGCAGGGGAATAGTGGTCAAGCTCCCGTGTTAATAGATGCCTTAGTTTCACAGATTCTGTAAATGCAGAGTTTACCTTTAACCCTTAAATAATAATAAAAAGAACCAGGATTTCTACACCTCAGCCAAGAATTATTTTGCAACTGCTAACCAGCATTGCTTTGACTGTCCCACTACAGATTCAGAAATTCTCAAAAAGGCAAAAACAGCAATGAATTCCCTGTCAAAAACAGTTTTAAAATGAGGGTAAGACTTCAAAATGTGTACGATTCGGCTTGTGGGAAACTTGCTCACTAAAAAGCTGCATTCTCCAGAAGTCAGGACTTGCACCCTAACTTACTCCCCACCCTTTCAAGTCATTCACTGCTTTTGGTTTCCCAGCTCCCAAAAAGAAGCCAAACACACAAAAAATCCTTCTTGCGGGAGAACCAAAATGTGTGATTAAGCCTTATTTCTATTGACATGCATCTAACCCTCCAAACAAGTGGGGGTTTTTTGGTTGCTTTTTTAAAAAAGGGCCAGTTCTTTTAAAAGCCACAGAGCAAGTGTGTTAAAATTTGTCAGACCGGCAGTTTGTCCAGGCTAATACGTGGATTTTTGGAACAGACTTGGTTCGTGAAGGACTGGACTTAAAAATGCCTATAACAGAACGTGACCAATAAAAAGCTGATTGAACGATGCTTGCTCCTTGGAAAAAAGATGAATGGGGAGGTCTTTCTTTTAGAGCTCTTCAAATTAAGGGGGCAGCTTCCATACTGAAGCTGGCTTCAAAACTCTGTAACAAGAGCAGGCTTTGCATGTCAGCAGGCGGATTTAACATGCGGTTGTGAGGTTATCTAGAAGCTTGCAAAGTACCTGCTAGCATAAGTGGTTCTCCTCCTCCTGTTTCCTTCTTTCTTTCTACAGTGCTTTTTTTTTGAGCACTGCGAACTCTGCTCTCATGTCCCATCACATCTGACCATCCTCTGGCTCCCTGTCCTGCTTTCAGACATTTTTGCTAACTTGAAAGGAGAGGGAACCACACCACTATTACCCTGTTTGCTGCACACTCACCAACTACCAGGGAAAGCAGGGGAGGAGAGAGGATGACACCCTCAGATATTGTGGACATCGCACAAGCCTGATAAACCACAACCAAAGCCAACAGAAAGCTGAACTGTCAGGAGTCAACTGGGAGATTTAAGTCCAACCGTCCAGTTAAGAGCTACGTTCAAGCAAGACCGACAGACTCCCTAAGACACATTTTGCATGGAAAGCATTAAGCGCCAAGTGTTAGAATGCAATAGAACTCCAACAACCATTTCTTTAAAAAAAAAATACACATCACATCATACCAAGGTTTCTCTTCCTATATTGCAGCTTGTTAGTATAAGGATACCAACCTTTTCTTTTCTTTTTTAAACGTGATAGGAAGCCAAAATAAAAATATATCCTATTGATTTGGCAAATATATCATGACGAGAAAAAACTGGAAGTTTTAATTAGTTTCCATTAATTACATAAGGTTCTAAGTTGCAGCCTTGTTTATCTAGTATCCTTAGACTTCTTAAGCACACTTAAGTGATGTTGTTACAGAGATACGTGTTTCTTGAAAGAGCCCTCCCCACCCCCACCCCAAAAAAAGAATCCGTATGAGAGTCACTAGTTATAGGCACCACCCAACAGAAGAGAATGGGTGTTCAGTTTATCCAGCACAGAACGGGATTTTGCTGCTGCTGGTGGTGGTGCTGGTTTAAGTGCCCTTAATTCAACCAACCAGCTTCTGCCTTCGCAGGTCTGATGTGACCAATGCCAGCCCATGTCCTTAAACCTATGGTACTTCTAGACAACGTATGTAAATTTACAGTATACAATTTGGATTCACCATGCATGAATACTTTGTGTGTAACATTTAATAAGCTCAATCTACATCCAGAATAATTTACATGAAAGGACAATATTTATTTTAAACAGAGCTCAATGGGTAACCATGGTATCCGAGTGCATCCAGAGGGGGAGGGAAAGAGGGGGGTGGGCCAGGTGTGAATTCAATCAACGGCACTCCCACACTTTTACTGTTTGATCTACGCTGCCGGTAACCACAAAGGGCGCTGTCTTGTGGAAATCTGCAAGAGAGAGGGGGGCGGGGGAAGACAGGAAGTTACTAACAGCACCACAAAGGATAGGTCAATACTAGAGCTGAAAAACGTCCATGATGCTGGATCAGCCAGAAGGTTTTAAAAATCAGGACATATACTGTGACTGGCCATGGCAAATCTTTATTGTTTCCTACGCTGTATAGAGTTTATGCCTGAAGGGAACCTGCTAGGACTTGCCGGCTTTCATTGTTTTCCTTTAGCTTTTCATCCAAAACCTGTATTTTGAGGCAATGGAGAAGCTGCCTGAGTGTCCTCTTGGGTGAGGGTTCTATTAATGGAGGGTTCCAAAGACACACTTGCTCCTTCTCCCTAAGGAACCTTGAGCAGTGCCCTCTGTGCACAGATCTGTGAAAGGAGGAGATACCCAGCTTACCCTAAACTACAGACCCCATTATTTCCCCCTCTCACAGGGACAGCCATGCCAGCAGAAGATGCATACTATTAGTGTAAACTAGCAGTGCAGACATACCTTTACTCTGCCCTCCTCCTCTCAACATTATTTTTTTTAAAGAAAAATGATGGTGCCACTGATACAACGCACCTTGAGTTACGTCAGCAAACCACTAGCTGAAAGGCCCACGTCACAGATCATCCGTCAGCCATCATTAGCAGTACAGTCAGCACAGCAAGTCAGGAATGGCTTGCCAATAAATGTAAAGCAGCTTGGCTTTTATGGGTCCTGTGAGCTGGAGAGGTGGGGGCAGAGGAACAACCAGCTCTGAACAAAGCAACAGGGAACAGGGAACCTCTACCTCAAAGGGATATAGAGGAGCTTCACTCCTGTTGAAGCCAGCTTCAATTTTCATTATGCCTGTACAAGCAACTAATTTTTCCACTTTTTTCTTTGCTAGAAAAAAAGGTTGCTGCACAGAAACAAATGGAACCCAACTGTCTTCACCAGCCTGGCAAAACACTACCAGCATATACTTTCCCTGTAACTTCCAACATGCCCCCTTCCCCTTTCTTCTTTTGTGAAGAGAGGGAGGCCAGACATTTTCTTTAGCATGGGGACTTTTAAGCCAGCCTGGGACAGGTATACTTCTACAGTCTAGAGAGTATTTAATGCAGTGCAGCGCATCCCTTCTTAGTTGAAGAGTGGTGCCATTGATTTACGAGTTGGGCTCCAGGTAAAGACCAACCTACAGAGAAGACGTAGGTCTGCACTCAGCTGCACTGTGCTGGAATAAGTGCACATACATACCCAACGAGGTAACAAAGTGTTCGTGCGCATTGAGAGTCTTCATGCATCTTTTGTTCTTGTAGTCCCAGACACGCAAGGTCTTGTCATCAGCACAGCTCAAAATAAATTTTCCCCCAGAATGGAACAGGACGCCACGTACCCAGTTATCATGGCCCACCTGTTGAGAGAGAAAGAGAAAATGGCACAAGGTCACAAGAAAGTACAGTGGTACCTCTAGTTACGAACTTAATTCGTTCCGGAAGTCCGTTCTTAACCTGAAACTGTTCTTAACTAGAGGCGTGCTTCCACTAATGGGGCCTCTTGGTGCCACTGCGCCGCCGGCACACGATTTCAGTTCTCATCCTGGGGCAAAGTTCTCAACTCGAGGTAACTCTTCCAGGCTAGCAGAGTTTGTAACCTGAGGCGTTTGTAACTCGAGGTACCACTGCATTGTGCGCACACCTGAACATTCACAACGTGATTTGAAATCCAGTAGTAAGATCATTCCACTACTTGCCCCAAACTAACCGCCTTGAAACTATAGGAATTTGAATTCCCCAGATAAGAACAGGGCCCTGTGATGAATTATTCCTTCAATCTGTACAGATTCTAGTCATTCTAACTAGTCTGGCTGGATTCCTCAGAGACTATTTTTAGGTCATCCAGGCAATATTGTCTCATCTATTCCCTTATGAAGCAACAGTATACAGGATTGCAGTCCGATAGGAGGGGGACACACAGGAACTTACAAGTGTCATAAGGCACATGCCAGTACTAATGTCCCACATCTTAATGGTCTTGTCTCTAGAGCCAGAAAGCAGGAAAGGCCCAGGCTTGCCACTCTTCTTAGTCTATAAAGGAAAGAGAAGGAAATTACAAAAAGGAATATTTCAGGTGGTAGAAATGCAGACTCACCTTTGGAGTACCTGAGACCTAAGCAAGCAAAAAGAAAGTTGTGCTCCAGGTGAACAGGACTCGGAAGTCAATCAAGCACTTCTATGTTAATGAACACAGCAGCAACATTCACACACTTTTAGAACATAATTCTTTAGACTTTGCCACTGAACATAAAATGTTGTTTATGTTCAATTACAATTAATGATCTATATTTAAAGAGAAGCTTGTTTTTCTAATGCACCAATACTGCTGTCTGCATTTTTTAAGCTCATAGTTTAGCCACTCAAAGAAATCTTAGAACTAGAAGAAAGTTTCCTACCACTCAATAATGACATTGCCTGGAGTCACATGTGGGGCAGGGGAGAGAAATGTCCTCCAAGCACTAGGCACTCCTGCCGAATTTGGCCTCCATTGGCTGTTTTTTTCCTCTCTTACTCCCTCCCTTCAATATCCAGCCTGAAGAAGAGTTCTTGAAAATTTAAAGTCACTTAAAGTCACTAACTGGTGTGACTATTTAGCCCATTACCATAAAAAGTTATTACGCTACTGTTTTGGACTGTTGAGTTTTACACTGAAGCCAAATTTCTATGTCAGATTGTCATGCCCACTGCCAATTATTCTGTTCACCATTATTCTCCACCGAGGCTCACACCTCCTTCTTTCAGATATGTGCGACTCCCCTTTCTCCTTTCACTCAAGACACCCACTAGAGCTGCTTAAGACACTCCCCCAAAATTCAACTGGGAAGTCTAAAAGAGAAGGGAACCAGGGGCATCTGCCATACGATCCTTTGCTCTTAGAACAAAAGAGATAAACTCACAACTCCATAATCTATTGTTCACATTCAGCCAAAACGCATGAATCTCTCTTAAGAGTGTGGAATTCTTAAGTGTATGTCTCTCCCTTCTACATGCCTCCATTAATATCCAAGCCAGGATAGGCTCAGGCTAAAACGACTTCACAACTCCCTTCATCTTCCATGCCTTTTCTTGGGCAATTATTTCTGCAACAAGCCAGTAGAGGGCAGAGGAGAGAAAGTGAAGCAGCTAAGAAGTTAGCTGAGAGATATGACCTTAAATCACACACATACGCCTTTTTATTTTAAGTAGGTGAAAAAAGGGACCAGGTTCAAACTTGGCCACTGTTGAGTGATAGCACGTGTCCACTGTGGTGCCCCAAACAATTCAGAAAAGAAAAGTCACTTCCATGAAGCCTATTTCAAGAGGCCAAGTATGTAGGATTCTGACACGCTCTAGAACAGAGCTCCAGAACACTGCACTGAGCAAGAAGGAGTAAGAGTCTTGTGCACTTGGGGGAGAGAGATGTTCTTTAAAAAATGGATTTTCAGTATGTAACCACACAAATTTGCCCAAAGCCACCACCTCTTCCTTTTTGAGTTAAAAAAAAAGGACTTTGAGCTTTAGATCAGATGTTTATCTGAATCAAAGGGGTGGAATGGCTGTGGGAGACAGCACCAGCATGTGATGGAAATCCGAGGCAACAAGACAGCCACTACAAATCCCACATGTCCATGCATGCCCCAATGAAGAGTAAGAGGTTGAAATTACATGGAGGAGAGGAGAGGGGAGGGGAGGGAAGTGCAATATAAGACTCCATACCTCAGATCCCGTAGCTTCCGATATGGTGGAGTAAGAGCTCTCTGGAGCCCAAGAGATGCACTCTACCACATGCTCATGTTCTCTGAGTTCAGCTTTGCACTCCTTTGTTGCTACCACCCAAACACGCACCGTCTGGTCATTAGAACTACTGGCAATCAGCGTGCCATCCTGGTTAGGCCGCACCATGCGGACCCATTCTCTATGCCCCGTGAAAGTCTTCACGCAGTAGCTGTTTGCAAGGAAAATAAACAAAAAGAAGACCGCTGTTGACAGAACACTACTATATAAAGCAAGAATTGAAGTATTGATGGTTTAGGGACAATGCTGGTGTTGGCAGCAGTTGAAAACAGAATGTTTTGATAAATGAAAGGTCTAAATTGGGTTGAGAAGACTGGGGGAAGTCTGGGCGAATGGACAGGAAGAAAACAGCAGCTAGAGCAAGGGGCCGAGCAGAAGAAGGTTAAACCAAAAGTTATTTGGATCATTTAAAGAATCCATTTCCAAAAGGTAATACAAAATATAAATCAGAAGGAGAAGTTGGGAGAATCCTCAACATTGAGGCAATCTTGAGACTTTTTTTTAAAAAAATGAACATTAATTATGCCAGTTTTATTCTTCCCTCATACAGTTCTTTCTCCTTCTTAGCATTTCTACACTGGTGACATACTAGTTTGTCATTCCTTCTCTCAGAGATCTAATAGGATTCCAAGAAGCACCAAGCTACAGGATCGGAAGGAGGTATAACAGTTAAGCTTGTACAGAAGATATCCCTTTGCTTGCCGTCTTCTCCACCTTTCTGCATGTTTTAAGAGCAACTGCACCAAACAGTGCCTACATCAGGCTGTTCATCCATTTGTGGGCCCTATCCCACTTGCTGAAGACCAATGGCATATACCACCAGTCACTAGCCTTCCAGATGTTGCGGACTACAATTCCCATAATTCCCAACTGTTGGCCATTCTGGCTGGGGCTGATGGGAGTTGAAGTCCAACAACAAGAGCACATAATGGTTCCCCTGCATTAGGGAGAATCTTCAAAAAGCAACCAGGCACTGTTTCTTCCGTCACATGAACACATCTGCAAGATCTTACCCTGTTTGAACTTCCCACATTTTGATGGTTTTATCCCTCGAGGCAGAGACTATATGATCCCCATTGGGCATGATGGCTACTGAAGAAACATTATGATCATGACCTAGAAGAAGAAAACAACACAACAAACACGCTTACATCAGGCTTCTGCTGTGACTGTGTTAGCTCACAATGTGTGTGAAGAGTACTCGATTCACACAAGCAACAATAATCCTGTATGGTAACCCTCAATATGCAAACCAGGGACCCAACTGAGAGATATACAGGATGTCTACAGTGGTTGTCTGGTTATTAGAAGAAGTGCACTGCATGGTTTCCAAAAAAGAATCTCGTGAATCTAAGTTCTTCTTAAATAAACTTGAGCAAGAAACCAGGGCGCTTAACCCAACCCCAACACACACACACCACTGGCAGGCTGTAATGAGCAACATGAAACTATCATGGATGCATTTCCCAGTTTCAAAGTCAGACAAGGCAGGTGCATTAGATGTTCAGCACTTTTGCCAGCAAAAGAGAAAGGGGTGCTGCAGCAGTGAAGAGGGAGTGTGAAGTACCATGTGTTCCAGACAAGCAGGCATCAGATGGTCATATCTGAAATACCGAGAACACTCTGGTTGCCACATCTCAAAAATATATCATTGAGCTGGTAACAAAAGTTTGAAAAGGACAGGCAAAATGGTGCAAATGTGAAAACACCGTTGCCCCGTTGCCCAAATCTTGCATGCATGCCAGAAGACCTGGGGAGGGTATCACACAGCTCTCATCTTTGTACTACAAAAGTCTTAGAAGCAGCTGGAAGCAGCAACACTCTTCTTTAGAGGATTTCCTTGCTCCGTCACTGCATGAAGAAACCCCTCCCCAAAGTTTTCCAAGCGTGCAAAGCAGACAAGGGGCAAGGGATGCGGGGAAATCTAGTTATCCTGTTGGCTTTGGGGGCAAACAGAAGCAGCCCAAGTCTTTCTTTCACAGAAAGGCTTGATTTGTATTGCTCCAAAGCTCAGTGTGATGTAAGAAGCTTCTCTCCCCAATGCTTCTATGGGAAACAGCAACCATCTCCTCCCATGCTGGGTCCAGTACTCCTTTCCTCAGGCCGTAAATGCAGTTATAGAGGCACATTCTGCTTATCCAGGCTCTTTAAGGACACTCCTAGGCAGCGACAAGAAATGGCCAGAACCTCTGCTTCTGCTATTTTCCCCTGGTAAGGCAGGCAGGCAGCTGCCTCCAGAAAGCTGAACAGAGCGGAGGGGGGCGGGGAATTGCGCATGAAGCAGAATTCACATTTGCAAAACTCTAGCCTAGCCTAATTCACCCAATCCCTTTCAAGTCATATTTTCCACATTTCAAATGTTGAGTCCTTCCCATTGTTTCGAGCAGTTAACAATGCTTCAAACAAGCAGGCTATGGTCTGAACACACAGAAGGCAGGCAGGTTTCAACTATGGAGCAAATAGTATTCCCTCCTTGGGAAATATCCAAGATTCTTATAGAGCTGGCAACAGAATGAACCCAAATGTGATGCTTCCCATGAGTACTCCAGCTCTAACCATACTATACAGTAGAGCAGGCATCCCCAAACTTCGGCCCTCCAGATGTTTTGGACTACAATTCCCATCATCCCTGACCACTGGTCCTGTTAGCTAGGGATCATGGGAGTTGTAGACCAAAACAACTGGAAGGCCACAGTGTGGGGATGCCTGCAGTAGAGCAAGATTGCCTCGTCTCATTTCCCAGCAAGCTAAGGAAATGGGCCCATATTAAAGCCTTACAGCTCCCACTTCATCAAACTAGCAACAGGGAACACAAGCCTGTTAACATTTCAACCACAGGCTGCAAAATATACTCAGGATACTGACCAGGTAACAACCATCTTTTTATCTAATAACTCAAAATGCGAACATGGTGGGTCTGTTGTTTTGACTACACCAATTTCAGATTGCAAGTGACAACCCCCCTGATTATCTTCTTTCATACAGAACAATTCTCTGCTGGAGAGTCAGAGAAACAGCTAAGCTAGAATCATTCTTTCCAACAACTAGCTTTACATGTGCAGTAATTATTATTGAAAGGAGAGCATTCAATCATGTGGTGTCCTCCCCTCCACATAGCTGCTGACTGAAGTGGTATAGTTCAGCCGTGAGTTTACCACATCATATGTGTAAGGCGAGGGTGGGAAACCTCCAGCCCTCCCCCATTTGACCTGCAAAGCCAAAGCCATGCCTATCTGCCCTACACACCATCAGGCGTGGGGCAGGCATCATAAATCAGCTGATTAGCAGCATCTGCAAAGCACACTGAAAGGGATTTCTTAGAAGCCCCTTGCAAATCGCTATCTTGCAGAGTCCCCCAACCTTGGTTTAAGAGTTCTGCATCCCCTTCCTAATTTCAGTTTCAAGAAAGGGTCAAGTCTGGACTGGTTTGATTTTAATTCACAATCGAAGTGTGGGGTTCCTCAATTCCTTACCATGCATGGTTCTGATGCACTCAAAGCCCTGGAAATCCCATAGCTTAATTGTCATATCTGCAGAGCAGGAGGCCAATAACTTGCCGCTGTGGTCGAAGGAAATATCCTGCACTGAGTCTGTGTGGCCCTTCAGGGTTCGTTCAAAATCACCTGTCTCATAATCCCATACCTAGGAAGCAGACAAAGAAATTGGTGAACATCTGCCCTCACAAAATACATATATTTCTTACAGGCTCTCATTTGCATTCAAAGCAGCTGTCTGGCACTCTGTTCAACATTAATTCAAAATGGAAGAAAGAAATGGGAGCAAGGGAAGAGCCAATAACATTTCTGAAGGGTATACTGACTTTTCAAATTAATTAGACAATAATAAGCACCTCTCCTTCTCTCTCCGCCCAACCCATTTCCAAAATAAATCAATAAGCCAGAAAACAGCACATTTTGCTACTCTTCCTGTTGCCTTAAACAAGAGCAGACTCCCTTTCTATGGGATGACGCACATGCTTTATTTGTGCAGACACATAAAACTCCTGCTTTCTATGAGACAAAAGCAATATTCAGACATACCAGTAGAA
The DNA here is from genome assembly GCF_963506605.1 of Zootoca vivipara. Taxonomy (NCBI): domain Eukaryota; kingdom Metazoa; phylum Chordata; class Lepidosauria; order Squamata; family Lacertidae; genus Zootoca; species Zootoca vivipara. The sequence continues at coordinate 9,144,080 of NC_083290.1, read as the reverse complement.
AACTCTATTTCAAATTCTTGAATATCTGCCTTGCACACATTGGCAACTTAGAATAAAGCCAGGACAAAAAAATGGGAGGAACCAGTCACCCAAATGAGCCATTGGATGCAGGGCAGGACACAAGTTTTTAAAAATACTATTCCATTTGTCTTCACCCCAAGGTCCCAGCGTTGGTCACAACAATTAAAACAGTTATTAAAAACAGTTTAAAGCAACTTAAAACTACAGAAATAAGGTGGGTCCTAAAAATATACATTCTCAAGTGTCAAAAGCTAGAGGTGTATCTTCAGCATTTGCCACAAAATATATAATGAAAATGCCAGACACATCTTTGTCAGTAATGACTTCCACAACTTAGGGACTCCCAAAGAAAATGCCCTCTGTTGGGCCATGGTCCCCTTTAATTTCTGAAGGATGTGGAACTACCAAGAAGGCCTCCTTAGCAGCCAAGGGGGTATGAAGGGAACGAGTCAGTCTTTAAAGCGGTATTTCCAACTGGTGTTCTGCAGACATTCATGTAACAAAAACTACCATAGAGATACCACAATTTTCCAAAGTAGGGGCTTGGCTTTTGAAAAACAGGGGATCTGCAGTACTTAGCTAATTGGGAACCACTGCTTTAGGGCCCAGCTATTTAAGGATCTGTCTTGTGATTACCCCGTCCTCCACTGTTCACTCAGTCTCTTGCGACTCCAGAGCAAAAGGTGTGCTGGGGTTTGTTTTTGTTTTTCATGGGTCATGTATGAAAAACCCAATTGCTTCAGGTGATGTATTAAAACAATATATTATAAGACACAGCCCTTAAGTATTAATATACTCACTACCAGTCTGGCCAGTGCCTCCTCGCTTGCCAGCCTCTCCCCACTAACTGCGCCAAAGCTGTTTGGCTGTACCAATGCCAGCCCCAGCAACTCCTTATACGCAGAGTAAAAGTGGCAAAGAGACAGAGAAGTTCAGGGAATGGGCGGAGAGTCCTCTGAGGGGAAAGGACCAGAGGTGAATGAAAAAGGACATGGAAGTAGGGATGAAAGAAACTAGCAGTTCTGGGGGTATGAATGAAGTACAAGTTGAGTGGAAAAGGAGAATGGGGGAAGACATTACAGAAGCTGGGCTAAAATACTTATGAGAGGCATGTGGGGGTGGGAACAAAAAATATAGAAGAAAAGCTGTCTCCAATTAAAGACACTAGATCAGCAAACACTGCCTGAAATAGAGAGGCTGAATCACAATGCCTCCAAGAACAAATGTCTGCACTTAGCTTGAGGGAAGTTGAGCTATAGAACTCAACCTGCCACAAGGAAAATGCTGTGGCAAAGTATTTAGCTACTTCCAATGATGCATTAATATCAGAAGAAAGTTACGCTAGTATTTGCCAGCTGATTGTGCCAAATTCTGCTTCCATCTGCCACACTTTTATAACTGGTTCTGCCCCCAGCACCACAATTTTGACTGGTGGGCCTGAATTTTTTATCCATCCCAAGTGGGCCCTGGGTAGAAAGTCTGAGGACCCTTGTTCTATGAGAAAATTCTTTCCCCAACAAAATACGGGCCCAGTACTCACCAAGGTGGCCAACCTGTGTTCTACCAGTTCACAGTGACTGAATCCTCCTCCATCCAATAATCACCACCATTATCCCTGCATACAGAAAGCTAGCATGTCAGGGGGAAGCCTAGCCCTTTGTGGAGGGAATCTGTGTTGTGTATAGAAGAGCAAGAGTTATGGCCCAAAGTGGAGCCTCAGAGCCAAGATAACAGGTTGACCACCTCACTGAGAATCAAGCTATAAGGAGATTCAGGCTCCAGCAAGCTTCCACCTGAATGAGTCCCAAAGACTGGAAACTACAGTCAACATACTCATCATGTGTTCTTGGTGTTCTTACTAAGAGCCACAGTAGTACAGTACAATAAGTGGCATACTTGAATAATCCTAAACTGTTTAAGATTGTACATTATATTGTGCCCAGGAGTGTGCCTGCAGCAAACAAATGCAGGCTTCGGAGACTGGTTGAGAATGGTACATCAACCCATACCAGCTTCAGGAGGCAAACCACCAGGCTGCGTATTAACTGAAGCTTCTGCATCTCGATGGGTGACCACAAACACAGAATGCCATTTTGCAAAATCTATATATATAAAGATGGCCAGGTGGCGCTGTGGTTAAACCACTGAGCCTAGGGCTTGCTGATCAGAAGGTTGGCGGTTTGAATCCCTGTGACTTGGTCCCAGCTCCTGCCAACCTAGCAGTTCGAAAGCACGTCAAAATGCAAGTAGATAAATAGGAACCGCTACAGCGGGAAGGTAAACGGCATTTCCATGTGCTACTCTGGTTTACCAGAAGCGGCTTTGTCATGCTGGCCACATGACCTGGAAGCTATACGCCGGCTCCCTCGGCCAATAATGCGAGATGAGTGCGCAACCCCAGAGTCGGTCACGACTGGACCTAATGGTCAGGGGTCCCTTTACCTTTACCTTATATATATATATAAATGTAAAAGGGGCATGTAGGTGGGTCTCCACTTTTCTCCGAAACCGCTTGACCGATTGGGTTCAAATTTGGACACAATGTCCCATGCGAATGTCCGAAGGACCTTAGAAAGTTTGCAAAAACAAATGCCACACCTGGGCCATGTAAGACCCCCAAAAAACCCTGTTCCAGAACATACAACTCAGCCAAAACTGCATGCTGGGAAAAGAACTAGGTTACAAACCAGCAGTCTCTAGTGGCGGCTGCACTGGTACTGCACCTATAAAACCTTCCCTCTCAACAGTACCTTGGCTCCCGTTTACATACTAGGCTGAAGCCTTTACAGACTAGGCTGAATGGAGGTACTGACTCGCCTGGGTGGGGGTTGTGGGGAGGAGGGGATGGGATAGGTCAGGACACGGTGGGACCAGTCACGGGGGGGGGGGATATGTCATGGATCGGCACAGGGTGGGGGAAATCACAGGGATGAGCCACAGCAACGCATGGCAGGGCCAGCTAGTGTGTGTGTGTGTGCGCGCACACACACACACACACACTATATATATACTCTAGTATAAGCCTACTTTTTCAGCACCAATAATGTGCTGAAAAAGCCGCCCTTGGCTTATATTTGAGTGAGGTAGGCAGCGCCGGAGAAAGGCACAGGACTGGGGGTTCGGAGAAGCACTACGCTGCAACTCTCCAAAACCCCATCCTTTGCCTGCTCTGTGCGAGGCGGCGGGGAGGGAGAAGTGACGAGCTTCTCCCCACCACCACCACCACCAACAGCTGGGAAAGGCATAGGATGGTATTTATTTTCATTTTTGAAATTTACCAGTAGTTGCTGCATTTCCCACCCTCGGCTTATACTCGAGTCAGCAAGTTTTCCCAGCTTTTTGGGGTAAAATTAGGTGCCCCGGCTTATATTCAGGTTGGCTTATACTCGAGTATATACAGTGTGTGTGTGTGTGTGTGTGTGTGTGTGTGTGTGTGTGTAACTATAACTTGGGCCAACACAGTCCAATAAGCACAATGGGAGCCATATCCCAATTCTGATCAGCTCACACCTCCTGTGTCAATAGCCTGCAGCAATCCCTTGAGGTGCACACTTCTGGAGAGCTGCAAGACAGACAGGGTTTATTGAAGAGTCTTACCTTTATTGTGGCATCCTCTGAAGCAGAAACCATAACACTGAAAACTGGATGGAAAATTACTCTTGTGACAGGACTCCTATGTCCGCTCAACGCATACTTTTCTGGAGGACGAGGGATCCATTCTTTAGGGTCTCGCTTCTGACCGAGTGGCCCGCCTGAAGTAAATTCTTCCTTGGCTTCATTTAGTTTGGATTCCAATTCCATAACCTAAATGGAGGTTTAGGTTGGAGAGAGGGCAGGGAGAAAGGAGCGGAGAGAACAAACAAAAGTGTAAGACATCTACCTTGCAAGTCCTGAAGGACCAACACACATTGGCCATCACCAAATCTACAGCAGCCCTGGAACTGTGCCACACAGCTCTCAAATTAGCTCCAAGTACAAGTTGTAACAGCTAAAAGGAACCAAACAAAACCTGAGAGCCACAGGAAAATATCTGCCTGGTTATCTTGAAATCAATCCAACTCTCCTTAGCTCATTTTAGTTTTGAGAAAATGTGTTTGTCGTCATATTTACTTTACCTGAACTTTGTTTCCTTGGATATGAGTGCAAGTCTACTGCTCTGTCATTCCATCCTTATCAGCCAGAATTTTTCTCTTTCCTGCGTTTTGCATCAAATAACCTTGCTACTATTACCTTTAACAATGCTGCTTCTGTTTGTTTAAAGCAAAAACCTGCCAAGGCTTCAGATGGATCCTATCTCCTACATACCCCGTAGCCTTGAGACCAGTGGGCACATTTAGAGGAATAAGGAGACTAGGTCTGGGTGTTATGTGGTTTTCAACATCATGATATATGACCAGCTAAATATCATGATATACTGATTTATCATGATGTCTGAAATAAGGATGGAACTATGCAGAGGGGAACAGTAGGGCTGGGTGATACCTGGTTTTCAACTTCGTGATATATCACCCGCTAAACATCATGATATACTGATATATCACAATATCTGAAATAAGAATGGAGCTATGTAGAGGCATTGACTGACTTCACGGTTTTTCACACATTGTGATTTTTGCATAGCACACACAGACATAAATCATGATTTGCAATATATTGTCAGGTCAAAAATTATAAAACCGATTATAATAGTATGGACTTCCAACCGGATAGTTTGTTTTGCATACTTCTTTTAAAAGCACTGCAGCAGTGTTGCCAGCAATATACCAACTGAGGCTTGCACTTACCTTCTTTTGTAATCTTATAACTGATGTCCATTTCTTTTCCAAGAGTCCAGCATACTTCTTATCTAACTCTTCATTCTGAAGATCAAGACAATTGTTGTGAACACATAAATAGTAGGGCAATATTTCGCCAGTTACTGTTTTTTATAAGAATAGCATTTTCTACTGTCTTAGAAATTGAAGGCATGGAGTTGTGGGGCTTATCAAGAAACCCTACAAACCTTTGCATGTAACTGGATGCAAACATGTATGAAGCCAGAGATAAAACACATCCAGATTAAAAGCCAAAGGAACTAGGTATTTAGGGGGGGGGAGAAGCTCCTTCCATCTGCTTTCACAAGTGCTTCTGTGCTTTTGGGGGGGTCTTCCCCCGCTTTGGACGATGTGAATTGTTTAATGTGTCTGCAATGAACTGCCCCCCTGGCACGTGTGGTGATTTAATGGGAATGATGGGTCAATACACATTTTCCAAAACTGTCTAACTTCATCGTCCCACAAGTGGACAACCAGATGTCTTTGGGAAGGATCAAGCAGGAAATGAAAGCAATAACCCTCCATGTTTTGTTGCTCCCCCAACAATCAGTATTCTGTGGCACAGTGCCATTAAACGTATGTACAGGTTCTGTTTTGTTATTGTGCCTAATAAGCTCATCTTCCTCCATGAATTTGTCTGATCCCCTAAGCTTGGGTCCGTCTTGTGGCAGCCGGTGCCATGTTCACACACATTCTGTCAATTACTCTGCCAAGAAACCACTGCTGTATTCTTCAGTGGATGACCTTGACGAACAGGTTTGTGTTAAGAGGCACAATCCTCAGGACATGCATGATCCAACATCAACCAAGAGCACAAAGCAGACACAAGCACTGAACTATCCGGTGAAGCATCCTGAGCAAGTTTCCCTCCTTACATTATTTCTTCAGGGAAATAACATCTAGCTTACAGGAAGTTCTCAGAGTTTATGAAAGCCAAAAAAATCACACCCTCCTCTCTGGTCTGCCACCATTCTGATTATCTGTGGAGTCAGGGTGTTCGACAAAGGCATGGCCAGAAACCACAGACCAGCTGAGAAATGAATGTCAAAGGGAGTGGCACTGGTTAAAGTGAAGCAGCTCCCCCACAACTGTAAAAATAATAATAATGTTAATTATTTTACTTAAACAAGTTGTGTGCCCTATAAATTAAGGGAAGATGTCAATCTCAAAAATCGAAGGAAATGCAAACAGATGCTATATGCAATGTTTAAGTTCTGGGGTCTCATAGAGTCCAGCAATACTGGAGATTGTAAAAGGCAGGAGAATAGCAGAACGTCAGAACTGGTAATTGGATTATCTTCTTGGTTAAGAGGCCACAGTGGAGGCATTACCACCCTCTGTGCTTGGGGGAATTTGGGGTTATTTGTGAAACTAATTTGTGCTGGAACCAAATGTAGCCCCTGAAGCAGTTGCACGGATAAGATTCCAATTCACTGGTGCTTGGGTTTTGGGGTCTTTTAGTTCATTAAGAGTTCTGCCTAATTCATACTCCCACAGCTTCACTACACAGCTCTCTCATAAGGAAGTGAAACACATCTCCCTAATGGCTGCTGAATAACAAGGCTGCTTAGCATATCCAGGTCCTCCTCCTTACCTTTTGGGGGAAAGAGTTTTTAATGAGGTTGATGGGTATGCCAGCACTCCTTTCATCAAGCCCCATTTTCAATTACGCGTACAATGAGATTACAACCAGGACTTTATTTGAATGAGATTTGGGGAAATGAAATGTAGGGCCTCAAGTGGGTACTTTGGTTAAGGCAGACAAAATTCTACGCTTTTACAGCATGATTGGTAGGCCTAAAGGGTACTTAGGAGATTAGCATATATTTAAATGGTTCAGAGTCGATTATATGATCTGAAGAAATAGCACAGTATTTATAGATCACACCAAGATAGCTATTCCTCCTTCAAAACCTGCAAAGTAAGAGCTGAATTAGGAGTTTCAATTATTTCAAAAAGAGTTGGGTCAAATGCCTAAAGGCTGGTAGACATACACTTCCATTACAAAGAAAGCCTAAACTCCACCACTTAACATTTAGGTTGTATAAACTGCATGCTTGCTGTTGTCGGGAGCATGGAACACAGAAGCAGCACTGCTGTTTCTACCTGTATTATTCAAATAAGGTCAGCAGGATAAAAGGAAGAGGAAGACAGGAAAGTACACATGAGGTGAGGATAAACTGGTAGCCAATTACACACTACTAGCAAGGCCATGGCAGTCCAGGCAAGGCTTTGCAAGAAGCAGAATCAAGTGAATACAAAACAACATTGTCTCACAAAAAATGTGCTTAAAAGTGCACCTAAATATTATACCAAGATGGAATGGAATTGTTTAGAAATCCTAAATAATCTGAAAACAAGAACTGCAGATGGTATAAAAACTTCTATTAGAAAGAGCATTCCTATATGGGACCGCTCTTGCATTTTCCACAGTCCTTTGGAAAGGTTTCTATGTCTATGTGATATTTTGGCTGGTATGTGATGAAATATGGCTAGAGTTGCCACTGAAGAAATTTATAGTACCCATTTTAACCTCTCCCAAATCTGAGTTTTAAGTAAATAGCTGGATCCTTTAGTTGTTGCTGCACGTGTAAAACATGTTGATTTCAAAATGTGTTGTATACGTTATGCATAGCTAGAACTATTCCAAAGGAATTCCCCAATTAAAGGTGATCAACCAAGTCCTTTCTAGAACAGTTAAAGCCTATAGACATGGATTAAGGAATGGTTTTTCTTTTAATGAGGCAGGCCATGTGAAGTTAATAACTACAATGTGAAATGAGATATGCTTCATGCTTTTTTAGTTTCAAGGACAATGTGACATGGTGCAAAGGTTTATAGACATGTGAACATTGTAAGAGCTTGTTTGTTCAGGCAATGTCCCACCTAGTCCAACATCCTATTCTCAGTGACCAACCAGATGCCTGTGGAAAGCAGGACCTAAGCGCAACAGCACTCTGCCCACCTGTGATTCCCAGCAACTGGCATTCAGAGGCAACAGTGTCTGACAGTGTAGGTGGAACATGGCCATTGTGGCTACCGGTAGTAGTGAATATCTTGGTCCATTTACCTTGCATTCTCAATGTACAGACCTCAAGTAAAGATACCGTAGGTGGAAAATTAACAATTCCACAAACTTGGTTAACTTAACAGTCACTGATTGTAGAAGCTTAAGTAACCATTCAGGTTAATTGCGGAGAGTTGTGAGCATTCCATTCCATTACCTCTATTTGGAAAGTTACTGCATACAGAAAGGTTAATCAGGAGCATCACACAAGGAATATGAAGTCTGTACTCACCACATCAAGCTCTGCTTCCTTTTTAAAAACAGAGTATGCCTCTTCATAGCCATTAGAACGAAGGTAATCTGCTATCGCTCGATTTCTAAACGAAGTCATATTTAGATCTTTAGTTAATATTCTTTTTTTCCTCTTTTTTTGAACTTAAAAAAGCCTTTATTTCGTATTTCGTAATTACAAAACAGAATCGTAAATCGTAAATCATAAATTATACATTAGAATTACAAAAAACAACTCCAAATCAAAAGAAGAAGAAAAAAATCCAAACAGAAAAAGAAGAATAAATACACAGGGGAAAAATAAAGTAGAAAAAGGAAAAGGGAAAGAAAGAAAAAAGAAAAAGAATATAGTATATACATATATACATATACCCATGCACATACATATGCATATGAGATATATGTACACATACATACATGTAAGAGCAGCACATACATAAACATAGAAATACAGTACAGATAAAAAACACTTCCTATTGTTTGAACATCACTTCCCTTTGTCAGTTCTTCCTTATCCTACTCTATCTTTTTTTTTTTGGCACCAATATATCCATATATACTTATCTCTGTCCACATATTATCTGCTAAATTGGCCTTTCCTCTATTTATTATCCGTTTGTTGCTCATTCTATATGTATTTTAATCGAAGCATATCACCAGATTTGTATTTATCTTTTCTTTTTTTAAATACTCTTCAACATATTTCCATTCTGCCTTGCTTTTCTGTATCGAAATATTTCTAATTGCTGCTGTCATCTTTGCCAAGTTCATGAATTCCACTAATTTTTCTTGCCATTCGCCAATTGTTAGTACTTTCTCCCCTTTCCAATTCTTTGCTATAAGGAGTCGAGCTGCTGCACATGCATATAGTAATATATTTTTCCTGTCATTAGGGAAATTATCTGGCACCATACTTAATAAAAGTATTTCTGTTTTTTTCTCAAATGTAAACTTAAGCATCTTTTTTAACTTTTCATACACATTATTCCAAAATTCATATATTCACACTGCCACCAGCAATGGAAATAATTTCCTAATTTCTCTTTGCATTTCCAACATTCTTTCGAATTGGTTTTATAATTTTTTGCTATCTTTTCCGGTGTAAAATGCCACCTATATATTATCTTCATCATGTTCTCTTTTATATTTGTACAAGCTGTAAATTTCATGCCTTAATATTCTTTTTATAATTCTGTAGAAATTTCTCTCCCCCTCCCATCCACAAAGCTATGCACCCAAACATATTTGACTGGAACAAGTAAAAGAATACTCCTTCCCTTTTTCTTTGAAAGGGAAATTATGACTAATGGCTAGTTCTGATTTGGATTTTGTGCACAATGGTTTGTTGAACTTTCCGGTGGTCCTTATAACTTCCCTCCATACTCACTGTAGTATAAAAAAAGGTTCCTAGCATGCTGTAGGAGAATAGTTATCTACTGCCAGGACATTGATTGAGAAAAACATTCTTGTTGTTTTGCCTTAACTTCTCGGATGCTTAAGAGACCATGGTATCATCCTAGACCACCTAATAGGAATGGGGAATTTTGCTACGGTTCCCTTGTGGTTAGGTGAGTTTTCTACTGTTGTGCCAGGCGGCATGGGAGATATCCTCTTCTGACCAATGCAAATAATCTCAGGGGCTTTTCCTATTACTCAAATATCTAGACATTGCTAACTGGAGGTGGTTGTCCAAGGATCTGGAGTTTACCATCATCAGTGTTGCTGATGAAATTCAATTATGCTTTTTCTTAAATCCCACTGCGGCAGTGGAAACCCTGAATCATTGCTTGGAACCAGTAATGAGCTGGCTGAGAACCAATAAACTGAAACTCAACCCAGGTGTGACAGAAGTGATGGGAAGTGTAGGATTTTTTGATCAAGAAATTAATGAACAGGGCTTCCTGTTTCCGGCAGTGGGAAATGGCTGACTCCCATACGATCGGACCCCAGCCGTGTCAGTAATTCAGGGCTGATATAGGGGTAATTAGCCCTGGCAGACTCCCCAGGATGGGGGGGGGAACTGTCTCGAAGACCCGCAGATTGTCCGAGATTGTCAGCTTGCATCAAGGTGCAGGTGGCAGGACACTGGGTCACAGAGCACTCTCCAAAGCCACTCTCATAGCCGGAAATATCTGTTTGATAAAATAATTAAATTTGGACAATAAACAGACATAGTCTGGACCGAAGAAGACTGAGAAAAAACCTTCAGATTTGTACAGTCCTTGGCTAGGACTTCAAGGCTCGAAATTCAAAGAGATTCTCGTCATGGTGTTTGAACTAAGGTGGTCTTGGTACGATCTTTTTTTTCTCTTCACAATACTTACAATTGGTTTTTCTATGCCAAGCCTCATTAAGAAACCTGATTTATTTTGAGGAGTACAGATGGACTTCTATTTATAATTGGATATTCAATTTCACAGCTTTATTTGGTTTGAGAGATTTGATAAAGAAAAGAAGAAACAAGATGGCGCTTGTTAATGACGCAGCTCAGAAAAATGCAAGTTCCTCCCTGTTTCGAAGGAAGTGGAGATGCTTGCTGGCTGACTTTGTAGTGATTTGAGATAATAATTAGGGATAACATGCAGTGCAGCTGTTTGCAGAGTTTTTTCATTAAGTGCTAGAGAGAAGGCTAAATGGATGTCTAGCAGCCCCCCTCCTAGGGCCCAGGAGGGGGAAATGTCTCCAAAAGCCGATCAATCATCAAATGATTTATATCTGTGGAATAGTTTATTTACCGGTACATTGCAAGATGCAAACAGTATGCTTTACATCAAGTGACAGACTTGGACTGCAGCCCGGATGAGAGTAACTTACACCTTAATAACACAGGAGTTGCTGCGTCACTAAACTTTAAATGAGGACTAGGACAACAGCCTGGATTGGAAGATTGGAATGAAGTCAGGAAAAGCTGCACTGGTAAATAGACAGAGCAAGAAGGAGGCAGGAACGAGATATGGAAGATATTCTTCAAGCAGTCCAGACTATGGGAAGCCCGGAAAAAATCAATTAATAATTCGGATTACAATTTGGTCTTTTTATTTTAGTTTATTGTTTTTAATTGGATTATGATTATGATTATATGTTAATTAGCTGTTTTTATTGGAAAATTAATAAAAATGAATTTTAAAATGATTATTTTTTTTAAAAAAAAACGAATTAGTGAACAGGACCTGGACAGTGGCGTATCCATCATATCCATATCCATCATATCCATCATATCCATCCTTGAACTGCTGATCCACAGAATGGGGCTTCTCTATGATTCCTAAGAGGTGGCTGTGGTGCAGAGTGCCTTTTTCTTCACAAAGCACGCCAGCTGTACCCTTGCCTTGGTAAGAGATATCTGCCCTATCACTCTAATGCACTCTGTGCAAATCTGCATTTGAAGAGAATTCAAAAGCTTCAACAGGTCAAAAACGCCAGCATCTGTATTTGTAACTGGTACACGAAGGACCACACAACACCTGTTTCCATCTTCAACTTGAAGTGCTGGTTTTGACCCTAAAAGTCTTACTTAGCATGAGTATCTGAAGCAACATTCCCTCCCATATCTTTTATTTCATATTTTGTGTGTTCGTCACACACCCCTACATTCACAGAATGGTGCGCAAAAATAGAACAAGTAGGAATTTAATTTTTAAAAAAATCACTGAATCAAAATTACAATGTAGAAAGCAACTTTATAAAAACAAACAGTACAAAAGAAGAAAAACTCGTCAAAGCCCTACTACTCCCCTCCAAAATCTTGGTAAAAGTTGGGACCTTACTTCTTGTTTAAAATACGAAATGGAAACATGTGTCTCAGTCAGGGTGGATTTGATTTAAATCAAACTGATTTAAATCACTAGTCAGTAAGGCTTGATTTAAATCATAGTTTTCTACATAAAGACTAATTCTTGCTGGTATAACTTTAATATGCTGGTAGATGAAGATTTTTAGAATAACAACTTTTCATATTAGTTTTTTTATCCCCAGTTTAATAGGTTAATCATTCATACTGTATTTGGACAATTTTTCTGTTGTACTTAGGAAGGAGAAAAATAATCATTACCTTAATAATAACAATTTAAAAAGATTTATTCAACTAAAACAATAACATTACAGCATATGTTATTTGCTTAAACAAACATCCATGTTTGTTAACTAATTTGGCTAAACAAAAACAAAATATATATATTTTAAGAAACTTAGACTGTCAGCCCAGCCTACACATGAAAAACTTACATACTATCCACTCCAAACAATCAGAAAAATATTGTTTCTATTCTATTCACTGAACTTCTTGAAACTTAGCACTGAAGGGGTTGATGCTGTATTCATAGGTTTGTAGAACAATAGGATTAAGGATATTTTTTCTTAACTCTGTTCATGTTATAACATTTTTGCTGTGAAGAAGAGGCATGTGATCTCTGTGGAGTCAAATTCAGTTTTGAGAACTGCAAAATAAACCAAGCATCTGTGATAATATCTTGCAGGCAGAGAAACTGCCCAATAATCTTACAAAAACCTCTGGAAGAGCATGACATTGTGAATGGATTAATGGAATTTATTTACCCAAAAAAAATTAAACATATACAACCTTATTCTACATAATTAAAAAACTAATCTTTATTTCATGATGGAATAACCTTTGGATGGTAATATATTTTCCTCAAAAAGCATTTTATTTTTTAAAAAATCTGATTTAAATAAAAAAAAATCCGATTTAAATAAAAAATGCCGATTTTTTTTATTTTTATCCACCCTGGTCTCAGTGGAGAGTTACATATACTCAGAGCACCACTGAAGATCCTTCCCCAGATCCCAGACCTCCTATCTCATCCAAAGAAGGAACCAACGGGAAGGCCTCATTTGCCAATCTAAAGAGATGAACAGATCAGTATGGGAGAATGAGCTCTTTCAAATCCTTGGGGGGTCCCAGGTGATTTAGGTCTTAACTCAATGTAACCACCTTGGGTGTCATCAGCATATTTTCTGACACCTCACACCAAATCCTTCAATGACTGCTTCCAGGAACTTCATATAAATAAATAAATAAAAACTGGTTACAAGACACTCCTCTATACATTAGGACCATCCAGAGTCTCCTTTGCAAATGTTCCTGCTATCTGAGGTACTGTGCATGGTCATATGATCTAGACCAGCATTCACCCATTTGGTGCCCTCCAAATGTTTTGCTGACTACGATTCTCATCACCTGTGGCCATTGGCCATTCCAGCCAGGGGCTAACGATTGTTGGGAGTCTGAAAAACCCAAATGGCACCAAGATGGTGAAGACTGATCTAGTCGCTTCTTGGCAGTGATATGGCAGTTATGAACTTCCTACCCCAAAATTTTCCCTTGGCAACTTCTTCCAGCCTTTTGAAGGCAGATTGAAAACCTTTCCACTTCAGAGAGCTTTTAGCAGAGTTGCAAAGCTGGCTTAAACTCCCTTCTCTGGTGTTTTAAGAACAATGGACAAGCAGGACAAGATGAGAATGGTTCAATTGAACCTCTCTTCAAATTGGCCTGCAAGAAATTTAACAAAGCTAACATGCATCACCAGAGACAAGGCCACCTGGAACCTAAGACTATTTACTACAGAGGTCCCAGTACAATAACTGTTGGAAGGAACTGCCTCCTGGCCCAGAATCTGCTCTTTGTTGGGTGGAGCAGAGATCATGAAGCATCTGCATCTCTAAATGTCAACAGGAGAATGAGAATATCCCCATTCTTAATGTCAATTTGTGCTATAATGGATTTTTTCCCTTTTATTTTTTTAAAAGATTTCTCATGCTCCCTCTTCCTCTTCCTCTCTCTCTCTCTATATATGAAGGCACTTAGTTTAATTATTCAGTGGAATAAATATAACAGGGACTGGAAATTTTGGGCTTTCCCTGTGATAGGGGGTGTCCCAATTAACAATCACATTAAACCTTAGTTTATTTTAAACCATGCTTTAAGATGAACAAGCAAAACATGCTTCACTCCTTTCTTCAGTTTTCTAGGGAGGAAATAAAACACAGAGACTGATTTGCCATTAGACATGAACAGGCACTACTAGCAAGCCATGACAGCAAGCCAAGAACAAACCTTGGTTTAACATCATGGTTAGGAGAGAAAAATTCCTGAGTGCTGACTCACACTTTAACATCAAGCCAGCCTCTGGTTTGCTTGCTCCCTGGTGCACTGAAGAAAAGACCAGGGAAGCAGCAGCACTGAGACTATTGAGCAGCATGCACCACCAGCACATTACTCGTTCACTTTAACTCACAGTTTAAGAACTGCATTGCATTGGCTTGGCAGGTCTGCACTAAGAGGATGCTAGGTCTAATTTAAGCTGTGGTTTAAAGCAGGTGAAAGGAAAATGTGGTCCTTCATATGTTGCTGGACTCTAACTCCCAATATCTTGCTGGAGGATGGGAGTCCAACAACTTCCAGAAGCCCACTGGTTAGCAACCGCTGATTTAAAACAACACGAGTACTGGCATTCCTACTGCTCATTTATTATTGCTTTTTATAATGACTAGGTTCATAGCAGGGTGCCTACAGACTTACAAAAAAATCACCGACTCACTTATCAAATGCGAGTTAGATGAACATTAATCTAATGCCTTTTTCACAACTCTGTCCTCCTGTCATGAAGTATCATGCACACGAGGATGTCTGCAAAACCTGCACTGCATTGGCCTGACATCTTCAGATGCACCCTTGCTGAGCAGTAACAGGATGCACAAGTTCCTTGTGTTTGTTGTTCCTCTGCAACGTCACACCTGCTAATTTGAGGCAGCCCCACCCTTACCAGATGGAACAAAAACAAAATGAATCTCTCAAACCTATAAATGGCTAACAAGCCAACATGTTAACTCTGAGAGCTAGTGTGGTGTAGTGGGTTGGAGTATCAAATTAGGATCTGGGAGATCAGGGTTCAAATACCCACTTGGCCACAAAGTTCACTGGGCGACTTTGGGGACCAGTCACTGCCTCAGCCTACCTCACTTCACAGGGTTGGTTTTGATGATTAAATGGGTGCCAGAACCATGGACACCACCTTGAGCTCCTTGGAGAAAAGGTGGGATATACATTCAATAAAACAAAACTAAAAAATGAGGGTACGTTGACGCTTGCTTTGGGGGCTTCATTGTCTTTGTTTTGGCTATATCACCTACCTGCACACAGGTGTTGCTGGTCTACAGGGGCATTTTCATTGCAAGTGTTGACAGACATGGGCTAGAATAATAATATTCATTTACAGCAGTGATGGCCAAACAGGACCAGTGGTCAGGGATGATGAAAATTGTAGTCCCAAAACAACTGGAGGGCCAAGTTTGGCCGTCACTGATTTACAGGGTCAAAATCAAATGTTGGAAGTACTTTGCAGACATTTTCATGTATTCCTTAAAATACTGGACTATTCTATATCCCACCTTATATCTGTATCTGCTCACAGCAGGGTTGACTAAATTCTGCAAGGCTTGGAGGCAATCACTATTTCTTAAAATGAAAGACCAGGAAACAGAAGTTAACCTTGACACACATCATCACCAATCCCAGGAAGAGCAGTGTAAGGGGTTTCACAGTTATGGAGCACATGCACTTACACACTGTGATAACGTAACACAGCCCAAAGAGATGCAGCAACAAACTGTTATGCCTGGTCTTTACATGCAGCAAAAATGAAGTGGCAGAATGGACTATTCTCATTTCAAACTGTGGCCGGATCAGTTTCTGAATGCTTCACTGTATTAAAAATGCTCTGCAATCAAAACTAATACCACAGGGTATCCCTGGTAACTTTTACCTGGAAGACCTGGAAGACCCTTAGCACACAGGAGAGCAATGAGAAGTGGCATTCCCTCCCACCTAATTCTCCTGCATGTGTAGACCATGACTCCAGTTCAACTCCTGAAAACAATTTTAGTTTCTGTTACAAGCAAAAGTGTGGGCAGGCTGTTCAACCACACCTTCATTTAAATGCTGTTTAGTCATCAGATGCTGTAGTCATCAGAGGCACTGTGCAGGCTAGGAGTCACCTTCCCTTGTAAACAGGTGTGTGGGTGTGGGTGTAAAAATACACTAATTTGTGGAAGGCACAGAACTTTGTTTCTCTTTTTTTTAAAATCTTGCAGAGATAGGGTTGAAAGTGTGGGTACAAGCTTCAGGCTCTGCATAGCTTTCTGCTCCTCCTCATGACTGCCAGCAGAGCCATTACTAGACGATGTTTTTAATCAATGAAATCAATCGTGGAAATAGAAATTCAGCATTTGTCACATAATTTGTCATCCTATTTGCAGATGTTATGCAGTTAAAACTTCAGAACACACGGTCTTTATTCCAACCATTTGCAGTTGTTTTTGAGCTACCATGTGACCAAGAATGGGCAAAGCAAGAAGTCAATTTAACAGCAGCAGACATCACAATGCTGGCACATGCTCCAGAGATTAGCATGCATGTCAGTGCAAAGCATCAGATATTGACCCCTGCAGTGATGAGGACAAAAGAGACACCCCTGTTCTAACAGATGGTGCTCTGACAGTCAAGGTAGACTGTGGCCTAAATGAAAGGGACCTGGCATTTACTTGGCTGGCTGAAGCAGGACAATATTTGTCAGCAGATCAGTTAGCAATTAACTGACCAATCGGTTAACTGTTCAAATACTGATGAAAGATCACCCTGCCAGCATTACAGGTTTGCTTAACATACAGTGTTAAGTTCTTGGAATGCCGTAAGTATCTTAACAGGAGTATCAAATAATTTTGTCTACCACCAACTCATGCAGAAACAGAAAAGCAGTGCCCTTTGTGAGCAAGTGTTCTCAGCCTCAGTGAATCCTTATCTTGCTTATCCAGTTAATAGAACTCAAAGACATTCTACTCACTAAATGCTCTCCTTGGAATATGCAAACCAACTCTGCTTCAAACCCCCCAAATACAGAAAAATGTGCACCAGCAATTGCAATAGGTGTACATTTGTGGCAAATAAACCCTTCCTCAAGTGAGCATTACAATTATTTATTCTTCTCCATTCACAAACTTTTGTTAGCAATATAGAAACCATATTCTGCAGACTGGGACTGGGACTGGGCATGGGTATTAGCCATACTTTGAAAACTGCAACAGTTCCTACCCAGTTTTCAGGCCCAACTGAGAAGAGCTGGTTTGGTATTCAAGTTAGAACAGGCAAAGGCAAACTTGGCCCTCCAGATGTTTTGGGACTACAACTCCCATCATCCCTGACCACTGGTCCTGTTAGCTAGGAGGACAAATGGAGGGCTGAGTTTGCCTATGCCTGAGTTAGAATAAAACAATTAAGTTTGTAAACAGTCCTACCACTATAACTGAAGTGTGGGTTGAAAATATTTAAGGGGGAAATGTATTAGATATTGTACAAGCAAAACACTCATGTTCCAGTCCACAACCTCACAATATAAAAAATCTGGGGCAAATGACAGGCAGATAGGGAAGAAAAACAGGGAGTCAGGAATGTACTCAGACTTTTCTGTATAGGTTTTTGATAGGTCTGTTTTTCTTTTTATAAAGAATGTATGCCCAACCAATCAGGGGCACTAAGGATGGTCTACAATAAAACAAAAATTTCATTCTTGCATCAACAATCATTAAAGCAGCAGCAGCAGGAACAAAATGCTCAGTCTAGATTGAAGACTTGGCAGAGACAGCCCTCTGAGCAGTAAAAATAAACCTGAAAAGAACTTGACTTGCCACCTATTTCTTGTAAGGACCTTCTGTAGCATGAGTAAGGAACCTCCAGAATGTGGGGTAACTGGGTTCCAATTTGGCCTGCAAGGCAGTTTTTCCCAAGCCATTCCCACCTGCCCCACTCCTGATATCCCATGTGGAAGAGCCCACAACCACAGCTTCAAAGTTAACAGAAGCATATCAGACATGTGCTTACAAAGCATGCCAAGTTGAGTAGGAAGGGTTTTTTTTTTCAGAGTACAAATTCCATCCCATGCCCACCCATCTCCCAAAAAACAAATTAACATCATGGCCAGCACACTGCTTAGCTCCAGCATTTGGAGCATCCCACAAAATTACTAAACCCATTTATTCATTCTTGCTTTGTGGCCAGATCTATTTTTTTAATTATTTTTTAAAAACTAATGTCTAGTGCATTCTGATTAAGATGCCTACAGAAAGCTTTAAAACTGGTTAAGACAACATGATCGTGTCCGATCCATAACAGCCAACTGAAAGCAAGGTAAGATTAATATTCTCGAGCTACTCACAGTTCATCTCGTTGCCTCTGTGACAGCACCATTGTGGCTGTGATGTCAAGTTAACGTGATTCAGCTGTCTCCTCCTCGTCAAGCAGCTTGGGATTCTGGGATCCACAATTCAGTCTGCCACAAAGTGGCTTCAACCCAAAGGACAATGTGTCTCCACAAGTAAACTCCACCAAGCAGACAGGATGCATTCAACAAGGAAGATTCATTCCATCTAGAAAATGAAAGAGTTTGTGTTGCAGAAGTTGTTCATAGCAATAATTGCACAAAGTACTGACTACTCATTAGACAAAATTTATTTTTATTTATTTGTTGAAAACATTTATAAACTGCTGAATAGGTTTTTTTAAAACTCTTAAGCAGTGTACAATATTCTATTAAAAGACAATTACAGCCTATAGCTAATAAAACATAAAAGCATCTAACACACAGCTAATAAAACATAGCTAATAAAACATAAAAGCATCTAACACAGAAAAAACAATAAGTTCAAACACATTAAACGGGCTGATCCTATACCTGGGCAAAAAAGTAAGTCTTGTTGGTAGAAGCTGAGAAAAGTAAGGGTTGCATATAATTTTCTCATCCATCATAACAAAGAGAGAAAAGCAACAACTATACAGAGTGCAGAAAACGTAATAAATACTTTTGTAATTCTACTAGGGTTGACCTATAGAATGAGGACAACCTTTAGCTTCATCCTGCCATATGAAAATCACTATTTTGTTTTATTTTTACTACTCCACCTTGCTCCTCATGCTCTTTCTTTCTCTCAGTATGTGGTGGACACATGCCAAGCTTTATATTGGCTTTGTACTGGTTTAATAATTAAGGGAATCATCACTTGATGAGGTGTAAATTAGTTTGCTAGAGACCCTTAGCTACCTTCCCACAGAACTCCAGTTGTAGGCAGGGGTCTCCAAGAAGTAGAAACAACTGTAAAAACAGTCAGTCTTACAGTATAAAAATGTTCTCTCCTCCTCTTAAAACAGTTTTAAAACTGAAAATGGTATTGACACCACTAATACAATCCAATACAAATTAGGGAGCAAGTTTCAAGTCATGACTCATCAGCCAAAACCCAGTGAACTACAGACAATAGTCCAATAACATTATTACTACATTCAACATGCAAAAGATTAACAGGCAGGTTACAGAGTACCATAGTGACCCAAGAACTCAAGTAATTAAATAAATTAATGAGTTAACAGCTATCATTGAACACTTCACTTCTTTATGGGGTACAGACAGGACAGCTCAGTCGGTAGAGCATAAGACTCAATCTCAAGGCCATGGATTCAACCCTCTGTGGGTAAAAAGATTCCTGCATTTCAGGGGGTTGGACTAGATTACCCTTGTGGTTCTTTTCAACTCTACGATTCTATGAAAAAGCATTCACTTTTACGTTATTTTTGTATGTTGTCACTGTCTCTCTTGTGAAATCTGAAGCCTTGATGACACCAGAATGGCAGGGTTACTTTGCCAAACTGCCACACACTCAATCCATAGAACCTCTCCTAGGCCAGTCCTACAAAAACAACTATCAGTGAAACCTTTAAAGGGAGATTTGTGATTATCCATTATTTTCAGTTGATAAAGTGCAGCAAAGATTAAGTGCAGCAAAAAACAACAACACCAGACTGAAGTGGTACAACTCAGACACAGGTTTACTACACACCTCAATGAAACTAGTCCATACCAACTTTCCTTGGTGGTATAAAGGTGGCACTTTGGGGAGAAGAGTTTCATGTTTAGGGGTACTCTCATTTTCCTACTCATGTTGAAATGCTGCCCCTCAATGAGGCCAAATTTAAATTCACAAAATGTTTAGGAGTATGCATACCCCCGCGTACTCCCAGAAAAAAGCACTGGTTTAATGCATAGCAATATCCAAGCAACAGCACAACAAAATTATTTTTTAAAAAAGAAAACACAACTTTAAGTATCTACACCAAGTGTTAACTTTGCCATGAGCTCACTAGATGGCCTTACTTACCCCATATGCATTAGGATAATACCAACCCACCTAAAGCTCTGCCTAAATGCTATTTTTAAAATGATCAACGAGGAAGAAAAGAGCTGCTCAATATCAGCTTGAGATACTTTGTGTGTCCTTTTTTTAAGTACGGTATACTGTATAGTCAACTTGTGAAGCAAGCCCACAACTTACGCGGGGCTTACATTCCACGATCTCGCCTAAAGCCAAAATCGCATATAGTCAAAACACATTGGATTCAATGGCATGTGGGGTTGCCAAAGTCTTTTTTCCTCAGGCACCTGCCCCCCCCCACTTTTTAAATTACCAAGAGCATGAAGCTGAATGCACACAAGTTAAATGCCAGTAAGTTGCAAGCTTACTGTATCTACATAGTTTTTCATAAAACTTGGGTGTCAAACTACAGTTGGTAAACATGAAACACTTGAGACTTTTCCTGGAATTTTGCACACAGAAAGCAATTCAGCTCCTCAAGAATTTTAGCATTCTTTTACAGATGCTAACTTCATTAGAGTTCTTATTAGCACTACTTTGGAGACTCTTTTTTAATTCCCCCAATATGAGAAGTCATGAACATTTAAAGATTCTCAGCAGAGCTTGCATGGGGTCGGATAGAGGGTTGACTCTTTCACCTATGATAACAATTTGCTATCATTTTAGGAGTCAGACAGAATATTTGTTGTTGGGTTGGCCACACACACACACACACACACACACACACACACACACAGTGCCTCTTCTCTCAACTGGCATCATTCCACTGCTGCAGTTCTCAGCAAGGACAGATGTGCCATTTCGACAAAGAGCTGCCTCTATGATCTTAGAAGGAATCCAAGTACTGCAGGTGTTGCTGCTGTGTAAACAGCAGTGTCATCATCCTGCATAGTGCCAGAAGCACTGCCTGGTTCTTATGTATGTACTCTGACAAGAAGTTCTGCATGCCACAAGTCACTAGCAGCGACCAAAGCTAGCAGGCAATCGAAATAAATTAGATCCAGGAAAAGAGGTCAACGTGCATTAAAAACAAACTGCTACCAGATGCCATTTGTAGCCTCCCTGTTTTAAAAGAACTGCCAAAGGGATCTACCATATCCGCTCATTGCTTTCACTACCTGGGCCAGGTAAGGTGGTCCCTCCCCAGGATTTTGGAACCAACTGCCTATAAGAACAGCAACTATCTGCTGTGAGGATGATGGTATCAACTGGGCCCCTGAGAACCTACCCGCAGCAGTGGGAGGAATAAGTCACTGGCCTATGCAGCTAGGTTGAACATGCCACACCCTGTAAGGCAGCCTTTCCCAACACAGTGCCCTTCAGATGCTTTAGACTGCAACTCCTATCAGCTGCAGGCAACATCTGTCAGGGAAGGTGGTTGTAAAGTCAACAACTTCTGCCTGCATTACAGTCACTTCCAAGATGGCGTGACTCATTAAGACCTACTTTGTTTTTTACTATAAACAGCTTGTTTCCCTTCAAGCTGGTCATTGTAATGACTTTTTATCAGGAGCCTGATGTCATTTTTCTCTTCCCTCTCCATCACTTTATTATTTTGTGTCACATCTTTTCAGATTCTAAGCTGAAGGTAGAGACTGTGTTGTTTTTATTACTCTTAAGCCATTCTTTCTCAAGAAAGGGGTATAAAGGCTGTGACTAGTAAGTATTTCCCCAAAAGCACAAACGAACAAGTCTGGAAGTCTGCATCATAATTCTGAAACAGAAACAGAAAAGATGTCTACAATAATTTATGCACTTTAAACTAGTCTACGCTTGGGAAGAATTAATGCATAACTCCTACTGAATTCCATCTGATCATCCTAAATTTCTCATTTTCCTACATAAGGAGGAAGACTAGAAGAATGCTTACCATATAAGCTGGAGGTTGGAATTCTAATGGCAGCAAATCAATATTTTGTTGGGATACTAACAGTCTCAAACCGAATCCAATATTACTTGACTCCAAAGGAATTTGCATTGTCTTGAACAACAGCCACTCTTGCTGAATAATAAACTGCATTTGAAATTAAGGAGGCTTTCAAAATGAAGAGTCAGCTGTTTTTAAAAGATGCAAATCAATTTTATGAGCTTAAGCAGCTTTTTTGATCCTACCTGATATTCTGCACTCCATGCCAAGCAGAGTAAGAGCACCATCCAGTGAAATTCTTTAATCTTTTTGCAAGGTGCTTCTTAACCTTGAAGCAAGCCTATTTCAACCTTCATTCTAAACATATAGCTGGAGGGGTTATTGTAAGTCACCGAATCCAACCCATGCTAGATTTGGTCTGGCCAGGGAAGAGCCCCCAAAATCAGCTGTTTTAACTCTTTTCTCTCTGTCAGAGGCCCAAGCAAAGAACCTTCCACTCAAATACCGGTACGTGCCACAACCTTCCATATTTCATTATCACCATGGTTAAGATAGAGGATCAATCAAAATCAAGTTGTAATCACCCTACAACAGTATACCTAAATGTAGAGACTGCTGGTCAGAAACACCCTGAAGACCCACTGACAGTTAGTGTAGTAGACAGTAATGAACTGGAAGGACTAAAGGTCTGAAATAGTGTAAGGCAGCTTCCTATGTTCCCAAGAGAACAATTTATCAAATAAAGAGAGGCAGAGGAAAGAAATGTTGGACAATACAGCAGCATGCCATGTGTGATAGGGCTGCCATATTCCGAGGATCAAAAACCCAGACACACACACCCCACCATCAGGACACTCCACCACCACCATCCCGCATCTCCCTCGCTCACCCCCTCCCTGCCTCTGACCCCTTCCTCTCCAGCCTGCTCCTTCTTCCTTCCCCTCTATTACCTTTGCTGTCTTTGGCCTCCTGCTCATGATGGGAAGCTGAGCAGCCCCGGGAAAGCTGCACAAGGCCTGGCAGCCACCAGGACCAGCATGGGGCCTAGTGCGGCCCTGGGAAGGCCACTCCAGGCCACCCCACTTCCTGTTCCGGGACACAGCGGCTTCTGAGCATGTACATGCCTCCACACACACAAAATGTAATAAATAAATAAATAACCCAAACCTGGACATTTAATCCAAAATGCAAAAATCAGCCCGGAAAGGGGTGCTGCCAAAATACAGACGTGTCAGGGAAATCCCGGACATATGGCAACCCTAATGCATGACAACTAGAGTGTATTGTATTTTACTACTTCCCTGGTCACCACTGGTTCCATACAGCAAAGTGCATGGAATTCACTCCAGGCAAGTAAGCAGAGTGGGGAAGTAGGGAGAGATAAGTTTTTTCCTGTGTCATCACACTGCGCTTCCAAACTACAAACTTTACCTGTTTAAAAATACTTGTTGTTTATTGGCTTTTCTTCACCTGAATTTGATTGCTGTTTAAATTCCTCACACAGAGCTTACTGTGGAAGATGTGCAACCTACGTACATGGAATCAAATCGCATTGAACCAAAGATGGTTCTAACATGAACGTTCCCCTTTAAAGCAAATGCACTTCCTAATAATTATAGAAACACACAGTTGTGTCTAAATAGAATTACCACGGTGCATTAGCTGCTATTTATATGCTAATACCAAGAGAGACTAAGGACCCTGACCTTTTGATCTGGTTAAAGTGCATTTACTCCACATGAATGGCTATCCACACACAACCAGTGCATCATTCAAGTACTGTAGGTAGATTGCCTTTTAAGTTCAACCAAACTAGGGTTAGATAAAACTCTTATAGACAGTGCAGCTTCCCCAGTTGCCTCTTCCATAGACACAGTAACCACATTCAGACACAAAGCTAAACCAGGGGCTTAATACAACAGGAACAAAACTTGGCCTCCTCCCAGGTACACATGCTCTCCTTCAATTTTCATGAGCAGCATTGCAGGAGTTCAGAAATTTTTGCTTCTGCTTTTAGTTAAGTGTAGTTTATAATTTCATCCAAACCAGGAACTGTGGTTAACATTAACTAGGTTTACTTTCAGAAGGCCAGCTTCATACCCAGTGATTTGAAATTGGCTTGTTTTGAGACTAAACATAGCTAACTGCAGTTGGTTGGTTTGGATAAAAAGTGCTGCACAGAAGGAGCCCAATATACCTGATCATAATAGTGCTAAACCATGGTAGCTCTAAACAAGATAAGAATGCTGCAGACTGCCTGTGTGACTTAATTTTTGAAAAATTTTGTGCAGGACTAGATTCATGGTTGTCAGCATTATAACCACTACATACTAAAACAAATACTCACACTCTTACAAAGTTATTGTGTGGGAAAGTTAGAAATCTTTTAAGCATTCATCACCAAAAATTCAGACACCAAAGCTGCTTCCATGCAAGAATGCAATGCTTCTCAGTACCAATACTTTGAGATGTGTTTTAAAGAAGAGTGCAAGTGCTACTTGGTCGTCGTCGTCCGAAAAAGTGCTTTACATCATTAGTTAAGCTTTCTGAGACGTGGAGAAGTCTAACTTAATTTACACCAATTTCAATTGAGCTGCTATGCTATTGGCAGTCAAAACTTTCTAGAAGATGTCCATCAACAACCAATAGACTGGCAGAATACAGTTTTATTCACCATTTTGCTCCCCTGCAAAATATTTCATATACAGTACAAAATAATACAAATGACTACTTATTGGAGAATCTCTCAATTTACCAACACCAAAAAATTGCTGCAGGAAAAGGATTGGGATTCTCTACCATCCATTAGCTACAAACCCGTCTTAGATGATGATGATGATGATAAATTAATTTTACTTATACCCCACCCATCTGGCTGGGTTTCCCCAGCCACTCTAGGCAGCTCCCAACAGAATATTAAACAGAATAAAACATCAAACATTAAAAACTTCCCTAAACAATCAAAAAACAAAGCTAAAACTTAATTTGTGACCTAAGCATCACATAGGGACGCAGGTGGCGCTGTGGGTTAAACCACAGACCCTAGGGCAGGCATCCCCAAACTTCGGCCCTCCAGATGTTTTGGACTACAATTCCCATCTTCCCCGACTATTGGTCCTGTTAGCTAGGGATCACGGGAGTTGTAGGCCAAAACATCTGGAGGGCCGCAGTTTGGGGATGCCTGGCCTAGGGCTTGCTGATCAGTCCCAGCTCCTGCCAACCTAGCAGTTCGTAAGCATGTCAAAGTACAAGTAGATAAATAGGTACCGCTACAGCGGGAAGGTAAACGGCGTTTCCGTGTGCTGCTCTGGTTCGCCAGAAGCGGCTTTGTCATGCTGGCCACATGACCTGGAAGCTGTACGCCGGCTCCCTCGGCCAATAACGCGAGATGAGTGCCACAACCCCAGAGTCGGTCACGACTGGACCTAATGGTCAGGGGTCCCTTTACCTTTAAGTATCACATACAACAGGAAGCTGAGGAGAATAATTAGATGTTAGATTTTCAACTAGAAAAAAATTCTGTATCAGCTACTTGCCCCTATGGGAGAAGTGGAATATAAATGCAATCAAACAAAAAAAAAATTCAAAATGTCAATAAGCATTCATACCCAAGCTTGTTTTAGGTTTTTATTCTATGCTGTCCCAAAGGCTTGGAGTAGTTACAACACAAGCTAAAATATAAAATACGCGAACAGCAAAATCAAATCAAATTTCTAAAAACCTACTCAATGTAACCTGAGCTTGGCCAGTAAGTGCCCACCTTACAATTTTTCCTGGAAAATATTTGATGAAATGTTGTATTCTTGTTGGAATAGCTAGGATGTTATTACCAATAGCGTCCTCTGCTATGTTAGCAAGAGATGGCACACACATATGCTTTGTGACATAATTTTAGTAACATTATTTGTTTGCTACTTAATTGTAAATAAAGCCTCTAAGCGGTTTATAAAAATATATATACATTGGGATACCTAATAAACATCAATGTTAAAACAAGTTTCTTGAATAAATAAATAAAATCAAGCATTAAAAATATAGAGGCTAAAATTACATAAGAAAATGCACACTGACGTATCTGGATAGGCTTGGCTAAACAAAAAACAGTTGGCAAAATTGTATCCTTTTTTGCAGATGGGGTGAAGGGCCCAAAAGCAAATCGGGGACCAAAACTGTTTTTCCATGTTTAAAAGTACTTAACCAATAGTTGTTAAAGGCTCAACAACCCTGCTCAAACCAACTCTAAAATCATATAAAGAACTTTCATGGTTCATGAGGTGTGTAAAGCAGTTTATGTTACCAGTGACATCTCTCATCAGCTGAACTCTCGCCAGCAGAAATACATACATTCTGTTGCAAGAGCAGATGCAGTATTTTAAGTGGTAGGCTAGGGTAGGGGGTCAAAAGATCAAGATTTGAGGCAACCAAGATTCAGGTGCCCATGCTAGGATAAATTCAAGAGTAAACTGTTTAAAAGAAAGCAGTGTATTTTAACAGCATTTAGCAAACATCAGCATGAATCAAGCTGCCTTTTGTGTTTTTTGAGCAAAACCAATTTGAGCCTTGAATATACACAAACAGATCCATTTAAGTGTCAATTCCAGCAACAAAATCAAAGACACACACCCCATTTCCCCATGTGAGTGCACATTATTGCTCCCATCTACTTAACAGCGCTCATGCACACACACTGTATTTCCATATTTTAAAAAACCCCAACACAAAGAACACTAACACTAGATGACACTTAGGTGGGCAGAGTGCTGTTGCGCTCAGGTCCTGCTTACAGGCTTCCCATAGGAAATTGGTTGGCCACTGAGCCAACAGGCTCTTGTTACGTTTTTTTAATAAGCTTGTTTGTCTTAAAGGTAAAGGGACCCCCCTGACTGTTAAGTCCAGTCACAGACAACTCTGGGGTTGCGGTGCTCATCTCGCTTTACTGGCCGAGAGCCGGCGTTTGTCTGCAGACAGCTTCCGGGTCATGTGGCCAGCATGACTAAGCTGCTTCTGATGAACCAGAGCAGCGCACGGAAACACCATATCTACTTGCACTTTGACATGCTTTTGAACTGCTAGGTTGGCAGGAGCAGGGACCGAGCAATGGGAGCTCACCCCGTTGTGGGGATTCAAACCGCCGACCTTCTGATCAGCAAACCCAAGAGGCTCTGTGGTTTACAGCGCAACCCGCGTCTTACATAGGTCCAACTCATAATACTGGGCTGTGCATATGTGTGTCATAAAAATTCTCCAATAAAAAGACTGATTTGTATTGCCTTTGGTTTTACTTGCTCTCCACTCAACCCCTACAGCACCAGCCATGGAGAGCCACTAGGAAATTCACCTTTTTCCTCCCCAATTAATATTTATTGTGGCGAGTGCTTTTCTGAGGTCTCTAAAACGGAAACATTTTTTAAATCCAACCATGTATTTCTTAGTGCTCTTTTAAGCTACATGTCTCTTAAACCTGTCCAGCTTAATTATATATACCAGAACAATTCTATGTTAAGGAGTTCAGAAAGAAAAGTGTTCATCCAGCCTTTGTGCTGCCATTACTTAATCTTGTACATCTCTTTTAGAAAAAGAAAAGGGAAAAAACAGTCACAAGAACACATCCACCTACTTCTGGCTATCTTCATTTCAGTTATAGCTGTTTCATCTTTCACTTTTGATATTAATACTGGTAACTTAATCTTTCATACAGATAAAAGTACAGCACAGAGTGCCAACAATGCGGTCAAAGGTTTGATTGCTGACCAGTACTATAAGACAAAACAACAGGAAAGTTGAAAACAAATGTCCAAGTGCAGCAGGAACATTTTATCTGCCTTGCCTGCTCATAACACATAAATTTTTTTGTATAAAATTCACTTTAGAGAGGACTATAGGGATTAATATTTACCTTCGGAAATGAGATGGCCTTTCCGGCCAATTTATTAAGGTTTCTACCCAATATTCGAATCCTCGCGACAGGGTGAGCTCCCTTTGTTCGGTCCCAGCTCCTGCCAACCTAGCAGTTCGAAAGCACGTCAAAGTGCAAGTAGATAAATAGGTACCGCTACAGCGGGAAGGTAAACGGCGTTTCCGTGCGCTGCTCTGGTTCACCAGAAGCGGCTTTGTCATGCTGGCCACATGACCTGGAAGCTATACGCCGGCTCCCTTGGCCAATAACGCGAGATGAGCGCCACAACCCCAGAGTCGGTCACAACTGGACCTAATGGTCAGGGGTCTCTTTGCCTTTACCTAATATTAGATGTTCAGGTACTTGGGATTCCTCTTTCTTATTCTGTTGAGTAGGGTCCCAAACTTTCGTCTTAAAGTCCTGCCCTGAAAGCACCACTGTCTAAGAGCAGTGGTTTACAAACTTCTTTTCTCCACAAACCACTTGCTAATTGCTTACGGTCTTGATGGACTATTTAAATTATTTCTTTGGCCATTTTAGCAATTGTAATGAGCTGTGCTCTGCATGATTTTTTAATTGTGTTTTTTATTCATTTATACAGTATTAGATATTGTATTTTATTGCATTCCATAGAATTCAAATTCTAGTACAGTAAAACACAATATAAGAAATTTAAAAAGCAATTCAGTACAATTAAATATCCATATGAATACTTAATGGGATGGATTTCCTGTCTCCCTGCTTCAACTGGGAGACTATATACACTGTGGACTCTATATACAAAAACATCTAGGCACAGGAATAACTTTTTTCCTTGTGCCATCAAATTGTTAAATCTGTAGTTGTGGGTGGAAGGGAGGCCAGTTGGTGGTATGGGGTCTTTTCGCTGTGCTGTTGTATTGTGAGGGGAATAGTGGTTGTATGAGGTACTTTTTTCTTTTCTTTACATTGCAATATAGTCAAAGCAAAATTCCAAGTATGGTTGATACTTGGCCAATAAATTATTCTATTCTATTCTAACCTGAATGAAGCTTGCAGACCATTGGTGGTCCACAGACCAGTTTGAGAACCTCTTTCTTGGCAGCTAGATAACTCAGTTGGTTAGTGCACGGTGCTGATAATGCCAAGGTTGCAGGTTTTATCCTTTTAAAGGACAACTGCCTACTCTGGCATTGCCAAGGGTTGGACTAGATGATCCCGAGTGTCCCTTCCGACTCAGATCCTATGATTCAAGATCAATCAGAGAAGTTGGCAGGGTTGCTGAAAGGGATATATTGCTGTACTGGTCCCAGAGCGAACATGGGAACCAGACTGAGTCCTTTAAAAAGTAAATCTCTAGCCCACTCTACTAAAGTTTCAAGCACAATGGAAAAGCTATAAGGAGCACCTGGTAGTAATTCTATAGCCTGCTTGAATGTTTTGCTCAAAAAGCAACTTATTGGGATAAAGTCAATGCTGCTCAGTCTGTTTGTAAGGAAGGCCTGATTGGTTACTATAGTGCCAAGATGGCTGAAGTGCTTTTGATCTGGCCGTTTTTCTTCCCATGTGCTTTGTTCTCAATTTCCTTTCAAAGTTCCTAACTAGGATCAGTTCTTTAAAGGCAGCTTCCTGTGTACATTTTTTAATCTTATTTTCTGTCTTCATGGCACCCCCATTATGCAAGAAGATACTACAAGTGCAAGAGGCAGAATATTATGTTTTCAGTAATGTCACCAAAACGCAGACATTTTTCACGAGTAACATACAGAGATTTACTACTAAAAATTAATGTAGTATCCCACTATCACTCAGTGCTATACAAGAAATGAACTTAAAATCCATGTGCAGATTTTGCAGTTTAAGCAATGAGTTAAAGGTTTTCAAAATTTGAATACGGTAACAGAAAATAATCAACCATCTCATGGGATCACTTTCCACACATTATTCTAATCAATTTAAAAATTCAAGTCCACCTACAGAAATTAAGCTAGATAAAAAGAAAAAGGTTTTCAAATTGAAATTCAAATTAGAAAAGGTAGGTGTTAATTTGGTGTGTGTGTTAAATTCTGTGCTGGAAAAAAATGTTTTCAAATCAGAGACTAACATCAGGTATTTGGATCAGTGGTACATTCTGGAAACTTGTTCAGCTCTTGCTTCTTGACTGCCTCAGTTGAACATCATGTAGAAGAAAAAGCACATGAAAAGTTGAGAAGTTAGTTTCCATTTGTCCCAAGTTTTTAGCTTTCTAGAAGGCTATTGTATTTCCATTCCAAAACTGGGGGTCTTTTCAATCTGGACCAAACAAAATATTTCACCAAACAAGAAATGTTAGTTATGCAAACATTCTCAAGATATACAGCAACATACAAATTTACAATGGTTAGTTGTCTGCAACACTGATGATGTTTGTGTGTTATTAAAGAATCCAGTATTACCCAAATGTACCATTAGTCCTCACTGGCCACTGTATTTCCACCTTGGTTTCCACTAAAGGTGGTATTTAAAAACAACAACCCTATGACTGCAATACTGTACATAACAACCTGGGGTTAAGAGCCACGGAACTGAGAAAGGCTACTTCAAAGTATGTGTAGTATCAGACTATGCATCACCTTTATTTCAACCCATTTTTACATGTCTTGGAAGACAAAAGAAGGGTCATACTGTCCCTTGACTCTGCAAAAGCAGTACCACACATTTGTTCTCTCTGAGGTTCTCTTGAGATGGGACTAGATTATCAAGTTGTCAATTGCTCAGGGAGAATTTACAGGATATTTCCTTTGTAAAAAAATTACCCACAAAGACAAGCCACTCTCCCATCATGGATTTGTTATATGCATCACTTTTTTACAAAATAAAATGAATTTTAAATATCTATCCATTTCACTAGCATTTATGAGCTGTAAAGGGATTTTGCTCCTTTAAGCAAGAATTATCTGTAAAAATGTTCACAGAAGTTTACTTTCAAGCTCCTGCACCACCTCCTCCCTTTTGCTTTTCCATTATGATCCCATTAGTGCATTCAGTATCTGTAACCATGGGATACAATTTCATGTAGATAAATGCAAAAGTTGTTTTAGATCCCAATTCTACTAGTAGCTTACCTAAAGCCTTGATCTCTTGTAAGCGATGGTGAAGCTGCCATTTTTTAAACAAGTAATCTTACTTCACACAGAATTGTCATAAGGTCCTGTTCACAATATAAGGACCGGGGGGGGGGGGGTTGATATTTTGGCACAGTAGTTTTGAAGGCATATTAACCCAAAACAATGATGCAGAAAAACATAGTAAAATACGAGTGGTCTCATTATGCAAAAGATGCTTAGAAACTAACATTAAAACTGGGTCCCTCTCATAAGCATGATATAAAAATACAAATACATAACTAAGTATTTTCAGACATGGGGAGGGGAGCAAGATATTCTCATCTTCAAAGTGAAAATGGTACTAAGCACCCTGGCTACCTGCTGTTCTTCAAAGTTTTGATGAGGACACAAATACCAAGCACCGACACAATGATTTGGGCCTGGAGAAAACTGGTGGCTTCACTTAAGGAAAACATTGGACAGCCCCTTTCTGAATTCATGTAAAGGGTGACTGAATGGTTTGATTAAAGTCGTATTTCTTTAAAGAACCTGAGCTCTGCCAGATCAGATCAAAGGTCCATCTAGTTCCTGTTTCCCACAGTGACCAACCAGGTGATTTGCACAGTCTACAAGCAGGACATGATGGCAGCAACTTTTGTCTGCTGTTCCACTGCAACTGGTAGTTAGTGGCATACTGCCTCTCATTTTTAAAAAAATAAACTTATTCTCCATCCCATCTGCATATGTCCTAGTAAAAGGCCTGATCCCACGTCTTGAAAGCTGCAATCCTGAAGTAAACTTAATTGGATGTTAGACACAGTAGGGCTTGCTTCTAAGTTAACATGCCGGGGATTTCACTGTAATGCAGAAAACAATTCCTGAAGTTACTTCTGCTGCATCTAAATATAATATTACACTTAAATAATAGATCATACTTAAAGTTTGGTAGGGTATATGTAAACCTAATCTAGGGAGTTGATTGGTTAATCTGTTTTGCAGATCATACCGTGTTTCTCATATTATAAGACATGTCTTATATTTATTTTTTCCTCAAAAAAACCCACTATGACTTATTTTCAAGGGATGTCTTATTTTTTTCCTCCTCCTCCTGCCGCGGCCGGCATTGCTGCTGCGCCTATCACTATGTCTTATTTTCGGGGTATGGCTTATATTCCTTGAATGCTTAAAATCTTGCTATGGCTTATTTTATGGGTATGTCTTAAAATATGAGAAACAGGGTATATTGAACTGATGACCCTAATAACAGCTAGGCTGTTGGTCTTTCCTGTATGAGCAAAACAAGCACCCAATGCCACACACAAAAGCCCTCTCACACTTTTCTATAAGCGTGTGTGTGTGTGTGGCACAGTCCCTTGAGTGATAATCACCTGATATTTTAATACACTTTCAGAATTACAGTGCAAGTAATTAACAAGGCAGATATCCATTAGATTAAAAGGAAGGTATTTAAAATTCCTCAGTGCAATTTGCATGTGCACTACTGTTCACTGTAAGAAAAATTAAGTCACTCGAAGATGGAAGGCAATTTGTAACATGAAAAGATTCAAACTCTTAGGTTTATTCAGAGAAAACTGATTTTTCAATATCTCATTTCCTATTATAGGAAAGATAAAGAGAGAATGCCCAATGGCCCAAGTTCTGCACTACCTGTTCACAATTCTACTGCTACTTTATTAGTCACATCTTCCCTGACTTGCCTCATTGCACCAGTACTGCAGCTGTTCCATATACCTTTGAAAGGCAAAATATAACCATTTTGAAAAGGGTATGTCCAATTTATTTATTATTAGAGAAATTGGAGAAATTGGTAATTTGATCCAAGAAGTACACATAGTGCTTAAGAAGAGCCCTCATTAGTTATTAATAATTAAAAGGAATGTTTATATTACTTGATCCAAACTCTGGAAAACTGAAGCTTTGGCCCAGCAACAAATTGTGGAAAGAGGAATGATGAATGCAGTATTTTAATTAATAAAGTGGCACACTTAATAACCACACTTCCCTGCAATTTATATGGGCTCTTCAGTTACTGGAACAAATAACAACTTGAACAGATTCATATCTGATTAGTTTTTTAACGTCAACACCAGATAAATCGTATGGGGTTGAAGGGGAGTTATGTAGAGAAAGCTTGTGCCACTAACGGCCAGCCAAGCATCTGGCACAGAAATTGGTGACCATCTCTTTGATTTCCCTTGGTTACAACAATAAACAGCAACAAGGTCTAAAAGTCAATGAAACAGAATGCAACAGAATTGGATGGTAGGACTTACAAAGAGGCAATACTCTCCCTTATATGCATTCCTATGTAGTTAGCCCATCTCATCCAAATCATAACATGCTGCAAAGAGAACATACCATCATGGTGTTATGAGTTCTCATTTTTCATAGTCAAGGAGAAAAAACATCACATTTTAAGCCACTTAGCAACTCAGTGCAGTACACATCAGTTCTCCATGGATTACTTCTCTAGATTACTTGACTGGGTGGGATAAGAGAAAGCCACTGATGGGCAAAATGTTCTGCTTGGAGGAGGTAAGTCTTTCAGCAAGACAACCATATTACAACTACAAAACTCTGTAAACATACTCCACCTCAGACCAGCTGCAGGATTACAAAAAGTAGCTCACACTGAAACAGTATGAACAAAAATATGTATATTCCATCTTAAATCAATCATTATTTTTGTTACCTGACAATAACTATGAATCCATTTCCAAAAGGATTCATGGATTAAAACATATGCATTAAAGAGAAAGGACAGATACCGTAAGTCAATAGTAATTAAAGTAGGAAAAAATTTGATTGCATCAATTAATCACCGATTACAAAATAGAGTGTTCTCATCAGAAACATCTCCTGATAAAAGTCTGATTAGTACTGATGGACAACAATACAATCTATGAACATCTTCTGATCCAGGCATAGATATGTTCCAAAGAATAAAATGCTTGGGCTGTATCCAACTAAATTTTCTTAAGAGTAGACACACACAGTAAACACATTTAAATTAACGGACCCAAGATAGTCAGCCATTATTTTCAACGGGTCTACTCTGAATAGGATTAGCACTGGATACAATCCTATGGTCACTTTCGGTGTTCTCATCTTCATTTACTGGTTACATTTCTATACGGCCCTTCCTCCAAGAAGGACTGCATTGTTGGTAGATAAAGCAAATAGACGATGGCTGAATTTACACAACATTGTAATGATGGTTGTTATGCTAACCAGACATAAAAATGTAGCTTACAGCAGCTTGCCTGCATTGCTTTTTATCTTCTTTGCTTTGCAAGTTCACTACAAGGAAGTAGCCTCCGGAGGCAGAGCAATGTTTAAACTATAGTTTATTGATTCAAGCATCACACCAAACCACAGTCTGCAAGTCCCCTTCAAACCATTTGTTTAAAGTTGTGGTTTGCCAGCTGATGCCTTGTCAGTTCAGACATGTCATTAAATTATCATTAAGCTTCAAACAATGTGGGGTCACGAAGAGTCGGACACGACTAAACAACAACAATGTTGACTAGCTTTCCTAACCCCAAGCAGAATTCAAACATGAACCTAAACCCAACCCTTTAGCCCCTAAACTACCATGGTTCTCAAACAGCCCCAATTGTTAATCTGCTTTAAGTCCACAATGCAGATATCCCTTCAAGTGCCATTTCAGCACTAGCTGAGCGCTGATTTTCTGTGTCCAATCTCTAACAAAGATACACTTTTAAAAAATACTTCAGAAGCGAAAATTATGAAAAGCATTATGAAAATTATGCTGAAGATAATGCTAACATCATCTAAAACAGTAAGGTTAACATTTCCATGATGTGTCAAAAAAAAAAGAATGGGAAGAGAAAATTGACATCTCAGAAACAATGGCTTCATAGATGCCTGGAGCACCAGTAAGTGGCTCCCTCAGAGAAAACCTTTTTGTTCCAGAAGATCCATCCAAGAACGTGTTGGACACATTAACCTTAAACAACTCATTGCTGGTTAAGTTGAGCACACACAATGTTTCAGAATTGTCAGAACAATTGCTTCATTTAATACCTCAACTTAAAAGGCACATTTAAAATTGTCCTCCTAATGCGTTATCAGACACTACTTTATAAGAGCAACCTCTTAAGACTGCAAATTTTTATTTATCAAACATACCAACATTATTAACACGTAAGCATAACTAAACCACCTAAAAGCACTGCAGGAATTTGGATGGATGAAATTTTAAAATAGTATTTGGTTTGGAATGATGTTGACAGTACTCAAACTGACACTGTATGAACTCCTAATGTTGACCGTAAGAAAACTTAGAACAGAATGGCTAAAAATATATTGTGTATCTGCTAAGCTGACAAATCAATTTGGAAATCTGTCATTGACAGAAGTAATTAAATTGTATGATTTTTGAAGTTCTTACAAGAGATGAGGAACTAAATATATTTTGGATTGAACTGGATTTGAATTGATAAATTTCAATTATACTAAATCTACAATTATGTAATGGCTACTACCCACAATGGTGTATTCTACCTCCAGAGTTGGAGGCAGTATGTCTCTGAATACCAGTGGCTTGGAATCAATGGGGAGAGTACTGCTGAATTCAGGTCCTGCTTGTGGGCCTCCCTTGGGTATCTACCGTGTTTCTCATATTATAAGACACGTCTTATATTTATTTTCCCTCAAAAAAACACACTATGGCTTATTTTCAAGGGATGTCTTATTTTTTTCCTCCTCCTCCTGCCGCGGCTGGCATTGCTGCTGCGCCTATCACTATGTCTTATTTTCGGGGTATGGCTTATAATCCTTGAATGCTTAAAAATCCTGCTATGGCTTATTTTATGGATATGTCTTAAAATATGAGAAACAGGGTAGTTGGCCACTGTGAAAACAGGGTGCTGAACTAGATGGGCCTTTGGCCTGATCTAGTAGGGCATTTCGTTTCTCTTTAGCCAATGTTTAAAAAGGAAACCTGGTTAAAGTTTACATTTACCATAAAACTGAGTCATGGCATACCAAACAGCAAGTTAAATATTCCATAATAAAATCATAGACATATCAAACCTTTGAACTGAAGCATTATAAGAAACATAAGAAGTTATACATCATATTTCAGTTATTGTGTGCTTTCTATGGGACCTAGGGACTAGGGTGTCAAAGGTGTCATATCTCAGGAGATGCCATCACATGTCTCGCCAGGATGGGACCCACATTAATTTTCTTGCAATCCTATTTTACACCATCCAAGTATCTCAACTCTGCAATGTATTCTGTTCTCAAATTATGAGTGTTTACAACAGCTAAACAGCATTGACACTTCCATCTCATTGATAAATACTTGCTGAGTAACTACCACCAGTTCCTTTTCAAGAAAGTTCTGAACACTTACTTCTGGGACTGAGCTGTAAATCTCACTTTGATTGCACCCTGAGCCTTCAAGCAAGTCATCTTGCTTAGTATCCTCGTATGTATATATGTAGAGTCAGACAAAGCAGAATTCTAGTTAAGTAGGTATAATTTTGCAGTGCAAAAGACATATGGGCTGCAAGGCCAAATGTTTTAGACTGTAATCCTATAATGACTCATTTAGTTATCAGTTAATATGTGGTAATTGTTATAGCAACTAGTTTGCAGGCATGCTGTTCAAAAAAAAATCCGAAATGGGAAACTTGATTAACAATAATGATTAAAATCGTCCTGATGCATGTCAAATTTTAATAGACATACCATAGATGTTTCTCTGCTAATGGGGTAACCTTGAATGAAGACATTTGATTCCTAGCTGTGCATTTGTATTGAAGAGAGTATGCTGTCAATGAGTACCAGCAGCAGTCAAGTCTGTCAAACTCCTAGCAATCCTTTAATTTTCCTCTTAAAAGTGCATGGTAGACTAGGTTAGGTGACGTATAAGCCAAGCAATGTTTCTTCTGAAACCCCACCTTAATTAGCAAACACCATACATTAACAATGAATGACTGCCCAGCCCAGATTATTGCAATTGAACCCACAACTTCCAAAACCAGAACTCTAATTTATAGTCTCAATCCAGGTTTATCCTATTTAAAACACATTGTCCCATGCCCAAACAAAGACACTATTAATCTTCCATTAAAAGTAGTGCTAAGGCAAGCGTGGTACTCAAGAGTAGCTAAGCATCTTTTCCCTTGTTTTACAGTTGACAGAAGCAGAGTTCCCATTATGACTGGTAGCATACAAGGTTAACTCGACAGGCCATGTGTATCCTATTCGCTAAATTATTGCTATCTTTGACTTTCCATTATGCACCCCAGTTTGATAATAATATACAATGGGTATGGGTAATGTTGGGTATCCAACATTAAGTCATACTCAGAGGAGACTCAATGAAATTAATGGACATAGCTAACTTAGGTCCACTAATTCCAATAGGTTTACTCTGAGTAGAAGTTTGATACAACCTGTTAGTCCTACTCCTGAATTTATCTTGTTTAAATACTAGTACAGTAATCTTGCCTACATTTCAGCTGTTCATGATTTTTAAATTTTATATTCTGAAAAGTTATCCCACCTTCTTCCAGTAAGCTCAGAGAGTATACATAAGGTCCCTGCTCCCTTCTATTCTCACAACTACCTTGTGATGTACACTGAGCCAGTGATTCTCTCTCAGCCTAAGGTTAGCTTATAAACTTTTAAAGCTGAGCAGGCATCTGAACCTGGGATTTCCCATTCAAAGTCCAACACTATTTATTACACCACACTGAACAATCAACAGATTATTCAAAGGAGTTTTTTTATAGTATTTAATAAAAATGAAGTTCTAAATCCACTCTGATGCATATTTATAAATTCTACTGAGAGATGACGTGAGTGGCATCTCTACCATATCATGCCTAAGACATGGTACAGAAGCTAAGAAAGTAGTTAAGACAGTAATTGTCCCAAATGAAGATTTGGATGAACAGGAATCAAGAAAAAATGAAGTACAGCAATACAAAAAAGTTAAGAATCTGACAGGACTTGGATCTGGGCTCTATTCTAAAATAAGCCATAAATTTGAACTCTTAGATTGCAATTCTAAATGCACTAATGAACAGTGAAACCTCTGCCCAGATATGATTCCATTTGCACAACTGATTCCATGACTCAGCTTACAGCACTGACAAAGATTATGCATAGCATAATGTCACTAAAATGATATAAGGTACAATTTAAAAGGGAAAGAATGGAAATTGCAGAGTACAACATCATAAACCAGAAATATTTTTACAGAGGCTGAGAACATGACAATGCATCCTTTTACTAGGGAAGGTTTCCCATACTTCTAAGAGACATGTTAAGCACACACACCAGGATGCAGAAGTTCACCCCAACATTCACAACATGTTAAAATTTTATGCTAATATAATGACAGCTACGATTTTTGTTCTGTATTCACCATGTGTCAGACATGAATTGTCCACCCATAAACAGGCACTGAAAAATATAGAAAGGGTCAAACCTTTTTGCCACCTGAATGTAAATACCACAGGCTAGAGCAGTAGGCATCTCCTTAGAAAGTCTTATAGTACGGTAGTACCATTTGGAAGTAAACAAAAACAAAAACACAAAAAACAGATTTTCCTAATGAAACTAACCTATTCAATAAATATAGTGAGTATCACTATATATAATAATTGAGACCCTTTTAATTTCTGGATAATATTCAAAGGCAATGTGTGACATTCTAACCCAAAAGCAAGTACCAGTATATTAAACCTTGCCACAAACTTTACAACATATTTAAAACGTGTTCCATTTTAGGTTGCACTTCAGCAAGGCCAAAAGGAAGATTATATAATCAACAAGCAAATCATATAAACATATAAGCTAAAAACTTTATTTATATAACTATATATAAGCCTTGAAAGTGGGAGGAGACAGAACAGAACCTATAATCCTATTAATTCCCATTTTTTTCTTTGCATATATGCATTTTCTTAAGTGTGAGCATTCAGGGTCAACCCAAATCTCAAGGTCAATGGTTTTGGTCAATTTAGAGTTTGAGTCCCCTTATACAATAGACACTCTAGCAAACAACTAAACTATTTGGTTTGAAGAAATGCAGGAAACAGTAGCCACTCATAAAAGAAATGCTAGAAAATTACACTGTGTATACGGTACAGTTTAATCCACACCCATATTGATAAGAATCAAATTGTGCTTTGTCCAATACAATCTATGTATATTCACCCTTAAGAATTGGATTTGGCATGACAAAGATTGAATATCAATGAGAACACTGCCATCCTTCATTAGGTAAGTGTAAAGAAAGATGGAACATCATGTTTACCATTCCATCAGAGTGTTTTCCATATCCCTTTGTCCTACATTTTTTTCTGTACTCTTTAAAAATGTGTCAAAGGATAACAGTGCTCAATTTGATCATACTTGTGGAGGGGAGACAAGACAAGACAGAGTGTAAAGGTAACAAACACTCTGCTACAGAAAACCACCACAAAATGTAAGAACAAATGAAGTCACCATTCACTAATGTAGAAATTTGACATGTACTATTTGTGTAAATATATCATAGCCCAAATGAAGTAAAAAAGTGAAAATCTGTCAACCAGAAAGATAATCAAACAACAAAAACCCTTGCTTCCCAACACTGACTGGCTACTTTACTGCTAGACAAATCAAGCTCTACGGAAAGGGCCGGGGGGGGGGGGTTGAGATAAATAAAGACTACCACATCCACTTGATTTCTATACCACTAGACTCCTCCCTAAAGAACAGACTTCATTGTTACTGCAATTACTATACCTCCCACTCCAGCAAAAACACAAGCAGAAAATGGGTGGTGTGAATGCAATGAAAAGGGTAATCTAGCCATTTCACAGCTTCTGCCTTACTCCACCCAGTTTTCTCCTCAATGGCTGTGCTCGCTGTACTCGCCCCTCCATAAACACAATCCAACCAAACAAGAACACATAAAACATTACTGACGAACTAATGTATCTGTAGCAGAGGCTTTTTGTCAAAAGTGTTCTCTTTGTTCAAAATATCTGATTCAGGGATATTCTAAACCCCTTTGAATAATAATAATAATAATAATAGTAATAATAATAATTCAGCTACACTGAAAAATCCTGTCCCACACCGCCAAGCAATTCAATGGTGCACAATTGTTTAATTATAAATCTGAGAATTCGGGCCATTCCACCCCCTCCTCCACACCTGCTAGTGCAGTCTACAAATGTGACATATGCACAGTAGCAAGAGAATTCCAGGGGGGGGAACTGAATATGCAAACAGGTTAATGCACCTAAATACATTACTATTTCCCCACCCACCTACCCACCCACCCTTTTGGGTGGACAGAGGGATAGGAACAGTGAATACTGTTTGTATAGCTTCCAACACTCATGGCTAGGAAACTCACTGCAAAAATATTTGACCTGCATCAATCAAGCCATACTGCAGTAGTATCGGAACATTTTTTCCCCAGCCAGGGCTACTAAGGAAAATAGGATAGGATGTGACTAGTCTCAGAGGCTGTGCCAAATTTCTCTTTTCCCCACCCACCATCACCACTCCAAAAACCTCTCCTATAAGTGTGTGACCCACCCTAACTTCTTCACAGAAATAAGGTAAAGGGGAAGAGAGAATCGCAAAGCTGAAGAGCTGTACTCTGAACAATACAGAACAAACAAGCACCTTAATGGGATGAGATTCCTTGCTGGCATCTCTAGCATCACTCCTCCTCCTCCCCATCTTTCAAAAGGGCAATTTCCTCTCTAAGCTGCCAGCAATGAGGTTCTACCAGCAATGAGGTGCTAACCCCCCGACATCCTCCTCCCATTTTTGCTGCAGCTTGTTCTGAAGGTCTGAGCCACCTCCTAGCAATGGTTTTTCTCTTACTCAGTCACTGCAGGGAGATTGGTGGAAAAGGGCCTTTTGACAGACCACCAGATTAGATGCCAGACATCTCTTTTATGTTGTGTACCACAGATCATTTATTTTAATGAGCCAGTACCCCAACACTCATCTTGTTTAAAACAAACAACACAGAGAAGCAGGCCAACTTGCCAACAAACAATAATTCTCCTCCCACTTTTGTCGACAAGAAATAAAGAAATGCAAGGAGCATTGGGGGGGGGAGATCTATGATATATTTCAATCTGACTCTCTCTCTACTTCCAGGCCTTTATTGGGGTCACTATCACTACAAACTCCTCCACCCCTATTTATTGTGAAGTCGCCAGAAGAGAACATCATTATGGAATGCAGGTGGTCAAGCAATGGAGTGGCAGTAAATATGAAGAAAAGATAATGA
Organism: Zootoca vivipara; assembly: GCF_963506605.1. Lineage (NCBI taxonomy): Eukaryota > Metazoa > Chordata > Lepidosauria > Squamata > Lacertidae > Zootoca > Zootoca vivipara. The sequence continues at coordinate 9,102,597 of NC_083290.1, read as the reverse complement.
AGAAGAGAAGAGTGTGGTAGGAGACTAGAGTTGTGGGCTGTGAGACAAAGCTTACAGAAATATGGAACTGAAAAATGGACTGGAGGTTGCAAGAAGGGAGATTCAAGAATAAGAGGATAGTAAAGACATACTACAGATATAACAACAGAGCTGGGAGTAGAGGACTAAAGCTGAAGAAAAGCAGGATTCTGGATGTCAGAAGCAAAAGTAGGATGGGAGCAAAGGATGGCCTAGACTAGAGCACGAAGGGCCTGCAAGCTAGCATGATGAGGTTTCAGAGTGACAAAGCAGATGCAAGAAGGGGAGATGATAGAGCTAGGAACAGAGGATGTAGAGAGATGCTGTGGTAGTAGGAGGTAGAGGGTACCAACAAATTATGCTTTAAAAGATGGCTTGAGAATGGGAGGAAACCAGAGAGCAAAGGGCGTGATCAGACTCCTCCAGCTAGAGAAAGGAGATGAAGAGGTGTGTACAGAGGGGAGGGGAGAAATGCAGTAATGCAGGATTATGGGGCGGAGATGCTACAGCAGAATTGAGGAACTGAAGAACTGGAAAAGATCACATCCAGGCTGGAGAGGATGCTGAGAATTCAGATAATAGTAAAACAGCAGTATTAGGAGCCTCTCCCCTCCCTCCAATGGAAAAATATATATCCTTTAATGGAAAATGTAACAGATTCTCCATTAAAGGGAGGCTAGTTTCTCAGCCAAGGTGGGGGGCCACTGACCTCCTCTATAGATAAACAAAATTGGAAGTCAAAGGACAACTCTATACTCATTTGTACACCCTCTCTAACAGGAAAGAGGGGTAAGAAGGAAAATAAACCCTTTCGCTTCCTATTAGAAGACAAGAAAGTGTCACCTATAAGACGGGTGTGAAAGAGGAGAAACAAGGCACAGCCCCATTAGAGAGGGTCACATGTGCCCCACTCCCGTTAAAAGGGAAAGTAGGATGAAAGAGCAAAAATAACCTTGAAGGTAATAATATATCAAGGGAGGTGTAAAGAGGGGAAACCAATCTACCCACCCACCTACTATGAATAAACAGGGTAATGCCGTTTGGCAGGAGGTGGGTGCGGGGTGTGGGGTGCATGGAGAGATGTTTAGGAGAGATCCTGGATGCGGGGAAAGAGGCAGAGGGGTGGCTAAAGGCCAGGAGGAAGAACAACGTTTGTGTGTGGATGAGCGGGAGCAAAGGAAGGCACGCCATACGCGTTTTTCTTGCCTAGTCACCTAAGGAAAGAAGGGGAGAAGAGGGGGGGGGTATCCGACAGAGGAGAAGAATGGGCAGCGTGCATGTCAGAGAGACGTGCGAATGAAGGTTGGGGCGTGAAATGGGGGGGGGGCAAAACACAAACACGCGATGACGACGGCAAGGATGCGAGTCGGGGAGAGAGACAGAGAGAAGGGAGGGAAGCCTTACTCATCCCTCCCTTTCTCCTTCTTCTCTCCTCCCTTCCCCCCCCCACCCCCTTCTCAATATCAACGGGCGCGGCGGCCATTTTGAGAGCGAGCTGGAAAGAAGCGAGGAAGGAAGGAGGGAGGGAGAGGAGAGGAGAGAGGAGGAGGAGGCGGCGGCAACAGCAGCAACAAGAGCAGCCCCGGCCGGGGCCTACCGCCTGTTCACCCCACGCCCAACCCACCCTATACATATATAAATAAAGCCACAATAAAGCAAAGCACCACAGTACAAGCCCGTGTCGCGCCTCCCGTGTCGCGCCTTATAGGTGTGACACCCTCAATTCTCCCGCTGGACCCAGAAGCCGGCCGGCCTTACCCGAGCCTCCGAGGCCGCTCCCACCAGTTCACCGGTGCCGGTTCCGCGCGCGAGGTGAGCGCGTACAGTGAGCGGGGGGGGGGGCTGCTGGTCGCTTCCTTGGGCCCGGGGGTGGCACAGAGCCGGCCTCGCCGAATAAGGGCTCTCTCGGCCCCCTCCCCTTTTGCCGGCTTGTGGAGAAAGAAGATGGAGGAAGCTTGTGGGAGGAGGCTGGCTGAGGAGGGGCGGGCGGAGGGGTCGCAGCGGTGTTCCTTCTTCGGCGGTAATGGTCGTCGCGCTCGTCGTCTTCCTTCGTCGTCGTCGTCGGCAGCAGCAGCGGCGGCTTCGACCGCCCTTTTCCCGCCCCGGTCTTGTCAGTGGCGCCCCGGCCGCCAGGAAGGAAGGAGGGAGGGAGCAGCAGCGGAGGAGGGAGCAGGCTCGGCCCGCTTTAAGAACTGCGCATGTGCGGCGAGGGGAGGGGACAGCAGCCCGGAGACCATCTTGCGGGGAGGCCGACGCGCGCCGACTCCCGGCGTGCAGCGCGGCCGAGGAGAAGGCGGTGGCGCGGGATGGGCGGCGACGACTTGGGTAGCCGCCGCCGCCGCCACAGCAGCAGCACCCGCCCGGACTCTGTTCCCGACATGCACCGCGGCCAGTTTACCTCAGCCCGCCTGGCCGCTTCTGCCTGTGTGGGGGTCGGTCGGTTTCTCCTCAGCCATCTCCCGTTTACAATCACCATTGTTACTCTCTTATCACACTCATCAACAATATGATTATGATTTTTAAAATACTTCTTTTGGTCTTAATTTCAAATAATCGTCGTTGTGATCGTCGCGTTTTCTGACGAGCTCAAGGCGGCGGACGAACCGCAGCCGCGATAACCAACAACAACATTTCAAAATTCAAAAACATTTCGGCTCACAAGTCGCGCTGTCAAAACAATATTTTAAAATTAAAGACCCCCTTAAAGAAAAAAACCAACAACAACCCACCCGCAGAAATCAGTAATCCTTCACAGACAAGCAGCGAAGAAAAATTTCTTAGCCAATGATTTGTTTTTTGAACAATCGGGTCTTTTATGTTTCTTAGATGACTGGCGGTTCATTTTAATTATCTTTTAGCTTTTTTTGGTAAACCACCCATGAAATATACAGTGATGGGCAGAAATACAAATTTAATATTATTAATGACATTACTAACGTCCTCTTGCACGTTTTTCTGACGGAGCAGGTGTGAATTCTCTTGCACAGTCTAGTTCCACTAAAATTAATTCTCAACAGCTCTTACATCGTTGTTCTTCTTACAAGCTAAATCTCTATTTACTCAGGAGTACAACCTCCTGAGTTCCATAGGTCTTATTCCCAGGTAAAAAATAATATGGTGGTGGCCTTATTCATTTATTTTTACTTCAATGTGCCTTTTTTATAAAAGCATTCATAGCGCTTCTCTCACACCCTCAAAAAAGGCTTTGGAATAACAATACTGTAGTGTCAGTTTTAGTTGAGCTAACAGCACCACGTAGGTGTTTTGTTCTCTAATACAACCTTTCAGCCATCAAAATGGCCTCAAACAATGCAATTCAAAGAAAATAAAATTTAAAAATCCCAAAATAGGTAAGAGTTAAAGTTTGGCCAATTAATAGCCCTAACTTTTCATTCAAAAGGGGTGGGGGGGGGGGTTGCAAAGTATAAGACTACAGTTCACTGTCTGAAAAGCTAGTAATCTAAAACTCACAAGGAAGTGGAGGCAGGGGTATACTGGGAAAATACTGTTACCATTTACAAAGCACTTTAATTTTCCTAGGGACAGTACACAGATTAACCTGTGCACAGGCTTACAGTCTAATAGACACCACATTGGAGGAAAAGGAAATGGGGAGGGAAGAGGAAAACAAATATTGTATACCAAGGTTGCCATTCTTAAAGTTACAGACAGGTGACTCAATTTACGCTGGGGTTACATTCCAGGGAGAGCATGTAAAGCCAAAATTGTGTATGGTCAAAACCACCCTGGCTACCCCATGTCTGCTTGGAAGCAGGTCTCATGGACTCTAAACTGCATAGGAGGTAGGGTGGGCGTGTGGGTCAATGCTGCTTATGGTTAACTAGAGGATTAGTGGTTCAAGCCCACCCAGGGACAGTTGTGGGCAGGACTAGAAGACCCTTCCTTCCAACTCTACAATTCTGTGATTCAATTCTATGTCTTCATTTGCAGAACTCTCCTCTGTTTGATGGACAGCTCATATTAAAGGGGCCCTCCAGTTGGAGCCAAATTTGTTTTGAAGAGGCAGAACCAGAAGAGAGAGAAGTGGAGCTTGAACCACCAATGGAAGTGGAGCGACTTGTGGTTCTCTATCAACAGTTAGCACCTGGACAGCAGACCGAGCTGACACATCATTCACAGTTGTCATGACTTTGGTGAGATGGATTATTATTATTAATATTATTACAGTATTATAATTTATTAAATTTATGTACCACCCTTCAGCTGAAGATCTGAGGGCAGTTTGCAACATAAAAACACAAAATACATAACATAATAGCAAAAAACAACAACAACCAAGCATGACACATAATGTTGTGACTCAGAAAAGAAGTTTGCTTTGTTCTTTATCGTTTTATTAATAGAAAAGAGAAAGTGTTTTTCAAAATTTTGTATAGTTTCTAGTTTAGTTTTTGGTGGAAGTCGAACTGCAGCAGAATGGAAGCAGTATTGAATGTGGCAAATACAGTACATGGTGAGAATGAAAATAATACCTTCCTACATCCACGGGACGCGGGTGGCGCTGTGGGTTAAACCACAGAGCCTAGGGCTTGCCAATCAGAAGGTTGGCGGTTTGAATCCCCGCGACGGGGTGAGCTCCCATTGCTTGGTCTCAGCTCCTGCCCACCTAGCAGTTCAAAAGCATGTCAAAGTGCAAGTAGATAAATAGCTACAGCGGGAAGGTAAACGGCGTTTCCGTGGCTGCTCTGGTTTGCCAAAAGCGGCTTTGTCATGCTGGCCACATGACCTGGAAGCTGTACGCCGGCTCCCTCGGCCAATTGAGTGAGATGAGCACTGCAACCACAGAGTCAGTGACGACTGGACCTAATGGTCAGGGGTCCCTTTAACTTTACCTTTTACAACCACTTTAACACAGATTGGGATTAAGGTTTCCTCTCAAGGGTTCCTGGTACTTTTGTGATGCCGCAAAATAGCAAGTGGATACATGTCATCCTGTTATAGAGGTATAATCCATCTGGCTTAGATGGAGGTGCATGGGTGAATTGGTTTGAACAAAACTTGAATTGACTTAAATATATAATGCAGACATATTATGTAAGGGGTTGTAAATCAGGGGTCGGCAAGGTTTACCTCGCCTGGGCCAGTTCACTCCAGCAGATATCACTCCGTGGGCAGCTCGTGGGCCGGTTAAATGACCCACGTTGGCCACTTGTGGCCCATGGGCCTTAGGTCGCCGACCCCTGTTGTAAATGGTGCTTCACCCTCTACAACAGGGGCAGCTAACCTGCAGCTCTCCAGATATTGTTGGAATCTAACTCCCATCTGCCCCAGCCATAATGGCCAATGGTCAGAAATTATGAAAGTTGTGGGAAGTGCTTTTGTTAAACTTTAGTATCCTTCAAGCCTCCACTAGCAGTCCAGCGCTGCCTAGGAATTCAAATAACACAACCCCTATGAGATTTTTAGATGGACAGTGTAATTTGTGAGTTTTAGTCATATTTTAGTCTGCCATCTTGATTCAAAATGGCTCTTGGCATTCAAACATCAAGCAAGACTGCAGCCCCTACCTCGGGAACATTCGTGTCAAATTTGGCGGCAATATCTCAAGAGGTAGCCAAACCTTTAGAGCACAGATGGACAGACAGACAAACTGTTTCCAAAATATACAGTAGATTAGACAACAGGTAAGACCAGTGTTAAAACAGATGTGTGTCCAGCCTGCTTGATTGCAATTGGCTAAACAACTGACTTCTGGAGACAAGTGGCTTCTACTCAATTATGATGTAGTAATCTATTAATGGCTCTTAAGTAACAAATCAGGTCTCCCTGCTGTCTTGAATGTGACAGAAGCATGCTAATAATGAAAAAGAACCAACATATGCAGTCTTGCCTAGAAGGGCCGTTAGTCTTTATGAGCTTTTTCAGTAGGGAAGACTGGTAAAAGGAATGAAAGACTGCAAACTATATTTTAAAGCTCACTTCGCGTGATTGAAGACAAGATCAAATGGTGTATGAAATAGGAACAAAACTTTTAAAAAGTATTAAACCATGGCTCTGTTAAAAAAGAAAGTCTTTGAAGATTGGGCATGCAGATATGTGTGTATAGCATCAAAGAGGCTTCTCTGTGATCATCTATGGGAGTTTTTTTCTTCAAATAAAACAAAAAGAATTTCTGAGAGAATTTCAGTGGGCTGAGGTCTCACAATATCATCTAAGCTTCGGTGAGGCACCAGAAATTTATATTACATGTTACTTTCTTAAGCATACAAATATACCATAGCATTCTAATAATTTAGCAACTGCTGTTTGGTTGAAATGCTTAGGGCACATAGCGTAGATCTGAATTTAGTCTCACAGAATGGAACAATTGTTTCCCCCATTAGCAATATCCAATCTGCCTTTGTTATTAATTGAGTCTATTGTTAAATAAGATGTGCCCATTATATTAATTGGAAACCATGGCAAAACACAGAAGAAAGTGAGGTTGAAACTGCAGTAAGTACACTGTTGTTTATCTAAGTTCTACTCAGAATAGATACAGTGAAATTAACGGAGCTCAGCCAGTCTTCTCCACTCTAGGACAGGGGCACATCATGCTTCCTTTCTCAATACCAACCTCAGCAGCTTTTATTAGGTATTACAGCATGCTCTAAATACCCCTGTCCAGTGTTTTTTTTTGTGTGTTTTTTTTTGGGGGGGGTACGCAGGGGTACGCATACCCCTAAACATTTTGTGAATCTAAGTTTGACCTCATTGAGGGGCAGTATTCAATAAGAGTACGAAAATGAGAGTACCCCCTAAACATTTTTTTTTTGGGGGGGGGAAGCACTGCCCCTGTCCATGCCAGTGATCCCAACTTAAAAGCTCTCCTACAAACAGTAAGTGCAGTCCTTACTTTCTGAAGCAACTGTGACTTGGCTTTTTTCTGGGACAGGTATGAAGAAGGCGAAAACTCTCTTGCCATTCCTTTCCAGGAGCTATCCATGTTTCCAGGTCAGCAAACACTGAGGTAAAGGGATACACCAGGGGTTCCCAAACTAAGGCCCGGGGGCCAGATGCGGCCCAATCGCCTTCTAAATCTGGCCTGCGGACAGTCCAAGAATCAGCATGTTTTTATATGAGTAGAATGTGTCCTTTTGTTTAAAATGCATCTCTGGGTTATTTGTGGGGCATAGGAATTCGTTCATTTCCCCCTCCCTCAAAATATAGTCCAACCCCCCACAAGATCTGAGGGACAGGGGACCGGCCCCCTGCTGAAAAAGTTTTCTGATCCCTGGGATACACTACATGAGGTCTGCTTCCCTGTGTACACTTACTCCCTTTAGGGACTCAGGATTGCTCCTTTCTTCGTATAAGGACTACCACTTATTGAGTATCCAAGGTTACTAATCCAGGAATTTTCTCTCCATCTGTCTCTAACTTGGTAGGGACACAAGTGTGCTCCTCTGATCCTGCCCCACTCCCTGCCTCCAGAACTCCTTTTTATAAAAGGATCAGATGCATTTCCCAGGTCCTTCCCCACATCTGCACCTAAATCCCAACAGTTCTCTATCAGAGTCCCTGACATGGGGCCCTGATTCTGCATTCAAGCAGATAAGAAACTTAAAGTGCAGAAGGTACTCCTTCAGTTCCACAGGAGCCAAATCCTAGGGTCCAATGGGCCTTTGACCCCCATAAAATATTTGAAGGGGCCGCCCCCCCCCAAAGTTGATGGGCATTGCCATTCAAATGGGGTCCATGCACCGTATCATGTGATCAATTATGCAGGGTAGGGCTTAATTGCCCCCCCCAAATATTTTATTCAAGTTGGCACCCCGTTCACTTCCATTAATTTAAATGGGTCTGCTTTGACTATGCCCAATGCTGGGTACAAGCCATTATTTCCCAAAGTAGAAGCTTTGAGTTGTGGCTATATTCCATAAATCACTTCCTTAGCTAAAAATAAATCAGGAAAAGGAGTTACAGGCTAGTCTATCTGCAGCAGAAATGCGCAAGCATGGCAAGTATCCTGGACCAGAACTTGGACAGCACATGCCCTGTAAAAGCCCTGATCCTAAAATTATGGCCACTCAGTGGTAAGCGGCAGGCGCTCTGTGGTCCTACCAGACCTGAAGAGCAGGCAGTCCCAGATCATGCACAGGATGGGAGAATATAAGGGCTGCTTGACATTTTACACCAGCCTTTCTGAACTTGTTGCCCTCCAGGTGTTTTGAACTACAACTCCCATCAGCTCCGGCCAGTATGTCAATTCCAATTGGGCCTGATGGGAATGGCATGCTATTTATACACTACCGGCTTAAAAGCAGCTAGGTCATTCTTTTTCTCAATTAGGATCAGAGCTGGTTTGGAGGGAAATGCATAAAAGGCTGTATTTCAAAATGCAGTTTTCATTTTGAGGGTGGCTGGCTACTAGGGAGAGGCTTTGCTCAGTAGCTGTGACACCTTGATTATGGAATCCCTTCCTTGGGCATATTGCCCGGCTCATACGTCATTGGCTTTTAGATGCCAAGTGAAGGCTCCTTTATTAAGCTACTATCAGTTAAATCTAGTATGTTAGGCTAATTTAAGACTTTTACAGAATTTGGTGCTGCTGCTTTGAGTCACTTGCTGTTTTCATTTATTAACCTGTTTTAATTTGAGAACAAGTACACTATAGTAGATGCTGGACTTACACCATGGGGACCCGGATTAAATTCCCTGGTCAGCTATGAAGTTTGCTGGATAACCATCACTCTGTACAGAAGAATCCTTCCTCCGCTAAGATGATGAATAACAAGGAAAGGCAATCCCCTTTGTGCCACTCCCAACTCATGCAGCCCCCCAAAGACCACTGCTTTTCAGTACTACCCTGCCAGCAATTGCTTACAGAGCAGCAGTGATAATTATCCCACCCAGCAATATAATCAGTTGTTTTTAATGAAATGACATGCAGAATCGCTTGCATGGACCTGGTATGGGAGATTAATGCTCTGTCAATCAGGCATAAATCTGGCGGCACAAATATTGTCATAACTAGCTGTCCGTGTATTTACTGAAGGAAATTAACTCCTAGAAATATCTTACCATTTAATTTAATGAGTCAGTGGGCATGCCTGCCGATGCCATTATCTCTGTCACCTACATATATCACATAAAACTTATTCTGTGGTGGCAAAAGCCAAAGCCAGTAAGCTCTTTGTAGGTCGTTTGTAGGTCATCTCAGCATGATGGAATTATTACTACCTTTGTCTTCCGGTGCTAAGGATCTTATTTATATACTGTGGGCAGTGCTATTTTTCTAGAAAAAGGCATGCTGGAACTCACCATGAGCACCTCCCTCGTACTCTTAGAATGGTGCCGGAATTGAGTTCCGGCTGAAAAGAAGACGTGACTATGCTTCCACTGTTGGAGGCAGTCTGCCCCCGAATGCCAATTGCTGGAAGCCACAAGAGGGGAGACTGCCATTGTGCTCAGATCCTGCTTGCGGGCTCCCCCAAAGCATCTAGTTTGCCATTGTAAAAACAGGGATGTCAAACTAGATGGGCCCCTGGCCTGATCCAGCTGGGCTCTTCTTATGGCATGCATAGTCATCTCCTCCAAGAAAATGGCTCCTATCTAACCCACCCATCTTGGAGCAGTGACAATACCTTTCTTTCCCCCTCCATGTTTAGGTTTCTGCATATCAGCCCTTTCATCTATCAAAGGGAGATAGTCTTTCCTGCTTCAGGTAACCTCGTAGCAGAGAGAGAGAGATACTCAAAGCCCCAGCTTCTTCTAACTTTGCCTCACCCCACTTCTAGGGAATGTTGTTGTTGTTGTTGTTTAGTCATGTCCGACTCTTCGTGACCCCATGGACCATAGCAACGCCAGGCATTGATCCCCTTCATGGATCAATGCCTTGTCATGGCGAAGGGGCTTGAATAACTCAGAGAAGCAATGGACAGGTCATAGTGGAGAGTTTTGACTAAATGTGATCCACCTGGAGAAGGAACTGGCAAGCCACTCCAGTATCCCTGCCAAGAAAACTCCATGGACAAAGACAACAGGGAATAGGAAATACATATGTTCATACCAAAACCTATATCAGAGTGGTGGTGGGGGGGTAATAAGAGACTGAACTGAAACTCTCCCACCCACCCATCTACACACACAAAGTTGACTCTACCTCTCTTTTAAATCGGAACCAGTGAAGGCTGTGAAGGTCTTGTGAAGGTCTGGAGAGCGGTTGGAGGATGGATGGCGGCTAACAGATTGAGGTTGAATCCTGACAAGACAGAAGTACTGTTTGTGGGGGGCAGGAGGCGGGCAGGTGTGGAGGACTCCCTGGTCCTGAATGGGGTAACTTTGCCTCTGAAGGACCAGGTACGCAGCGTGGGAGTCATTTTGGACTCACAGCTGTCCGTGGAGGCACAGGTCAATTCTATATCCAGGGCAGCTGTCTACCAGCTCCATCTGGTACACAGGCTGAGACCCTACCTGCCCATGGACTGTCTTGCCAGAGTGGTGCATGCTCTGGTTATCTCCTGCTTGGACTACTGCAATGCACTCTACGTGGGGCTACCTTTGAAGGTGACCCGGAAACTACAACTAATCCAAAATGTGGCAGCTAGACTGGTGACTGGGAGTGGTTGCCGAGACCACATAACACCAGTCCTCAAAGACCTACATTGGCTCCCGGTACATTTCTGAGCACAATTCAAAGTGTTGGTGCTGACCTTTAAAGCCCTAAATGGCCTCGGCCCAGTATACCTGAAGGAGTGTCTCCACCCCCATCGTTCAGACTTAGGTCCAGCTTCGAGGGCCTTCTGGCGGTTCCCTCCCTGTGATAATTGAAGTTACAGGGAACCAGGCAGAGGGCCTTCTTGGTGGTGACGCCCACCCTGTGGAACGCCCTCCCAGCAGATGTCAAAGAAATAAACAACTACTCTATCTGACTTTTAGAAGACATCTGAAGGCAGCCCTGTTTAGGGAAGCTTTTAATATTTGACGAATTATTGTATTTTAATATTTTGTTGGAAGCTGCCCAGAGTGGCTGGGGAAACCCAGCCAGATGGGCGGGGAATAAATATATTATTATTATTATTATTATTATTATTATTATTATTATTATTAATCATCCCTTCTTGCCATTGCTGTGTGGTAGTTCGCTTGGTCCTGGCTGTAGCTGGGCGGGTAGCTGTAGCGGCAGAGAGACTCATCCAGGCCTATGGTTCACCTCTCACACTCTTCACACATACACACGGCATTGGGCAACCTCTCCCATTCCTATCTCTTCTTCCTATACAGTACATCTTGCCGATGTGTAAGGAAAAGACAGATTGCCTGATGTAGTTCTTCAAATGGCTCGTACTGCTCTCTCAAAGGTAGTTGCAGTTTTGCCGTATTATTGCAGGTGGGAGATCTCATCTCCCTGTTCTTCCAAGAGGATATACATGCTACTGTCCTCCAGTCAATTGGCCCAAGAGTTGTGTTGGGGGATTTATTCATTCGGTTTTTATTTAATTTACCAAACGTGCACTTTCAAACTAATAGGTAAAGGTAAAACACCCCTCCTCGCCACACTGTGCTCTTCTCCAGTTTTTGTGATATGGTTCTCCAGCTGTATAATACATGCAAAAATGTGTATATTAGTGAAAAGTGTGTGCAGAAATGCATATATCAGTGAAATTAATGTACAAAAATGCATTCTGATAGGGGAAATGGCTTGCAAAAAGAAACGTGCTTAACAAAACTAAACACACTAACAGTATATTTAAAGAAATGAGCTAAAATAATGAGTGCAAATTTTCATGCAGACTTTTTAAAGAAAAAATATCACAAATCAATATAGAAATGGGATGATCCGAAGGCTGGAAAAACGAGAAAATGAGAGACCTGGAAACTGACAGATTTGTACGTCCCTCCCTAAGAGTATCAGCTATTTATTCTAAGAGCTGTGGCTGCCAATCTTTCTCTCCTCTCTGCATGCACCAGATTTGATATATGAGGAGCAAAGAAAGGATATCATAAAAGGGTCACTCACTGCAGTCATTTACATGGAGGGAGGGGGGACCTGTGTTTGGGTGGTGTTCTTGGAGCTGCACATGGTCTAGATGTCACCTGAGCACATCAAAGGTGGATGCTCACTGTGTAAATTTTAGCTAACAATTAGGGGTGTTTTATATGGCTTATCCATTTGCATCTGTACATGTGCATATATATACATTCCCTTTTTATGGCTGCAGACACACCATACATTTAAAACACTTCCCCGCCCAAGAATCCTGAGAACTGTAGTTTGCCCCCACAGAGCTACAATTTGCAGCACCCTTACAGTTCACAAGGTTCTGGAGGGGAGGGGGAGTGTGCTTTAAATGTATAGAATGTATGCAACATGATATATACATATGATACAGTATTCAAAAGAAGAGGAGGGGGTGCTCTTTTAAACCACTCTGCTTTTTCACTGCCTGCCAAAAACATTCCATCAAGTGTTGTTGTTTTTTTGAGAATTAATTTAGTTCAATGTTGGGAATTGGTTCTGCTCTGAATGATTTTATAATTTTAGTACGTTATAATTATTTTATTGTACACCACCACAATTTTTTATGAGTTGGCTGTTTAGAAATACTCTTAGAAAAATAACAAAATAGGGATTGTTTTTCTTCATGAAAATAGTTCAATAAATTGTTAATAGCAAAAGGGGGGGTAACGCCTCACAAATATACATGAGAGGAGCATAGTGCGGGGGGGGGCACCCTTTTTTATTAAAATAATAGCAGGCATAATTTTAAAGCTGCCAGTGGCATTCAGACATGAAATTTGTCTGCCTTCTAGAACAGCACACTGGAAAACAAAAAATAGTAATTATGAAGTATCTATATTGTTTTCCTTTGAATGTGAATGTCTTGTTTCCTAATTTCATGAATCATCTGAGACTTCCTTTAAAAGGCCCTTGTAGCAGAACTGATATTGGATTTTATTATTTTAGTACGTTTTAATGACGTTATTGTACACCACCACGGTTTTTTTATGAGTTGGGTGTTTAGAAATACTCTTAGAAGAATAACAAAATAGGGATTTTTTTCTTCTTCTTCATGAAAACATTTCAATAAATTGCTGGAAGGGATCCATGGGTCATCTAGTCCAACCCCCTGCTGTGCCCCCATCAGTTGCGCAATTTTATATCAGACCCATCCTTCAATATATAACAACCAGCTGGTTTTTGTTTGTTTTTCCCATTTTGAGGTGGTGGGAATCAATTGGCAGTTTGCTACCTCTTTCAAAATGAGAGGAGTTCAGTTCATTCCAAGAGAATAATCCCTGTGGACGTCTCTGACAACCATCAGCATTTCTTTCTCCCTGAGCTCCCTCCCTCCCCCACCCGGCCTCATCCCCCTGTGCAGGTTCTGCCATTAAATCTGCAGCCACTTCCAGACATAACACAGTAGCTCTTTTAGTATTAAGGTGGCTTTGTGAAAGCTATATTAAATTAAACCACTTTTGACATTTTATCATGCAAGAGAATACAATAATCATTTTGACGTCCTTCTGACAGGTTACAAAGCATGCCGCTTGTTGGTGTAGAAAGGCATTGATCCCAGGCGTGCAATCAATAGAACGTTTCTAAAATGTTATGGTTATTGAGCTGCTCTCCTTTTCTCTTTGTTTTAAGAAATAGCATGCCCTTTTAAGGAGGTGTTTGGGAAGGTGGTTATAGGGGAATCAAATAAGGAGAGTATGCCAAGTCAACAGAATGAACATTATGTAAATCTGAAGGTGTCTGTCTCCTCTCTGCTGGAGGCAAAGTTATTTCCCCCCAATATAGATGTTGGGAGAGAATCCAGAATATAAGGCTCAATTATTTTAAAGATTTTGTCACAGTCCGCGGGGGAGTGGAAATCGTGCAAAGAAATTATTTAGGATGTGCTGCAGTAATACAAAAGGCTCTTCCCAGGTAACATTCCATAATGGCCATTATAACTACTGTATTCCCATGGTCACAAATGCAATAAACCTTTTTGATGGAATCTTTTTGATGCTGTTTGTTGTATCTGGCCTAGCAGATACTTCTAGGCTAGATAGATAGGCTAGGGGCCTGACTGTTGGGTATCTTCATATAAAAAACCAGGCATAGTACCTTGTTTCTCCACCTGTTCCAACGACATGCTGGTCCAACAAGACACAAGTATGTCAGCAGAATTTCTCTTCTCACAGACATTTCTGTCATCATGGGGGACCAAGACAAGCACACCCTGAAATTCCAGATACCATGGTCTCAGGTGTTTTTTCTTTCTTTCTCAAGAGAAAAGATAAGGTTGCAATTTGAAAACAGGGACATCCACATTGTTCTTGTCTTTAGACAGCCAGACTTCAGTTTGCTTTGGCTCAGGGGACCAGCAGAAGACAACCTTTTCTAGTTTGTTGTGAGTTCCCGGCTTTGGGCCCTGTGATTCTCTCCAAACAGTGTTAATTAAATTTTAGGGTGAGCCAGCCTCACCCATCCAAGAGGCTGCTGGCAGTTTAGTCCTTTCCTCCATACTTCCTTGTGATGCTGAAAAGTTGAAGGGACATTTACACCCAACCTTTCCTTCCAAGGCTATCATGGATGAAGAATAAGGCTATCAGAGAGGCCACAAATCCTAATGCCTAACTCAGGCTTCCTCAACCTTGGCCCTCCAGATGTTTTTGGCCTACAACTACCATGATCCCCAGGTAGCAGGGCCAGTGGTCAGGGATGATGGGAACTGTAGTCTCAAAACATCTGGAGGGCCGAGGTTGAAGAAGCCTGGCCTAATTTATACCACTGTTGGAGGCAATATGCTTCTGAATGCCAGATACACCATTTTTTTATTTTTTCGCACCTGCACATTGGTAGCATGCAGCACCATCCTATGCAAGATTACTCAGAAGTAGGGATGTAAGAAGGCAGCAATTTCCATTCTAACTCTTAATGGTCACAATCGGTGCTGTTTCTGTTCCACTGCATGTCATTTCCCCACAAATCCTACATGAATCATCTCACCAAACACTATTTCATTTTCAAGACTTAAATCCATTTCAATGAAAAGGAAATGTGAAAAGAAAGTCATTAAATACATCTCTTTTGTGGACTTAAAAATCTGAACTGATACAAATTATATTTGCTTGACTGATTTCCATTCCTGACTGCAGGCGAACAAGTGAACTATAGCAATTTCCATAACCCCCCTTTTGTTTACGCAGTTCCTCAACATCCTTACTCAGAAGCAAGTCCTTCTGTATCTGCCTTCTCCCCTGATAAGTGTGCATTGGATTGCCACCATCGAGAGGGAAATTGGTCGAACAAAGTAAAGGAGATGAAAGTTGTAGCAAACTGGAATTAATTCTGGAATTTATTCCATAAATTATTCTAGTTATTTCAGAGCTCAGGAAGAGTTGGATGCAGGTTGGGGTGAAGTTACAGAATAGTAAAGGAACCCATCAGGGAAAAGCTGCTAATCTCTACTAGCCTGCTTCAGCCGCTTCTGGGTTCTCAGCATCGCTGGTATATTAAGTAAGGGGCTGCCCACTTGTGGTTGAATCCTCATGTGTCTTCAGCTCTGCTATCCTTCTCTGTCCAGAGGGTTTTCCCTACGAAACATGCACCTCATCAGGGAGAAGCACTTGCACACAAAAGCTCCCCTTCATCATTGCAATCCATTGCATGAGGACTGTACCAATTTACGGTGTATACTGGCCACATCAGTTTCCTATCTGTGCGCTCTTTGTGAAATCAAATGAAAAGTCTCAGTTGTAAGTCTCTGTATTAGCCCCTGCCACTCTCATTTTGAAGTGCCAACCTGTGGGGACAAAGGAAATCCAAATGCACCGAGGTCGTGCTGGGAGTGCTCTGTTCCTCGTGGAGGATAATGCCCTCCGATTGGCATAAATATCACTCCTGAAGCCGCAGTACATCAGACTAAGCGGAATCCTGTACTGTTTAATGAGATGCTTTAAGCCTCGCATTCTAGGAAAAGTCCTTGATAGCATTATCTGTCATTACTTACACATGCTGTGCCTACTGCTCTGTAGAAATCTATTCCTGTCCAACCTGGGTCAGAGAAATGGAAACAACCTAATCTTGTACAGTGTATCTTATTTTAAAGCCCAGTAAATTACTTTTTTAAAACATGTAGTATTACACACTGATCAAGGCTTCGAAATAACTAATGAAGGAGGCAGTAGCTATGTACTATGACTGTTGCACAATTAGATAAGCATTTTCTAGCTGTTAACAGATCTAGTTGTGTATTCCTTCACAGCTACGTGTAAATCCATATCTTACATGTATGTTTACAAAAGTGATCACTTCAGGAATCTTTAAGCTGGATATTCATTTATTTATTGTTGCCACTGTGGTTATTAAAAAGGATTATTACAAATTTAGAAATGCCGGGACTGCCTTGCTAACTTGAGGGAATTGGCTAGAAGTGTCGTATAATTGATATAACCACACAAGAAGCACCAGGATGGAAATATAATATTTGTTATGAAATACACAGGCTACCCAAATAATGTCAGCCATCTCAGACCCTATGATTGAGAGGTAAAGCTTGCTGGTGATGCTACCACTGAGAGCTGCCCCAGTTGGCAGTGACCCTTGACAAGGTCTTTTCAGTGGCAGCTCCCCATTTGTGGGTGAAATATACTGTTCCTGGCAACCCCTGAGATTGTTGAGACTGCATGAGCTCTGCCCACCAGAGATAGAAACCTGGCTGATGGTTGTTTTTTGTAAGCCCATACTCCCAGAATTGCAATAGCATGCTGAGCAGAGGCAATACAGTCAAACACTTTGCGGCAGTAAATGTCACGCTCAGAAAGGACACTTGTGCTTCCTTGTTCTGCAGCCCTTTTCCAGCTGAAGATTAAAAAAAGATAACAATAATGTGGGTCCTTGCCAAAGGGTTGCATTGTCAGCCGGGGAAAACAGAAAGCACTCTCTTGGGTAGAAAAAGGCTGAGGCAGCAAAAGGCATCATCAGAAGAGCCTCAGAGCCAATGAGCTGTTACCGAATAACTTGGCTGCTTAATCTCCGGGAGATGGAGAGGAAGCAGCAAGCTGACAGGGAAACAGACAACTTGTATGTGAGGTGCTTTGGCACCTGTAAAGGGGAATGGAATGGAATCGTCACTTTATTCTGTACACACACACATACACTGCAAATGCATTCATTGGTTCTGAGGAGCAAAAGAAGCAAGCTAGAGTAGACCCAACCCACAGCACAGATCTCCAAAGGCAACCGAAGAAGGAAACAAATATCAAAACAAAGGAACAGGAGTGGAAACCCATTTCTAGCTATTCTACACTGACAGATATTACTGTACACATTTTCTGTTTTCTTTCTACAACCATGAGGGCCAGAAACTTGACTTAAAAAACAACAACCACTTTCAGGAGTTTGACTGAATTTTGCATTACAAACCCTTATGTTCCATACTCCCATACTGTGATTGCAGTCATATTTTTTGTTTTGTTTTACCTTCCTGACTGGTAAATAAGAGCAGAATTTGAGTTCATCATTCCCACCCAGTTCCACTGTCAGAAATGTGCTTATATATGCAAACCGTCATAAACATGTACAGCGATGCAGGCAGAAATATTAAATTACAATCAGCAACCATTAAGAGACCAGGATTCAGGACAGGTGATGTGGCAACGAGCTGTGCCCACCCGAAACTAAGGAAACTGAAAGGGGAAGAGAGTGCTATTTAGCAATTATGAAAAAGGCCTCCCTTTATCCTTGGCGGCAGAGAGGAGAGGGGGACGAGTCTTCCTTGCTTGGGGACCATGCAAACTCAGGCAAGCCCGCTGAGCAAGTATGAAAAGAGAGGCTGCTTTCAATGTCAGCTACAGAAAAATGCCTCATCAGGCTGACAGTCAAGCTAGCGAAATGTTCCATAGCCCTTTTATTAGCCAGGTGGCCTGTTCTCCACTTAGCTTGCCAAGTGAGCTGATCGAGCCCAGGAGAGTGCCAGCTCCATCAGGCTGCAATTAAAAATCAGCCTGGCCCAAAGCCAAAGAGGCGGGCGACCTCCCCAAACCGGAATGAAGTGGGCATCGCCCATTTGTGCTCTGCCATGTGCCAGTCTTGATTTTGTGTAGTGGTAACACTCCTCTGGCCTGCACCAAATGCACTACAAACATCTGGGAATTAGTATTGTGTGTCGTGTTAGCATGCTGAATGTGGCATCGGTTTGGAAGGAGCATTTTTGCTAGCTAAGCACAATACCATGTCTACTCATAAGGAAGCCTTGCTGAATTCAGCCCAGGCAAATGAGACGAGCTACAGCCGTAATAAGCATGCAACTATTTGTGTGGGCCAGTGAGGAACAAAAAAGGAATCTGAGATTGTACGGCTGGGAAAGGCTCTTATCTGACAACCTGGGCAGATGTTGTCAGTGTCTGGATGGTTCTGAGCTAGATGGACCTGTGTTCCGACTTGGGATAAAGAAGTTGCATTTACAATGTAAGGCAGGCATCCCCAAACTGCGGCCCTCCAGATGTTTTGGCCTACAACTCCCATGATCCCTAGCTAACTGGACCAGTGGTCAGGGAAGATGGGCATTGTAGTCCAAAACATCTGGAGGGCCAAAGTTTGGGGATGCCTGATGTAAGGTAAAGGACCCCTGGACAGAGAAGTCTATGGGGTGAGCTCCTGTTGCTCTGTTCCAGCTTCTGCCGACCTAGCAGTTCAAAAGCTGCCTGCATAGGTGCAGAAACGGCCTTAGAGATGCCTGGCCAACCAGTCCTAGGCGATTAAGGAGTTTTCGACTACAGAACTGGCCATGCTACTGCCAAGTCCAGCATTGAGTTGAAGGTGCAACCAAAGCCATGTTGTGTATCTTCCTGTTGCCCGCATGAGCCCCTCTCGACTTACCTCGTGGGTCTTTAAGCTGAGTGTATTTGAACTGCAGACATGGGGCAACCTACCTGTAACCCTGCAAAATGTGCAGAGACATTTTGGAACAGAATGGGAAGCAGTGCCAGAACTGTGGGGAGAAAGGAAGGGAGCTTGAAGCCGCAGCACCTAAGCACCACTACGTTTTTAGCCAAACCATGGACCCCTTGTAACCTTCTTAAAAACAGTGGACAAGGGAACAGGGACAGACACCCACAACCATTCTATGTGATCCTTTCAACATCTAGTTTGCTCAGCGTTCACCCTGATTTCCTTGCACAAAGCTCAAGTCTTCGCTGCACATTTGTTCTGAAAGCATTGATTTGTTCATAGGGCGGGTAGACAATTGAGCCTTCGTCCTGCCTCAGTCCCAATTTGTTTGCAGAGAGTTTACACGTCTTCCTGTTAATCACTCATTCCAAGCTTCACTTTGCGTTTTAACACGGGTCACAGTTCCCCAAACAATATGTAGACTGGAACGGAATTCTCCTTCAAAATTTGCACTTTTCTGAATTTTGCGATGCAATTCTCCAATGAAACGATGTTCACAGGAAAATGTATATAAGGGGAAACAATATACAAAATGCTCGAAAACAACCTGCAGAATGCATATAATTAAGAGATATTGGTTTTGGCAATGTGTATATTAGGCCAAATGTGTATGTTAGGAGAAGTGCACACTAAAAGGCTGAAGAATTCCAGAATTATTTAAAAAAAATTTGCAAGCTCACACAGGAATGTGGAGAACTGAACTGAACCTCAGAAAAGCAAGAAGCTGAAATGGGCAGATTCATCCATCCCTATGCCTTTTTTAAAGTGGAAACATTGTGCTAAGGTGACAAATGAGTGCTTTACTCTGCTTTTAATTGCACGAACAAAAAATCTGGGTATGTGCTTGAATTCCTCCTGGAGCATACTAAGAGTCCAGAGTCTCCCTAATTCAAGCATTTAGCCGAAGTTGTGGTGACCCGCTCTCTCTTGCTTAGAGACGGTTAACAAGGAAGAGGGGAAGGTGATCTTCCTCTGATCTCTGGCACTGCTGCTTCCGGCCTAGCTTTGTTGTCAGTCCTGGATTCACATGCCTGGTCTCCTCCTCTAGAAAAGGGCACGGCCTAGCGACTGCCACAAGTGAAGCCAAAGCGGTTGCATCATCCTCCCTCTCTCCCTCCCTCTTTTAGCAGAGCTGCCACAGGAGCAGCCAAATGAGGACCGGAGGAGCTAGCTCGCTGCAAGCATCGCTGCCCACATGCTCCCTTTCAGGAATGCTCACAGCAAGGCGGGGTTTCTTTCCTTCTTGCTGACGTGGTGATGTTTTCAGCAACCGGCGTGCTGGCTGGTGGTTCACTCGTGTGCAGTTATTCTGTCCTTCCTCTCCCTCCTCCCCTTCCCCAATGACGGCATCCCCCACGCCCAGTCGACGTACATAGCAAGGTGTCTGGTGACAACTTGTGGCGCGTGAGCATTATATGATTCTCTGGAGGCCCCAGGGCTGTTCAGAGACAAGGCCTACCCAAGACCAAACAAATATCTCGCCTGGACTGGTAGCGTTCACCAGGAAATGGACAAAGTACAATTTAGGAGCTGGGAAAGGTTGATCAGGATAGCAATTTCAAGTAGACAGAAGAACAGAAAGTTAGATACAGAATAGATTGACAGGTCAATTATTAATACAACAATATAGCTGACATTGGGCTTGATGTTTTGTTTTGTTTGTATTCTCCCTGCTTGGGTTGCATCATGCTTGCGGCGAGTTAATATTAACTGTGCTAATATTAGCTCCTCCCAAGGTACCCTGGGAACTGTAGTTCTGCAATCATGCTTACCAAAAATCAGAGATCGGGGAGTCCTGTCCTTTTTGAAAAATGAAAAACTGCAGTCCCCACGGTTCCATAGGGGTGAGGAGGCAAAGATTGGAGGCTGACAATTGCTTTAAAGGGAGTCGAAAGCAGTATGACTAGGTCGCTTCAGATGCCAGTATGCACTATTCATGCAAAAAAGTGTGCCTTCGTAATCTAACCAAAAGAAAGCAGGTATATTGCAATAATAATAATAATAATAAAAATCGCTGACACTCTATAACTCTTGCATAACAAAACCACTTTTTAAAAAATTAAAAAGAGGCTCTTTTGCAGAAAGGGTTCTTCCAGACAATCTGTTTATTGATCTTTAATACTGATCTGTTTATGCACACAATTTTG
This sequence comes from Zootoca vivipara, assembly GCF_963506605.1. Taxonomy (NCBI): domain Eukaryota; kingdom Metazoa; phylum Chordata; class Lepidosauria; order Squamata; family Lacertidae; genus Zootoca; species Zootoca vivipara. The sequence continues at coordinate 9,081,543 of NC_083290.1, read as the reverse complement.
TGTGAAGCAATTGCTATCCTACATTTTCCAGTGTGTTTTCCCATGACTTTCCATACTGCAAAAAGTAAGTGGGGTAGGAAGAGGGCAGAGAAGTGGGTTTTTATGCAACAACAACAAAAAAAAAACCCGTCCACTTTAACTCTGCAATCTAAATTTGCCTTTCTGTTATTTATTCCCACCTGCGACTGTCTTTAAGATGCCCAAGTGTTGGGGGAAAGTCCTGGAAAATGCAGGACAACTGCCACTTGATGGTGATTTCGTACGCCCACCGCACATATTTGGTGCAAATAAATTAGGGCAAATGCTCAATAAACAGGTCATCTGGGGAATTCATCCTGAAAAACAAATCAGGACGAATGATCCCTGGGTGCTGTTTCCTGGGGCAAATGCATTTATTTCTTCCAACACGCCACTGCGTCCCCCCTGGTCACTTAGCCTAATTTGGCAAGAGGAGGAATCAGCTGAATCGTAAGTGTGATGGGTAGGTGCAAACGCTGATCGTAAGATCTGGCGGCTAACAGATTGAGGTTGAATCCTGACAAGACAGAAGTACTGTTTGTGGGGGACAGGAGGCGGGCAGGTGTGGAGAACTCCCTGGTTCTGAATGGGGTTACTGTGACTCTGAAGGACCAGGTGCGCAGCCTGGGAGTCTTTCTGGACTCACAGCTGTGCATGGAGGCGCAGGTCAACTCTGTGTCCAGGGCAGCTGTCTATCAGCTCCGTCTGATACGCAGGCTGAGACCCTACCTGCCTGCAGACTGTCTCGCCAGAGTGGTGCATGCTCTAGTTATCTCCCGCTTGGACTACTGCAATGCGCTCTACGTGGGGCTACCTTTGAAGGTGACCTAGAAACTGCAACTAATCCAGAATGCGGCAGCTAGACTGGTGACTGGGAACGGCCACCGAGACCACATAACACCGGTCCTGAGAGACCTACATTGGCTCCCAGTACGTTTCCGAGCACAGTTCAAAGTGTTGGTGCTGACCTTTAAAGCCCTAAATGGCCTCAGTCCAGTATTCCTGAAGGAGCGTCTCCACCCCCATCGTTCTGCCCGGACACTGAGGTAGTACACTGGGGTTTCGTTGCACATCTGCAGTGTGGAACAGGTTAATCATCCAGAGCGTTAGCAGAGAACCTGTGGCTCTCCAGATGTTTGGGGACTGCAACTCCCAGCATTCATAGGCCTTGGTCATGGTGGGAGGGGCTGGTGGAAGCTGGAACCTATCCATATCAGGAGAACGGCAGGTAGCATAGGGTGGATCTAAACACAGGAGGGGCGGTATGCTATAAATAAGTCAAAAATTAGATCGTTATAAGGAAAGAAAGAAAAAAAATCTCTATTGCATTTTAAGGTTTTTTGCTCTGATGCCATCTGGTGTTGCATATTTATAGTGCATTCGAATCGCTATTGTTTTTTAACGTATTTCTAATTATTGATTTCTTGGTTTACAAAAGTATCTGAAATGTCTCTTTTTCAAGTTACATTTTTCTACAGATCAGTTTCATTTGCTGAGACATTAGCGTTACATTAGGAAGAAAAGGGGGAAAGAGGTGGAAGGGGCCATGGTGAGTGGGGGTGGAGTCGGGTGGTGATGTTTCTCTTTTACTTAATGTATGTGTGAGATTTTGTGTCAACGTCACTTGTGCGGGTTCTTTACTATTCGCTTGTGTTCCTTTGGTGGTGAGAGAGGTTGGGGGTACCAAATCGCAGTTTCTTTCCCAATGTAGCGTAGTCCATGGACTGGCTAGACCCCAGTGGCTGAATTCTGATGAGTGGACACTGATAGCAGCCGGGTTGGAGACTGTCTTGGAAGAAGGGATTCGTTGTCTGGGGGAGCCTGAAACAGCCAGGAGATGAAAATCTGAGGCAGGACAAGCTGCAGGATCGGAGAATGAAGAACAGGAGCAAGAGGAGGGAGAGAGATGTCAAGGCTTCCACACCTCCTCCTCCTCCTCTTCCCCCCCACCTTGCCTGCTCCACTGTCTCCCAGGACCAGGAGAGGATTAAAGAGAAAAGAGCAGAAAGTTACACGCAGCTCTGATGGGGGAGATACATAAGCCGAGCTCATAGAATACAACCATAGTATCGTAGAATTGTAGAGTTGGGAGGGACCAGAAGGGTCATCTAGTCCTACAACTCTCTGTTGCTGCTTCTTCACACCTAGGACTAGCTGGAAAAGAGTAGGACTCATGCACATGCCTTTCCCTAACTTGTGAGTGTACTTTTGACAAGAGTTACTTCCTTCCTCTGGAGATGCCTTGCCTGACAGCCCCATGACACCAGCCCTGATTTAGAGCACCAAGCTGTCCTGCTCAACATTCAGTTTACACATCATTTGGGATGTAAGAAGGCATTGTTTTCCATTCCACCTTGAATGTGCCATGTGCAGCACGGCTGCTGTGACAAAATTTGGGTTAGATCAGTGGTTCCCAACAGGTGGTCCGGGGACCCCCAGGGGTCCGCGAGCTAGGCCAGAGGGGTCCGCAAGATGCTATTAGAATAAAAAATATATTAAATATATTTCGTATGATAACAGATTTTTTTGTTTTGGCCGCTTCCTGCATGAGCAGAGTCTAGCGCAAAACTAGAATTAGATGAGGCAGTAGTTCTTCTGTATGCCGTTAGGTGGCGCTTTACAAACACTACTGTTTTGCAAAGAGGCAGCGCGCGCATTCTACTAACGCTCACCTCCCCAAGATGCTTTGCACGCGTCGACTTCATTTGTGCGCTACTGCACAGGTATCCTGTCTTCTCCATTCCCCTCCCTCCTCCCTGGACTCTTATAAAAAGACTCTTAATTTGGCTCTCACTTTTTAATTTTAGGATTAGGAATTAATGGAGGTCCTTGTCACAATAGCGGCTCGATGAGGGGTCCTCGAGAAAATTTTGTTGGGAACCCCTGGGTTAGATGATGTTGGTGGCCCAGCCAGACTCAAAGGCAGCCACGTTCCCTGAAGGGCACAGAAAAAAAACTAAACAGAAGGAATGTTGCCTAAAGGAAAGAAGCAGCGGGTCTTCTCAGACAAATAGGCCTGCCTTTCACAGGCTGCTCTATTCCCTTAAAAAAAACATTCAAACACACACACACACACACACACACACACAGAGAGAGAGAGAGAGAGAGAGAGAGAGAGAGAGAGAGAATGAATTCTGGGTACAGTACTGTAGTTTGTGAAGGGCTGCAGGGAATTGTAAATCTGTAAGGGATAAACTACAGCACCCAGAATTCTTTGAGGAGGAAGATGTGCTTTGAATATGCTTTAAAGGTTGTATTGTCTATTCAACCAGTTACTGGATTTGATGTACAAATTTCCCATTACGATTTTAGAGCTATATCTATATAAACTTCATTTCAACACAAAGCAAATGGTGGGGAGCTATAATCAATTACGTGTTGATCGCAGACTGAAAGCAACAATGGCGAATGGCGATTGATTTCTTTTGTGGTCATGGGATGAATAAGCAAAAATCAGCAATTGCCGCTCCTGTTTCTGTTTTGGTCGGAGTTATCTGGCATCCCTGCAGGTTGTGGCCAGACAGATGGTGCTGGAGCTTGCAGATCAGGCAGGGATGATATCTGAAGCCAGCAATGGAGATGGATCTCCTTTATTCTCTCACTTAGGAGGTGAATATTTCTTCTAATACAACAAATGCAACCTGCAGGTTTTATAAAAAGTGAAAGGAGCTGCAAAATGCTGGAGCCGCGTCACAGAAAAAAAAAGTGAAATAATATTGTAACAGCTGAGTCCGCAGGCCTCCTGGTGACATTGTCCAGCCAAATGTGGAAAGGCTGCAGTCAATGTGTGTGTATAAAATAATTTTTAGAAAGCAGAGGAACATTAGCTGTACGCCCTTCGAAGGATCCGAGAGCTGGGAAGATGTGATCGGACTATTGGAGGCCAAATTGAAAACATTCCCTTTTAAGCTGTTTGCTTATTAGCACCCAGATGGCAGATGGGGCCTTACTCAGCAGAAGCAAATATGGTTAAATATTGATGGGGAGAGCATGGCCATTATTTTTCTTGTACCTAAAGAGCGTGAGGACAAAGCAATGGCATGTGGGTTTCCATTAAACTGTCCTGCTGTTAAATCCGGGATCATCATACCCTCCAACACAGAATCATAGAATTGGAAGGTCCCCTGAGGGTCATCTAGCCCCACCCCCTTGCTGCCTCTCGCCAGCCCCACCCTTACCCACCTGGAGCTCATAATAGAACGTGCCAATTTCAATTTCTCCGCTTGTCATTTTTCCAAGCTTCAAATCTGTGGACATCTTAATGCAAATTTCTCCCAACATGCACATTTTTGCAAACAAAGTGCCCAAACAGAATGCTTTTCATATGTGGTTTTTGGGGGGAGGCACGCTTTCCTGCAATATTAGCCACAAATTTTTGTATATGTTATTTGGCCGGAGAATCGCATTGCACAAAACCTGGAGGCATGAAAATGCTGGAAAGTGCAAATTAGGTAGACTTGCATTGAAATCTGAATTTCCCTCCAGCACACTTTTTAGCCCTGCTCAACATGGAAATAGCTCCTCTAGCTCACTTGAGGGGACGCAGGTGGTGCTGTGGGTTAAACCACAAAGCCTAGGGCTTGCCGGTCAGAAGGTTGGCGGTTCGAATCCCTGTGACGGGGTGAGCTCCCGTTGCTCGGTCCCTGCTCCTGCCAACCTAGCAGTTCGAAAGCACGTCAAAGTGCAAGTAGATAAATAGGTACCGCTACAGCAGGAAGGTAAGCGGCATTTCCGTGCGCTGCTCTGGTTCGCCAGAAGTGGCTTTGTCATGCTGGCCACATGACCTGGAAGCTGTACGCTGGCTCCCTCGGCCAATAATGCGAGATGAGCGCCACAACCCCAGAGTCGGTCACGACTGGACCTAATAGTCAGGGGTCCCTTTACCTTTAGCTCACTTGAGAGGGGGAAATTTCCTTCTCATTCTTTCAGTCCATACTTACAACGAAAGGAGATTCTACTGCACCTTTGTGACCATGAGTTCAGATATTTTGGATTCACAGCTGCAGAACAGAATGGCCTGGGTCAAGGTGGGGCGGAGACAGGTCTCACTCCACTTCCTGCTTCACTTGAATAAACTCGCTCCTTGCCATCCTCTTTCTTCGCCTGGCTCAAGGCAGCCCTATCAATCTATCCTTACCATTAATTAAGCAAAGGCAGACCTGTAACTGACAGCGTGCCGCAACCACTGGCCTGGTTACTCAAGCTGTAAAATCCAGTATTATACCTTGACAGTTTAATGAACATATTCGTCCTGCACACATCCTTGCCCTCGAACAGTTCCAGGCAATGGAGTCTCGTTTCCATCCAGCAGGTATCACAGGTTTACTCTTACGGGCAAATATACGTCCAAGCCTTTGAAGGTTCTGGGAAGTCAGAGAAAATAAAATTGAAACTGAAATGAGAGGCGTTGACCTGCACTGTCTGCCTAGGGTTTGAAAAGAACTCTGAAGATCCAACGGACTCTAGAGAAAACTTGACAGCATGATGAAGATCCTGTTGTTGGTCTGATCATCTTATCTAGAGGAATTCTACCCCGGGCCGTGGAGGTTCTGAACGTGTGACCCTGCAACAAAACGTTGCAGCGTAGACAGCTCCTGGTCAAGATTACAGCCAACTAGCCAGGTCATTTCTCAGGATATCTATTCCATTCTTCCTCCTCCCTGGTTTTCTGGTTTTCTCATTCCTCCCCACAACAGTCTGTAAGCATTTTGTTGCTACGTCGGTCCTCATTAGATTGATTTTGGGATTCTTCCCTCCTTAATTTCCTCCCCATTACAAAATGGTACTACACTCAAGCCTGCCAATACTTTCCTCTTTTGCACAAGTGATGCTCTCTTGATGCCGACCAAACTGAGTTTGCTGTTAGTGTATAGCAGGAGTGGAGCCCCTTTTATAAATCAAAGTGCTTCATTCCCTATGTAGAGAAGAGTTCTTTTCCAAACTGGATCAGCGCACTTTGATCCACTTTAATTGCACAAACCTCAAGATCAGGTACGTGTTGGAATCTCTCCTGTGAAATACTGACTGTCCCTCTGTTTAATTGTTTTCACCTGTCAGTTAAGCCCTCGTTTATTCTTATTGCAATACTTCCTTGGATAGCTCAGGTGGTAGACAATGAGACTCTCCATCTCAGGGTTGTTGGTTCTAGCCCCATGTTGGGGAAAAGATCCCTGTATTGCAGGGGGTTGGACTAGAGTGCCCTCATGGTCCCTTCCAACTCCACAGTTCTATGATCATTTTGCACATAGCCTGCATGACAAAATTGGACATTTCCTTTTTGGTTCCTCCCAGTTTTCACTTCTGGATTTTGAATGTAATTTTGGATGCCCCTAAACAGCCGTTCACCTTTAACCAGCAAGACCCCCTCCCCTTCTTTTTTGAAACTAAGATGAATTATTCACACAGACTTAAATTATTCATAGATATCAGCATGTTATATAATGAACTGTGTGTATTATTGATGAAATAGCATTGTAAGGTCCTATGGATCAGGGTGGGCCATATAGCCTGTGTGGTCTGGTTTTGCTAGAATCTCTGAGTCCTGCCAATGTGTGTTAAATTTACATCCATCATCCTCAGGATCTTCTAAAAGGGCATAACTTAGTGCTGTAAGCCAATTAACTTCTGCAATTTGATTGATTTAATCATACGAGTCCCTAATTTGATTGAGCCATTAATTAATTGATTGCATGTGGGAAATAGCAATGGGTCGTCACCAGCCAAGTTTTACTCAGCATACAACCGCTGAAAGTAATGAGCCCGTTTGTCCATTATTGTTAATAGGTCTATTCTGAGTAGGACTTGCAAGCAATATGATTTTTTTTTATTTAATTTATTATTTATACCCCGCCCATCTGGCCGGGTTCCCCCAGCCACTCTGGGCGGCTTCCAACAAAACAGAAATTCTAAAATACAAATTTAAATAATGTATACACATGTATGTATAGGAAAAGAATTTTATCCTGTTTTATTTAACTAGGGCCGCCATACGTCAGAAATGTCCTGCAGCCAATTGGAAGCCACGCCTTGGTTTCTGAACGCTTCAGTAGTCGAACGGACTTCTGGAACGCATTCTGTTTGAAAACCAAGGTATGGCTGTAGGGAGTGATCTGCTGCTCTAAGGCAAGGTTGGCCGAATTTTATTTTGTTTTTCTGGAGAGGACAATTTCCTTGGGCAGGGGCGAAACTAGGCTTTATTTCACCCGGGGCCAAAAAGCCCAGTTTGGCAATCCCCACACACATTTGTGCACACACACAAGGTAAGGTAAGGATTGGAATCTTATATCGCTTCTCCCTCCCTCCCTCTGCCAGTCCCTTTTCCCTCCTCATTACCACCAGTATGAAATGAGGCAGAGGATTGCACATGGCTCTGAAAGTACACCAGGTCTCGACTAGTTTTAAAAAGCCAAAAAAAGCCCACTCCTCACATTTTGTCTTGGGGGAGGAAAAAAAACAACCCAAACCACCAGAGCCAAGTCAGTAGGCCAGGATGATCTGGGACACCTGGCAGCTCCGACTTCCTCCGTGGGTACAATGGGGGCTTTTTAGTGCCCTTCCAACTGGAAGCCGCGGCACAGTGCCGGTGCCAAGGGCCGTCTGAGCCGATCTGTGATGCCATCCATCCCTGTCCCCCAGCTGCGGCAGATCTGTGGGGCACGCATTCTTCCTCGGAGAAGGAGGCGCTGAGCCATAATCTGCAGCCGTCCACCGAGAAGCTTGTTGAAGGGACACAGAGCTGTCCATCACCGGGGGCAACTCGGAGACACAATAGATCACCAGAACGAAGACACAAAATGTGACCTTGCCGGGAAGGTGTGTGTGTGTGAGTTACAGAGGAATTGAGCAGGTGGTGTATACAGCGCAGGTCATGTCCCTTTTGCCATTGTCCTCTGCTCACAATGCAGTTGTGTACTCACGCCTGTTCCCCTAAGCGCCCCACGTGAATCTGGCCCACTGCTTCTGAAGGATGCTGTGCCCATCAGGGTTCTCTCCTGGAATTTAGGAAGCAGAGAAGGATGCTAAGCCAGTTCAGAATGCCTTTGCCCTCGCCACCAGCCTGGGGTCTGGAAAGGAGGGTTTCTATTGGCTCAGAAAGAAGAGGCGGTTGCGGGGCACGTGCTTCACATCCAGAAGGTCACAAGTTCAAAGCTTGACATCCCCAAGATTTGGGTAGCAGGTGGTGGGAAAGGAACCCCCTCTCTGCCTGAGAGGCCACGGAGAACTGTGAGCGGGAAGGTGCAATGTTCCTAAGGCTGAATGAAGGCCAGGAACTCGCAGACCTCTAGATCAGGCATCCCCAAACTTCGGCCCTCCAGATGTTTTGAGACTACAATTCCCATCATCCCTGACCACTGGTCCTCTTAGCTAGGGATCATGGGAGCTGTAGGCTAAAACATCTGGAGGGCCGCACTTTGGGGGTGCCTGCTCTAGATGTTGTTGGACTCCAGCACCCATCAGTCCAAGCGGTTGGGGAAGGTGGAAGTTCAAAGTGCATGGAGGGCACCTCATTGACTGTCCCTGATATAACGGCTGTCAAAATAGACTGGCCTTTCAATCCAGGTTTCAAAAGGGCACAGGAAGTGGGGGTGCAATTGTACTCAGGTGCTGCTTGTGGGCTCCCCCTGAGTATCTGGTTGGCCACTGCGAAAACCACCATTTCCTCTGGTTTCCATCAACTACAATTCAGAAGCATGCTGCCTGGAGACAGAACATAGCTATAATGACTCTGTGCATTGATTCCCCGTTAATTTGTCTAATCCTCTTTCAAAACCATCAAAGATAATGGCCATTGTTATGTATTCAGTTGTCTGTGTTTGCCTGAGCTGAGCCTGGACTGAGGATTCTGAGCCCCTGTGCTCTGATAAGATACATGATATCCAATCACAGGACATTTAAGGATTTGGGCCTCTGCCATTGGCCCTTAAACTCTGAGTCATGATTCGCAGCTTGGAAGTTTAAACAGCCAATCACGTTGGGAGTGGGAGTGGCCCAGGCCTTCAGAAATGTGTATAAGCAGTTGCTTTGCCCCTGTTGTCCAGTTCTGTTAGTTCAATAAGGGTTCTTGCTGTTATCCAGGCATGGACAAACTCAGCCCTCCATATGTTTTAGGACTACAACTCCCATCATCCCTGACCACTGGTCCTGTTAGCTAGGGATGATGGGAGTTGTAGTCCCAAAACATCTGGAGGGCTGAGTTTGCCTATGCCTGCTGTTATCACTGTGTCTTGCCTTGTGGGAACCCACCTACACTTCAGCCATCACTGCCTCTTGTGGGAGAGGTGCTGAGTGAAGAACTCCTCCTTTTTTGTCTTTCCTGAATCTTCCAATGTTCGCCTTCATTGGATGTCCACGAGTTGCAGAGTTGCGCGAGGCGGAGGGAAGCTGAGGCGCGAGCTGTACACTTGGGAAGGCGTCATAACGTTGCCCGGTTCACACATGACCTCAGTTCCACAGCCGACATATTAAGTTGGCTCTGAGGCCCGGTTGCCACTCCGATGCCAGAGAGGACATAATGGCAATATTGTATTTCGGCTAATAAACGAGCCTTTTTTTCTGGGAGCAATTTGACACAAAAGCAAGACTGTCTCCTGCAAAAAGTAGCCCTTCTGACACAAAACATAAACAGCCCAGCGGAATAAATTATTGCCACATCACCCGCTTGCTGAAGTTTACAAAATGAGCAGTGGCAGATAAGGTTCTGGGGCTGGAGAGAAGGGCTTGTCTTGACCTAAGGCTAAATCTCAGAGCAGAAAGGTCCCAGCATGAACGGTCAGTTTACAGCCTGTTTATACAGGAGCGGAGAGTTTGCTTCAGACTGGCGGGCCTCAGGTTTACCTAACCACTGTTCTTTGGCTGAAAGCGGCATGCCGATTTCCAGCTGGCTTTTCCTGCTTCTGGTGCTGGTGTTCACAGAATTTCAGAGATGGAAAGTAGAGTTGGAAGGGACCCAAAGTTCATCTAGTCTGACCCAACTTACATCTGCTTCTTTTCCAATAGGGGTAAAGAACCACACGCAGCCCTCCAGGGTTCTCTGCCCAGCGCTTGGAACCCAGGACGCAACTCATCTCCTCAGGCCCACCAGCCCTCCTTGACCTTCCTGTGCAAATGGTGTGTTTGTGTGCCAGACCCCTCTAATCCCTGGATCCAGCAAGTGTTACAATCTAACCAAGCCTTCTAATTCCGGGAAATGGCCAGACTAGTTTCCTCTTGAGAGTCCCATGGACTGCAAGAAGATCAAAGCTATCCATTCTTAAGGAAATCAGCTAAACATAGCCTCGGTTTCGCTCGGTTGTGAGAGTATCATGAGCATATGTGTGTACAATTGTATAACCATCATCGTCATTCTTTATTCGACCGTCAGTCAGAAAATATACATTTCTCAGTAGAAAACTAAAACATCTAAGACATCTAAAAACTAAAATAAAACATGGGCAGCACTAATAAAGGCTATACAGATAAACCCGCATCAATGCAGTCAATTTTACTCTTACGACGCTTGGGAGCTAGGAAGAGAAATTTGGCCACCAAGAAAGCTGTTTTCCCAGTGGGATTATTCAGCAAATGTACAACCTGACTTTCTCTGGATAGAGAGCTAAGCTGAGATAGGCATGGGGCTATGAGACATTGTCTTAAATCTACATAGAAAGGGCAACTCAGGAGGAAATGTTCGGTGGACTCTACCTCTCCCAAGGCACAATGGCCAGTTCTCTGATCATATGGAACTCCCCTGTACCTTCCCCATAATACCGCAGATTCGAGGACATTCAGTCTGGCCGCAGTGAGGAGTCTGCGGTATTCCACACAGTGGATTACCGCGAGATAAGGGGCTGGTGTAACCTGATAGATCTGCTCCCCCAGGAACATCCCTGGTTTCACGCAGGCTATGTCCTCTTGTCTAGCAATATCGCCCAGTCTCTGAGCAATCACGGCTCTAGCTTGACTGTATGTCATAGACTCCAAGTAAAGGTGTGACAGTCCGTAAGTCTGTACTTCATCTAAGACCTCCCTTTCCCAGGAGGATTGAAAATCATCCCTCCATATCAAGGGGACCAAACCCACGGGTTTAAGCATAGCTTAAGCCAGAGCCAAAGCTTCGCTTTCAGGGCCACGTATCGAAAAGCTTGGCAGCCAGCCTCTAATTGCATGACCGCACCCGCTACAGAAGGGGAGATCCTGAGGATGGCTCTAAGAAATTGCGATTGGATGGATTCCAGCCTTAAAAAATCCCTGCGTGAACCCAAAGCAATGCCCACCAAAAGTAGTGGGAGGACTTTCATTTGAAAAAGTCTCAAAGCCACTTTCACTGTTTGTGCCTGTTTATTGGCATATAAGGATCTTATCTGCATAGCTGCTTGGGATGCATTTGTAGCAATATAATCTCTGTGTGCCAAAAAAGACCTGTTTGATCGGATTACCTGGCCCAGATATTTGAACAATTGTATAACAATTTGTTGCCAAATAATCTATACTATTATTTATTGGTATTTCTGAAGGTCTCCAAGCGACTTGTAATTAATACTACAATAGTCTGGTCAACCTGTTAGCAGCACTAAAGCTCTCTGAAGACCCGAAATCAGTGGAAATGCTGTGCTCAAATATACACAGCCCCGTGCCCTCCGCAGACGACAGAAAACAGCGCAGAAAATTGCGAACATCGTAATTCCACAGGGCCCTGCAGAGGTTAAAAGATCTCATCTGCAGAGTGTTTTAATTGCCACCCAGAGAATCAGGTTGGGAAGGTTCAGTTCATTATTTTGCACAGGCTGCATAGCATGCTCTGCTTTTGATGTACGGCATGAGGCACCGATTAAGAAGCTTTGATGCTTTCGAGGTTCATACGTAGAGATTAATCATTTGTGACCTTGGAACTTGGCACCTTCGTTCCCAGAGGCTGAAGATCAGCATCTGGATCTCTGGACTTGCCCCGTTAGTTTGCGTGGGTATCTTCTGTGTGTAAAACACACACACACACACACACACACACACACACACACAATATCTGAGCAAATAGCTACAATGTACTTCAAAAGAAAATAGAGTTTCCCCTGTTAGAAGAAAAGAACGGGATGCTTTATTTTTTATTTTTTCAAATATACAGTATTTATTGATCTTATAAAACTGAGCAAAATAAAACAAAAAACAAAAAAACCCAAAAATCATAAAACACAAAATTACAAAATACAAAAAGAAAAACAACAGCCATATTTATCATTCATGTATCCTAACATTGTTGACTTCCTCAAGACCCTCCTTTCTGCTTTTCATTGTATGTCATTCTTAGTAATTTCTATATCATACTTCAATCATCTTATTTTTATCTTAACTAACAAAAATTCACCTCATATTAATTCTTTAACAACATTCAATTCTTATCTTACCCTTATATCTAAATCTTAATATGGGATGCTTTAACAGAGAAGAGGCGTCTCTGGGTCATTTCTCAGTGCAGCAAACATTACAAATTACCGGTAATAATAATAATTAAGTTTATTGGTCACCTTTTTTCTCAGTGGTGACTCTAAATGACTTACAATATAGAAATGGACACATACATTTCAACCCACAAACAATATATAACTCATTGCTTCCCGCCCCCATTTGTGTTGTATTTCCATTGCAATGAAATGCATGAGGTAGAATAACATAATGACAATGTACTGTATTTTTCCGTGTATAACATGCTCCCATGTATAACACGCCCCCTATTTTGGGGGACTCAAAATTAAGAAAATAGGGGGGGGATTCCTCAAAGTTGTTGAGCTTTTTAGGGGAAGGATTGCCCAGAGTTGCTGAGCTTTTTTGGGGTGGGGGAATGCCAAAAATCACTCACCCCTAGACCGCCAATGCCACTCGCACGTGGCGGCAAACCAAACTATCCTCTGCCCCTCACCGACAATAGCAGCAAATTACCCACCCAATTGCCAGAACAACAGCCAATCAACGCCAGCCCTTGCCGCAGCCACCAATAACAATCTCCGACTCGCAGCAGCAACCAATCCCACGTCCTCACAATGTATAAGACTACCCCAAATTTTGAACATGATTTTTGAATAAAAAAACCAGTCTTGGACATGGAAAAGTATGGTCATTTCTTGTGTAAATTACATAAGGTACAGAATGCTGTCACAGTGGACACTGAGACATTCATTTATTTTTTGGCGGAAGGCAGGCTGCAGCAGAATAGAAACAGCGTTGCATGAGACAAATACAGGGCAGAACGGAAAACGGAAATAGGAGGCACTGCTGGTTTCTTCTTACCAGCGTTCCCAATGTAGATCTTCAGTCACCTGGTGGGGAAGGCACAATTTTTGTGCTTCGCCTCAGGTGCCAAATTTCCTTAGGCCAGGTCTGTGCACATGTCCTTAAAAGCAACGATTTGAGGCAAACACCTGGCAATGGAAGCAATCCCTGGCACAGGTGTGTAGGGGGTACATACGCCCCGTGTTTATCAGAACTGGCACAACCAAACTACATCTTTTGGTTTGATCAGCTGGATTCTAGCATCAGCCATAGGTGTTCAGAGCGATCGCATGCCCCTCCCCCCAAAACTCCACTCTTCTTTCCCTCATTCTGGTCAGGCTGGTGCAATTCTACATTCCCCCCACCTGCTTATAAACATGCAACACCAGATGGCGCTGGACAGCAAAAAAAATGATGTGATTTTCCATAGAGTTTTTTTTCCCCTTTTGTTATAACGATTTAATTTCTGACTTATTTATAGCAGGTTTTTCCTGTGTGTTTTAGGAAACTGCTATGTTCTGAGCTGCAGGAGAAATTTTGATACCAGGGATCTGTTTTAAGAAAAAGTCAACTAGAGGCACCTGGCTTAGGCTGAGAGGCTACCATTTAGGACCCAATTTATTATATTTGTATATATTGTTGAACACAACCTTGACCTCTTACATGAGATGGTGGTACAGAAACGCTTTTATACGTGAACATTACATAACTGCGCTAAAGGGGGGGAACGCCATTTAGAGTTGTGATCCTCCGAGGTCTGCCTCCCCCCACCCTTGCTGTAGGGGAACTGCTGCCCCCTGCAGGCATAGCCAGGCAATGACAACACTTTTCATGGTCCAGGCAGCCACATAAAACGGCCCCCAGCCACGGCTTATATCAGCATAACCCGGATGATTGCATTGCGACGCATGAGTGGTTTATAAATAAATCTAATTTTTGGCGGGGTGTGGAATATATAAGAGCTAATCGGCGCAAAGGAATGCCTGCTGCAAAGCGGGCTGTGATATAATAAAACCATGTGGTTTGTCTCTTTCCAAGGAAATTATTAAAAAAAACAGGTTGCAAAAATAGAGTACCTGGAATGTGATTTTTTAAAGGTATAATCAGGTTTAAGCTGCAAAGGGCCGAGGTTTGTGGGAAGGGACACGACCAGGCAGATTTGTGATTCCTACCCTCCCTTTCTCCTTCCACTTTGAAAAGCCTTAACCTAGTTTTTTTTTCCCTCCTCCTCTTAGACAGTGGGCAAATGATTTTTTCTTAAAGGACCGCAGAGGCAGCTGACTCCAGCAGAAAGAACCGCAGCGCAGTCGGAAGCTGGAAAGAGAAGCCCTTGTGCCTTCCAGAGCCCGTGGGGATTATTTTCCTTTACTCTGTCATGCATGAAAATCATCCAGGTTATCACGGCCGGCTTCACCAGTCCATTAAGCGGCACAATAGAGGGCTGGGGGCAGCTGCCCATAGCCGAAGGGCTGAGGGGAGAACCTCTTGATAAAGACAGTCCTCTCCTTTGGAGGCAAAAGTGGCAGAGGTGAGGAGGAGGGCCCAGGGCAGGCACCTCTGTTGGGTCACGGAGCCCCAAATGTCAGGGACACCTTCGAATGGAGAGGAAATGTGGGCCTGTTTTGACTTTAAAGCTCACCCTGCTTCATTTGCACTTCCTAAGACAGGCATCCCCAAACTGCGGCCCTCCAGATGTTTTGGCCTACAACTCCCATGATCCCTAGCTAACAGGACCAGTGGTCAGGGAAGATGGGAATTGTAGTCCAAAACATCTGGAGGGCCGAAGTTTGGGGGATGCCTGTCCTAGGACAATACACAGACCAAAGCACCTTTTGACAGCCGCAGCACATTTGAATTTTGGGGTGCCCTCCTCTGGCCAAGTAATATGTACAAAAATGCATAGACTAGGGGGAAACCTGCTTCACATTTCATATCTTGGTGGTGATAGAAATGCATTGCATAGAGGGAAGTCACTTGCAAAAATAAAAATAAATGTTTGCTAGGCAATACACAGACCCTCCAAGTGCCCCTATTTTCCAGGAACGTCCCTGATTCAGAGAATCCGTTCTAGTTTCTGATTTGATCCCAGAATGTCCCACTTTTCCTTAGGATCTCCCTATTTTCATTGGAGAATTTTTGAAGGGTATGGAGTTATCTGACCCCCCAAGCCATCTGAAGGAAATCCTGTATAGGGAAGTTTAAAAAAAAATGTTTTATGTTTTTATGTATGTTGGATGCTGCCCAGAGTGGCTGGGGCAACCTAGTAAGATGTGTGAGGTACAAATAGTAAAATTATCATTATGGAATGGGACGTCCCTATTTTCATTGAAGAAATGTTGGAGGGTAGGAACATAGCCTACAAAAAAAAAACCTGTGTAGATGAGGAGAAAGTTGCACTAGCAAGTCAATGCACTTCCACGAGGATGTTTTCTTTAAAAGAAGAACATGCAAACTGATGTGGAGAACGGAATCTAAGCATGGAAGGATGAAGAACCGAAATTGACAGACTTGCTCACCCCTAGGCGGCTGATTTGGGGAACATTTGAGGAGGAGGAAAGGGAAGGAACTGCAGCTCAGTAATAAGGGTGGGAGGCAGGAAGTCCACACCCAACAGTGGTGAGCATAAGCCATAGGCAAACTAAGGCCCATGGACCAGATGCGGCCCAATCGCCTTCTCAATCCGGCCCATGGACGATCCAGGAATCAGCGTGTTTTTACATGAGTAGAGTGTGCTCTTTTATTTAAAATGCATCTCTGGGGTATTTGTGGGGCACAGGGGCGGAGCTTCAAGGACGTGGCGCGTGTTCTGGGGGCAGGGTGTGTCACACGCAGGGGTGGGGTGCATGTTTTGGGGCGGGGCGCGCCACGCACAGGGGCGGGATGCGCGATTTGGGGGCGGAGCACGGCACATGTAGGGGCGGGCGGGCGTTTGGGGGGTGGGGTGCGCATTTTGGGGGCGGGCTGGGCAGCCGCGATGGCGCCCCTGGGATCGCGCTGCTCAGGTCGCACCGCCCCCACCGCCCCTATCTTCCTACACCCCTGGTGGGGCCTGCTTGGTGTTTTTACATGAGTAGAATGTGTCGTTTTATTTAAAATGCATCTCTGGGTTATTTGTGGGGCCTGCCTGGTGTTTTTACATGAGTAGAATGTGTCCTTTTATTTAAAATGCATCTCTGGGTTATTTGTGGGGCATAGGAATTCATTCATATATTTTTTTTCAAAATATAGTCCAGCCCCCCCCCACAAGGTCTGAGGGGGTTGCTGACCCCTGACATAAGCTGAGAATGGTGGCTGGGTGAGGGCACCGGGAGAAGTGGAGTTCTGACTGGGGGAACCAGTATCAGCCAGGAGACAAGAGTCAGAGGCAGGATAAGCTGCAGAATTAGAGTAAAGAACAGGTCAGGAAGAGGGGAAGCGAGGTCAGGCTGGTGTCTCCACACCAAGGGCTTCCACACCTCATCCTGCTGCTGCCAGCACCTCTCCCGCTCCTCTATTTCCCAGGTCCAGGAGAGAATTGAATACTGGTTCCTGGGAATCTCAAGTGTGGAGAACACCGTTGCTCTCGGGTCCCGCTTATGGGCTGCTTCCAAGTAGCACCTGCTTGGCCGTTGTGAGAACAGGATGCCAGGCTCGATGGGTCGTTGCCCTGCGCTAGCAAAGTTAGTTCTTAAGTTTGTCAGGCCTAGCAAAAACCATTCCGCTCTACACGGTTGCTAGGCAGGCTGGCTGCCCGCTTGCAGCAGTAAGGGCTGGCGCTCCACGGAGCCATGTGGCGCAGAATAGCCTCCGGCTAGCCCAGAATTAATATGGGAGAGGGAAATGGCTTTCATGGGGCTCTGTCTAATTAAAGCAATCATCCCTCAACAGAGAAAAGAAGGGAAATTAATCTGCAATTTGATTGCGCTGTTCACCACTGCTGCGATAAACCCTCATTACATCTACCAGGTATGGTTTGGCGTGTCCAAGGATGAAGCTTGCAAGCCTACAGGAGCCATCTTGCTCATTTGTTTATTTATTTCAAAACCTACCCCACCCCATATAGAGAAGCGCCTACGGGGACTTCGCAAGATGGTTAACCTCGGAACACTCCATTAAGGCTTTAATATGACTGGAAACCCATTTGTTTAGTGATGATAGACTAATAAATTGTTCCACTTCATTATCTCCGTAATAACTCTGGAATTGCTTCCAACCATCAAGTGGAAATTGCTCAAAAAAATCCAGCTGCTTTGTTTTTTGGAAGTCGGCGATTAAAAAGATGTCGAGGAAGTGACAGGCGCAAGAGTTTGCTACAGGTTATCCGCTGCTGCTCAGCATAATGGGTCGTGGACCGGTTGGGTGCAGAGGAATGGTGGCAGGAGCCAGCTTTGGGATCCCCCCCAAGGGAAGAAGAAAGCTGATTGCTGAAGAATTGATGCTTTTGAATTATGGTGCTGGAGGAGACTCTTGAGAGTCCCATGGACTGCAAGAAGACCAAACCTATCCATTCTGAAGGAAATCAGCCCTGAGTGCTCACTGGAAGGACAGATCGTGAAGCTGAGGCTCCAATACTTTGGCCAACTCATGAGAAGAGAAGACTCCATGGAAAAGACCCTGATGTTGGGAAAGATTGAGGGCACAAGGAGAAGGGGACAACAGAGGACGAGATGGTTGGACAGTGTTCTCGAAGCTACGAACATGAGTTTGACCAAACTGCGGGAGGCAGTGGAAGACAAGAGTGCCTGGCGTGCTCTGGTCCGTGGGGTCACGAAGAGTCGGACACGACTAAACGACTAAACAACAACAACAAGGGAAGATGTCTCAGAGCCCGGAGAATGGCAATGTGGCCACAATGAGTTTGTAGGCACCAGATGAAAACGTTCCTCTTCTTCAACCAGGCCTTTGGCTGATGAACATCCAATGCCCTTTTAAAGTGTTGGTGGAGGGGGGATTACTAGTTTGTTTTTGTTCTTATTTTTATTATGGATTTTGTCTTCTTCTTTTTTTAATATTGCAGTTTGCTGTTGTGAACCACCCTGAGATCGACGTTTCCGAGCGGAATTCAAAGTGTTGGTGCTGACCTTTATAGCTCTAAACGGTATTCCTTTACGCAACTGCAACGGCCAGAATACTGATCGCAAAGAATTGGAAGGGGGAGAAAATCCCATCATTATTAGAATGGCAAAACAAACTCTACGAGTTTGTAGAAATGGCAAAATTGGCAATGGCAATTATTAGAGGCCGCTCAAATCAGAGAATAATCAAAGAGTGGGATGGTGTGAAGGAATACATGAAAAAATATTGTTCCGGAATTGAAATATTAATAGGTAATGGGTAAAATGTGCAGGGGTAAGCAAGAAAAGAACAATAGAATTAATTGAATAATTATGAAACTATAACAACACAACAAGATGGAAGAAGTAAAATACTGAAATCACACATGGGTGAAGGGGAGTGGGAGGCATGTAGGAATCTATAATATTATTTATAATATAAATTTTCTAACTGTGTTGTATTTACATATAGCAAAAGGAAGCCTAGAGTAATTATGTATATTTTTATTAGGTAATCTATGTAATAGGCTTATGTTAGAATATGAATATGGATTTTGAATTTGAAAAAAAGAAAAAAGAAAATCTAGGGGTTTTGTACTAATTTTAGCCAATCCATTCTAATGGAGAAGGGAGGGGGCTTTCAGATGAGCAATTCCTATAATTCCAATATTTCTATTGTTCTATGTTCTCTTCCTATAGCTTTCTGGCTGTTTTTTTATAATTCTTAATTGAAATGGGGGGGGGGAATCCTAGTGAGCAATGGCTGAAAAAAAATATTAAAAAAATAAACAGCCCCGGCCCATTATACCTGAAGGAGCGTCTCCACCCCCATCGTTCAGCCTGGACACTGAGGTCCAGCGCCGAGGGCCTTCTGACGGTTCCCTCATTGCGAGAAGTGAGGTTGCAGGGAAGCAGGCAGAGGGCCTTCTCGGTAGTGGCACCCGCCCTGTGGAATGCCCTCCCATCAGATGTCAAGGAAATAAACAGCTACCTGACTTTTAGAAGACATCTGAAGGTAGCCCTGTTTAGGGAAGTTTTAAATGTTTGATATTTTATCACGTTTTTAATATTCTATTGGGAGCCACCCAGAGTGGCTGGGAAAACCCAACCAGATGTATGGGGTAAAATAGGAAGGAAGGAAGGAAGGAAGGAAGGAAGGAAGGAAGGAAGGAAGGAAGGAAGGAAGGTAGGTATAGGGCAGTATAAAAGGTAAAGGGGCCCCTGACCATCAGGTCCAGTCGTGTTCGACTCTGGGGTTGCAGCGCTCATCTCGCTCTATAGGCCGAGGGAGCCAGCGTTTGTCCGCAGACAGCTTCCAGGTCATGTGGCCAGCATGACAAAGCTGCTTCTGGTGAACCAGAGCAGCGCACGGAAACGCCGTTTACCTTCCCGCCGGAGCGGTCCCTATTTATCTACTTGCACTTTGGTGTGCTTTCGGATTGCTAGGTGGGCAGGAGCTAGGACCGAGAAATGGGAGCTCACCCCGTTGTAGGGATTCGAACCGCTGACCTTCTGATCAGCAAGCCCTAGGCTCAGTGGTTTAACCCACAGCGCCACCTGGGTCCCTATAGGGCAGTATACAAATTTAATAAATAGCAATTATTATAACTTTGAAATTGTTTATATCCTGCTGTCCTCTAAGGAGCTCAATGTAGCATATGTGGTTCTTTGCCTGCCTCATTTCTCACATTAGGATCAGTTGAGAGGAACCGGGCCCAAGGTGAGCCTTGTGGCTATGGGGGAGATATGAACCTGGGTTTCTTCAGCCACAGCCTGGGGCACACCAACCACTATGCCGCACTGCTGAATGCTGGTAGGTACACCAGTGTGCAGCTCCAATGCAGGTACGTGCAAGGAATGGGATTTCCATGCGAAAAAGCTGGTGGCGTTTCTGAAAACAGCGTCGCGATGCATTTGAGATACGGCTTTTGATGAGCAACCAGGTAAACTCTGCTGTCAGTCATGAGCCTGAACTCTCCTCTGATTGCACCCCTGTTTCATTCTTCAAATCAAACCAGCAAACGAAAAACAGATGTGTACACGGCGAACTGTCAAAGCTTAATGAAGTTAGACAGAGGCCGCTAACTGCTTTTCAGAGGAGGGTGAAGAGGATCTTTCCTTGATGGCTAATTATGGAGGACGGCCACACCTGTCATTAGACGAATGAACGGACCAAAGGAACAGCCATTTGTCTCGCCTGATTTCTCTTCCTGCCACATGTGGCTGAAATGACAGGCGTTGCAGGAGAGGAATAATTGAGCTCTCACATCCCAGAATTTAACTCGGAGATGCTGAATGGCCTAAGAAAGGAAGGTGTTGGATTTTCTCTGGAAGCATATAAGCTCAACAGAGCATATATCAAGTTCTTCCTAAACGTGGGAAGAGACCATGAATGGTGGTTTAACACAAAGTGGAGCGTGCCTTTTATCAGACAGGCTGCTTGCTTAGAGACTGCAGTCAGCAAACGTCACGCTCTGTCTCTTTATTGCTCCAGGAAGTGCCTTTTCATCAGGATTCCACCTGAATTCCGCTTCAGGATTTCTAAAATTTGCACATTAAAAACAGGCGCAGTGGAACATTCCTCAGGCATCAGTTGCTTTTTAGAAATAAGACCCAGTCAGGATGTGCAGTGAGAGTTAAGTGAATCTGCCCGTTTTTGTTTCTTTCTGTTTCTCATTTTCCAGACTTAAATTCCATTCTGCACAAGTCCACATCGGTTCATGATTTTTTTTAAAAAAAATCATGAAAATCCATCAGCATTTTAGTGCAAATTTCTCCTAAACATACGCATTTTCATATGCAATTCTTGCCTAATATACACATTTTTGCAATGCATTTTCTCCTACTATAATGCACTTTTAAATGTTGTTTTCTCAAATGCATGCATTCTTTGCCTCAGACACCTCCCACGCTTTGAAGGATAGCTGTGTTTCGATCCCTGTATGCCGTCTTTTGAAATTCACACTGCTCAGTGTTTGACTGCATAATAAATAATAATAATAATAATAATAATAATAATAATAATAATAATAATAATTTATTATTTATACCCCGCCCATCTGGCTGGGCTTCCCCTGCCACTCTGGGCGGCTTCCAAGAAACATGAACATACATCAAATATCACAGTGCAGTTCTTTTAGTCAATTAATGTGTACCAAAATGCATATACTAATTGCTGTTATTTGTTAAATTTACATACCCCTCTTCGTTCACAGATCACAGCGCAGTTTACAACATAAAAAAGGTATATTAAGATAACTTGCACACAAAATGCATACATTAGTGAAAATAACATTATGTATCTTACGGAAAATTGCACTGCAAAAATGTGTACATTAGAGGAAATGTGAATGAAAACGCTGGAGAATTTTCGCGAGGCCTCTAGAAATAAGTAAATAAATCACAAACTGATGTGGAAATGCAGAGAACTGGGCTGAAGATTTATTTAATTGACAGTTCTGTCGGGCCTTAGCTGCAACCGAGACTATCCATAAAGGAAGTGATGTCCATAAAGGAAGTGATGTCACCACTCTCATAGCTGTCCCTCAACATCACTCCTTGCCATTTGCTGTCACTTGTGGGTGGCAGGGAAACACTGAGCATGAAAGCACAATGCCAGGTTGCCACGGAGACAGCAGCCAAGCATCCCTCCTAATGCCTAATCTGGCCTGGAGGCAAGACTTTTCCATCAGCAGAGGCAACTGATGAAGTGGGCTTCACAAGTTCACCCTACGATACACTGGACAAGCTTTTCTCTTATTTCAGCCGCTCCCAGCCCAACTTTGCGCTGAGACCTTCCAAGCGGGCTTCCAAGCAAACGAATGATTCAATTGCACACGCAAATCAGAATTCCAATTAAATGCAAACAAACCAAAGGAAGCTATATACACCCAATCAATCACTTTGATCTGTTGAGCTTAGAACTGTGGAGTTGGAAGAGAATCACGAGGCTCATCTAGTCCAACCCCCTGCAACGCAGGAATCCTGTCCACAGCCATCTCTATGCCACAGAGCGTTCATTTCCCCTTTTGTAAGGGACCGTTCCGTTAGCATAGCAGCACCTGAACTTTGGAACTCCTTGCCTATTGACATCAGGCAGCCGCCATCACCGTAATCGTTTAGACACCTGCCAAAAACCTTTCTGATTTGGCAGGCCTGTTCAGACACATGATTTGGCTGCAGCTGTTCTTAAATTTGTTTCATTTATCTTTTAGTTTGATTTTAGATGTTTTTAAGACTTACAAAAAAAATTATTTTTTTAATTATATCACAGAAGTGTTGGCTGCCCTGCTCTCCTTTGGGAGGAAAGGCAGGATATAATTTTAATAAGTAAATAAACCTAAATTCCCAGTATACCCTTGAATCCCTCCTGCAGTCTGGGGGCTATCTTAATTTTTCACAACGTCTCTGAGCAGCGCTAGGTCAGGGGCATGGTGGGAACGTAAACAGGGGGAGAGATCCGCTTGCTTGAAACTGCTCAGAGCGCTGGGTGTCGCCCCGCTTTGTTGTCATTTGCTGCAACACGCTGACACGGTTCCTGCTGCAACAGACAGGCATCCTGACCCTTAGTATTGCAGCGGCAACAAAATGAAAAGAAACCCAATGCACACCCCCTCCCGTACCTCTGTCTTGACTTCCCCTCCAGCGGATAGCTCAATGTAATTATGTGGATCCCGAGGGAATTGGAAAGTGCAGGAGAGAGCGGGCTCCTGTCATAGCTGAACTGACACAGATCGCTTGCAGATTGAGATGTTCCGTCCCTGCGAGAGCCTCTGAACGAGGAAGGTGTGGCCTTCAGCCACCTGTCTCCCCAGCTGCCAGGCGCGCTTATAAGCAAGGAGATTTCAACACGTGCTGCACTTAAGAATGATAAGGGCCACAGAGGAATTGCAGGGGGGTGGGGTGGGTTTTGATTCAGTTCTCATTTAAAGCTGCTTTTCGAAACAATATGGCATAATTCGCCACAGTGTGCATTTTTTTCAGGAGGCATTGCAAGATACTGGTGAAATTTCACAAGGGCTTTTAAAAAAATTAAAAAATGCTGTTGTGTAAAGAGAAACAGCTTTGGCCCTGTGTACCTGAAGGAGCATCTCTACTCCCATCGTTCAGCCCAGACACTGAGGTCCAGCTCCGAGGGCCTTCTAGCTGTTCCCTCACTGCGAGAAGTGAGGTCACAGGGAACCAAGCAGAGGGCTAGTCTCTGAGGCTCATTCTAAAGTTATCCACAGGCTGGTGGAACCTGGAAAAGGCAGTCTGGAGACAGAGGCATGAAAACCCCTCCAGATCTGCTTCCGAACCAGTGGCTCCCTTGGAGCTCTCCGTGGTCCTGCAACTTCTGCCCCACCTCTTCCGTGGGATCCAACAGTGGACCGGAAAACAACAACTGACATTTGCTACAATGAGAAACCGAGAGATGTCAAACTGGAAAGATTTGCCCATTTGTTTTTATTTTATTTCCTTCCCCCACCCCGGAAAAAATATCTTTGTTTTTGCAGATTTCACAACCTAAAATCACAGTCACAAAATGGCAGGCACAGATTACGAATTGAATCAAAGGTGCACCTACCAGTGCTTCTCAAACATGGGTCTCCAGTCTCCAGACTACAACTCCCATTATCCCTAGCTATCGGGACCAGTGGTCAGAGATGATGGGAGTTGTAGTCCGACAACAGCTGGGGACCCAAATTTGAGAAACACTGAAAGCTAATGGGAGGGAGAAAAGGTTCCAACCAAGGAGGACTGGCAGATCGAACTGATGGAGTACTGTATTTGGAGATGGGTAAACTCACGGGGAGAATAAGGAACCAGGAAGAAAGAATAGTATATTGGATATTGTAGACAACTTAAAATGTTAGCAGGGTTAATGTACGGTAAAATGAGCAGTAAAGAAAACATAGGGAAATTTTCAGAGAAGATAAATAATTAAGGAATTATTGTGGATATGCAAAAGTACAGTGGTGCCTCGACTTACGAATTTAATCCATTCCGAAGGCACCTTCGTAGGAATGCATTGGAAATGGAAAAATTCATAAGTTGAAGCAACCCCATCTAAAAATTTGTAAGTCGAAATATCCCTATCTAAAACCGCCACGGTTTCTGTTTGGATGTCGAGAAAATTCGTACGCATGCAGCCATTTGCCCCATTCATAAGTCGAAAAATTCGGTTGACGAGTCGTTCGTAAGTCGAGGTACCACTGTAGAGATAAAATGGAAGGAACTACAGATGGGGAGTCGATTCGATGTTATTATTTGATGTTATTTTTGGTTTTGTTAATTTGTATGTTTTGTTGTAAAATGGAAAACGATAAATCGATTCCTTTCTTTCTTTTAAAAATGGTTTTTGCAGTCTTCACAGATTCTTGCCCTGTTTCAATATTTTAGGAGCGCTGACTGTCTGCCCAAAACAATCCCTGTGTGTTTAGGAGCCAGCAAAGGCCCTTGCTGTCCTGTTACATAACCACAAAAGGTGCCTAGGTCCTATCAGACTTATCCATCCTTTACATTGTAAACTGGGATGTTTATGAGAACCAATATCTCTCCTTTTTCCGGCCTGGCCACCTTTAAGACTTTGGTCAGCCGTGATGCTCAGCTGTTGACATCTCCTGTGCAAATCCTGCAGCTGCCACCAGCCCTTCGCTTTCATACTGCCATTCCCCAGTGCTTTATCAGATGCACTTCAACCAGGGAGCGAGAGAGAGAGAGAGAGGCTTCTTGGTTCATAGTAACCCAGCAACAGTTTCTTAGCACTGGCCCGGCCGACGTGTGTTCACATAGAGAGACCATTTTCCCAGGAAGGGGAGAGGGACGAGGGCATTCCCACTGCCTGGTGTGAGGGGAGGGGGGTGGGAATCGACTTTCCCACATGTCCTTGCTTAATCCGGGTAGGCAGAAGAATACATCAAGCCCAGCAGCCAGCTGAGCAGAAATATTGGCCTATATTCTAAACCCGAACCTCTGTGGTTGCACTGTTTCTATGGTAACTTTGGCTTTCTGGCCCAGTGAGCCCTCTGGCTCCGTTAGGCAAATGAAAAGCCATGTGGTCTTTCAGAAAGAGGGTTTTTCTTCCCCCGCCAAAGATGGCCAGGACGGTAAGTATCAGTTGGCTGTTCTGTCCCGTGTCAAAGCTACAGGGGCTGGATAACTTGGGTGGGATGTGTTTGCTACACACAGGATTGTCCCTCAGTTTGAGGGGACCCAGCAGAATGCCCTCCAGTGGACTTTCTCCTGCATTGTAAGCACCCATTGACACAGGTTGGGCGAGAGGCAAGGAGCCTAACAGTAGGTGGCGCCAGACCCAATGATAGGTTTTGCCTCCCCTTCCCATCCTCCTCCTACCTGATGTCAGGGACTGACTGGACAAAGAGGTGTGGTGGGAGGCACCAGCCAGGGAACCCGCCCAAGAGAGACCCCAGAGGAGGAAGGCTGAAAGCCTGGGGATTTGTGGTGGGACACTGAGGTCAGAGGGGAAAGATTGGCTGGAGGGGCTGGATGCTGAAGAGGCAACAGGGTTTTGTGAACAGGGAGAGCCAGTGGCAGGGAGCAGTTCAGACTCTGAGGCTGAAGGAGAGGAAGGCAGGGCAAGAGGCTGCTGAAGAATCTGAAGAGTCTCCTTCTCCTGCTGTGACAAGATCCGTTCTCTCCTGGTCTCCAAGAACGCAGGAGTGAGGAGGGCAGGACAGAGGTCAGAGGTAGGTGCAGTTTAAGACTGTTTGGGAAACATCCGGGAGAAGAGCAAGTCCCCGGTGATCAGACAGGGAGAGCAGGGATCAGGTGGTCTTTGACATACACTGGACCTACTTTGTTGAGAACCTTGAAAATTAGTATCCTGGTCCACAGGATATGAGCAGCCAGTGCAAGCTTTTGAGAACCAGAGTTATGTGCTGGCAGGAGTCTGTCCCCAGGAACAGTCTAGCCGCAGCATTTTTGCACCAGCTGGAGCCTCCAGACCGGGCACTTTCCTTCCAAAATGCCCATCGCAGGAACCCAGCCACAGTCGTTTCAGCTTTGCAAGAGAAAACAGCCGAGAGTCTGAAAGCCTGTTTGATACCCCGCTGCCCCGGGTTTGGAAAACAGCGCATTAGCCCAATGGAGAACAGCGGGAGTCAAAAGGTGAGTGCTTCTTGGGATAAAGCAGCCACGTTGCCGGGGAGAGAACTTCTCCCTAGAGCCAAATGGAAAGATACAGCATTCTCTCTGCGTATATAGAGTGTTGTGTTGGCTATGATGCAGTGTTAAAAAAGAAGAAATAAAAATGCACACACAGGGTGCATTTCTTAATATTCTGCTTGTTCAGCAGAGTTCTTCCCTCCTGGGGTCCGTGGTGAGTGATGTCTCGACTAGCTGCCCCCTCCCTTCTGGTTCTCTTGCCATTATCTCATAACTGGGTAACTCCCTAAGTTGTTCGGCTTCTCTCTCTGTGCGTCTCTGTCTCTGTCTGTCTGTCTGTCTGTCTCTCTCTCTATCTCCCTCTCTCTGCTTCTGAAAGCGCTGTGGACAAGGGGTGGGCGACTCTTCCCCCTCCAGCTCTCCGTCGGAGAGAAACTGCTCTGGCATGCAATGCATCCCCCAGTCCTCTTCTTCAGACCATCCCCTGACACTTCTTGATCGTTGGACCCACAATTGGTCTCATCCGCTCAATGTGCCAGACCCTGTTTTCGCACGCAGGATGTCAATGAATGCAGCGCCCGAAAAGAACACAGGCCAGCATTTTTAAGCAGCAATTTTAATCAACGTTCACATCAGAAGCAGAACGACGCAGATTCCCCCAGTGCAGAAAGCCACAGCGCATGCTGCCAAACTATGGCGAAAGGGTTTCCCAGATATATTCACATTCTGAGTAGTGACACAGGAAAGTTGGGTCTTATTCGGAGGAACTGTTTCCAGAAGCAGCTTTCCGCATCATCCGAAAGCGCTGACTCGTTGGCTCTCTCCCAGCCCTTGCATTAAGCTGGATTAGCCGCTGTCAGGCATCAATGTGGAAACATCGCAAAATGCTGAATAATGTATGTTTGCTCCTTGTCTGCGAAGCTCAAGCGTGGCTCTTTGTGTACCCTCTTGAAAAACACCTGGGTGCTTTGTTTTTCCTCAAATAGTCATTAAAAATATAAAATGCATCTCTCAGGCTGCTTAGCTACTTTGCAGTTTGTTTTTAAAGCCCAATTTTATCAGAATGCCATGTTTGTATCTTATGCTGATAGAACTCAATATCTCGTCCCCCTGCACTGAATGAATCTGACAATTATGGTTTCTCGTTTTTCTAATCTTCAATGCATTTTGCCCCGTTTGTGGTGTGTGTGGGTTTTTTTTAAGTCCACACAAAAATCCTCCAGAATTTCCCCTAATATGCCCATTTTTGAATGCAATGCTGCCTAATAGAAGAGCAGTGGAGGTAGAACACAGTCATTGTGGCAAGTAGCCACTGATAGCCTTATAATAGAATAATAGAACTGCAGAGTTGGAAGGTACCCCCAAGGGTCATCTAGTCCAACCCCCTGCAATGCAGGAATCTCAACGAAAGCGTCCTTGGCAGATGGCCATCCAAACTCTGCTTAAAATCCTCCAAGGAAGGAGAGTGCATCACTTTCCAAAGGAGTCCATTCCACTGTCGAACAGCTCCTATCGCCAGAAGGTTCTTCCCGGTGTTTGGTTGGAACCTCCTTTCTTGTAACTGGAAGCCCTGGGTTCGAGTCCTACCCTCCAGAGTCCTATCCTCCATGCATTTGTCTGATCCTCTTTTATAGGATTGTACCGCATATAGGATTGCACTGGCGGAGATTTAAAGCTCCGGTTTCTTCTGAAAGCTGCCCGTCACTATTCTCCATCGCAAAAACTGGATCTGGAGGCTGGCTTATGCTAATAATATTTCGGGAAAGAGTGGAGTTTGACGTTATTGTGTGGTGGGCATAGGCCACCACCTTGTGGCCAAATAAAAGAACAGGACACATTTTGGTTAGAAGATGATGCTTGCAAGCTCTCTGGTGCCAGTACCTGTGTTCGTTTCCAAGCGATCTGTTTATTTTATCTCAGGCTTCCTCAACCTCGGCCCTCCAGATGTTTTTGGCCAGTGGGCAGGGATTATGGAGATTGTTGTCTCAAAACATCTGGAGGGCCGAGGTTGAGGAAGCCTGTTTTATCTTGTGCTTCATTTGCACGAAGTTTGTGGGGCTGTTAGATGACGTTGGCTATTCATGGAGCATTATTATTTGTTTGCAGGGATGTTGTGCCTAGCAGATGTTAGCTGGTGCATTCCAGAAAGTTCTCCTGTCACTTTCCATATTATTGCATTTCCCATTGCATGTGCTTGAATTTAGTTGAAAAACGGGAGGAGGGGGGTGTCCTTCAATTGAGAATATTGTTGTTGTTGTTGTTTAGTCGTTTAGTCGTGTCCGACTCTTCATGACCCCATGGACCATAGCACGCCAGGCACTCCTGTCTTGCACTGCCTCCCGCAGTTTGGTCAAACTCATGTTCGTAGCTTCGAGAACACTGTCCAACCATCTCGTCCTCTGCCGTCCCCTTCTCCTAGTGCCCTCCATCTTTCCCAACATCAGGATCTGTTCCAGGGAGTCTTCTCATGAGGTGGCCAAAGTATTGGAGCCTCAGCTTCACGATCTGTCCTTCCAGTGAGCACCCAGGGTTGATCTCCTTCAGAATGGAGAGGTTTGATCTTCTTGCAGTCCATGGGACTCTCAAGAGTCTCCTCCAGCACCATAATTCAAAAGCATCAATTCTTCGGCGATCAGCCTTCTTTATGGTCCAGCTCTCACTTCCATACATCACTACTGGGAAAACCATAGCTTTAACTATACGGACCTTTGTAGGCAAGGTGATGTCTCTGCTTTTTAAGATGCTGTCTAGGTTTGTCATTGCTTCTCTCCCAAGAAGCAGGCATCTTTTAATTTCGTGACTGCTGTCACCATCTGCAGTGATCAATGAGCCCAAGAAAGTAAAATCTCTCACTACCTCCATTTCTTCCCCTTCTATTTGCCAGGAGGTGATGGGACCAGTGGCCATGATCTTGGTTTTTTTTATGTTGAGCTTCAGACCATATTTTGCGCTCTCCTCTTTCACCCTCATTAAAAGGTTCTTTAATTCCTTCTCACTTTCTGCCATCAAGGTCGATGAGAAAAATTGAGAATATATCTGGGTTAAATGCAGATTGGTCCCCCAATAGCAGATCAAGTTTTTTTGTTATTGTGCTTCCTCTTGTGCCCAGTAGATGGCAGAGTTGGCATTAAAATCCATGTGCTTTTTAATATTATTGCACTGAAACTTTTGACAGTCTTTTCTTTTACTCTATAACAATAGGTTTTTTTCTTCCTGTTTTGGTTTGGTTTTATTTCCTCTTTGCTCCCTTTCAAGATTTGGAGCAACACACAATTTTAAGGCTGCAGTCCTCTGCACATTTAACTGGGAGTATACCACACTCGATTCCACGGTGCTTACTTCGGAATAAGCATGTGTAGGGTCGCGCTGTGGTGTAAACCACGGAGCCTCGGGCTTGCCAATCGGAAGGTCGGCGGTTCGAATCCCGCGACGGGGTGAGCTCCCGTTGCTCGGTCCCTGCTTCAGCCAACTAGCAGTTCGAAAGCACGTCAAAGTGCAAGTAGATAAATAAGTACCGCTCCAGCAGGAAGGTAAACAGCGTTTCCATGTGCTGCTCTGGTTTCGCCAGAAGTGGCTTAATAATGCTGGCCACATGACCCTGAAAAACTGTCTGCGGACAAACATCAGCTCCCTCGGCCAGTAAAGTGAGATGAGCGCCGCAACCCCAGAGTTGTTTGCAACTGGACTTAACTGTCAGGGGTCCCTTTACCTTTACCTTTTTATGCCTCACTCGATTCCACGGTGCTTACTTTGGAGTAAGCATGTGTAGGATTGCACTGTAAAGAATGATGGGGAAGAAACTCGTTTGGTTTGCATTGCCACATTTACACACACTGGACTAATATGCAAACCAGAAGTCGGCTCTCCTCTGAAATTCACTTCTCAGAATTTTGCAGTTCTGTCCTCAAACTAAAGAGCGTGTGCAAAAATGTATCTCTCTGTGAGAAGTGCAAGGCGTGAACTTGGATCTGCACTCGTCACAGCTGCGGCTGAAGGTCTCAAATGCCAAAAATGACAATATGTTGTGGCATCAGTTTCGGCTGATGCATATTAGGAGCAATGTGCATGTAAATGCATACATGTGTTCATGTGAACAAAAAAATATGGAATCACATGCAGAAATTAGGCAGACTGAGTTTGAGATTGGAAAAATGAGAAACCAAAACTGAGAGATTCATCTCCCCCCCCCAATGTCATCAACTAGCCAATTGGAAGAGGGACAAAGAGGAGAGAAGGCACTAGAATATCATTCAAAAAGTTTATCCATGGCCTTGACCTAACAGCGATAGGTTAATCTATCAGTTTTGCTTCCTCTCCGATTCTAATCCCCCCCCAAAATCTTGAGTCTGATTTTCCACATCACTTTGTGATTATTATTTTTTAGGGTCCTCTTGGAAATTAATAAGCTTTATTGTGTGATTTTTCTCCAGAAGCAGTTTTGTCATGGTTTTCTGTGCTAATTTTTGCATACCCTAGCATATGCATTTTTGTAGACATTACTCAGCTAGCGAACTGCATTGCAAAACTCAGCTCTGTTTTGGAACGTTTTTTCCCTGTACACTTTTCCACAACAGACACCCTTTTGCAAGTAATTTCCCCAACCGTGATGCAATTTTGCATATTGCTTGCAGTGATGTTTTAATGTGCACTCTCTTTCAGTCTGTGCAAATTGTTTGGCTGGAGAACTGCATCAGAAAATTCGGGGGAATTTTCCTTTGGTCTGTGTATTTCAGGAAGTGCGAATTGGGCATGTTTGTATGAAACAATGGAGGCTGGTCCCAGAGGGCAAAGGGGGCACTGCCCCACCAACCTCAAGCATTGGACTGGGTGGCCCTTGTGGTCTCTTCCAACTCTACGATTCTATGATTCTAAGTCTGCTTCAAGCAGTCCTCACACCCATAAGATCCAGCCTAATTTTTCTACTTCTTAAACTGTTTTTCCTTGTATAATATCTTGAAAAATTCTAGACAACCTGAAAGTTTCCCACGTTGTTTGTTTGTTTGTTTAATTATTTCAAATCTAATAAAGGTTTTACCCCATGATGGGCTTTAGGGTTGTTATTATTATTATTATTATTATTATTATTATTATTATTATTATTTACTTTCAGCACGTAATCTAACTGTTCCCAAGGATGGGGTTATCGAAGGACAAGTGATTTGCTTAAAAAAACAAAAAACTATTGTATTTTTAGAAACTTCTCTTTCATCTTAGGCCAGGGTTCAAAAAAAGCCAAGAGGCTTTTTTCTTCTCCTCCTCCTTCCCTCTCCTGGAACCATGCTGGGTTGAAAGTGCTGCTGGATAAATCATCCCCTTCATGGGTTTGTTTGTTTTTCAATGAGGGGAGGAGGAGGAGGAGGGAAACTACCCTAACTTGGTTAAGTGATTTGCAAAGCCAAACAAACAGGCTATTGTATGGCAGAACCCAGCAAAACACACACAACCTCTTAGTATGGCAGCTGGGAGTGGGAAACGAGGTCTTTGGAAATCATATTCCCTTTTCGGCTTAATCTCCAGGTTTTTTAATCCCTCCCCACCACCCACATCCCATTGGAAAAGCACCAACATTGCTTCCTTGTCGTTATAAGAAGAGCCCTGCTTGATCGCATCAAAAGTCTCTCGGGTCCAGCATCCCAGCTGAATCACAGAATTGTAGGGTTGAAAAGGGACCATGAAGTTCATCTAGTCCAACCCCCTGCAATGCAGGAAACTTGCCCAATGTGGGACTTGAACCCACGACTCTGAGATTAAAAGTCTCATGCTCTACCGACTGAGCTATCCTGGGAAGCCCTCCTCAGCTGAATGTCCCCAGCCAATGGGTGTTATCTGAGGCAGGTTGTTTCTGATGCTGGAGCTCCCATTCCTAAATCTTCACCGTGATGCAGATCTGAGCCTGGGGACTCAGCTAAATTGGTAAAGAAAAAGTGTTTATATGCATTGTATATGCGATGTAATACTGTGACACCAGACAGCGCTGTGGAGTCCCGGGTTTCCCTGTATGAGTTTACGTGTTTAACGCTGAATCGCTTCTTTGACGTGTCTAGATCCAGCCTTGAGTGCATTTGGCCAGCTTTGTCTGCTTCACCAGCTACGGCTGTTCCTGTAGCCAGGGGTGGCCAACTCCCAAGAGACTGCGATCTACTCACAGAGTTAAAAACTGGCAGTGATCAGAGGGGAGAGTCGGTGGAAGAAGATTGGAAGAAATTTAAAGTTTATTTAAGAAATAATTGCAATATTGGGAATGTTTAATATAAGATTTGGAAGTACATGAAGGTTGTAGAGGAGGATTTGTAGAGGTATTATAGTATATTAAGATTTAGATATAAGTGTTAAATAAGAATTGAAATGTTTGTTAAGGAAGTAATAAGAGGTGAAATATGTTAGTCAAGGTAAAAATAAGATGGTTTGAAGTACGATTATAGAAAGAAGTACGATATAGAAATTACTAAGGATGATATACAATGAAACGCAGTTAGGAGGGACATGAGGAAGTCAACAATGTCAGAACACATGAATGATAAATAGGGTTTGCTTTTGCTTTTTGTATTTTATGTGATTCTTTGTATTTTTGTGTTTTATATGTTTTTTTCAGTTTTATAAAATCAATAAATATATATATTTTTAAAAAAACTGGCAGTGATCTACCCCCTTTTTTGGGGTTCAGGTCAAAGTTGTTGAGCTTTTTTTAGGAAAGAGAAAGGCCCATTTTGGTGGGTTCGGGTTAAAGTTGTTGAGTTTTTTCAGGGAGGAGATAAAATGTTGAGCTTTTTTTAAGGGGAGCCACAGATGTTCAGCTTCTTTGGGGGGGGAGCCAGTGATCTACCGCAGACGTCCAGTGATCTACCGGCAGATCACCATCTACCTGTTGGACATGCCTGCATGTAGTCCATGAGTTGGCAGCCTTGAAGCTGGATTACTGCAATGCACTCTTTGTGGGACTGCCCTTGGGCCTGGTTCAGAAGCTCCTTGTTGTTGCTGGCATCCATCTTTTCTCGGGAGGCAATGGAGGAGTGCACCTTTGGGGGTGAAGTCAAACTGTTGGAAGGCAGATGGAGGCGTCTGGTTGTTCTGCTGAAGATGCAAAAAAGATTCTTAAATATACCTTTCCCAAAAAACCTGAAGCTTTTCTATTACGACTTATAGGACAGGAGATTGTGAAAGAAGATCAAGTATTATTTATGTATGCGACAACCGCGGCTAGGACTTGGAAAACTCAGGAGTTACCGACGATTGAAGAGTGGCAGACAAAAATGATGGACTATGCGGAATTAGGAAGACTGACGAGCAGGATCCGAAACCAGGAAGAGTCAAAGTTCCAAAAGGATTGGAGTAAATTTGTGGACTGTATGGAGAAGAACTGTAGAAGTTTAAAGACACTTGCAGGACTGAAATAAATCCTACGAATTGACTTTAAATAGAAGGAATAAAGAAACTGCAAGACAGGAATGGACAGAAAAAAATCTGATTGGGGGGAGGGAGGGAAGTCAAAGCTCGGCAGAGCAAAGAAAATTGTAATAATTGATAAGATGGTTAGAAGGAAAATTTTGTGTTTATTATGTTTATGTTGTGTTTGTGGTTTGTTTTGTTATTGTTTAAATGTGTTTAATTGGGAATTTAATAAAATGTATTTTTTAAAAAAGAAGATTTATTCTCCCTTTGCTTCTCCCAGCAATCATTCCAGCTGGTGCAGAACGTGGTACAGTAGTCAGACTGCTGATGTGGGCATTGGCCTGCCTGCCTGCCTATCTATCTATCTATCATCTATCTATCTATCTATCTATCTATCTATCTATCTATCTATCTATCTATCTATCTATCATACTTATTAAGCACCTAGCATTTTTAAAGCACTGTACAGAACAAGATACAAAAGGAAAAAGGCATGGGGAGGGCTGAGGAAAGCAAGCACCGGAAAAGCTGTTGCTTTGTTGGTCAATGGATGGGAGCAGGTTGGTCTCCCATTTGCTGCGGCTAGTGATGTGCAGACTTTTGAATTCTCCAGCACTCTTTTTATCAGGTTGTCAACCTGGTCCCTTCCGCCCACTAGTGGGCGTCTCAGGATTCTAGGTGGGGGGTAGGGGGTTCTACGGCACAAGCTGAATCCTCCTTCCATCGAGCACTGGTGGGCGGTAAGGAAATTTTACCATCAAGAAAGATGCATGAGTGGGTGGTAGGTATAAAAAGGTTGACTACCCCTGGGCTGGGCTAGATGGTAAACAGAGCAATGAGTATGAGAGAAAAGGAGGCGCAAACTCTGGATTCCATTCTTGCACCTTCACTGCAGGACCCTATTATGAATTTGGTTGGGAGTTTGTTTTCAACTCTGTTGCATCCCGATCGGGACGTCTGCATTTATTCTTTGCGACTGCTTGCATCTTGTCGGGAAA
This sequence comes from Zootoca vivipara, assembly GCF_963506605.1. Lineage (NCBI taxonomy): Eukaryota > Metazoa > Chordata > Lepidosauria > Squamata > Lacertidae > Zootoca > Zootoca vivipara. The sequence continues at coordinate 9,046,760 of NC_083290.1, read as the reverse complement.
TAATGAATCACGGGTAGCGCGAAACATTCCTCCCGGGAGAGGAAAACCAGAAACTCCAGCCAGCGAGGTCAGCTTTGCTCGGCGCGGGGGCGGGGTGCGATTTCTGCAGCCTGACTTCCGGCTGTCATTCATCCTGCAAAACACGCACGCGCTGCCCCTTCCCCCGCCTCCTCCTCCAGGCTCGCTCCCGCCCGGGGCTGCCTCGCATGCCTGCATGTGATCTCATCTGACACCATCGGAGGGAGGCGCGACCCAGGCGGTGCCTCCCTCCCTCCCTCCCTCCCTCCGCCCGGCTGCTAAGCGCGTCCCCAGCAGCCTTTCCTGTTTTGCTGTCCAAATAATTCCTCCTTCTCCTCCTCCTCCGCCTGCCTTATCACGCATTCCGGGTTCACGTGCTTCCTCCTCCCCCCCTCCCATTTTTGGGTGGAAATAGGGCGAGGCTCCTTTAAGAATGCAACGCGCCATGCTCCCAACCAGCCATGACTAGACAGATTGTCCCAGATAGGTCCCGGGGTTGGGCGAAGCGCCGCCTCCCGCAGAGTCAGCCACGTGGGTATGATTGGGGCAAGCCACGCCTCCTGCCTCCTCTCTCTCTCTCTCTCTCTCTCTCTCTCTCTCTCTCTGTGTGTGTGTGTGTGTGTGTGTGTGTGCGCGCGCGCCCCCGCCGCCTGGTCCTCCAAGTGTTGCAAAAGAAGGAAAGCGGAGGGCTTTCCGTAACTGTGCAGTTTGCCATAGCCGCCCTTGCAACCCTGGCCGTATGAGATCGTAGAATCTATAAGTTGAAAGGGATCCCCAGGGGCCATCTAGTCCAACCCCCTGCAAGACAGCCCTCCCAGCACTCGGTCCCTCGTCCCAATGTGAAACCATAAAAACAAGTATGAAATATATAGATTGCCACGTAAGGTCTGTGGCTCCGTGAAGGGGCAACCGTTTCACACCCAGAAGGCCCGAGGTTCAAAGTCCGGCATCTCCAGGTAGGACGGGGGGGGGGGGAGAGAGAGAGACCCTTGCCTGAGATCTGCTAGTCAGTGTGGACAATGCTAAACTACATAGACCCGTGGTCTGAAGTACCTTCCTACCGGTAGGCTCATCAGGGACAGCAGAAGGAACAGATTCAATGGGAAAGATCCTACTCATAAGCAAACGCCATTAACTTTGAGACCTTCTGCCAGGTAACTACGTTGTACAGTACAGGGCTGCAGCCGTAAAGATAGACCTGGAGGTATCCACTTACCCAATACCAGTGTGGGGGAAATACCTCTCTCACATTAATACATTATTTTTCTGTGGTTATTTTGTTGTTGCATATATACACAGTACAGTACAGTACAGTACAGTACACACACACGCACACACAAACAGAGAGAGAGAGAGAGAGCAGCATTAGACTGATCAGGTCCCTGCCCGCAGGAGCTTACAATCTACCTTACACGGCATGCATTCAACGAAGGCGCAATCCTACAGACGTCTCCGGCTTTCCTGGGAGCAAATTCCCTTGTACTCCGTGGGGTTTTCTCTCTCTCTCTCTCTCTCTCTCTCTCTCTCCATACATACACATACATACATACATACACGCTCATTATACTGTGTGTATATATATAAGTTCATTATACAGTATATATAAAAAGCTCATTATTTGGCCCCATACGCATCCAATGCGCAAGCCCTGGGTTTCAAGAATAGGAGCGGATTTCTTGCAACAAAACGAAACGTGCGCGGCATATTCTGCAGCTCTCTGCGATGAGATGCGGCGCTGACAAGGAGGGGACGCCTCCCCTCCACAGCCTCCTATCACTGGGCGCTCCAGCTCCCTCTTGCTGCCTGTAGCAGCGGCAGCGCGAGAAGGAAAAACCCTCTCTCTCTCTCCCATTGGCACGCAGAGGGAAGCGCAGCCTCCCCCGCCAGAGTTCACCGGGGGTGACCACGTGCCCCTCTCCTCCCCGCGCGCTGGAGGGGTGGGAGGACGCCGGAGAAGGAGCGCCGGGAGAGACTCCGGCCGAAAGGGGCTTCTGTCCCTTTAAAGAGGACGCCGTCGGAGACACACGCAGCAGAGTGCCCATGTGGAGCTGCTCCATGCCTTGTTGTTCTGCGAGCCGATTGGCCGGAGCCCGGGTGACGTCTTCCAGCAGCATGCGAACGCACTGCGGGGGGGAGGATCGCCCGGAAAACCCGGCGGCGGAGTAGGGAAGCAGCGCCGGGCCAGAGTCTAAACGGGGGGGGGGGGAGTCGGAATCGGGATGGTGGTGGAGGGGAAGGAGGCGGCGAAGAGGAAGAGGAACCGCAGGAGGAGCTACAGCAACCACCTCATTTGCGACAGAGTGGGGAGGAAGTCGAGCTTGCAAAAGTGCTGGCAATTGCAGAAGCCCCCAGCCACCCCCACTGCAGACCTGTGCAACTGTACAGGATTTATACTGTACTGAGTCAGACCATAGGTTCCCATAGCTCAGTACTGTACATAGAATCATAGAATTGTAGACTTGTAAGGGACCCCCAAGAGTAATCTAGTCCAACCCCCTGCAATGGTTCAAATCCTACCCTCCAGAGCAGGAGAAAACAAGTGTGCTCCCTCCTCCATGTGACACCCATTCGGATATTTGAAGATGGCTATCATAACTCTTCTCAGTCTCCTCCTTTCCAGGCTAAACATATCCAGTTCCCGCAACCATTCCTCATAAGGCTTACTTTTCAGACCCTTGATCATCTTGATTGCCCTCCTTGGCACACATTACAGCTTGTCAACATCCTTCTTAAACAGTGGTGCCCAGAATTAGACACAGAATTCCTGGTGTGGTCTGACCAAAGCAGAATGGAGTGGTCCTATTTCTTGCCTTATCTGGACACTATACTTCTATTGATGCAGCCTAGAATAGCATTCACTTTTTTTGCTGCTGCATCACACTGTTGACTCATTAAGCTTGTGGTCCACCAAGACCCCCAGATCATTTTCACATGTACTGCTAGTAAGCCTGGTGTCCCCCATCTTATATTTGTGCATCTGGTTCTTCCTGCCTAAGTGCAAAACCTTACATTTCCGGGAATCATGCCAAAAGCCAAAATCAGCTGTTGTCAAACCATGTTGGGGTCAATGGCAGGCAGGATTGCCAGAGTCATTTATCCTAGAATGCTGCCTCCTTTATGACCCCACTTCTTAATTTTTATTTTGCCCCGTGCGTAAAGCTGAATGTGCACAAACATGCATGTAAATTGTAGGTTTACTGCATTGACTGACCTGCAGCTCTCTGAGATTTAAGGAGGGGATTGTTATCTGACCTGCTTGGAGATGGCGGGGTTTGAAGCCGGGACCTTCTCCAGGAGAAGAATGAGATGGTGGTCTAAACCACTGAGCCTCTTGGGCTTGCTGATTGGAAGGTCGGCGGTTCGAATCCCCGTGGGTGAGTGAGCTCCTGTTGCTCTGTCCCAGCTCCTGCCAACCTAGCAATTTGAAAGCACACCGGCACAAGTAGATAAATAGGTACCGCTATGGCGGGAAGGTAAATGGCGTTTCCGTGCGCTCTGGCACTCATCACAGTCCTCCATGCACCAGAAACGGTTTAGTCATGCTGGCCACATGACCCGGAAAGCTGTCTGTGCACAAACGCCGGCTCCCTCGGCCTGAAAAGCAAGATGAGCGCCATGCCACACCCCACAGTTGCCTTTAACCGTCCAGGGGTCTTTTACCTTTACATACCTACTTTATCTACTTATATACTTACATTGGTATGCATGGCCTACACAAAGTTGTTCTCACCAGCTGCAAGGAGTCTGGTTTGGGTCGGATTCCCATGATGAGTGAGACCTCTGTGCCAGGTCAGTGATCCGGGGCGAAATCTAGCAGAAGTTGCGATCAAGGGACATCCACAAAAAGATACAGTAGTTAGAAGGGCAGGTTTATTGATACCTATTAATAGGCCAAATTGCCCAAGGATTATGAAACAGCACCTAACGGATTAATAATTAGCATTGCAAATATGTGGACACAACAAAACCCATTGCAGGAACCTGTCTTTCATGTTGCCCCACAAACCATTGCTTCCTGCCAAGGCTATTTAGCAGACAAGGAGAATAAAAAAATCATCACGTTGCCTAGCCAGCTTTATATGTGGCTCAATCCAAACAAACACAGCTCTATCTAAGCGCTTTATGTAAAATACTATGAATATTTATGAGAAAATGCCAATAAAATCAGCAGTCTTTAAAAAGAAGGAGACATAACAGAGTTATCAAAATAGGGATACAATCAACAGTATTTAAAAGCTATATGCATTAATAAAATATACAGTAGCTGTCAACTGGGGAGGTTGCCTGCCTCAAATTTTGGGATGAGAGGCAAGTTCAATTGTGTTCCCTCTTGCTGACTATTGACTTTCAGGCCCTATTTGAACTATACATTTAAAGTACTATCATACCACTTGAAACAACTATGGCTTCCCCCAAGGAATTATGGGAGCAGGGCTGGCTCTAGGTATAGTCCTGGTGGTGCAGGGTGCACGTAGCCGCGCGGAAGCCATGCTGCGCGCTGTGAGGGCGGGGGCGCCGGAGCGATCTCAGCGCCAGGGCGCCCGACCTGCTCGAGACTGCCCTGTCTGGGAGGTTTCGTTTGTGAAGGGTGCCGAGAGCTGTTAGGAGACCCTCCTTTCTCTCCCAGGATGGTTTAACATTCATATCCTCTTCTCAGGGGACTCTGGGAATTGTAGCTCTCTAAGGGGAATTGTGGATTCCCTACAGATCCCAGGATTCTTGGGCATGTGTTTTAAATGTGCTTTCAATATATGGTGCTTATGCAGCCCCATTGGCCAAATTTATAAATGCAGCCTGATGTGTGTATTTGTGTATTGTAATTGCAGTTAACACTTCAGGGGGCAGGTGCAGGCTTGATACGATCAAGGCTGCCCCTGTGAAAGAAATAATTGGAGCACAGCGTTAGGCTGAACCCGACACTCTAGCTTTCTACGTGCAAAGAATGCCTGCAGGAAAGCACCCGAGCATGCCCGCCTCCACGTGCAGCCTGGAATGGCACCGCCCAGGAAGAGGGCTTTGTGTTTGTTTTTTTCAAAAATCGTGCCATGCTGCGCAGAGAGACGTCTAAGCGGAAACTCCCGTCCTGTAAAAAAAAATTAAACCAAAAGGAAAAGCAAGCAGGCGCGCTCCCGTCCGGCGAAGCGCTGTAATCCAGTCCGGGGTTTGCCTGCAATTCTCCGTATAGTAGCTGAGGGCAGTGTCAGTCCCTTTTTTTCTTGTTGTGTTTCTGTTACACATCGCCATCTTGTTACAAAGCCCTTTCCTTGTCTGGAAGGTTCGCAGAGGGGCTCGGGGCGGAGGGGGCGATCGCCTGGCTGGCTCCGGCTTCTTTATTTTTTTTTCCCTCCTCCCCCCTCCCTCTTCCCCCTTTGCAAAAGAACCAAGCCCCGACATTAAAATTAAGGATCCTGCCGCGGGGGTGGCAGCGTGGAATTTCCCTTCGCCACTTTTTTTTTTAAAGTATCCCCAAAGACTTTGGATCCTCCGCTGAAACGCAGCCCCGAGAAATGAGCATTGAGACATTGTTAGAAGCGGCCAGGTACCTAGAATGGCAAGCTCAGCAACAACAGAAAACACGTGGTAAGCCAGGGGGGTGGGGGTGTTGTTGGTGGTGAGAATTAAGATCTCTGTCTCTCCTTTTGAAAGAAACGCAGAATGATTAAAATTAATGCACGCGGTGGGGTTTATCTTACCCCCCCCCTTTTTTATTGTTGGAAGAGAAACCAACTTTGCAGCGCGAGGCGACCCGCTTTTCGTCGGAAACCCGTGGACTTCACTCCCCCTTGTCACAGGGCTGCAGCGCTTTCGCCTCGGGTTGCAAGCCTTGCGCGTGCATTTGACACGGGAGTAAGTCCCCTCGGATTCGCCGCCGAGCAAACAGCGCCTCGGGCTCCCCCCCAACCGAAGCAACCGTATTTATTTTGGCGGGTTAAGGAGGTGAATTTTTCCTCCCCGCTTTGCTTCAAAATAAAAATAATTGCACTGCGTTATGATTGCTATTGCTTTCTCCTCCGTAGCGCAGATTTTGCAATGATGAGCAGGTCTTCTGATTTCTCGTCGGTTCCCTCAGTGGGGGTTTCTAGTCGGGTTCTCCCTCCTTCCCCCTTCCTCCTCCCGTTTTTGCAAACTGTCCCTTTTTTTGTTTTGTTTTAATGAACATTTGGGCGGGGTGAGCGGAAAGAATTTTGTACCGGGTTAAGAAAAATAAGAGATTGCCTAACGAGGCTGCGGTTGTGAGGATAAGCAGGCTGCCTCGCTTAACAGGCGCGTTGTGGACATGTCTCCTTAGAAGCAAGCCCCGTTGTGATAGATTGGACTTACTCCCAGGTAAATGCGTCTAGGATTACAGCCGGGGGCGGGAGAAGCCTGTCAACGTGGTCTAAATGCTTCATTCTGCGTTTGCTCTAAATTTGCTGACACATGCTAGCCGAGATATGCATGTATGTATATACTAAAATAAAAATACAGCCCATTCATTTCCTGCGTATGGGCAGATTCTCTCCGATTCCCGTGCTCGCGTTTATTGCCACCCCCCAAAAATAAACTACCTGACCCCTTTCCGCCCTGCAGAGGGCTGGGAAGAAAAACAACCCTTTGCAACACGCACGCAGTTAACCGATGCAGCCCACGTAATAGCCATAATTAATTATGCTTGGGTCTCTGCCTGCCCTTGCGGTTCTTCATTCATGCATCCGGCAGCGATCCGTCCTTTTCATACGGTTTTAATTATTTCCTTCTTAAACTTTCTAAGGCGCATAGTGAATGCAAGGAGGCGCGCGCAGGCTTTTAAGAGGCGGTCTGGATCAGAGGGTGGGTTACGATGTCATGTAGTTATGCGCCAAAAAAAAAAAAAACGTAATAGAAAAAGAGAGAGAGGAACCTTTCCTCCCTGCTGCCTCCCCGTGACAAAACAGAACCTGTTCTGTTTTTTTCGACGATGCTTCCTGATTTATCATCAGGAGCAGTTATTCATTGAATCTGTTGGGTTTCCTTTTTTGGGGGGGAGCGTTTCCTTCTCGTGCTCGGCGGAGGCTTTTCCAGGGCGGTGGCGGGGCTGTTTGCGCTCCCGATCTTAAGGCGAGGGAGGGAGGGGGTGTCATATGATGCACTTTTAAAAAAACTATTTCCGCCTCTTTCGTCTGATGATGCGCCGCTCCCCTAATTGGGAAATCTGCTGGGAGAGATCCAGAAAGGGCTGTTGCTGCATGCGGGAGGAAGCGATCCCCTCCGCCCCGCATACACACACGCTACACGCACAAAATTAAAATTCCGGAGATATGCTGCGTTAGCGCGTGGTCGAGATCTAAGTGCACAATGGAACGTTGGCGTCGCTTGTATCTTTTTTTAATTTTCTTCCCCACCTCCTTTCTCTTCCCCCTCCCCCAGGTTTGGAACGTTGCGTGTTTGCTCTGCGTTCCAGGCCCGTTCCATTGGCTAGCGGGGAACGGGTGACGTGTCAAGGCCCTGCCCTCGACCACGTGCGCCGGGGACACTCCCTCTCTGGTGGCGTTGCTGCCGCTGCTGCTTGGATGCGCGCTTTCATTCTTGCAACTATGCGCGTGTGCGCGCGCTCTCGTTCGCGCGCTTGTGCGTACACGAGGGTGGTGGGGAGGGCCTGCCCTCACTTGTTTGTGCTGCAGGAACGTTGGTGATGATGATAACGAGGGTGATGTGAAATGGCATGCAGGAAAAATCTGAATAACAGATTTAAAAACTCCTCCAGACCTCTTGTTTCAATTGTTTGCATTCGGGGCTCGTGGTAAGGACCTGCTGTTTTCACCATGTAGGCAGCTCAGAGCTCCGGGCTGTGCTCCGTGGAATGACAACATAGAATTTGGGAATATTAACAATGAAAATTAATTTGGTGAAGATCCGTTGGGGGGGGGGGGAACCCAGCATGCTGCTTTCTACTGTATTCTGAAAGGAGGAGAGCTCTGGATTAAAAATAGTCGTGGTGAGGGATGCCGAGTCTGGGATCTTCCCGACCTACATCCTATTAATCTTCATTATGCTTTATAGCACTGCGCACACTCTGAACTGCTTGCATGGATATAGCTTTGTACTGTTAGGGGTCATAAATAGACTTTTAATCCAGATCTCCTTCAACTATCTGTTTATGGCTTGTAGCAAACAACAGCCATGTCCCTGCAATCAGCCCCAGGCATGTGGACTGTGCTGTAGAATAATTTAAATATTGTTTGATAAATAAAAGTTAGGTGCATTTAGGGGGGAATCTCTCCTTCCTTTTTTTTAACCCAGATCTCTTATCTGTCTCCGATTGGCTTGAAGTAACAACAGCTTCAGACATGCAAGCCAACAAGAATTTGTACTACCGTGTTTCTCATATTATAAGACATGTCTTATATTTATTTTTTCCTCAAAGAAACACACTATGGCTTATTTTCAAGGGATGTCTTATTTTTTTCCTCCTCCTCCTGCTGCGGCCGGCATTGCTGCTGCGCCTATCACTATGTTTTATTTTCGGGGTATGGCTTATATTCCTTGAATGCTTAAAAATCCTGCTATGGCTTATTTTATGGGTATGTCTTAAAATATGAGAAACAGGGTATGCTACAGAGTCATAATACTACATTGGTATTGCTGCTGTGTAAAAAGGTAAAGGACCCCTGGACGGTTAAGTCTAGTCAAAGGCGACTATGGGGTGCTGTGCTCATCTTGCCTTTCAGGCCAAGGGAACTAGCATTTGTCCACAGACAGCTTTCTGGGTCATGTGGCCAGCGTGACTCAACTGCTTCTGGCGCAACGGAGCACCGTGACGGAAGCCAGAGTGCACAGAAACTGCTGCTATGTATGTAGGGCAGGTCTGAGACCCATCATGTAGCTACTCTATCATCTCCTTCCTACTCACCCTTTCCCGGTTTTTTTAATCCACAGCTTTGATTTTGAAAATTTACATATGGCTCATAGCTCAGTAAGCAACATCGTGGAGGCATGTTGGCCTGTGGGTGGGTGACCACAGTTGTACCTGTTTCCTAATGAAATGGGTTCCTCGCTTGGAACACAATTTGCCATGCTTTTCTCTTAAGAACTCACTGATATATCTTGCATTTATTAAAAAAAACCAGCTTGTTGTTGGCATCTGTCTGTCTCGAGAGACAATGGAGTGCGCCTCCAGGGGTGAAGTCAAACTGCTGCGTTAGCAGCACTGAAGTGACCTCCCTGGCGCGCAAGCCTGGGCAGTGTGCATGGAGGTCCTGGGTTGCTCAGACGAAGAGAGTTCCCTCTTGGCCTCACTTATGGGGTCCAAAAAAAGCAGAGCAAAGCGTTTGGCACAAACTTGGCTGCAGGAGTTGCTGAAAGGAGGCCTTCAAGGCGCCATTAAACCATCTTGGGGACTCTTCTCCAGATTTGTGTAGGGTTTTTTCCTCCTTTGCCTTTTCTTCTCCCGAAGATTTCCTGCAAGTCAACGGAGATTCTCCTGGATGGTCTACCTTTCCAGGTGGACAAGCCCCATCTTACTTCCTTCTACAGCACATGCAGAAACCGCCTTCTTGGCCGTTGGACCCACAATTGGTCTCCTCCGGAGCATGTCTTCACTTGCACAGGGTTTGAGACCCATCAGCTACCCTTATTAACCAATAGTCATAATAGCGGGGTGGGGTGGGGGCAATATCTGAGATTTAGTATGCCGTGCTAAAGTCTGGTTTTCAATCCACATCTCGTGGGTGGGCAGGGGAAGAGCGACAGCTAGGGACAGAGCAACAGTGGCCGTGTCTTGGAGACAGTTCCGTGGATAAGCCTAGGTGAGCTGTGGGGAACCTCCACGTGTTCCTGGACTACAATTCCCATCATCCCTGGCCATGCTGGACAGTCAAAGGTTGCCTGCACCTGGGCCATGTATTGTGCATCCTCCGTGGTTGGGCGGTGTGCTTCTGGAAACCAGAAAGGGGCATCGTTGAGTCCCTGCCCTGTTTTTGTGGATTACCCAAAGCAGCAAAAAACGTTATAGTTAATTGTTGCATCTTGCCTTCACTTATCCTGCCTCACAGTTGTGAAGAACATTCTTCCGTTAGTGAATGGTCTGTGTCGCCATTAAGAAAAAGAGTTCGGAATAGGCCACTATATATATGTGTGTGTGGACTGTCCCTGGATCACGTGGCGTTTCTTCTTTATGTTCTTAAACTTCTTAACCCAGCTCAAGGTTGCCGTATGAGCTAGCTAGATGTTTAACTGAGAATCAGTCACAGGCCAATAAAACTTTTGAGAGCCATCTCGCCCCAAAATGGCAACTAGACGTTCCTTTTTTTGGCGACTGCAACCTTGGTTTAAAGAGCCATTTGGCGCCTAGCTTACGTAGCTGAGTTTCTAACGCTGCTAGCTGGCCGCTGCATGTGGCAGGCAAGATTCTGGGTTAGAAGAGGCCCTTAAATCTTTGGACTGGCTCCAGGTTTGGTGGGAGGGAGCTAGGCAAAGTGTTCTCTGGCTGGCCCCACTCCTCTGAGTGGCTCCTGAAACAGCGCGAGACGGCTGTGTCTAGGTCCCCCTTTGGTTTCCCGCAATGCCCTTGAGCAACACTTAACATCAGGAGCATTGTGGGAAATCAAAACGCGGACTAGATCTGGCTGCTAAGCACTGCTTGACGTCCTGGACCAGGAAAATAATTAAGGTGGGGCAGAACAGAAGAAAAGGCACCTTATGGTCCCTAGCAGGGTGTTGGGGCCTGAGCAACTGGCAGGATAGGAGATGGGTGTTCTCCAATCTGACGTACAATAATTCCATAGAGTCCTAGAATTGTAGAGTTGGAAGCGGCCACAAGGGTCCTCTAGTCCAACTCCTGCAATGCAGGAATCTTTCACCCAATGTGGGACTCGATCCCACGACCCTGAGATTTAAGAGTCTCTCACACTGCCGACTGAGCCAGTTACTACTTAAGTGCAGTTATATTTCTGGGCCTTTTTGTGTCTGGCTTAGCATGATTAAACCACCTTCTGAATCTATTTCAGTTCTCTTGACCGTTATTGCTTATATGGCCGAAGCAGTGACACCTGTCCGCAAGAGGGAGGACCCGCTTGTTGCCCTCCCAAGCCTGCTTGGCTAGGCTCAAGGTGCTGGTTTCGGCGTATAAAGTCCCCTAGAGCTTGGGATCCGGATACCTGAAATATGGTCTCACCTGCTGTTTTATCCTGTTGATCCCTGTGCTTTGCAGACGGGGGGGGGGGGCCTCTGGCATATACCATCTTAATCAGGTGCATTCCACACAATATTGCAATCGGGTCTTCAGTGTCCTGGCACCTGCCCTCTGGAATGCACTTCCATTAAATATTAAACCCTACACCCTCTCGGCTGTCTTTTCACCCGCTGAAAACAAGCCTGTTGCATGGAGATCTTTGCCTCTGTACTGGGATTGTTTTTATGGTGTGTGTGTGTGTTTTGTTTTTTTAAGGAGGCTCCATGTGTCTCTGTCCATGGTTCCTCTCTCTCTCTCTCTCTCTCTCTCTCACACACACACACACACTTGGGCGATTTCTACTTTGCAAGCTCCTTGGGGCAGGGAGCCGATAATTTGGCTTCAGTGCAAAGTGGCCTGCACGTCGATGGGACGGAACGCCAGCACCTTACCTGTGTTGACAGCTCTGTGTTGGCTTTTCTGAAATCTGGATTGGTTTTTCCCTGTGACGTGGGGTTAGGGGCGGTTCAAGGTCTCTTGCTTTGTGCAGGTGCGATTAAATCTTCAAGCGATGCCTTTAGTCCTGCTCACCATGTGAAATCCCTTGCCAAAAGACTTGGGGGAATTCCCCCCCCCTTTTTAGTTTTCTTCCCTTGCCTTCCTGTTGCTTGCCATGGGTGGCAGGCCTCTCCAATGCAAAGGGGAGGGGGCACACCTTTTGCAACCACAGCAGAGGATCAAATGTCTGTGTCTTGTGTGTGTGTGTCATATCTGATGGGAGGTAGCCTGAAACGTATTGTCTCAGCAGTGAGTCACTCCAGGAAAGGTGGATGAGAAGGAAATCGAAATTCAACCACAACAGCAAAAAGTAAGAAGCCTTAGAGCTGCAGGATAGATTCTTCTTTTTCCACGTACCTTGTGTTGTTGTCGTTGTTGTTGCTGCATCATCATCCTTTAGAATCCAGCCTTTCCTCCCAGGAGATCGAGCTGGTAGTCATTGTTCTCCTTTCCTCATTTTATCTTCACAACAGTCCTGTGAGGTAGGCTAGTAGGCTGAGAGACAGCGGCTGGCCCAAGTTCACCCCATGAGAGGTAACATTGGGATAAACTATTGTTAGAGACATTCCACCTGGAGCCTGCAAGAAAATGTTGCAATGTGGAGTGCATGCCAGTTCAGGGTGGCACTCGGCCGACCATGCCCTCTTTCAAGAACTCCATTCCGTTACTTAATCCCTTAAGTGTTCCCATTATCTCTTCATCCCCATAAACACACACACTGATTGTTGAGCATGCTCAGTCCTCATTAGGCTGTTTTCGGGTGTTTTCCCTCAAGGGTCAATTTATTTTTCTTTTTTAGTCCTCCTGCATATCTTGCCATTTCTCTGAGTCTGCCAGTACCTCTCTCTTATGCAGAGGAAGGATGGTGGAGTTGTGGATGGTGCTGTTTGAGTTACACAAGGCCTGGGAGAAGTGAGACGGCAGTATTCAGGTGGGATCTGTAACAAATTCTTGCAGCGTGTGAGTGAAGTGCTTCCTAAAGCTTTTTTGCAAACCTTGGAGGACTCCTAAGTCCGCCATCTTGGAATTATTATTATTATTATTGTTACATGATCCCCTTGGGGTGCAAGCCTGGCTGGTGTGTATGGAGGTCCTGGGCTGCCCAGACGACAAGACCCCCCTCTCGTCCTGGCTGATGTGGTCCAAAGGAAAGCAGAGCAATACGTTTGGCACTAGCTTGGCTGCAGGAGTTGCCGGAAAGAGGTGCCATCCAACTGCCTTAGGGACTCCACTTTGGCTTTCCATAGCGTTTACTCCTTAGCCTTTTCTTCTCCTGAAGATTTCCCGCAAGGCACAATGGAGGTTTTAAGGTTTTCCATCTCCTCGATGGGGTACTTAGAATCTAGGTAGAAGCACCCGTCTTCGCACGCAGGGGAAGTCCATAACTCACCGAGGGTTTGAGACCCATCGGCTACCTTCACCTGGCTTAGTCTAAGCCGTTCCCCCGTGTGGCCGCTGTCACATGCTGACATCTTTTAGGAGCCACAGGTGAGAGCTGAGTGCAGGGTGGGGGGACCAAAGGCAGACAAAGTACCCCAGAAGGAGCACGACACGTCCCCTGTTAGAGGCACTGCCCCTCCCTTAACACCCCATACACCCCCAGCTTCCCTACAATTAAAAGTGTTTGCTACTCGTGTCCCAGTTACCTGAATTCGTCTATATAAATGTTGTCTTCATTGCATCATCAACTTAGGGAATTTTCTGCCACAGTCACGGCTATTGACTTAAATGGCACTAGGTTAAGGGGCTGGGCAGATTCGTGGAAGAGGATGGCTGGAGGCGAAAGACTCAGCTCCTTTGGCTGAGGCCATCAAGTGATAATGTAGGCTCTTCTGCAGTTATCACAATGACTCCCTTGGGAAACAATGGTTTAAATAAGGTCTCTACTGTTGTTGGATCTGTAGAATGGGCTCTTTCCCTTTGGTAACTACTTCCTTGACTTGCCTCCTAGGGTGGTTCTGAGGCTACACCGGCCTACCTTTCAAGGAAGTTGGGAAAGAATACAACAACCTTTCATTGGCAAGGATTACAGGGAAGCAAGTCACCTACTTGGGAAAACTAGTCACACCTGAGGTCACCTTTGTGTGTGCTTTTCTGTTTTCCTTTTTGATGGTTGGAGGCCAATGTCCCAACTACGCTTCTGGGTGTTTCAAAGCTTCTCCCTTGAAATCTGTTTCAAAGCAGAGATTGTTCCTCAGTTCTGGGGCCCCCGCCTACCGTAGCTGAGGCAAAACCCAGACAAACTGGCTGGCAGAGCTGGGGGCCGCACGGGGGCCGCTCGATCAGTGGGAAACGAAGCGGGGGGGGGACGGTGGCGCGAATGGTTTTGCTGTCAGTCTTCCATCTCCCCAAGCTGTAAAGTGATGGTTATCTATGTTGCACTTCCCTGATTCAAGGATGAACCTGTGCTCCGAGGTTCCAGAGCAGTGTTTGAAATTAGCCAGGCGCCAGGCGCCATTTTGCACCTGGCATCCAACCACTTGCAACCAAGTGGAGATGTCTGGGTGGCAGGATGGCACCTGACATCTCCACCATCTGGGGATCATTGGATCTGGACACTGTTTTCACACACTAGTACCCCGTCCTGTAGAATTCTATCAGTTATATTTTATCTGCACATTCGGAATGAATTTCCGGAACCAAATTGCTATCTCTGTGCAGCCTGAGCAGGAGCAGTCACCCTGCTCAGAATATAGATGACAGGTAGTTTTAGACATCTGGAAGGGACTCCTGGCTTAGCCCTTCAGTGATACCAAGGGGGTGCCTCACGACAGTGTTTTATAGCCTCCCCTGGGATTCATCATATTGTGGATAAGCGATACTGACCAGCGTACCCATTTGCCAGATTGGGATGACTGATGCTCAAGGCTATGAAACCTGCAGCTGAAGAGGTGCTGAAACCAGCTCCGTATCCCAAGCACTAGCCTCTGGGTCTTGCTTTTCTAATTTTAAGAGCATGTGGCGTGCATCTGTATACTGGAGTTTTTATTTATTTTTCTAGCCCAGCAATTGGATTAGATAACCTGAGTTTCTAGCACTGCCTTGGCCTTGTATGTTCTGACCAGGTGAGAGGGGGATCCTGTCTTTTACAGGTGTGCGTTTCTTCCCTCGCTTCCACATGTGCTAAGGCAGCCTGGCTGCATTGCAGAGCTCCCATGCTCCGTTCTGTCGAGGGGACCCCATGGCTTCTTCCCCATAAGTGGCGCCATTGCCCGTAGGTTGACCTGTGGTAGCCACCTGTTGAGCTGGCCATGGCATGCGACTTTGTGACGTCTGGCGTAACTCTTTGGGTATGTTTATGTAACAGGAAGTGGGAAGAAAGTTTTGGAATAGGAGCTGACTCAGTGGGTACAAGCCTCCATCTAGGTCAGGTGACGCCTACCTGAACTCCCCACCCAGCTGGGCAGGTGTGAGTCACCCCTGCGGCTAAGATAGATCCCTAGAGCAGGCATCCCCAAACTTCGGCCCTCCAGATGTTTTGGACTACAATTCCCATCTTCCCCAACCACTGGTCCTGTTAGCTAGGGATCATGGGAGTTGTAGGCCAGAAACATCTGGAGGGCTGCAGTTTGGGGGTGCCTGCCCTGGAGCCACAGGTAGAAGACATATCGCAGTGGTCATGCTCCAAAAACTTCCCTTCCTGTCTGTGGCTCCTCCGTTTCCTCGAGGAAGGGAACCCTCCACCGTGACCTGAGCTGCGTACAGATCATACTTTTAAAGCACCCCCTCAAAAAAAAAATATAATAATCACGGGAATTATAGTTTCTTAAGGGTGCTGCGGTAAACTACAATTCCCACAATTCTTTTTTTGCCCGATGGACGGTGTGCTTTAAATATATGGTATTCATACAGCCCTTGTTTCATTCTTGGCCAGGTTAAAATTGTCACTCCCTACCACTATGAAGTGTTAGAAACTCAGATATATAAGCTAATCGCCAAATGGCAGTTTAAACTCAGGTTATGGTCACCACAACAGAATGTCAAGGCGCCATTCCCGCCCCCCTGTGAGATTTATTGTTGTTATTCTTCATTTAATTTCTATACCACTTTATATTTTAAAGGAAAAAAATACCAAAGTGCTTTGCAACACTTTAAAACGTCAAAATAATCCAGGATAAAACAAATCCAAGCTTCAAGGGAAGCAAAGTGGCATTTTGCTTTCCCCCATATTTATTCGCCTACTTAATTTATAGAGCTGCCCCATAGCAGAAGTACTCTAGGAAGCAAGTGGGGTGTAGGGGTTAGAGCAGGCATCCCCAAACTTTGGCCCTCCAGATGTTTTGGACTACAATTCCCATCATCCCTGACCACTGGTCCTCTTAGCTGGGGATCATGGGAGTTGTAGGCCAAAACATCTGGAGGGCCGCAGTTTGGGAATGCCTGGGCTAGAGTGTCAGACTAGGACCTGGGAGATCAGGGTTCGAATCCCCACTCCGCCCTGAAGCTTGGAGTCAGTCCCAGCCTCTTAACCTACCTCATAGGGTCGTTGTAGGGATTAACTGAGGAAGCATGGGGCTCAAGATTTCTGGGAATTTTGTCTAGCTTCGAAGAACCCTTCCACCAGTGCCACCTGCTACCCTGAGAGTTGACACTCCTAGTCCTTAAGGTGACAGAGGAAGGTCTTCTGTTGGAGCAGGATTCGCATCTGTATGTGTGGGAAGGGGATGGTGCCTTGACATTCTGTTGTGGTGACCGTAACCTCAGTTTAAAGGTCGGGGCTCCTTGGATCCATTGAGCCAAAATGCACCCGGGGCTTGCGTAACGCCCCTGAGCAAAGCGTGCAACACTGCAGAATCGGAGCTTTGGGTCAGTTTTGCTGCGTTCTTCCCGACTCGCCTGATGCAGTTGCGTTATCCTGCAAACAGCGTGGCGACTTGAGAGTTCGGCTGCTGGAATCCGCACCCCCCCTTTCTCCCTCCCCGCCCCAGAAGCTGGCATCCTGTACTGCAGATACTGCATGCGACTACATCATGAGGTCTTTGGGCCGTTCCCGGTGGTGGTGACGTGGTGCGTCATGGGCGAGGGAAGTTCTCTGCCGCTTGGCTGCCACCCAGCTGACCTGCCGTGTTGTCTTCTAAAGTGCACAGCAGGCAGACACGTGCTTGGGGGCTGGTTCCCCCCCCCTTCCCGGTGTTTTCGAGGGAGAGGGAGCTTTTTCCGCAGCCTCTTGCGGTTGAGTAATTCTCTCGGCTCACCTGCTCCAGAACTCTGGCCTGTTTTCTCCTAGGTGGTGTGTGTGTGGTTTTTTTTTTTTTGGTTTTTTTTAGCTGCTGCGTAAATATTCCTGGGGCCAGCGAAGGGAGACGATTGCTGTGCTCTGTGCAAAGGCATTGAGAAACTTGAGCTTGGGGTGGGGGGAGTTTACTGTCCCCCCCCCCGCCCAATAAGCCTCTCTCTCTGGCTTCCTGGAGGCATCTTGCTTGGAATTGGGGTTGATCCTGCAGTGCTTGGTTCTTGTCCGCCATAATATTGTGACTTATCCCCCAGCAAAAAGAATTGGCTGCAGAAGGAAGGGCAGGGTGGTTGCATGGGTCTGGCCCAGGGGTCAGCAAACTTTTTCAGCAGGGGGCCGGTCCACTGTCCCTCAGACCTTGGACTATATTTTGGAAGAAAAAAAATGAACGAATTTCTGTACCCCACAGATAACCCAGAAATGCATTTTAAATAAAAGGGACACATTCTACTCATGTAAAAACATGCTGATTTCTGGACCGTCCGCGGGCCGGATTTAGAAGGCTATTGGGCCGCATCCGGCCCCCGGGCCTTAGTTTGGGGACCCCTGGTCTAGCCATTTCAAACGTTTGTGCCATCTGCACTTTGCTTTTGAAGTGGCTTCATATCATGGCTCCCCCCCCCAAAAAAATATTGGGAACTGTAGTTTATTAAGGGTGTTAGGAAGAGAGGAGTTAGGAAGACACCCTTTTCCCCTCACAGAGCTACAATTCCCCAAGTGGTTTTTAACAGCCCCTCTGCCAAGGGATCTCTGGGAATTATAGCTTTCTTGGGGGATTAGCTGGGTCCCCTAACAAGTCTCGACACCCTTTAGAAACTACAGTTCCCAGGCTTCTTTGTTAACCGCTTAAAAACTGGTATAATACTGCTTCCAATGTATAATGCAGCTGGGGCCTGAGACTCTTAAATCAGAGGGCTTTTGGGGACACCCGATAACCCCCCGCCCTTGTCTCCTGTCTGCCTTTGGTGCGTATTTCTTAACTGCTGTTTGTGTTTTTATGCTTTAGCTGTTAAGTATTTAATTGTACTGTTTTATATTGTTTAAAGCTGCCTCGTGGGTGTGCAGAGATGGGAAAGGGGGTTATAAATCTCTTCAAATGCATGGTTTTATTTGGCAAGGCGAGCACTAGGCTTAGGCGATATATTGATATATCGGCAGGGGACTCGCACCTGAGGCGCTGGGGTAAAAGCTGAGAGCTGTGGCAGTTTCCCCGGCATCTTGCTGGGTGGGGCCAACACAGCTTTTTTCAACACCCGCGGTATATCGCCAACCGTTGATGTTGAAAACCCGACATTGCCCAGCCCTAGCGAGGACACCCAAATCTCATTTATCGAGTTCAAACAGTGCATTGTCGAAACACATGGCAGGCCAATGGAGGCCGCCGAGAAAGCTGCCAGGCTGAACTGGATTCCGCGGCAGCAAGGGGAACTGGTTTCACTGGTCTGTTTTCCCTGTCAGGAGAACGAAAAAGAAAGAAACGAAATGGCTGTGAGGCAGAGCCTGGCCGACTTCCATCAGGCTTCGGGTCTAAAGGAGTCGCAATGAATACCTCCGAGCTTATGCAGAGTGTTCTGGCTGCTCTAGGATAATTGAGTCAGACTATTGGTCCTTCTAGCTCAGTATTGTCTGCACTGACCGGCAGCAGCTCCCCAGGGTTTCAGGCAAGGGTTAGAGAAAAGGGGAATGATTTCTCTTCTCAGAGGCACCCACAAGATGGGGCAGGGGGAAGCCAGGGAGATGTGGGGAGTATCGTTCCGGTACTTCCGGTTTTGGCGCAGAGCGCAACCCGAAAAGTCGCAGCCTGAAGTGGCTGTAACCTGAGGTATGACTGTATTGTTGTTGTTGTTTAGTCGTTTAGTCGTGTCCGACTCTTCGTGACCCCATGGACCATAGCACGCCAGGCACTCCTGTCTTGCACTGCCTCCCGCAGTTTGGTCAAACTCATGTTCGTAGCTTCGAGAACACTGTCCAACCATCTTGTCCTCTGACGTCCCCTTCTCCTAGTGCCCTCAATCTTCCCCAACATCAGGGTCTTTTCCAAGGATTCTTCTCTTCTCATGAAGTGGCCAAAGTATTGGAGCCTCCAGCTTCACGATCTGTCCTTCCAGTGAGCTATGACTGTATAAGACTGGGTTATTTTCTTGAAAAATTAATCTTAAAAATAGGGGTCGTCTTATACATGGATACAATTTTCCCCCGTTTTCTCAATTTGGAGTCCC
Organism: Zootoca vivipara; assembly: GCF_963506605.1. Taxonomy (NCBI): domain Eukaryota; kingdom Metazoa; phylum Chordata; class Lepidosauria; order Squamata; family Lacertidae; genus Zootoca; species Zootoca vivipara. The sequence goes on along the minus strand of NC_083290.1, from coordinate 9,027,604 downwards.
AGAAAAGAGGGGGCATCTTATACACGGAAAAATACAGTATGTTATAACACGGAGACCCTTGCTCTGCAGGAACAAATGTCTGTCAATAATGACTGTGGTTTTTTTTCTCCCCCCCCCTTTCCCTTCCCGAACAGAGGAGAACGAGAAGCACGAAAAGCTACGCTTGGAGCGCGAACAGGAGCAGAAGAAGGCCAGCGTGCCTAGGGTTAACCATGTCGCTCGCCCCGAGGAGCCCCGCCTCGAAATGGCGGCCGTGCCCTTGTCTCCGCCGGCCCCGCCTCCGCCCCCTCCCCCGCCGCTGGCGGCCCCCATCTCCGTCATCCCCATCCCCGTGGTCACAAGCCCCGCCCCTCCGGCGGCGCACAACGCCTTGTCTCCGCCCCTCGTCCACCGCCACCAGCCGCTCGTGAGCGCTCCCGGCCTGGGCAAGGAGCCCCCCCTGGTGGCCCCCGTCATCCAGAAGACCGGCCCCTCGCTTCTTCCGGACATCAAGGCCCCCACGCCCCCTTCTGGGAGCCCGAAGCAGCAGCAGCTGCCTCACTATGCCACGCCGGTGCTGGCTATCTCACAGCACCACATGGTCCAACAGCCGATCCAGCCTCAGCCTCCCCCTCTGCAGCCCCACCAGCCCCACCACCAGCCCCTCGGCGTCAAGCTGGCTCCCTCGTCGGAGGACGTCAAGCCCAACGAGCAGAAGAAAAGGCCCGGAGGGTGAGTGTGGGGTCACTGGGGGGCAGCTCTGGTGGAGTTGGAAAGGAACCATTTAGTCCAACACTCTGCAATTCCCGGGATCCTGCCTTGTTTTGTGTAGAACATTCCCACCCCACCCCCTAATAATAATAATAATAATAATAATAAACAACCACTGGGCCAAATCTGAAGTGGGGGGAATGAAGAGAAGCTTGGCTCAAAAAGGCTCTCATCTGTGCAGCTTGTCTCAAGTTGCATCTCAATGTCTTTCCAGCATCAGGCAAAGACTTAATAATAATAATAATAGTAATAATAGTAATAGTAATAATAATAATAATAATAATAATAATAATAATTCCCTGGTCCTTCTGAGGGCCGTTCTTCTGGTTTACATGCTGTGAGGTTTTTCTTTTGCTTTGTTAATAACTTAAATAAATAAAAAGGAACATTATTTGAGACGCTGTAGATCTGATGCAGGTGGGCATAGATGGCCAGTGAAGCAGGTGGACCAGTGGTTTGGCTTGACCAAAGGCAAGCGTTTGTGTGTGTGTGTGTGTGTGGTAGAGTGCATGCTTTGCATTCAGTTGCTCCCAGGTTCAAGTTTGCACATCTCCAGTGGAAATCCGGAACTGTGGGCCAGTTGCCAAGAAGCGACTACTAACTATGATGGCAGTGTTCTGCCTCTGCTGTTGGAGGAAATATACCTTCTGAATGCAGGAAACCGCAGGAAGGGAGAGTGCTGTTTTGCTCTGGCCCTGCATGGCGGCTTCCCCTAATTGGCCACCGTGTGAGAACAGGATGATGGGATACTTGGGCCATCAGCTTAATGTAACTAGGCTCCTCTTAGAGTACATTTTTGGGGAAATACCTCCAGTGGAACGCTTGAAAGAGCTGGATACACTTTTCTGTAGGCCAATGGGAAGAGGGACGGCTTGTTAAACTACTCTGGGAATTGTAGCTCTGTGAAGGGGTATAGGAGCCTCCTCGCGGCCCTCTGCCCCCTTAGCAAACTACATTTCCCAGGATTCCTTGGGGGAAAGCCATGCCTGTTTAAAGTGGCTTCCTTGTGCTTTATATGTACAGTGGTACCTTGGTTTGCGAACAGCCTAGTTTATGACCATTTTGGATTATGACCAATTCAAACCCGGAAGTGCGCACCCTGGTTTGTGAACTTTTTTTGGATTATGACCCTTTTTTATTATTACGAACAATTTATATATATATTTTTTTATTACGAACAGCTTTTTCGGAGGCCCCATTGGTGAAAGTGTGGCTTGGGTTACGACTTGTTTTGGTTTACGAACGGACCTCCGGGACGGATTATGGTCGTAAACCAAGGTACCACTGTATTCTGAGGGCAGATCCATTGAAACGGATGGATTTAAGTTAGTTGGGTCCCAGCAATTTCTTCTCTGAGGTGGAGGAATATTGGGTACAACCCCATATCTGTAAAATGGAAGAAGACCAAGCCATTCAATTGAAGACCTACAGCACGAGAGGATGCTGTTTGCCTCATTCATCTGAATGCAAACTGTTGCATTAGGGAACTTCTCTTCCTCTACACAACCCCCCAGTAAAAAAATGACCCAAGATTGTGCAGCGAGTGGGTCCTGTTGCTGCTTTTCTGTGCTGCAGACAAAGCCCAGCCCTTCGGGTTCAGCGTGGAGATTTGTTAAGCAGCATGTGTTTCCCTCGGCAGGTTGGCTGCAGACAGATGCCTTTGTTGCCACGACAACAGGGGATGTGGCAATCGGTGTGCCTGTGAAAACATGGGCTGTGAGACTGGGGGGTGTCTTCTGCTCCAAAGGACCCTGGGTTCAAGGATCAGAAGGAATAATTTGAGTGAAGCACATTAGCTTGCTACGCATAAGAACGTGTAAAATTGTTTTTTTGCGAGAGAGATGGTGTGTGGGTAATTAATAATAATAATAATAATAATAATAATAATAATAATAATTTTTATACCCCGCCCTTCCCAGTCAAGCTAACAACAAGAATATCAAAGCAAGCATAAAAGAAACAATTCAATTAAAATGCAGATTAAATACAATGTTAAAATTCAATTTTAAAATTAGGAATCTACAAGTGCAACCTCATTTAAATATCTGTAGGATGAAGCCTTAGGGGAGGGTAACATCGGGGTCAGACTGAGTCAGTCCGAAGGCCAAGCGGAACAGCTCCGTCTTGCGGGCCCTACGAAAAGATGACAACTCCCGCTGGGCCCTAGTCTCCTGAGAGAGAACGTTCCACCAGGTCGGGGCTAGTACTGAGAAGGCCCTGGCCCTGGTCGAGGCCAGTCTAACCACCTTGTGACTCGGGATCTCCAGTATATTATTATTTGTGGACCTTAATGTCCTCTGCGGGGCATACCGGGAGGGGCGGTCCCATAGGTACGAAGGTCCTAAGCCTCATAAGGCTTTAAAGGTCAAAACCAGCACCTTAAACCTGACCCTGTACTCCACCGGGAGCCAGTGCAGCTGGTAAAGCACTGGATTAATGTGATCCCGCGGCGAGGACCCCGTAAGGAGTTTCTGGGTCAGTTTCAAGGGCAGCCCCGCGTAGAGCGAGTTACAATAATCAAGCCTAGAGGTGACCATCGCATGGATCACTGTGGCCAGATCAGGCTGAGAAAGGTAAGAGAGAGAGAGAGAGAGAGAGAGAGAGAGAGAGAGTTTATCCTTATTCCAAGGAATTCCTTCCATGTCTATGATCTCGTTTAGTTCTAGCCTCTAACAGCAAGTCAGCGTCCCTAAATTGAGCTGCAAAGCCTTTGCAACAGCTGGCTCTTGTTACCCACACACCCACCCCACCCCAGCCAAATCTCCGCTTGGAAACTTTTAGGTTTAAGTGCAGAGCTCTTCTGAAACCTGGTGCTGATGGCAACTTCTCATTTTCTTTTTTTCTTCTTCTTTTGGACTTTAGGGTTGGCACCAGGGAAGTCCATAATAAATTGGAGAAAAACAGGTATGTAGCTTTAAAAAAAGAAGAAGAATGCAAAATGATAACCGGTTTTGCACGTAACCAGTGGACTGTTTGGGTCGGCTGGAGGTTAGACCGGGGTGGGGGCATTCCAGCTGTTGTTTCAGGGGACACAGAGGTTTCCCAGGGAGGTCAGTTATGGTAGACGAGATTCTCTGGGTTGTTTTTTTTTAAAAGGGGGGGGGAATCAATTCAGACACTGTGCCAAACCACTGGTTTCACTAACCATAGTTCAGAACCCAAACAATGGTTTGTTTTTCCAGATGTGCAGCAGGCAAACCAGGGTACCAAAGGTGCCTGGTGCTGTTTTTGCTATCCCACCTGCTCAGCATTCCAGGTTGTAGCTGGTTTGTCAGTAGCGATGCTACACCAAACCATCATGAGCGCACAATATGATTTATTAACAGTGGCTTCTGCAATTCTAGTTTGCTGTATGATTTCCAGCCATGGTTTAATCATGTCATCTCCCAGGACAAACCACGGTTTGCAAACCCACCTTGAACCACGTTTTTTCTGGTGCTGGTTGCTGGCTTGCCAGTTATGGGGTGGGGGGGGGGATGTGTTTCTGCAGAAACTGGAGGTGGGGGCAGGCAAAATTAAATAATGAAAGGTGGGAGCAGGCTAGCTTCTCGCCAAAAAAAAGAAAAAGAAAATAAAAGTGCCTCATATCTCAGGCTCTACAAATGCTCCTTTAAAAAACTATTAAAACTGGAGATTATGGTTTGTTCTCAGAGGGTGGGAAACTGCCTTTTCTCCCTCTGCGGATGCCCATTAAACATTGACTTCTCATGGTTTTCAAGGAGAAAGCACTTGCTAATGCACTTTTTTGGATATCTTACCTAGGTAATGGTATGGAGACAAAAGTAATTTGTGTGGGTGAGGGTATTTTGCAGTGCCATTTTTCTAGAAAAAGAGGTGCCAGAACTCAACCATGAACACCTTGTTCTCTTATAATGGTAATGGCGCCCACCTGAGAGGTGCTGGGACTGAGTTCTGGCTGGAAAAAAAAGGCCTGGTGTTTTATACCTGTTCTGGCACTGCACTTTCACTGCAACGCACTGCAGTTTCACTGCACCGTACTGCAGGCCACTGGGTAGACCTGCTGTCCAGAGCAGGTTCAAAAAACCTAGTTACTGTACACATGCTATCCCTTGGCCAGTCCCTCCCTGGAATTTGTTGGATTTCGGTTTCCAGCATCTGTCCGGTGGGTGCCAGGTTGGAAACGCCTGCCTTAGGCTTCCGCCAATGGGTTTCCTTGATCCGCTGTGACGGTGCACCCTCCTGCCTTGTTCCAAGTGTGCTGTGACCGAGGGGGTGACTTTGGGATTTGTTTCTGTAGACGTGCCCACTTGAAAGAATGCTTTGAAACCCTTAAGCGGAACATCCCCAACGTCGACGACAAGAAAACCTCAAACCTCAGCGTCCTAAGGAGTGCCTTGAGATATATCCAGGTAGGGGCCTGAAACAGATATGTGCATGTATGTGTGTTTATTTCTTTCATGCCTAGTCCTTTTTATATATGCCTTCCTGAACCTTCAGATTACCATTGTAGGATTCTTAAGGACGGGGTCTTCTAGGTGGTGGCACCCTGATTGTGCATGGTTTTCACCAGTGAGGCTCACATGGTGCCTTTGTTAGAATCTTTTGGGCATCAGGTGAAGAACTCCTTTTTCTCCCAGGCCTTTTAGGGCATTTCAGTTCTTGGAAATAATTTAATTCCTTCCTTCCTCCTCTCCCCCCACCCCAAGTCTCTGTGCTGGATTTTGTCCTGAAATTGCTGTTTTCGTTCATCTTATGCTGCTTTGTGATAGTTTGGTGCTGGTTTATGTGCTGGTGCATAGCTTTTTGATCTGGTTATTTTCCTTAGTTACTGTACACTTGTATTACCGTTGGTGTGCCAGTCTGGGGGGGGGGTTGCTTGTCCCTCCTCTTACATGTGGGGAACAAATCACGATTCCTGATTTGGACACAATGCTAAGCCAAAGTCTGTGATTTATGTCCACCCCACCCCACCCCACTCAGTAACGGAGAAGCAAAACAGCCCAGATTGGCATGTTTGCAGCAACCCATTAACTGTGGTTTACCGTAATGTGCAAACTGAGTCTCTGAGATGCCTCTTAACTATGGTTTATTCATTTAGGCACTGCTAAACAGTAGACACGGGTGGCTCTGTGGGTTAAACCACAGAGCCTAGGGCTTGGCAATCAGAAGCTCGGCAGTTCGAATCCCCGCTACGGGGTGAGCTCCCGTTGCTCGCTCCCTGCTCCTGCCAACCTAGCAGTTCGAAAGCATGAAGTGCAAGTAGATAAATAGGTGCCACTCTGGCAGGAAGGTAAACGGCATTTCCGTGCACTACTCTGGTTCACCAGAAGCGGCTTTGTCATGCTGGCCACATGACCCAGAAGCTGTACGCCGGCTCCCTCGGCCAATAACGCGAGATGAGCACCGCAACCCCAGAGTCGTCCACGACTGGACCTAACGGTCAGGGGTCCCTTTACCTAAACAGTAGATGGTACAAACCATTGGTTTGCAAACCCTGCTTCAAACCATTGCTCCTGATCTTTGTTTGCAAGCAGATTGCAGACCGTCACTTTAGAAAGATGGTTTACGCTTCCTTCACCATCATCTGGGGGCAATGCCTGAATTCTTCCACGTCTATGCACATCCAGACATGCATGTTTTTGTTAACGTTGCCAGGATGCCGTTCTGCTTTCTGATACATTGAGTTGGATTTAACCACGGACAAACCCGCCGAGACATTCCGTTTGATGCAAAACTGGAGGTGAATCCTCCTAAAAGTTTGGGGTGTTGTTGTTGTTGTTGTTTTACGGGGGGCAGTGTGTTTGTAGAGGGTAGGTGGCCGGTGGCTGAGTCTTATGCTGTGGTCTAGCTGATGAAGTCCTACGGAAACGAGTCAGAGGGCAGACAAGGGTCCCAGCTCATCATGCTTGATGGAAAAAGCCGAGCATTGGGATTGCACTGTAGTAGGCAGCACTGTTGGTGTCTGGGAACATGCCCATTTCATTCTTGGAGTAGGATATGCAGTGCTCATCTACTGCAGCGGTTTGTTGCAGCTTCTGCATGATCCTGGAAACTGCCGTCCGTGCCACCTGTCCAGGGAGAGCTGCTAGAGGTGACTGCAGGACCAGCAAGGTGTTGGCCCCCTCTCTGGCCAGCTTCGCGCTGTTGACAGCATCTTCCTGTTTCTTGGGGGGTGGGCGGCTTCCTGTCTGCTTTGGTTTGGACGCTCCCATTTTCTAACAGGGAGCTGACATGAGAACCTTCCTTCAAAAACTGGGGGTTCTTACCATGCGGTTGCATTTGCAGAGGGTAAGACTGTTTTATTCCACTATCTGGGGCAGTAATACTTCTGGATTCTAGTTGCTAGAAACTCACAGGTGAGGAGAGTGCTCTGGCCTTGCTTGCAGGATTTCTCTAGGCATTCGGTTGGCTGCTCTCAGAACTGGATGGGCCATTGGCCTCATCCGGCAGCTCTCTTCTTATGTTCTTATGTAGTTGTTGTTTAGTCGTGTCCGACTCTTCGTGACCCCATGGACCAGAGCATGCCAGACACTCCTGTCTTCCACTGCCTCCCGCAGTTTGGTCAGACTCATGTTGGTGGCTTTGAGAACACTGTCCAACCATCTCGTCCTCTGTCGTCCCCTTCTCCTTGTGCCCTCCATCTTTCCCAGCATCAGGGTCTTTTCCAGGGAGTCTTCTCTTCTCATGAGGTGGCCAAAGTATTGGAGCCTCAGCTTCAGGATCTGCCCTTCCAGTGAGCACTCAGGGCTGATTTCCTTCAGAATGGATAGGTTTGATCTTCTTGCAGTCCATGGGACTCTCAAGAGTCTCCTTCAGCATCATAATTCAAAAGCATCAATTCTTCGGCGATCAGCCTTCTTTATGGTCCAGCTCTCACTTTTGTACATACTTATGTAGTAGCAAGCGGAGAAACATCTGTGGTTGGCAAGCATGCATTCTGCACTGAAGTGTTGGTGTGGGAGTGGACATCCTAGCAGGAAGACATGGGAATGCCATCTCTTCCATTGAGCATTCACCTGGCCCAGCGTGGCAGCAAACATTTGTGAACGCCCAGGTGTTGTTCACAAATCCTATCCATCCCAGCCAGTGTGGCTGATGGCCGAGGGTTATTGGTCATTACTATCTTTTGAGTCTTTATAGACTTTACCTTTATCGCCTTTAAGACTTGGGATAAATGCCTTATCCTGCTTTTGTTTTAAATGATCGGACAAAAAAATTAACTGGTCTTTCACCACTCTCCAAGTATTTCTGTCTTACACAGGTGAGCATAAATTCTTATTTGCTGGGACAGTATATTATTTAGTTCAAATATCCTTTTTGTATTTCCTTATCTGTCATGGTGGTTGGATTCCTGACCGTTCGAGCCCAGAGGTCTTTAAGCTCTTCTTTCAACAGTTTCCCCCCCCCCTTATATTCTTTATTTTTATACGACGGGTATGCAGTTATTTGACCCCAGAGGACAGGATCACACTTCAAAATGACCTTAACAGATTAGACAACTGGGCCAAAGCAAACAAGATGAATTTTAACAAGGAGAAATGTAAAGTACTACACTTGGGCAAAAACAATGAAAGGTCCGAATACAGGATGGGAGACATCTGGCTTGAGAGCAGTACATGTGAAAAGGATCTAGGAGTCCTGGTAGACCACAAACTTGACATGAGTCAGCAGTGTGATGCAGCAGCTTTAAAAGCCAATGCAATTCTGGGCTGCATCAATAGGAGTATAGCATCTAGATCAAGGGAAGTAATAGTACCACTGTATTCTGCTCTGGTCGGACCTCACCTGGGGTAATGTGTCCAGTTATGGGCACCACAGTTCAAGAAGGATACTGACAAGCTGGAAAGTGTCCAGAAGAGGGCAACGAAAATGGTCAAAGGCCTGGAAACGATGCCTTATGAGGAACGGCTTAGGGAGCTGGGTATGTTTAGCCTGGAGAAGAGAAGGTTAAGGGGTGATATGATAGCCATGTTCAAATATATAAAAGGTTGTCATATAGAGGAGGGAGAAAGGTTGTTTTCTGCTGCTCCAGAGAAGCGAACACGGAGCAATGGATTCAAACTACTAGAAAGAAGCTTCCACCTAAACATTAGAAAGAACTTCCTGACAGTAAGAGCTGTTCGGCAGTGGAATTTGCTACCAAGGAGTGTGGTGGAGTCTCCTTCTTTGGAGGTCTTTAAGCGGAGGCTTGACAGGCATATGGCCCTTGTGGTCTCTTCCAACTCTATGATTCTATGATTTTATGATATATGCTTTAGATGCTTCCCATTCAAATATTCGGGCAGAGGGTTATGGGGGTTGTAGTCCAGCCACAGGTTCCCCGTCCCTGCTCTCACCAAAGGTTGACCCAAAAGAGAAGTTGCTGGGCTAGGTGGTCTTTTTCTTGCTGCGATCCTGCGGGACTTTTCTCCCATTGTGGGGTCAAGCAAGGGAAGCAGCACTGCAATAGAGGCAGACCATTATCGATCTGACTTGATACCCAGCTGCTTTTTATAACCAGGGGAAACTCCAGGTGGGAAGCGGAGGTCCATAAACGCCAATAGAAAGTAGAGGATGAAACCTTCTTCCCCTCCCTGTTGCACTAGGGAGCAGAACTCACAGTTGTGACGTCATAGGCCAGGATGCTGCAGGCGATGAAAACCAGCACGTTCCGTGAATGTAGATTTCCCAACACTGGGCAAGTGCTGGTCCCTCGCAGGGCACTTTTATTCTTTGCAAATCCCCTTGTGAACATATATATTGGCTGTTCCAGAATGTTGGTGCCATCCTTTGCAGTGCTTGCCATCTCATCCTCCTTTCCCAGCTGTGACAAGCAGCATCTTACTATTCCCCCAGCGGCGACCGAACTCTCTCTCTCTCTCTCTCTCTCTCTCTCTCTCTCTGCCGGAGATGAGCAGCGGAGAAAATCGGAGCTGGTGTCCTCAGATGCCTAGCAGACGTAATCCACGTGTTCAGCAAGCCAAAATATAATCCTTGCAGCAGCAGCAAAAGCCATTTTCCATCTCCCCCCCCTCCTCCAACCCCCCCCTTGGCTTTTCCATCATCCAGTTTCGGCTTGTTTCCGCATCGCAGGGGACGCAGCCAAATTCCTTGCGATGTGCAGCCTTGTAATTTTAGGTTGCAAGCCCCAAGTATTCCTCAAGGAATTGGGGGGTGGGTGGGTGGGGACACATATGACAAGAGCTTTGTTTGGGAGTTCATCCATTGGTCACGGAGATAGCAATCGCTAGTCAAATCTTCTAGACGGCTACTGCCTTCCCTGTAGCTGAAGGGAGGGGAGGCCCCTTTCGCCACTGGTCTCTTCCTGCTGATTGGGCTTTGGAAAGAGGGGGGGGACTACTGTCAAGGTAGCAGTTTCTACATGTGCTTTAGAGGGAAGTGAGGGGCAGATGGGGGCTCATCCACCTGGAAAGGTAGCCCCACCTAGGAGAAGGAACACTCTGATCCTCAACCTCCACTGCCTTACGGCGATACTCATTTGTTTGAAAGCCTTTGGGAGTAAACTCTGAGGAAAAAACCATACCCCCTGTCTTGCGGGGAGAAGAAAAGGCTAAGGAGAAAACCAGGGGTCAGCAACCTTTTTCAGCCCTGGGCCGGTCCACCGTCCCTCAGACCATGTGGTGGGCTGGACTATATTTTCAAAAAAGAAAAAAAAAATGAACGAATTCCTTTGCCCCACAAATAACCCAGAGATGCATTTTAAATAAAAGGACACATTCTACTCATGTAAAAACACGCTGATTCCCAGACCGTCCGCGGGCCAGATTGAGAAGGCAATTGGGCTACATCCGGCCCACGGGCCTGAGGTTGCCTACTCCTGGAGTAAACCCTACACCCATCTGAAGAGGTGTCCCTAAGACAGTTGGATGGCGCCTTGCACACCTCCTTCCAGTAATTCCTGCAGCCAAGCCAGTGCCAAACATACTGCTCTGCTTTCCTTTGGACCACATCAGCGAGTCTGAGAGGGGGGTCTTGTTGTCTGGACAGCCCAGGACCTATATACCCACTGCCCAGGCTTGCACCTTGGAGAGTTCACTTTGCTGCTGCTAATGCAGCAAAAACAGCACAGGAGCAGTTAACGTTTTGCCGGTTTCTGCAGCCACAGCAGGCGCTGTGATTCTCCGGTGGTTTGACTTCACCCCCGGAGATGCACTTCATTGTCTCTCGAGACAGGTGGAGGCCAAGCACAGGCGCAACAGACTGTGATGCTGCGGGGTGAATCCCGCTTTCTGAGAATCCCGAGCTTTCCATAGAGCTCCAAAAGTTCCTAGACCTTATGGCTGTGGTAGTATTGCGGTGGCTGCTAACTGACCATCCTTCTGTTAAGCGGATGGCTGTGTTAGGTTAATGGTGATTCATCAGCAGGCAGCCTTAGCAGGAGATGGTCTCTCCTGATAGCAAGGAATATTTTCTCTCTCACTTTTGGAATGTGCTACCCGTCGGAGCTTGGGGAAAAGATGTGTCCTCATTCTCATGACATAGTCAGCATGAGTGAACACACGCCTTGCACACATTTGCTTGATCATATGCGCTTTGCTCTTACACATCTTTGTGCAGAGCTGAGAACTCTTTATTTCCAGAGTTTCCCGTTGCAGTTTATTTATTTATTTTCCATAATTTTTATTAAATTTTCTGTTTCACATTTTATAATATTCATTTAAATAACCTTGAAATATCAATGACTTCCCTTCTCCTCTTTCCGTGGGTTGTTTTTTTGTGTGTGCATAACATAAATCCCTGCATATTCTGTATATAAAATAAACCATTCAGTATTCCATTATTACACCCATAAAAACTTACTTGCACTGTTGAATTTATCTTAGTGCTGCCCACGTTTTCAAATAAACACAACCCCCCCCATATATTCATAAACATTTTCCAATCTTCTTTAAGCATATGTTCTTCTTGTTCTATTATTCTATATGTTAGGTTCGTAAGCTGCACAAATTCCATCAGTTTAAGTTGCCATTCTCGCATTGTTGGGACTTTGCTCGTTTTCCATTTTGGGGCTGACGAAACGCCAGTTGCCGTTTAGAGATCTCTAGGCACTCACAGTTGTAGACTTGGAAGCAGCAGCTGGTTTGTGTGCGTTTCACTGGGATCAGGACCCACAGGGAAAGGGCGTACCCCCCACCCCCAATGTGCCCCAGTCCTAACTCTTCTCCTCCCACTTTCACGGCTGTTGTTTTTAAGGTTTTAAAAAATGTGTTAGGTGCCTATATACCTTTTAACGCATTGTCTAGTTTGGCCCCCAGAATTCCAAGGAGATAGCCGAGGAAGATTTCCCCCAGCACTTCACTAACCTGCTGCCCTTTATCCCTTTTACAGCTAGCAAAACACCGAAGAACTTGCGCAAAATATTATTTATTTATACCCCACCCATCTGGCCGGGTTTCCCCCGCCACTCTGGGCGGCTTCCAACAAATACCAAAATACATTAAAATATCACAGATTAAAAACTTCCCTAAACAGGGCTGCCTTTAGATGTTTTTTAAATGTCAGGTACAGTGGTACCTCTACTTACGAATGGAGCTCCGTCCGCCATCTTGGATACGGTTTAGATAGGATTTTTTTCTACTTACGAATTTTTAGATAGGGTTGCTTCGACTTACGAATTCCCCCCCCCCAATGCATTCCTATGGGATTCGACTTACAATTTTTTTCTACTTACGAATGTACGTTCGGAACGCATTAAATTCGTAAGTAGAGGTACCACTGTAGTTGTTTATCTCCTTGACCTCCAATGGAAGGGCGTTCCACAGGGTGAGTGCCACTACCGAGAAGGCCCTCTGCCTGGTTCCCTGTAGCTTTGCTTCTCGCAATGAGGGAACCGCCAGAAGGCCCTCGGCGCTGGATCTCAGTGTCCGGGCTGAACAATGGGGGTGGAGACGCTCCTTCAGGTATACTGGACCGAGGCCGTTTAGGGCTTTAAAGGTCAGCACCAACACTTTGAACTGTGCTCGGAAACGTACTGGGAGCCAATGTAGGTCTTTCAAGACCGGTGTTATGTGGTCTCGGCGGCTGCTTCCAGTCACCAGTCTAGCTGCTGTATTCTGGATTAATTGCAGTTTCCGGGTCACCTTCAAAGGCAGCCCCACGTAGAGTGCATTGCAGTAGTCCAAAATGAAAGATGCAAAGAGAGAGAGTGCTTTGGATGTTCCTGGGCAAAGTAGGCTTAGTTTTTATTTTTGCTTAGCACCTCACCTGCACCATCTCTACCTAATGCCAAAAGCACATCGTTTCTTTTTACGTTGTGTTAGGAGGACCTCCCACATCCTGTAAAGAAAAGGGGTTCCAAAACTCTGGTCTGCGATGTTCACACTCAGGTGGTCCGTGGCAGGTCTGCAAGGAGCAGCAGGAGCTGTGCACAGAGTGGGTGCCATGGCTGGTCCATGGCAGCCCCCCCCCCCCCGGTAGGTGAGCAGGATGGAGCAGGACTGATCGGAGGAGGTAGAGCCACTGGGAAGGAGTGGAGAGGATTGGCGGCAAAGTTAATGGGAGGCTAGAATTAAGACTTTAAATGCTGATTCAGTTAAAAACCATGCAGCATTTAGCACAGTGCATTGCGGTTGCCCAAACAGGCAGAAATGTTACCGAGAGGGCCTTCAAAACTCTCAGGAATTTTAAAGTAGAAGGTTTGGTGAGCCACTGTACTAAGATAATCTCTGGGTAAACGATAAAATGTTCCCATTGCCTCTTGTTTTGTTTTGGGTTCTGGCTAAATTGCCTTGCCGTTTGGAAGTGCCCGTCTGAGATTTCGCTAGCATGTGAGCAGAAGAGACAACCAAGTTCCAAGGCTGTTTGTGGGCTTCCTGGAATCCATCTGGGCTGACCACTGCCGGAAACGTGTATACAGGCATAGGCAGACCTTTGGTCTGACAACAGCTGGGCTCCTAACTCTGCGTGTGTGTGCGCAGAGGTGCGAAAATGTTGGGAGAAGTCCGGCCAGACAGCCAAGTTGACGATCAGGTACAAAAACCAGATTCTCTGTGGAATCTCTGGGGTGTTTTCTGTGTGCTTTTGTGCTTGGTCTCGCTCGTAGAAATCTAGCATGGAAGCTCATGCTTCCTGGCCTGCTAGTTTTCTTGTATGCAAAGAGGTGCCCACCACCAGAAGGGATCTGCCCCAGGAATGGACTCCTGTCCCTGCCCGGACTCATTCTAAGACAGGTTTGTCAGCAAAATCTGAGTCAGAGTTTAGCAACTGGAAGCAAGGACTTTGGATCTCTCTCCTTTGTCTGCCTTACTAAGAAGGCGGGGTCCAGAGAGCAGGAGCATGGAGTGCAGTTGCATTTTCTAGAGCAAACCATAGAATCATAGAGTTGGAAGAGACCACAAGGGCCATCCAGTCCAACCCCCTGCCAAGCAGGAAACACCATCAAAGCATTCTTGACATATGCCTGTCAAGCCTCTGCTTAAAGACCTCCAAAGAAGGAGACTCCACCACACTCCTTGGTAGCAAATTCCACTGCCGAACAGCTCTTGCTGTCAGGAAGTTCTTCCTAATGCTTAGGTGGAATCTTCTTTCTTGTAGCTTGAATCCATTGCTCCGTGTCCGCTTCTCTGGAACCACAACCCACTTTCCTCACTTGCCCCTGTTATAGTGAGACCGGAGACCCAGAGCTGGGAAATTCAGCCAAATGATACCTCCCCTCTGCCCGTGGAAGATCCAGCAGCATTGAGCCATTGGTTCTCGCGTCCCACGTCTTTGCATGTGTCAGCCCGATAGAAGAATATAAGGAGAGCTCGGCTGGACGAGCCATGTGGCCCAATCTAGTCTAGCGTCCTGTCTCCTTAGTGGTCAACCAGATGCCCCAAGGGGACACCTGCAAGCAGGACCTGGGCGCAACCCTGCTTGTGGTTTCCAGCAACTGGTATTCAGAAGCGCACTGCCTCCAACGGTGAGGGCACAACAGAGACATCCGGGTTAGCAGCCATAGACAGCCTCATTCTCTGACCCTCTTTCGAAGCCCATCTGAGTGGGTGTGCCCTTCAGTGCCTCTAGCGGGAACGGAATTCCATAGTTTCTTTTTATATATATATACATTTTTTATTAATCAACATTAAATCAATGTTGTTGTTGTTGTTTGTTGTTTAGTCGTCCAACCATCTCGTCCTCTGTCATCCCCTTCTCCTAGTGCCCTCAATCTTTCCCAACATCAGGGTCTTTTCCAGTCTTCTCTTCCCATGAGGTGGCCAAAGTATTGGAGCCTCAGCTTCAGGATCTGTCCTTCCAGTGAGCACTCAGGGCTGATTTCCTTCAGAATGGGTAGGTTTGATCTTCTTGCAGTCCATGGGACTCTCAAAAATCTCCTCCAGCACCATAATTCAAAAGCATCCATTCTTCAGCGACCAGCCTTCTTTATGGTCCAGCTCTCACTTCCATACATCACTACTGGGGAAACCATAGCTTTAACTATACGGACCTTTGTTGGCAAGGTGATGTCTCTGCTTTTTAAGATGCTATCTAGATCAATACAATTTATCAATACTACAACCAACTTTGTTTTCCCCATTCCCCCCCCTTCTCCTCCCTCCTCACCCCTCCCTCTCCCCCCCCCTCCTCAGACTTCCCTCAGCTCCCTTATCTGATGTATTTTCCCATATTATTTCTGCACGTTATACAATTATACATATCATTTCCCTAATTGTTCACATTCTTCTAATAAAAAAACTGTGTATGTTTATTCAAAACCTGCCAGTGAGTGTAAGTCTCTTTGTTGTTTTTTCAAAAGTTCCCATTCTTCCTTGAATTCCCGGTTATCCTATTCACGCAGTTTATATGTTAATTTTGCCAGTTCCACATAGTTCGTCATTTTTTCTTGCCATTGTTCTTTCGTTGGTATTTCTTCCTTCTTCCACCCTTGTGCTAGCAAAACAGATTCCATAGTTTCAATATGCATTGTGATGGCGTACTTTCTCTGTGTGTCTTGAGCCTCTCAGTCTGTGATTATGAACCTTTTGTGTGTGTGTGTGTGTGTGTGTGTGTGTGTGTGTGCCTGTCTGTGCTGATTAGACATGTGATGTGGACTCCTTTTGTCACCTGGATAGAAGTGGCTGGACCACACCGAGGGCAAGTTGCCCTGTTGTTCTCCCTGTGTCTCATTCTCGCTGCGTTTTGAGCCAAAATCTTCCCCCCTGGGCCTCTTTTTTTTATGAGCTCGTTTGCCAAGCTTTTTGCAAAAGGCCAGGCTGTCCCTCACTGTGAGCGCGTGTCGTAAATAAATACCACTGACTGCACCTGGTTGGGAAAATCCCTCCCCCCCCCACCGGTTTGCTTGGGTGTTCACTTGGCAAGCTTGCTCTGGTTTCCTAGCATTAGAACCGAGAAGACGGCGGCTTCCTCTACATTCGGTTCTGTTGCGGTTTGTTGTGTACGCTGCGTCTGGGCCCAGGAGCCCCCCAAGACTGATGCCCAAAGCCCCCCTAGTAGTGGGTGTGCAGCTTTACTCCTCTCTCCCCTCCACCCTTTCCAGAATTGGCGATTAGGTGGCACCCTGGCACATTGCCATGTGCTTCTCTGTATGCGCTCAGGATTCCTGGTTCTGCTCTAAGCTGCATTCTGCTCTTGGAAAGGGATGGGGAGATGCCCAGAGAACGGGAGGGGTGTGTGTGTGGTGTGTGTCCCCCTCCCCGCCTTGCGGCCAAAGGACACTGCAACCGTGTTGCTTCCCCCCCCCTCCTCTGGCCTTCCTCCTCTGCTCCTCCTCTGCTCTCTTCCCGCCAGCTCGTCCACGTGTACAGAGAGCACATGGCTGGCCCCAGCCGAGTGACGTCACCAGGGCTGCCCGCCCAGACAGGAATGTGAGCTGGAACAAGCCACACGAGGTTACCCGTGCAGCTGCGGCCTGCAGGAAGGAGGGAGGGAGGGAGCGAGCAATGCCTGTCTGTTCCCCTGGCCAATGGGTGGGGTGCCTAGCCAGGGATTTCAGCTTGTGCAACCAACTGCTGCGGCTCTATGCTGCTAGCAACCTCCCGATTTCCACCCCCTCCCTTTTCTTTTCAATGCGCCTGCCTGGAAAACCGCAAACAGGGAACGTAGGAAGCTGCCGAGCTCAGTCTGTGCCCTACGCTGGCTGGCAGCCGCTCTCCAGGGTAATCAGGCGGGGGTTTTGCTCGGAGGGGAGAAGCAAGAACTGCACCCAGGTTCCCTAAAGGGAGGCTTGCTCTTTTTTAAAAAATAAAACACAACCCGTCCCAGTTTCCTTGGGAGTACAATCCAGCTCCTATGTTGACCTCTTAATTCCAGCGTGGGGTTTTA
The DNA here is from genome assembly GCF_963506605.1 of Zootoca vivipara. Lineage (NCBI taxonomy): Eukaryota > Metazoa > Chordata > Lepidosauria > Squamata > Lacertidae > Zootoca > Zootoca vivipara. The sequence goes on along the minus strand of NC_083290.1, from coordinate 9,010,633 downwards.
CAACCCATGTGTCTAAGGGTGCAGTCCAGTGCATGTTTACTTGAGAGTAGGGCATACGGAATGGAAGGGGCTTACTCCCTTCCATGCGTAGTTAGGAGCAGTTTGCAAAACTCTCCCATCTGGTTTTGGAAAGTTTTGGTTCAGGCCCATGGCTTTTTCTTCCCCTTTGATTTCTATCTTTTTATATGCTGTACATAGATAAGTCAGAGAACCACTCCTCATCCAATATATTCCCCCCGCAAAACCCTTGGCTTCATTTTTCTCCCCTTCATTTATTCTCTACCCCCGCCCCCAAAAATTGCATTCTTATAACAATAAATCTTTTGAGAGCAACAATTACCGCAACAACTCCAGCTTTTCTTCAAGGTGCTGTGGGTGGTCTCTTTAGTTCTCTGACTCATCATTTTGTCCTTGCAATAACCCTGTCAGGTGGGCTAGGCTTGAGAGGCAATGATTGGACCAAAGATCACTTTGTGAGGCTCATATCTGGATTTGAACTCAGGTCTCCCAGGTCCTAGTCTTTCAAACTAACCGCTACTTAAATCTTGTTGAATGAACGCATCAATATTACACAGAGAGAGAGGGGGGGGGAGGGAGAGGGAGAAAGAGATGCACACTTCTTTTAATTAACACTGCTTTTCGGGCAAAATGGTATAAAAAACTGGCCTGCTTATTTTCAACCCTAAATCACCAACCACCACCAAATAACTGCTGTGGTTTATACATGTCTAGATGCTTTAGTCTGCGATTTGGGGGCTCAGTTCCCGCACACCCGGGTCTTGGGCTGTGCTTGCTGAGCGCTGAAAAAAGAGCACTCTGCGTGTGTTCAGAAACACTGTTATTTCTCATCTTTCAACACTGAGCCCTGGTGTTGAAATCAAATGATAGGTTTAGTTTTGACTCTGCACCCCTGTTCTGCCTAATAGCCTTTAGTGGTTCTCAAAAGGCTTAGTACTGTTTTAATACAACCATTTTTTAAAAAAATGTTCCTGGCCGACTTGGGAGTGCCAAATACATATTTTTCAAAGTCTGGGTTTTAAAACCATAACCATTTTAATGTATGTACTCTCTGGGTTCATTTTGGTGAACGAAGGTGGTGCTGGTTTTATTTTATACCCGATGTTTTAGTTTTTCTGAACCTATAGTTTTGAGGATTTGGCAGGCAATAGACCAAGGATGGGGAACATCTGTAGCCCTCCAGATGTTGTTGGACTCCAACTCCATCAGCCCCTGCCAGCCTGGCCATAGTCCAGGGATGATGGGAGCTGGAGTCCAGGATTGGCCACAGGCCCCTCACCCCTGCAATAGAAGAAGCGAAAGGGGTGAGATGGGAGTCGTTTTTGCTGTCAATTATACTTGTTCCTTTTTTGTAAATCAAATCCCCACATACTCTTATATAAGGGCTTTTATTACTTCCCTTCCTTGCCGAACGTTTTAATTTTGAAGGCCGTTGGATTATTTCTTTTAGCTATAATGGTAAGTATAGCTCATTATACTAATGACTCCCAACAACAGCAGTTAGGCATGTGCGTAGGAACAAAAATAAAAAATAAAAAAGCAACAATAACAATATTGATAGCAATCGAAAAAGCGTCTCGTGGATAAGACACTCTAACCCTTTTTCTCTGAAAGGGAAGACTGCTGATTACTACAGTGGAAACCTTTGCAAAAACATGTGGTTGAGCAGATTTCCGAAATCTCTCGATTGAGCAGTTTTAAGTACCCTACCCCCTTCCTCCCACCCCCAAGTGCCTGGGTGCAAGCTGTAGTGTGACCCGTACAGGCGCCTGCTGGTAAAAGGACTTTATGCAGCCCCTTGGAATGTCAGCTATGAGGAGTATGAGCTTAGCTTGGTTAATTTGCAAGAGGTAGCAGCACAGACTGCCCTGGGGGAGGGGGTGTGGGGAGAGGGGCTGTGCAAGGCACTGAAGTCAAATCAAAATAGTTTTTTCCCCATGTGTGTTTCCCTCGCTTTTTACACCTTAGTTGACAGTTTGCAGCTGGCAGGCTGCATATTGCACCCAAAGCTTTAGTTACGTGGCTTGTAGGTTCTTGGTAGGATCCTAGCTTTGAGGGGTTTTTTTAAGCTTCTAGTCCTCATTGCCCAAGAAAGAATTTTGAAAACGTGGCCATTGAAACTAGAATCACATGACATTGAAACTAGAATCACATGACACGTTTCTTCTCTTTTCCTTCCTGTCTTCTAAAAAAACCCCCTCTGTTTAACATCATTGCTTTGTGCATTACATTGCTCCTACATTACTCAGTACCTCTCCCCATACAAACTGACCCAGATCCTGCACTTGTCATCTGAGGCCCTTCTCTATGTCCCCACCTCCCAGAGAGGTTTGGAGGTGGCAACAAGAGAACAGGCCTTTTCTGTGGTGGCTCCCTGATTGTGGCATGCTCTCCCCAGAGAGGCCCAGCTGGCGCCATCATGTCTTTAGGCACCAGGCAAAAACATTACTCTTTGCCCAGGCCTATGGCTGTTAAATAGTCTATGGCAGGCACCCCCAAACTCGGCCCTCCAGATGTTTTGGGACTACAGCTCCCATCACCCCACCCCTAGCTAACAGGACCAGTGGTCAGGGATGATGGGAATTGTAGTCCCAAAACATCTGGAGGGCCGAGTTTGGGGATGCCTGGTCTATGGCCTGTAAAAGTGTGGGGGAGAGGAGTGTTATTTATGAGTATTATGATGATTACAGTATTTTATTACTAGGCTGTCTGTCTGGAGTATTTTCAGGATTTCCCCATCTACCCCACCTCTGCACTGAAGAATTCTTTTGGCTTTTCAATGTCACGAGGACTAGAAACTTGGTGGTCTTTCTGTGAACGCACATGAAAGCTGTGGTCATTGGGACTCTCTGGAACCTAGGCAGTTTTTGTTTAGCTTGTGGTTGGTGACTGGGCAGCGCAATTCTTGTCCCGTGAAAAGCCTTGTTCTAAGAACAGCTCTTTCAGCAAGGAGAAGGAAAGAGCTGATTAAGGTCACAGGCAAAACCAAACGCCTGCTTTCTTTAAATAGCTCGGTTACGGAATAGGGATCCTTCATGATCTTAATAATGAATCTCTGTATTCTAGGCCTTATCTCCACAGTACATACATTTAAAGCACAGTTATTTCACTTGAAACAGTCATGGCTTCCCCCTAAGAATTCTGGGAAATGCTGAGATTTGTTAAAAGACCCCCCCCCAGAGTTCCCTAGGGAGAGTTGAGGAGTTGAGTTTATTTAATTTGCATTCCGCTTATCCAATGCTCAAAGCGGCAATCGATAATCCCAAATCATAGTGTTAAAAGACAACAAACATGGGGCTGTATAACTACAACAATTAATACAATTCAGTAAAGTCAATAGTATTTCCAGGATACTTACTAATCACAGGGAACACCAAAAACTGGAATAGCTGTCGGTTATCAAATGCATCCCCCCCCCCCAAGCACTGCCATGGGTGGAAGCCTCATTCACTGTACCTGAATTATAGACACTTAAATGAAACTATACATTTAAAAACCATTTTAAATGGGTGGGCAAGGCCATTGAGTTAGTGGTGGTTGGAGGAAAAGAATCATCTAGACCCATTTCAATCTGGCTTCAGACCTAGATTCGAAACCTAAAGAGCCTTGATGACCTGGCTGGTGACCTTTGCATCACTTCTGCCCTTCCATGTCTTGGGAATCCAGTGCTGTGTAATCATCTTACTGTAGAGTTGAAAGGGACCTCAGAGGTCATCTAGTCCAACCTCCTGCAATGCAGGAATCTGAAGCTAAAGCATCCCAAGACAGATGGCCATCCAAGCTCTGCTTAAAGGTAAAGGTAAAGGGACCCCTGACCATTAGGTCCAGTCGTGTCCGACTCTGGGGTTGCGCGCTCATCTCGCATTATTGGCCGAGGGAGCCGGCATACAGCTTCCAGGTCATGTGGCCAGCATGACAAAGCTGCTTCTGGCGAACCAGAGCAGCACATGGAAACGCCGTTTACCTTCCCGCTGTAGCAGTTCCTATTTATCTACTTGCATTTTGACGTGCTTTCGAACTGCTAGGTTGGCAGGAGCAGGGACCGAGCAACGGGAGCTCACCCCGTCACAGGGATTCAAACTGCCGACCTTCTGATCAGCAAGCCCTAGGCTCTGTGGTTTAACCCACAGCGCCACCTGGGTCCCTCAAAGGAAGGCGAGTCCACAGCCTCCCAAGGGAGACGGTTAGTCAGAATCTCTTGTAACTTGAAGCCATTGGTTCAAGTCCTACCCTCCAGAGCAGGAGAAAACAAGCTGCTTCTGAAACTGCAGTTCCCAGGATTCCTCTTTTTGGGGTGGTGCTGAAGCCAGTGATCGGTACCGGTTAGGGCATTGGACTAGGACCTGGGAGACCAGCGTTCGAATCCTTACTCAGCCATGAAGCTCATGGGGTGACCGTGAGCCAGTTGAAGTCTCTCAGCCTAAAACCAACCGCACAGGGATGTCATAAGGTGTGGGGAACTGTCTTCACCACTTTATGTGACCCCCTTGGAGGAAAGATATAAAAGAAATAAACAGGTTCAGGGCTAGGGGCATCAGTAGAGAGACAGAAGTACTGTTTGTGGGGGACATGAGGCGGGCAGGTGTGGAGGACTCCCTGGTCCTGAATGGGGTAACTGTGCCCCTGAAGGACCAGGTGCGCAGCCTGGGAGTCATTTTGGACTCTCAGCTGTCCATGGAGGCACAGGTCAATTCTGTGTCCAGGGCAGCTGTCTATCAGCTCCATCTGGTACGCAGGCTCAGACCCTACCTGCCTGCAGACTGCCTCGCCAGAGTGGTGCATGCTCTAGTTATCTCTCGCTTGGACTATTGCAATTGTTCTACGTGGGGCTACCTTTGAAGGTGACCCGGAAACTACCATTAATCCAGAATGCGGCAACTAGGCTGGTGACTGGGAGCGGCCGCCGAGACCACATAACACCGGTCTTGAAAGACCTACATTGGCTCCCAGTACGTTTTCGAGCACAGTTCAAAGTGTTGGTGCTGACCTTTAAAGCCCTAAAGGGCCTCGGTCCAGTATACCTGAAGGAGCGTCTCCCACCTCCATCGTTCTGCCCGGACACTGAGGTCCAGTGCCGAGGGCCTTCTGGCGGTTCCCTCGTTGCGAGAAGCCAAGTTACAGGGAACCAGGCAGAGGGCCTTCTCGGTAGCAGCACCCACCTGTAGAACGCCTTCCCTTCAGATGTCAAGGAAATAAAGAACTATCTGACTTTTAGAAGACATCTGAAGGCAGCCCTGTTTAGGGAAGTTTTTAATGTTTGATCTTTTATTGTGTTTTTAATATTTCTGTTGGAAGCCGCCCAGAGTGGCTGGGGAAACCCAGCCAGATGGGCGGGGTATAAATAATAAATTATTGTTATTATTATTATTATTGTTGTTATTATTATTATTATTATTACCGGTATTATTATTATTATTATTATTATTATTATTATTATTATTATCACCATGCTTTCAATGTATGGGGCGGCTGCGGCCCTGATCGAAGGAAGATTTGGAGGGCCATAAGTACCCCACTACCCCCCCCCCCCGCGACCACTGAGCTCTGCAAGGGGAAATGCTGAGACTAAATGTAGGTGCAGTGGGGGAGCTGACAGCATCCCCCTCTGGGCTGGCTGCAAGAAAGGAGACAGGCAGGTCGGTGATGCTGCTTGTTGGAAGCAAATGAAGGCCTGTGCAGAGGCTCCCCATTGCTTGTGTTTCCTCCACTTCTTGTGTTTCAGAAAACTCCGATTCTAGACCATACTCTATGCTTTCCTGCCTTTTAACTGGCCGGCACACTTAATAGCACTGGAAAGTAGGTCAAGAGGACACTAGCAGTTTAGATTTCCCTAAGCCTCTAAAGGGCGCCCTTGTGGACATTTCGTGGCAGGAGGAGGAAGGAAGGGAGGAAGGAAGAGGAGGTGGTTCCCAGGCACTGTGGCGGTGCTGTGTTAGTGGTTTGCTGGGAAAGAGGTTTTGGAAAATGGCCCACCCCACCAGCATGGCCGAAAGCAAAATAGCGTTTTTGTTTTTTTGTTTTTAGCCAGTATATAGCTTTGCCTGCCTTTCTCAAGATGCACCCAAGCCACATATTTGGACAGTGGACGCCATGGAAGTCAGTGGGATGGAGTGGTTAGAGCAGGCACCCCCAAACTCGGCCCTCCAGCTGTTTTGGGACTACAATTCCCATCATCCCTGGGAATGATGGGGTGATGGGAGTCGTAGTCCCAAAACAGCTGGAGGGCTGAGTTTGGGGGTGCCTGGGTTAGAGGGTCTGGATAGAACCAAGGAGGGCCTGGGTTCGAATTGCCACAAAGCTCACTGGGTGACCTCGGGTCAGTCATTTATCCCTTGGCTTGTGGTGAGGTTCAAGTGAGAATGGGGGGAGAGAAATGTATTTGTCCTGAACTGCTTTGGGTGAAGGCTGGGAAGTCAGTGCAATAATTGAATAACCACCCTAGAGATCTAACGTTTCCAAAAAAAAAAAAAAAAAAATGAAGGTGTGTGGAGATGTTTCCCCCCAGGAAATAACTTTTTTGGAAATTGGAAAAAAATGCATTTATTTTTTTTAAAAGTACATATCAAAAGTCACTTTGTTATTCTAAAATGCATGGTCTATAACTTGGCTTACCGTAGAACGATCATTCCTGTCATATTTAAAGTCCAGTTTATTCTGACAATGGAATTTATTTTTATGCACTGTATTTTTCAAAAGTAGAATCATAGAATCATAGAGTTGGAAGAGACCACAAGGGCCATCCAGTCCAACCCCCTGCCAAGCAGTAGCTACAAGTAGCTACAAGAAGCTGAACTGTATGCAACCGCTTTGGCCTCTCTCTGGTTTTGCCGGTTTGTGAGGAGCAGGCAAAAACCAGAAAGCAGAACCCATTGACATTCTTGCAACAGTTCCCCTTCTACACTTTCGGAAATGATTGTGGGGGGGGGGCAAACATACTGTCAGACATTTTGTTCATCATTGTGAAAAAACAAACAAACTTCTCAACCCAAAAATACTTTAGTTTTTCAGGGGGATTGGAAATTTTTTTTGGGGGGGGGGAGTTTTTCCTTGGTTTTTTGGGTGGGGCTTTAGATCTCAAAGCAACCCCAAAACTGATCTCCCTTCCTGACCTTAAAAAACCCTATGAGTGGTATCTAATACACTTGTTCCATTGACATAAGGATTTGCGCAACACACCTCCCATTTCCTCTGCATAAGTCCCGCACCCTCCCCGAATCCTCTCTGGGAGTTTGGGGGAATCCCCCATATTAGTTTTAGGGAGGGAGGAGGAGAGGGGAGAATTCTTGCACAAGCATAAATCGTTGTGCTAAGAGAACAAGTTACAGTGGTGCCTCGCAAGACAACTTTAATTCGTTTTGCGAAAAATTCATCTTGCGAATCGCGGTTTCCCAAAGGAATGCATTGAATTTTATTTTTCACCATCAGATCGCAAGACGCATTCGTCTTGCGAAAACTTTGTCTTGCAGGGCATTCGTCTTGCGTGGTACCACTGTACTTGGTGCTATTCAACTTTTATTCTTTGAAGACTCTTGTTTGTTTGTTTTTGTTTCGTTCTGTTTCCGCGTCCCATCTGTGCATGCGGCTTCGCCCCGAGGAGCTTACAATCTGAAGTGCAACCTGGGAAGCAGAGGGAGGAATAAACGGGAAAGTAGCGTGTGGTCATTTTAATAGCAAAGCGCCACTAAAAATGGGCCAGGGGGTTCTTTATCCCTACGTGGGCAAGTGTAATCCTGCCTTGGGGCACTGAGGAGTAGACTTGCAGAGCCCATGAGCATCACCTCGTCCAAGTGTGGGAACCTCTGGGCCTCCAGTTGTTGCTGAACTACAACTCCCATCATACCCAGCCAGCATGGCCAGTGCCCGGGGATTATGGGAGTTGTAGTTCAGGGACACCAGGACGGCCAAAGGCCACACCTGACATAGCAGGGGGACACCTGGTCGGCCACTGTGGAGAAAATGTCAGACTTTGGCCTGACCCAAGCAGGGCCCTTTTTAGCATGTTTTTTAGAGAGAGAGAGAGAGAGAGAGAGAGAGAGAGAGAGAGAGAGAGAGCAGTATGACATCATTGCTGAGGCAGCTTCAGAAATGGAATTCCTTTGCAGATTTTTGGCGATGTTAAATCGCCAAAAGCTTTTTGTTGACAGATCAGCCAATCAAAGCGTGTGACCTTTTGAATGCAAGCCATCTCCCTTAAGGTGCTGGTGTTATTTTAAAGCTCTGGCAAAATGCGGCACAATTGAGGTCCGATAATTTAGATATATAAGAGAGAGAGAGGAGCTGGAATAGGCCGTGGCAGGTTGCCATGGAGATCACAGTCCTGACACTTTCTCTGTCGCGGAAGCATCTCCAAGTTCGCCCCCTTCCCCCTCCCCCACACCGGCCAGCCAAATGCATCAGCTACAAATCTCTTATAACTCTGCTATGTTTATATTCCGACCCTGTGTCTAGTGGAGGCGCAGGATTTTTTCACTTGCTTTTGGGTGTCAAGTGTGCAGAGAATATCACCTACCCCCCCCCCCACTTCTCAAAAGAGAAGAGAAAACTTCTAGCCCGCTGCTGTTCTGTTTACATCCTGCTCTTTGACGGCGGTGATAACCAAATGTGCCGGCAGGCAAAACGGAAAAAAAATGCAATAAGCAACAATTACAGATCATTAAAGGAGAATAACGAAGGCATTGATTGGAAAAAGCTGCTAGAGGCAGCGGCGCTACTTAACTAAGCCAGTTGTAAGAAACGCTTGAAAATATGTGGGCATTGTCCGTGAGAACTCTGAAACTGGGAGTGGTAGAAGCAAAGAGGATTTCTGGTTGTTTTGAACCCAAAATGCTCTCTCTCTCTGTGTGTGTGTGTGTGTCAGAGAAAGCATTCTGCTTGGAATCTTTGCTGCAGAATAATATTTAATAAATATGTACATCTCTGGTGGTGCGTATGCTACCAGATTTTAGATTTTTAGATTTTTAGATTTTTAGATTTTTAGATTTTAGAAGACATCTGAAGGCAGCCCTGTTTAGGGAGGCTTTTAATGTTTAATCGATAATTTTATTTTATTTTTCTGTTGCAAGCCACCCAGAGTGGTTGGGGAAACCCAGCCAGATGGGCGGGCTATAAATAATAAATTATTATTACAGTGGTACCTCGACTTACGAAGGCGATCTGTTCCGCGGTGCTCTTCGTAAGTCGAAACCTTCGGATGTTGAAGCGTCCATTTTGCACTTCGGCGCAGAACGCGCGCGGGGCGAAAATACTTCGGGTTTGCCGACTTCGTAAGTCGAAACCTTCAGAAGTCGAGGCATTCGGATGTCGAGGTACCAATGTATTATTATTATTATTACTATTACTATTCAGCTGCAGCCTAAATCTCTACACACTGACATTGTGATCCCTGCATTGCAGGGGGTTGAACTAGATGAGCTTTAAGGTCCTTTCCAACTACGGTTCTGTGATTCAGCAGAATGGGATGGTCCACTTCAGCCTGCAGATGAAGGGGAAGGAAACTGTGTTCCTACCCCACCCACAGAGCTCTCTGCAAGCGGAAAAGCTTTCTCCCTGGTGTGCTGGCTTTCTACTCTTTCACTCCTCGTGGGAGCATAAAAAATAAGCACAGGCAACTCCCCATTTATGTGCATTCAGTATGTGTGCAACCTCACACACACACATCACTGTGAACCTGGAAGTGGCATGAAAAGCGCCCCGAGAGCGTGGAAATGGTGCAGAAACAGCGCCTAGCAATCCCACAAGCCTTTGCAAGTGCAATCCCAGGAGCCCTTGCGCAGACCGCCACATAACTTAGGAGTTGCCTGTGAAAAATCCACGGCTCATAGCTTCACCTCCAGTCGGCCGCGTGGGCAGATCCCAGTTTGCTCTCTCATGGGGGTGTCTCAGAAGAAAACACACGGCCTGTGGCTGGAGAGGCCATCCTGAAATCTTAGCTCGGAAAGGCCTGCGCAGTCCCACCCCCAGCCATTAAAACCTGCACCAGCCACCCCGGTGTTGTCTAGCCTGGGTTCCCCCATCTCCCTCTTCTTTGCATGCTAATGACACCGTAGTGCGGAGATTCCCCCCACCTACCCACCCACCCCAATCGTATTTTCCTGTCTGTGGCTGGAGAATCGAGGGAAGGCACCTCTCTGCCATCGGCGCCACTGTCTGAAAGAGCCGGTTGCAGGAAACGGTTGCTATGGCAACTCTAGCTTTCGTTACCTAGGAGACCGGCAGGGTCCTCCCCCCGCTTCTTTATTTTACACATGCAGAATATGGAACGCGGGATATGCGCCTCTTTGCAGGGGGTGGGGCTCGATCCCGCGATGTTCTTGTGGCGGTGTTGCATTGTGGGACATGGCAATTCTAGCCTGGGCTGCTGTGTTTTACCTGTCTTTATTTACTCGGCTGCTGTGTTACCATTTTATATCTATAGACAGATAGATTGATTATTGTCTGCTTTCCTTTATGTATTGTAGCCCGCCTTGGGGTCTGCGTAGATCAGGGGTCAGCAAACCTTTCCAACAGGGGGCCGGTCCACTGTCCCTCAGACCTTGTGGGGGGCCGGACTATATTTTGGGGGGAAATATGAACAAATTCCTATGCCCCACAAATAACCCAGAGATGCATTTTAAATAAAAAACACCTTCTACTCATGTAAAAACACCAGGCAGGCCCTACAAATAACCCAGAGATGCATTTTAAATAAAAGGACACATTCTACTCATGTAAAAACATGCTGATTCCCATACTGTCCGCGGGTCAGATTTAGAAGGCGATTGGGCTGCATCCGGCCCCCGGGCCTTAGTTTGGGGACCCCTGGTGTAGATAGAGGGCAGGTCATAAATATTTGAAATAACTAGATCATAATATAGGGGGCTGGGATTTGGATGACTTGACCTTATTGGTGGTGGGCCACCCCCCCCCAACCAAACAATAGCCCTTGTACTACAATTCCTTGCTCGATTCCAATAGCAGCCTTTATTTATTCCGTTGACTTACAGCTGAGTTTGTGTGCTCCGTGGCTGTGGTTTTTTGCTTCATAAGCAGATGACTAGTCATGTTGCTAGACCTTATGAGGACCGTGGGATGGTGAAACCTCATCAAATGATGCAGGTTGTGTGTGTCAGTGTTAGAATCTCAGATACATAAGCTGGGCGCCAAATGGCTCCTTAGATCAGGGTTACAGTCACCAAAATAGAATGGCTAGTTGCAAATTGGGGCCAGGCGGTTCAAAATTCGTATTTTTAATATGAGCTTTTGGTTCCTGAAATTCATTCTGATTGTGCAGATTATAATGGATAGAGTTCTACAGGATGTGGTATTATTCAGGATCCCCAGACACGCACCTCCAGAGACATCAGGTGCCGATGGCACCCAAGCATCTTCACTTGGTCGTAAAATGCGCCTGGTGGATTTCGAACACGGGTGTGGGTGGGTGTCAGGGAAGGAGAGAGAGAAATCTGACCAGATGTCTCATTGAGATGATGCGGCCCTTTTCTTCGGCCACCTTGGTCTCTGCAGCCCATGGAACCATTCAGTGGCTCTACTCGAACGCTTATAAGCAAATTGCCGCTCCTTTTCTCCTCTTAAATAAGGCCTATTTTTTTAACCTCCCATTTGCAAATTGCACAGCGCAGCACTCTTCCAGAGGCGAGGCACAGGGAGAAATTGCCCCCGGAGCTTTGTTTTCTTTACTCGGATGCAAGAACGAGCGACTTAATTACAGTCGGCTGCAAAAAGTGGGAAATATTTGTACAGCAACAAATGCAGGCTGCTGTGTCCTAAATGCGGGCACGCGGTGGAGTAGTGACAGGGCGGGCCTTGCCTCAAATGCTCTGCTTGCAAGGGCGTTTAAACAAAGCGAGTCTTTCCAGGCGTGCGGCTCTTTTAAACACACTCCTTGTGCAGCAAGGCCCCGGGTTCAAATCCTTAAAGGGACCCCTGACCATTAGGTCCAGTCGTGACCGACTCTGGGGTTGCGTGCTCATCTCGCATTATTGGCCGAGGGAGCCGGCGTATAGCTTCCAGGTCATGTGGCCAGCATGACAAAGCCGCTTCTGGCAAACCAGAGCAGCACATGGAAACGCCGTTTACCTTCCCGCTGTAGCGGTTCCTATTTATCTACTTGCATTTTGACGTGCTTTCGAACTGCTAGGTTGGCAGGAGCTGGGACCAAGCAACGGGAGCTCACCCCGTCACAGGGATTCGAACAGCCGACCTTCTGATCAGCAAGCCCTAGGCTCAGTGGTTTAACCACAGCGCCACCTGGGTCCCTACTCGACCCATAATCCTTACTCGGCCCATAAAACTCGCTTGGTGACCTTGGGATGATAGTCACTGTCCCCGTCTCTTAGCTTCACCTACCTTGCAGGGGTGCTGTGAATATTTATTGATATTTCATCAAGTTTATACGGAACGATGGAGGTGGAGATGCTCCTTCAGGTATATTGGTCCGAGGCTGTTTAGGGCTTTAAAGGTCAGCACCAACACTTTGAATTGTGCTACATAACACGCATGCACAGCCCCGGGTGTCACGGCGGCTTGCTACGCCCCTGAGGAAAGGACGGTTTTTTTCTGCCTCCCTACTTCCAGCTACTCTGTAGACGAGAACAGACCCTCTTAAGAATATTAGGGGGTGGGCAGAGGAAGGACTAGACCAGGGGTCAGCAAACTTTTTCAGCAGGGGGCCGGTCCACTGTCCCTCAGACCTTGTGGGGGGCCGGATTATATTTTTGGGGGGAAAATGAATGAATTCCTATGCCCCACAAATAACCCAGAGATGCATTTTAAATAAAAGAACACATTCTACTCATGTAAAAACATGCTGAGACCTGGACTATCCGCTGGCCGGATTTAGAAGGTGATTGGGCCGCATCTGGCCCCCGGGCCTTAGTTTGGGGACCCTGGACTAGACGATGTGAAAAATGAACATAATGTTTTAGCAGCAGTTCGTTCATTTTCAGCTTCCGTATTCTTGTGTGTGTGTGTGTTTTTAAAGCACGCCTAGACTTGCTGCGCCCTTAACCTAGGTCTCAGGTGCCATTGAGCTCCTAGCTTTCATATCTCAGTTTCTAATGCTGGCTCCCAGGATTCTTTTGGGTGGGTGGGTGGGAACCATGACTCACAGATCCAGAGACTTCCCCACCCACAGAGGCTGGCCTAGGCGCCACCATATGCCAGAGAGGAATCCCAACTCCTCTCTTGCGGCTGCCCCCGCCTCCTCCGCCTCCTGACAGATGGGAGCTGAGGCCTAAATGGTGCCCCTGAAGTGATCATTGTTCAGGGAGGGGGCTCATTATTTATCACATTTCACTCCTGCTTTTCCTCCCAAAGGAGCCCAAGGCGGCCAATGCACAAAAGAGAAAGCGTTTAAATGGGATAAAGGCAATTCCAACATGTAGTATTATTATTGTTATTGCTGGTGCCAAATGTTTCCCTCTGCTTTCCTTTGGGCTGCGTCAGTGAGTCTTGTCGTCTGGGCACCAAAGAGAAGAGGCGTACTCCATTGTCTCTTGAGATCCAGCAGTGTCAAAAGTCTCAGCTTTCCACCTCTGCGGTTGCCTTGCCTGCAAGTCGCCCCATCCTCTCCTCTTCCTGCAGAACTGTGGGCTGATCAGCAATACCCCATTGGGTGTACCTTCTTGTAGGGCCAGCTGGTGAGGGAGTGCTGCAGAGGCCACCAGAGGTTCTGGCACTGGCCACACTGGCTGGAGCTAATGGAAATTGGAGACCCCAGCAACCTTAGGGGTCCACATTGGCTACCCCAGATGTTGCTGAGACACACCATTCATTTAAAGCAGGCACAGGCAAACTTGGCCCTCCAGATGTTTTTGGGACTACAACTCCCATCATCCCTAGCTAACATGACCAGTGGTCAGGGATGATGGGAGTTGTAGTCCCAAAACATCTGGAGGGCCGACTTTGCCTATGTCTGATTTAAAGCACACACATGGCTCCTCCCATGGAATCCTGGGGTCTGTAGTTTGTTTGGCTTCTGGAAACTGGACCCGTGCAAAAGGCAAACTACAGTTCCCAGGATTCTTTGGGGGGAAGCCATGTGCTTTGGAAGTCTGGTGGCCCAACTGCTTTGCTTCCCTAAGAGAGGAGCGGTGGGTCCCCTCCCCAAGCCACTGGTTGGTTCATTTCAACCACCTCCTTCTTCCCAGTGTTGGTGTAGGGCCAAACAGCAGGGCCATTGCCAAACTCCAGCCCCCATCATCCATGCCATGCTAGTCGAGGGGCTGAGGGGAATTGGCTCCCCCCTTCACCTGGAGGGGCTGCAGATATTGTCCACTCTGGCGGGCAGGTGAAATCACGCAGAGCTTTTTTTTGGGGGGGGGGGAGCTCAGTATGATACCCAGAGGTTCAGCAGCATACCCACCCACCCATGAATATAGTGTGCAAAATATTCTCCCAAGTGTGTGCTAGCTGGTCTTCCTTGGCACGATTGAGGCCAGTAGCAGAATTTGGTTGTGGAAACGAAACGGAAACATTTCTCTTTTTTAAGCTCGCTGCCCACCTGCTGCAAGAGCAAGCAAAAAATGGTTTTGGACACGATTTAACTGGCTCAGCTTTGGAATTCCAGCACAGAATTCCATTAGGATCCTAGTTGATGCTGTGTGTGTGTGTGTGTGTGTGTGTGTGTGTGTGTGTGCAAACACACACACACCTCCCTCATTTATTTGGTGAAAGGAGGCTTTCCCCATCCACCTGTGTCCACCTGCAAACGACACAGAATCGGGGTGCCGGTCATTCTGGCCGGGACCAGCTCTTTGGGGCCGTGGCAGCAAAGAGAAAAACAAAATGAAAACATCCCAGGTTCGAAATGCAGTTGAGAGATGTGGCTACCCAAGCAACGGCCAAGCCTGCCAGAACCGGAGCCTGTAGGTGCGTTGTTGCTATAGCAACCCAATCCCATGCGATAGCTTGCCTCGTGGTGTATTCCCCCCCCCCCCGGTGTGTTTGCTGTTTCGTTTTTTTAAAAAACTAAAAACTGCCACCGTCCTCGTGACAAATGCATGATGGGATTCTTCCCCTCCAGGGGAGGGCTGCATTTAGCAAACACCTGATGTGTTTTGTGTGTGTCTGAACCCCTGATGAAGAGTTCTGCGGGGCTCTAAAGTTTGCTCACGGTTTTGTCACACTTTGGTAACAGACTTTATAAAGGAGTTGTTGCTGTCCTGTGTGTTTTGGATTCCCTCCCGTTTGAGCCAGCATAGCTGTTGTTGTCTTAAATATTCATTCAGGGGTTATCCAGGAGAGAGTGCACCTGGCTCTAAGCCTTTGAAATCCACCAGGCGCATTTTGCACCTGGCTATGGCCGCTTGTGACCAAGTGCCCGAAGGAGATGACTCCTGACATTTCCACCACCTGGAGTTGCATCCCTGGATCTCGACTCTTTTCACACCCTTAATGCCACATCCTGTCGGAATTCTTTCCGTTCTATTTCACCTGCGCAATTGGAACGAATCTCGGAAACCCAAAAGCTGGTATTGAAGAAAGCGATCCCCTTTGTCCACAAGACGATTAAACCCCCTTGGGTCAAAATGCTGGGCCTGTAATACCCATTAAAAGCGGCATTTACTGTGCCGACCACCATCTGGGAATGTCGCCGTGCTTGGATTGCACACTCACACACACACACACACACACACACACACACACACACACACCCGGCCAACCCACCCGCTTTTCCTGCCTTTTGACCCACTTTCCCTATCTGTCAGACTAATAGAAATGAGAGGTGGGGGGGGGGTTAGGAAGGTTTAGGCTCTGAGAAAGAGTTTTGCAAGCCGCTGGTACTAGGATAAAAATTAAGCTCCGCCAGGAGGAGGAGACGGCTCTCCGCAGATAGTCCCCTACATGGTTTTCCGGGGGGGGGGAGTATGAGGAGGAGGCAGCATCTGACTCGGACCTTTGTCTTTCCTTGGAGAGAGCAGGAGAGGGGGGGGGAGCTTCCTTAGTCTGGCTGCTTTGAGGATTCCACCAGTTACGGACCCGGCTCAGCCACTCTGTCCTGCTACGGCACGTACGTGTTTGCCGTGTCCGTCGTTTCCTTTAGGGGGCTTGCCGGATCAGCCAAGCCGGAAAGGGAACCTTGGCAGGGAGGCTGGTTCGCTCGGATCCTGGGAACGTCTGCATGCAAAGTGTGTGCTGCACCAGCTGAGCTGCCACGAGGTCCTGGGTTCAACCTGCCACCTCTCAGCCTTTTAGTGGGGACTGAGGGCCGTACTCTTCTCTGCGCAAGCATCCAGGGGCCAAGTGGCAATATTGGGTGGAACAGCAAATGCACCTTGTGCCTCAGCAGAGCACAGTGGGTAAAAGTGGCTGTAGGTGGGGATCCAGAGTCTCGTGAGTTTGAATCCCCGGTTGTGCTTTTGGAGAGCCACTGTGGTGCAATGGTTCGAGTGTTGGGCTAGGACCTTGGGCCAGCCAGCGTCTCTCAGCCTGGCCTGCCTCGCAGGGTTGTTGTGAGGGTAAAGCAAGGTTGGGAAGAGCTACGTACACCGTTACTAGCCTGCAAAATACAGTGGTACCTCACACAGGACCTTCACCGCCTTCACTGGTTCTGATTTGAAAGAGAGGTAGAGCTGGGTATCATCCGCATACTGATGAACACCCAGCCCAAACCCCCTGATGATCTCTCCCAGCGGTTGCATGTAGATGTTAAAAAGCATGGGGGAGAGGACAGAGCCCCACAAGTGAGAGCCCAGGGGTCCGAACACTCATCCCCCACCACCACTTTCTGAACACGGCCCAGGAGGAAGGGGCGGAACCACTGTATGACAGTGCCCCCAGCTCCCAGCCCCTCTAGACGGTGACCCAATTTGGCCTGCAAGGCCATTTCCCTAGAACCCATCTAGGGAGAGGGACATGGTTCTCTCCTGCTGGGGTCTGTATCACAGAATCATAGAGAGCTGGAAGGGACCTTGAGGATCATCTAGTCCGACCCCCTGCAATGCAGGACTATGCAGCTGTCCCATATGGGGATTGATCCTGTGACCTTGGTGTTATCAGCACCACGCTCTAACCAGTTGAGTTATCCAGCATTGCCAGCACATTCCCTGCAAGGAATGCACTGGCAAAGCAGACCCCTGCGAAGAGAGCAAGATTGAAGTCTCTGCTCATCAGCCGGTGGGTGGAGAGTCCAATCCTGCCTGGTGCTGTTTGCCAGCACATTTCTCAATTGGTACTGGTACAGCAGACCCCTCCACCCCCGCTCAGTGGTTCACCTTCCCACCCATTGGTCACATTGATGTCATGCAATGCTTTGCAAGCCCCCAAAACCGGCTGCTTGTCTGGGGCCTGCAAAGCACTTTCCCCGCTTCGATTCCAAATCCCTTCGGGCACAGGCGGCTCCAGCCAATGTTGTATCCAGTTCCCCGCCATTGACCCCACTGAGGATCAGCTGCCGAGAGCAAAGGAGAGTTTATTGGGCAGAGTGCTTGATGTTCTGCTAGCTGGGCATTGCTAAAGCACATCCCTCATGGCCAGGCAACCCTCTCTCTGATTTGGCGGCAGAATCAATGTGCCCGTTGAAATCTGCTGTGTGAGGAGGGCAGCTGTGGGGAAATAGCACGTGGTCAAGTTGTTTTTCCCAGGAGGGAGAGGGGCGAGGCTGAGGCTGGTGACAGAGTTTAGCTGGAGGGAAGACTGGAGTTGCTGACTCTCTTCCTGCGGGCGGGCGTCTGTCCCGCAGCCTCCTGGGAATGCATGACTAAGCAAAAACCAGGATCGGGTGCCTGTCCATCGGCAGAGTGTAAAGGGGACATCGCTTGAATTTGGGGGTCCTCAGAATGACGGACAATTAAAGCTAAAAGTCCACTTTCCCAGCACTTTGCAGACATTGGCAGGAAAGTGTTGGGTTTTTTTAGGTGTGTGTTTTGAAAGCATCTTTCTCCGTTGTCTTTTCTCGCTCTTGCTAATTGTGTACCTCTGCTGTTCCCTCGTGAGGGTTTTCTGCACAATGCCTGTAGGCTTAGATTTCATGGTGTGTGTGTGTTTGCAAAGTATCTTTGCAACACTGCAAGAGGGCAACTCCCCAGGGTGGAGGGAAAGACCCTTTGCAGTCCATGCATGTGCCCTGATCTGGTGCAGCAAAGCGTATAGCGTTCGGCGCTCTCAGTAAACAAGCCAAGTTGTACGTTGCCACCATCCCTCCCTTCAAGGGCCTACTTCTTACTGGGGCTGCAAGCCACATGTGTCCTGGCTTGTATCGCCTCAGCCTACGGGGAGCATGCTGGAACGCTTCTTCCCCATATGCAAAATAAGAAAAATAAAATCCCTGCACATAGAAGGCAAGCATCCCAGAGAATGTGTGTGCATCCATTTCCCTGACATGCTGGCTTTCTTTATGCAAGGATATTTGTATAATTTTGTGTGTGTACAGGAGCAGAGTCTGAAAAAAAGCACAATCCAAATTTGCAGGTTGGCTAGTTTGAGTGAGGGCTGGGCCAGTATTGAATCTACCCTGCACCAATTGGATCCACAAATAAAAACCTCCTTTAATTCTCTCTCCCTGCGCCCCCCCCCCCCGTTTCCCAACCATATGGACAGTTTCTGTTTTCAAATTGCCTTCGTTCAGATGCTCAGGAAAGTGGGCACGGTGGGGAGGGGGAACGTAAACACATTCTGCCTTTTCATTTTGGGGGTGCTTGTCCAGGCAGGGGGCAGAAGGCATTGAGCGCCCCTTCACTGGAGGTGCCGTAGCCGAATCTGGACTGCACCCTGGGTTGAGCCTGATGGCTTCTGGGTTCCTTCGCAGCTCTGAGAAACCCCCGGCAGTACTGCATTAACAAGGGGAGGAGGAGGGGAGACACCGATGGCCTGACTCTGCACCAGGAAGCTTCCCAAGCACACCTTCAACACTTTTATTTTTGGAAGAGGTTTTGTTATGGTTGCTTTCAAAGAACACGAGTTTGCTCTCCCGCCAGATGGGGAGCGCAAGAGAGGGGCTCAAAGTCTGGTTCCCCTTCCTGCAAACCTCTCCACAGTATAAATGCACCTCGCACTTCATTAGCCCGGCTCCTGGAGTTGCCGCTTAGACCGCAGTGGCGGAGAAGCAGAATCTGGTCACGTGCGACTAGAGGTCTGATCTCATCCTTTTCTGGCTGCTTTGCCCAGCAGCGCCGCCAACCCCCTCCCCTCCCCTCCGCCACCTTCCCATGCCGTGGTTGCCAGAGAAAACCCCACACAGCCCTTCCGGAGTCAGGCTTTCATGCTTTGAGGATTTGACTCCTTGATCTTTCTGTGCTTTATAGGGTGCAGGTTTGAGCTGGGGAAAAAAATTGCATTCCCGGTGTGTGAAGAGCGTTGTTTTGCAGAAATGTGAAAATTCAGAGGGTTGCCCCAAGATGGAGTGGCGTTTTAAGGGGGAGGGGGAATCTGGGAACAGCCTCCCAAAAGCATCCCTGAGAGCTAGGAAGTGGTACTGTATTTATCTTTCTCCCACCCCAATTATCAGCTAATTGTGTGTCATTGGGACATTAGGCATCTTTTGTTGTGCCTTTGTGCTAAAACACACTGGCTTGTATCCAAAGTTTGTCTCCTGCTCAGTGGGTCTGTTGATTTCAGCGGGTCTATTCTGTGCATGTTGTTGTTGTTGTTGTTGTTGTTTAGTCGTGTCCGACTCTTTGTGACCCTATGGACCAGAGCACGCCAGGCACTCCTGTCTTGCACTGCCTCCCGCAGTTTGGTCAAACTCATGTTCATAGCTTCGATAACACTGTCCAACCATCTCGTCCTCTGCCGTCCCCTTGTCCTTGTGCCCTCCATCTTTTCCAACATCAGGGTCTTTTCCAGGGAGTCTTCTCTTCTCATGAGGTGGCCAAAGTATTGGAGCCTCAGCTTCAGGATCTGTCCTTCCAGTGAGCACTCAGGGCTGGTTTCCTTCAGAATGGATAGGTTTGATCTTCTTGCAGTCCATGGGACTCTCAAGAGTCTCCTCCAGCACCATAATTCAAAAGCATCAATTCTTCGGCGATCAGCCTTCTTTATGGTCCAGCTCTCTTTATTCTGTGCATAAATTGTGTCTTTATTTAGTTCCATTGCTTTCAAGGTGATGGACATGGCTCTCCTTCTCACTTTGTTCTCACAACAACCCTGCGAGGTAGAGAAGGCTGAGAGGCAGCGACTGGCCCAAGCTCACCCAGTAAGCATTGTGGCTGAGCAGGGATTTGAACCAAGTCCACACAGGTCCTAGCCCAGTACTCTAACCGCGACGCCACACTGCCCCATACCCGTTCCTCTACATTTGTGCGATCCAGGAAGCTGTGACTTGGCGAGGCTCCTTGCCGCATGGCCCATCACCCATGGGGTGGCGATTAACATACGCTTTCCACATATAGCATGTTCTTTACTATGCAGAAGCGCTGGTGTGTTTGCAGCATTTAAAACATGGGTAGGCAACCTAAGGTCCAGGGGCTGGATCCGGCCCAATTGCCTTCTCAATCCGGCCCGCAGACGGTCTGGGAATCAGCATGTTTTTACATGAGTAGAATATGCCCTTTTATTTAAAATGCATCTCTGGGTTATTTGTGGGGCCTGCCTGGTGTTTTTACATGAGTAGAATGTGTCCTTTTATTTAAAATGCATCTCTGGGTTATTTGTGGGACATAGGAATTTGTTCACTATTATTTTTCAAAATATAGTCTGGCCCCCCCACAAGGTCTGAGGGACAGTCCGAAAAAGTTTGCTGACCCCTGATTTATTTATTTTTTAAAAAATAATTTTCATTGGTTTACCGTATATACATCCTCTAACAATATCTCTCGTAACAGTTTTCCGTATTTTCCTACCGCCTCCCCTGGACTTCCCTTTTATTTCCATATTGTTCACCCTGCGTATTGTTTCCCCAAAATTTTCCCAATACATATAATCTACAGACACTGAGGTCCAGTACCGAGGGCCTCCTCGGTGGTGGCGCCCTCCCATCAGATGTCAAAGAGAAAAACAGCTACCAGATTTTTAGAAGACATCTGAAGGCAGCCCTGTTTAGGGAGGCTTTTAATGTTTAATAGATTATTTTATTTCATTTTTCTGTTGGAAGCCGCCCAGAGTGGCTGGGGAAACCCAGCCAGACGGGCAGGGTATAAATAATAAATTATTATTATTATTATTATTATTATTATTATTATTATTATTATTATTATTATTAGTGGTCCTCCTTTCCGCGCCTGCTTTCCTCCTTATTTTATCTGGGTCCTTTTTGCAGACTTTGAAGCGCAAGGAGAAGGAGTACGAGCACGAGATGGAGCGGCTGGCGAGGGAGAAGATCGCCACGCAGCAGCGGCTGGCGGACTTGAAGCACGAGCTCAGCCAGTGGATGGATATCCTGGAGATCGACCGGATTATCCGGCAGACGGTTCAGCCGGAGGACGATCAAGCGTCTACCTCGACTGCGTCAGGTGCGTCGGAAATGCTGCCCAGTGGGGCCTGGTGGTGTGGTGGGTTGATTTTTTGGGGGAAGCGGGGCGCACAGAGATGCACTTGCGGCTGTCGCTCATTGGTAGAGCACCTGCTTTGTAGAATCAGAGAGCTGGAAGGGACTCGAACCCACAACCTTGATATGAGGAGTCTCATGCTCTGCCAGCTTGAGTCCTCCAGGACAACTGAGCTATCTTTCGTGGGCAGAAGGTCCCAGGTTCCAGTCCTCAGGATCTTCGGTTGAAATCCTGTCTGCAATCCTGCAGGGAGCATAGCCAGCTCCAAGCTAGATGGTCTTTGGTGTGACTCTGTATAAGATGGCTTCCTGCGTTCTTCTGTGCCGTAGGCTGCATTCTAAACCCTGTACTAAACTCCCATCCAGGACCAGCCCACTGTGGCATGCCAGCAACTCTGCACGTGCCCCAACAAGCTGTTCCAGATTCGCACCATCCAGGAAACCTCCCCATCTGCCGTGTCTGAGGCTATACCATTTCAGGCTCACACGATTTAAATGCACCTCCCTGCAAACAAATTCCCTGGAGGTAGAAAGCTAGCTTCTCAGGGTGACAGAATACTTTCCCCTTGTACACTAGCTTTCTATGAGCGGGAATGAAATACATTTTTTAAAATTTGCTTTTTTTATATGGAGGCTGAAGCGGTGCAGCCCCAACACACACTTCCCATCTCATGATAGGGGTAGTGCGGTCTTTGTTGACTACGCCAGGAAGTGACTGCCTGTAACTTTCGGACATGTTCCAGAGAGGCAGTGGTACCAGTACAGTGGTGCCTCGCAAGACGAATTTAATTCGTTCTGCGAGTCAATTTGTTTTGCGAAAAATTCGTCTTGCGAATCGCGGTTTCCCATAGGAATGCATTGAAATTTCTTTTTTTGCCCATAGGAATGCATTAATTAAATTTCAATGCATTCCTATGGGAAACCGTGATTCGCAAGACGAATTTTTCGCAAAACAAATTCGTCTTGCGAGTCACCATCAGATCGCAAGACGCATTCGTCTTGCGAAAAATTCGTCTTGCAGGGCATTCGTCTTGCGAGGTACCACTGTAGTTGCCAATTAGCTACTGCGCTCAGGTCGGGGTGCTGGTTTTCGTGTGTAAACTTGTGCCAGAATACCTGAAAAATTATCTCACCCCTTGTAATATACCTTCCAGAACACTGTGCTTGGCAGGTGAACATCTGCAGATGCCATCATTAGACAGGCACCATCTCTGTTGTCTGTTTCTGGTGTCTTCTGAAGACCTTCACCTTCTAATCAGCCTTTTAACTGCTAGAGGCTGAGGCTGAGGTAGCTCACTCGGTAGAACGTGAGGCTCTTAATCTCAGGGTCATGGGTTCAAGTCCCACATTGGGCGAAAGGTTCCTGCATTGCAGGGGGTTGAACTAGATGACCCTCAGGGTCCTTTCCCAACTCTACAATTCTATGATTCTAGACCAGGCATCCCCAAACTGCGGCCCTCCAGATGTTTTGGCCTACAACTCCCATGATCCCTAGCTTACAGGACCAGTGGTCAGGGATGATGGGGATTGTAGTCCAAAACATCTGGAGGGCCGAAGTCTGGGGATGCCTGATCTAGACCTTCCCTGCCTGCATCTACATTGGAATTCTTTTTTTTAAAAAAAAAGCTTCAATAATTTTCACTGTGTAACACATCTGAACTCCTTTGGCAGAAAGAGTGGGGATACACACCAGTGTATAATCTAGGTGCCACACGGCTCCTTAAACCAAGGTTACCATCACCAAAACAGAAAGCCTAGGTGCCATATCTGGGCAAGACAAAATTATCTTTCAAATGATGGGCTAACTGTGATTGAGTCTCAGTTAAACATCTGGCTAGTTCAGTGGCCAACCTTGAGCTAGGTTATGAATGTTGAGAAAAGTCACTATATACACATTGGCCTATTCTGATCTCTTTTTCTTAATGGTGACACGGACCATTCATAACGTAAAGATATTCTTTGCAGCTGTCAGCAGGGCAGTGGGGTGCGGTAAGTGAAGACAAGCTGCAGCAATTAACTGTAAAGCTTTTCACTGCTCCTGCTCCGGCTGCAGAGAGAAAAAAACATTATGGTTCCTGAAATTCATTCCGATTTTGTAGATAAAAAAGAACTGATAGAATTCTACAGAATGTGGCATTAGTGCCTGAAAACAGTCGAGATTCAATGATCCCCAAGCACGCAACTCCAGAGGGTGGAGATGCCAGGCGTCACCCAGGCATCTTCGCTTGGTCCCTAGCGGTCGATAGCCTTGTGCAAAATGTGCCTCATTTCAAACCCAGAGCAAGTACTATGGAGATAACGGAGTTATACAAAATACGTACTATTGGAAAAAGATGCAGTAGAAAAGGTTTGATAATAGGACCCATGAAAGGGAAGGTGGGAAGTCCAGAGATTCGGAGGATTCTTTAAATGTGGATGTGTATGGTTGCATTGGGACGCGGCTGGTGCTGTGGGTTAAACCACTGAGCCTAGGGCTTGCCGATCAGAAGGTCGGCGGTTTGAATCCCCGCGACGGGGATTCGGCGGTTTGAATCCCCGCGACGGGGTGAGCTCCCGTTGCTCGGTTCCAGCTCCTGCCAACCTAGCAGTTTGAAAGCACGTCAAAGTGCAAGTAGATAAATAGGCACTGCTGTGGCAGGAAGTTAAACGGCGTTTCTTTGTGCTGCGCTGCTCTGGTTCGCCAGAAGCTGCTTTGTCATGCTGGCCACCTGGAAGCTGTACTCGGCCAATAACGCGAGATGAGCGCCGCAACCCCAGAGTTGTCCACGACTGGACCTAATGGTCAGGGGTCCCGTTACCTACGGTTGCATTGTTATAATTTTATATTTGTGAAATCATTTCCCAAAAAGTAAAAATTTCAAAGATGTAATAAATAACACGTGCCCTCGTTTTGTCCTCCCCACAGAGGGTGAAGATAACATGGACGAAGACATGGAAGACGACCGGCCGGCAAACTCCTTGCCGAAGCCGTCCCACCGCCAGCACCCCGAGCACATGAAGGCAGCGCTCCCCCTCGCCGCCTCGCACCACCCGTCCATCCTGCCTCTGGCCCAGAAGCACGCCCCTCCGCCGCCGCACGCGCAGCCCCCCCTTCAGCCCCAAGCACTGGTGCCTCCCCAGGCCATCGTCCCCGCACAGACTCACCTGGTGGCGGCCTCCACCGTGCAATCGACTGTTATCGCCCACACTGCCACCACGCATGCCTCCGTCATTCAGACTGTCAACCACGTCCTGCAGGGGCCGCCGGCCAAGCACATCGCTCACATCGCCCCTTCCTCCGCCTCCAGCCCGCAGGTGCAGCTCGCCGCCGCCGCCCAGCCCATCGGCCACATCACGGTGCACCCGGCCGCCCTCAACCACGTGGCGCACCTGGGCCAGCAGCTCCCCCTCTACCCGCAGCCCGTGGCGGTCAGCCAGCCGGTGGTCAGCCACATCGCCCACACCATCTCTCACCAGCAAGTGAACGGAACGGCCGGCCTGGGGCAGCCGGCCGTCATGGCCAAGCCGGCCGTCGGGACTCAGGTGGTGCACCACCCGCAGCTGGTGGGGCAGACGGTCTTGAACCCCGTCACAATGGTCACCATGCCTTCCTTCCCAGTGAGCACCTTGAAGCTGGCTTAGGGGCCGCCGGGCGCCCGGCCGAAACTCCATACATTCCAAACTGCGTTGCCCCACCCCTACCACCCGTTGTGAAGTGAGGAGGGAGGAGGAAGAGGGGAGGGTGCAACAGGTCTGGGGAGGAGGGGGGGGGAATGGGGACATACAAAAAAAAAAGATTAACACACACAAGACACACGCTTGTTCTTTTCTTCTTTCTCCTCCCTCTTTTCCCTTTCCTGATTTCTATTAGGCAGCCTGGTAATTGAGAAAAATCAGGACCTGCTACTACTGCACTTGAATTTCCCCCAATCAGAACATTTAATGAACAGTCCTACATAGTGATTATTAATCCCCCCTTTTTTCCATGTAATCAACGAAGTATGACTATAATGATGTTCTTAAGACGTTTTCCCCCTTCCTACCCCGTTTTATTTTTATTTTTTTAATGCGTTGCTTCTTCGTAGGTTTGTTTTTTTTAAAAAAAAATAAGGCTGATCTCTTTATGGAGAGACTTTGCATAGTTAAGAAGAGGAAGAAGAAGAAGAAGAAGAAGAAGAAGAAGAAGAGAATCATAGAAATATATATATTATATATTTATATATATATCTACCTGCCTATAGCTACATATATATATAAATATTGTTATCAAATGAAGGCCGTTGAGAAGGCTGATTTCTTCCCCCCTCCCCCTTTGCAGGAATATTAGACACGTTAACAGAAAATTTGAAAAACAAACAAACAAACAATAATCTCTTCCTTTTGGAGAGAGAAGACAGAGTTATCCTTTTTAAATGAGCATCTTTCAAAGACAGATGGTTTGGTGGACCAGGGTAAAACCATATTTAAAAAAACATACGCGACATGTTGCAGTATTTTTTTTTCCTTTCCGTATATTTGCATTTCAGTTCAACCATCAATAATCACTGTGACTTGTTACTGGCATTTTAAGGAAACCCTCTGTCTAATAAAAGGAGAGAGAAAAAAATTGCACACAACTGGACTTTATTTTTTTTGTAATTCCTAAACGGTCTCGTTTTATAAACTACTTGCTGTGTTCGCCTTTGTCCCTTTGCCGCTTTTTAATTCTTCTTCTTCTTCTTAAACATGCACGATTTGCAATAACGTTATTTTCTCTCTGCGTGGATTGAGGGTGGGGGGGCGGTCGAATTCTGCTGCTGTGTATTCAGCCCAGCTGAGGTTCCCATGGCCCCATTCAGACGACTGCAAGAGAGAATCAAGTCATGCCCAGGAAGTGGGCATTGGGATGAGAGACTTCAATGGGGTTTATGGTGCCTCGGTCCCCCCCCCCCCCCTGAGATGACAACCTCATAAGTTGCTGCATTTTTCAAGGTGTTTTCACAAGCCCAGGTTGAAAGCGGAAATAAAGAGCCCCTGGGTAGTAAGTTGGCCTGGTTGACCCACATTTCCTCTGAAGATGAGGACCATGTTGTGCCTTACTCTCGGATCTGTGGCTGCAGGGAGGGTTGAGAATTCCCTGCCAAGTACCCAGTGGCCTCTGTGTGTGGCTTTTGTTGTTGTTGTTCCAGTTTTTTGGGGGTGGACGCTTCCTCGTTCAACTTTGATCTGCCAGGCATATCAACCTCAGAAGAGTGGAGCTTTTAAGGGAAGGAGCACAGCCCAGTGGGACCTGGTAGGAACAAAGCAAGGCTCCTCAACATTTCTGGGGAAGAGAGAAAGGGAGAGAGGCTTTGGCTTGTTGCCTCCGAGGCGGAGCCTCAAGAACACGGAAGGCGGAGCTATGAGCAGCTGGAAACAAGCTCCTCCCACTCTTGCTTTTGGCTCCTCCCCTAGATAGTATAGTACTCATTCCCTTGGAGATTCCGAGTGGGTCAGATTTTCAGGTCAAACCCTAAGACAGAGTTTTAAAATGCCAGGCTTGCTTTCCTTCCCAGACACCGCTTGCTTTTTCTTTTGAGGGGGCAGCAACACAGCCTGTTGTTCCAGATTTTGGAGGCGGTGGGTAGGGGAACATGATAGAATTGTATGAAGTTAATGTGTGGCATGTAGAAAATGGATCGGGAAATGTTTTCCTACAATTCTCATAGTGCCGGAATTCGTGGACGTTCATGAAACGCAGTGCTGACGGGTTCGGGACAGGCCTAAAGGGACTACACACAGTGTGTAGTTGAACTAGGGGTTTGGGTCCCACAAGAGGCAGTGATGGCTACCAAAAAAGGATTCTTGGGTGATAACGCTGTCAGGGGCTACTAGCTGTGATTGGCTGCTTCAGTATGCTTGCAAATACCTGTTGGTGGAAACCACCTGAGGAGAGAGAGCTGTGTTGTACTCCAGTTTTGTGCTTCCCAGAACCTGATTTGCCACTGAGAACAGGAGGCTGGGCTAGATAGGCCACTGATCTGATACAACAGGTCTCTTTGTTGTTTAGTCGTTCAGTCGTGTCCGACTCTTCGTGACCCCATGGACCAGAGCACGCCAGGCACTCCTGTCTTCCACTGCCTCCCGCAGTTTGGTCAAACTCATGTTCGTAGCTTCCAGAACACTGTCCAACCATCTCGTCCTCTGTTGTCCCCTTCTAGTGCCCTCCACCTTTCCCAACATCAGGGTCTTTTCCAGGGAGTCTTCTCTTCTGATGAGGTGGCCAAAGTATTGGAGCCTCAGCTTCACGATCTGTCCTTCCAGTGAGCACTCAGGGCTGATTTCCTTCAGAATGGATAGGTTTGATCTTCTCGCAGTCCATGGGACTCTCAAGAGTCTCCTCCAGCACCATAATTCAAAAGCATCAATTCTTCAGCGATCAGCCTTCTTTATGGTCCAGCTCTCGGCTCGCCAATGGAGCTTTATGGTCCAGCTCCTTCATGGATCACTGCCTTGTCGTGGCGAAGGGGCTGGAATAAGTCAGAGAAGCTATGAGCTATGCCGTGCAGGGCCACCCAAGATGGACAGGTCATAGTGGAGAGTTTTGACTAAACGTTATTCACCTGGAGCAGGAACTGGCAAGCCACTCCAGTATCCCTGCCAAGAAAACTCCATGGACAAAGGCAACAGGTCTCTTGGGTTCTTATAAAGTAAGAGATTCTTCCTTTCTCTCTCTCTCCCCCCCTCCAATGAGAGTAGAGCCTGGGCGTCATGCAGTGAAATTGGCAGTAGATTTGGAAAGCCACACTCAATGCAGAAATCACTTGGGGCACTGGGATACCATGAGTGCTGGGTTTAAAATGAGATAAGATCAATTTGTGGAGGTTGGATCTAGTGGCTGATATCCATGATAGCGGAGTGGGGGGGGGAGGACTCTGATTCAGGACAGAATGCCTTTGAATACCAGTTGTTGGGGGGTGGGGGCAACAACAGCCCCTTAGATTCATCTCTGTGGTTACCTGTTCCATTGCAGAGGATCTGCCATAGATGCGTTCGGAGTGGCTCAGTCAGTAGAGCCCGAGACTCTTGAATCTCAGGGTCGTGGGTTCAAGGCCCACGTTGGGCAAAAGATTCCTGCGTTGCAGAGGGTTGGACTAGATGACCCTCAGGGTCCCTTCGAACTCTGCAATTCTATGTGCCTCTTCTCGGTGCCACGGATTACCACCCATTCAAGGATACAGTCCACTATAGAGAAGGATCTGAATATGGTAAGTCCAAAGTTCTGTTCTACCTATTTTGGGGAGATGCATCCAGGCATGTGACACACTCATGGGGTGCCTACAGGTCATGTGTCACTGGCAGCTGGTTGGGCCGAAGGCAAGGAGACTAACAGTAGGTGGCGTCACAGCCAACCAATTCTACTACTGCCACCATCCTCCTCTCTGCTGAGTTCTCCATGGGTGACCCAGAGACTCAAGGAGAAGGAAACTGACAGGTAATGCCAACCCCTGGACAGGTTGTAAGTAAGGCAGGTGAGGACAAACAGATTGGTACATTTGCCCAAATAGACCAGCCTCCATGGTCAATATGTTGCTTTCTTGCTTTAGTTAGAGCAGAGCCACATCAAAGGAGGCAAGGATGAGATGCAGGCTGCAAGGTTGTCCCCTTTTACCTGGGAATAAACACCTGCTTCACTGCTAGTTCGGGCTGCATGAACAATGGCGCACTGAATGGAGATCCTTCTAACATTTTGCAGGATGCTAGTATGTGAATGCACCATGTTTCTTGGTGGGGGGGGGGGGGACTGGAACCTGGGCAGAGAAGAGGCGGGTGTATCCTGGCAGAGAGTTCATGTCTGGCTGGGACCCTGAAGCAGAGCCCTGTGCAAACCGTAACATTTTGTTGCAGAGAGGCCTGGCCTTTCCTAAGCATCTATTGCAATGGGGATAGTCTGCCACCTAGTGTCAGCATCTGTAATTGCATGACTGCATTAAGGCTGCACAGAAATCGTAATAAGCTCCGAGCCTGTGCTGCGATGAAATGTTGCAATCTATGAGGAGCGCTTCTGGCTAGACTTGCCTCCTGCCAGTCCATTCCACCCCTCTCCTCGTTTTCCTTTTCTAGATGACTGCTGTGCATGTTTAGTCCTCATTAAGCTGTTCAGAAAATTGGAAACGTTTTGTTGCTACTTGGGTGCATTTCAGTATTCCCTTGAACATGCTGGCCTCTCCTGCTTGTGGCTCTGCTTTAGGGATGTGTGATGTCTATTTTGAACAGCAAGCTGCATCAGTTGAAGTCACCTGGCAAACCTCTTTTTCCTCCTCCTGTACATCCAGCTAGAGGTTTTCAGGGAAGTGGTGTGGGGGCTGTTTTGTCACGACCAAGAACAGGATGCTGGCCTAGATACGCCATTTTGCTTTGGATGGCTGAAGCAGGACTCCGGTATGACCTCAGGGTTGGACTACTGCATTGCACTCTGCATGGGGCTGCCTTTGAAAGTGGCCTTCACATGGCCATCCTGGTGGCTGACGCAATTCGAGTCAAGCAGATCATAGAACCACCAGTGCTGTCGAAACTGCGATTGAAAATTCAAAAGGCTGCTTTTGAGCAATAGAGCTCATCGCACCTCAGGACCACAGTATCTTCTGGAACGCGCCCTCAAGCTATGAACCTGCCCAGATGTTTAGACATCCTTCTGAGGCTCTTTTCTAGGTCTCCCTCTGAGGGAGGCATGGAGGGTGGTGACACAGGAGAAGGGCCTTTTCAGTGGTGGCTCCCTGTCTCTGGAATGCTCGCCGCAGCAAGATGTTGTTTGCGGCTACCAGTGTGGGGACCATACCTTTCCTGTGGCTGCTTATTATGGGGGTTGTTTTGTTTCATTTTTATAGTACGGCCCATTTATATTAATATATTTAAATGTGCTGTAAGTCGCTGGAGACTTTTGGTGACAAGCAACAAACAAGAAGAATAAGAACCCACAATAATTTGAATGGAGTCCTCATTGTCGGAGTTTATGACCCTTGTTACCAAAGGAGATAATTGCTTGTCCACTGTAGGAAGTCTGGCCTAGATGTAAGTTTTGGTCTTAGGTGGCAAAGTCACACTTCCATTCTTACAGGGTCATTGTTCTCGTTTTATGAGCGACAAAGAAAACTTTTTACTCATTAGAAAAACCTTTGACAATATGTATTTTCTTTTAATCCATTGGTTGCACTTAAAAGATAAATAAACTCTTGAGCAATAAAGAAAATATTCTGCTCCTGACAAAAATAAGGCAGTACACAATATTCATAAAATACTATTATGCAGAAACATTATAATAAACAGGTACAACAAAGTTTGCACAGTTAAATTCGTTAATTTTTCTTTTTCTTTTGGTTGTGTTTCCTTTTTCTCTCTCTGTTTTTTTTTTTACATAGTAAAGTGTCGTGTATATAATACATTCTCCAAAAATGTAGTGCACTGTGTTTTAATTTCTAAAACATGGATGAACCCATCAGGGTTAAAGGGGAGACCCGAGGGCGTTTTGGGGATTTTAAAGACTTCACCTTTCAACTGAATGAAAATGCACACAAAATCGGAAACTCAGTTTCCTCACCTGCAACACTGTCTGGCAGAACCATGCATGTTTCGAACACTTAACTTGGCACGAGGAAGAAAGAGGAAAAACGACAGGACTAAGGGACAAACCACGTGAGCATGCCAGCATTAGCCAAAAAAAGAGTCAGTTTCCTGATTAAGACTTTTCCCTCTATTGCATTCCAAGGGAAAAGGAACAAAACAAACCCAACTAGATGGAAGCCAGCGATGCTTTGGGGGCTAGCTGCCCCACCACCCATATCTTTCTCCAGCACTGGGTTGAATCACGAAGGGTGATGCACCCCTTGCGAGGCGGGCTGTGAGCCTCTGCAAACCAGCAACAAGGTTTCGCCCTGTTCACAACGGTCTATATAACAGAAAAAGCTGAAGAACGACGAGGCGCCATAAAAACTGAAAGATCCTCAAACTGGCAACGGAGAAGGAAATCGGGGCAAGTATACATAATTATTTCATGCATTTGTAGAATTCAGCACCTCTTGGGGCTCCACAGTTTGGCTGGTTGCTCTCTTTTTTAAAAGAAAAATCAAGGTTCTTAGCCCTCGTTGTGCAGGGGGGGGAAATGGGACTACCTGCCTTCCCTTTCCCACTATTTTTTGGTGAGCTTTCTCTATCCGTGGCTGGTTATCTTGGTTTCCCTGTTCAGGGCCAAGCGCTTCAGGATAAAATGCTTCATAGGGGTGACATAAGTAAAGGGAAGCCTGTTTTTTGGCACTTAACTTCCACAGAGCTTCCGTTGTGCTGCAAACGCTGGGGGGGGGGCTCCAGTTTGCAGACGAGCTACAGAGACATACAGGCTTGTTTTTTCGGCACAAGGTCCTTTGCCTATACACCTCAGAAGGATGCCCCACCTCGGTCTACGCCCGATCTCGTCACAGAATTTGGAGCAGCTTTTCATAGATGCTGCTGGCTTAGAACAGGGAGATGCTCTTGAAATAATGGCGAGAAGGTGGGGCGTTGGGAAGGATCTCCTGCAAGTGGGTAGGTGGGTTCAAAGACGGACAAGGCTTTGCACACATTACAGTGGGGGGTGGCCCGCACACATCAGTCTCCCTTCTGCACATGCTCGCCACTGTTTGACCACTGGGAAACTCTACGCCACAAACTGGAGAAACGAAAGACAAACATTTTTTGGCCCTGAAATACAGAGTCTGCAGTGAAGACTCTTGTACACAACCTCAACTCCTGGTGGGAAGCCACCTTGTTTTTCCTGTGTGCTTTTTCTTCTCCTGGAAAGAACTCTCTCGGGTATTTACAAACATTATTACATGGAAGAAGATGCCAGTAAACCATTAATTGAAGTGACAAGTGCAGGCAAATTCTCGTTCCCCCTTCCTCCCCCCCCCCTAAAAGGTGCAGGCCAGGTTGCAGTTGCTGCTCTCGTTCCTCCTCTGCGTCTGCGCTCACTTGTTCTCGATCAGCGTTTGCACTTTGCAGACCAGATCTCTCGCGATCTTCAGGATCTCCTGTGCGCTGTGGTGCTCTGCCATTTCTGCACAAAACACGCAACAGAAGTAAGAGGAGGGGGAGGACCAGTAGTGTGAGGAGACAGAGGCAAAAGTGAGTGGTGGAAGCTGAGAGTGCCTGGGAGCACACGCTAGTGGCCAAAATTGTGGAAACCATTTGGAAAAAGTGTATGTCTGAGGTTTGTTGGATCATAACGCCACTTTTTGTTTTAGTAATACCATAAAAATATATCTCGATGGAAAGAAAATTTAATGAAGAATGTAATGCAACAAAGTTTGTTCAATTATCTGTATTCTATCAAAAGTTGTAGCCAAATAAACAGAAAAAGGAAGCACAACTTAGTTTTATATGCAATAGCTTTTTTTAGTTGATATGCAGTTGTGCTTCCTTTTTCAAACCTCAGAAATACACTTTTCCCAAAAGGTTTCCACAATTTTGGCCACTAGTGTATATATTGGCTCCTCGTTATTGTTTAGTCGTTTAGTCGTGTCCGACTCCTGGTGACCCCATGGACCAGAGCACGCCAGGCACTCCTGTCTTCCACTGCCTCCCGCAGTTTGGTCAGACTCAGGTTCGTAGCTTCCAGAACACTGTCCAACCATCTCGTCCTCTGTCATCCCCTTCTCCTTGTGCCCTCCATTTTTATATCAGTTCCCAATAAGCTCAACTGACCAGTTAGCTAAGCTTTCACTAGAGGAATACTCAGCAAAACCTCTTGTTTGGGATAAGGCTATTCTAGCCCCATTACTTGGACGCTTGCAGCTTAAAGGACCAGAGCTGTCCATGTAAGATTAATGCCGCAGTCACGTTGCAGTTGCCCGGTCCACCTTGCCGAGTCACAATAGTCCATTAGAATAGTTTTCTGGACTAAATTTAGCAATGGAGTTCCGGATGCTTTAACTTAAGCACTACGTGCTCATGTAATGTCCATGCTAAAACCACAGAGCATCCTTGGGTCGAGATGGCCTTCTAAGTGCTTCTTATCATTTAAAAACACTGAGCCAAAACAGCTGCTCTTCCAGCTCCTGTTCCCCAATTAGATATATGGCTATTAAGCCCACACAGAAAACAGATAACACAGATATGCTCTTTGTTCACATTAACCGCTGAGCTATCTTCACCTGGAAACTACAAAGAAAAACCCAACGGCCCCATTTTCAAAAAGTTCAATGTCAAGGAAAATGTAGACTAGGATGCTGACACTTCTGAGATGCAGAGAGTGCCTTTTTCTGTTGCAGTTCATCCCAGGAACAAGTTCACAGCTTTCAGCTTGAGATGAGAATAATCAGAAAGGAAAGCATAGCTTTTGTTTCCAAGTGGAAGCCTCGTACCTGCCGTTGCTCAGGCATTTTAAGAAACAAACCAAACAAAAAAAATGATTAGAAGAAGCGCAGTTTTGAAAGTTGCAGCCTGCTGTCTTGATTCAAGGTGGCACTGGGTTGTATCCAAAAAGTTTGTTCCTGGATCTCAGGAACCATCACACCAAATTTGGTGACAATCTTGAGTTGTTCTGAAAGGTTTGGTCCACCGTCTTGATTCAAAATGGTGTGTGGCGGCATCTGAACACAGACAGAAACCTGCTCCTCTGCCTCAGGAACTATCATGCCCAACCATAGAGAACTGGTGGAAAAAAACAGGAAGCTTTCCAAAATACAGATGATCGGGACTGAATTCTGATCTGCTCCTGTCCTCCCTCTGCCCAAATCCCTTTCTTCCTAAACAAACAAAACAAAAAGCTTTCCCTAAACGTCCACAATCTTAAACTGAACAACATCGGAGTCCTTGAAAAAAAGAATAGATAAAGAGAGAGAGTGAAATTGCATTGAGCTAGGCTCCCTTACCATTAAAAAACTTGATGATATCAGTAAAGTCCATGTTGTTATCGCGGATAATCTCTCGGTAGGCCTCTACCAGTGCTAAGGCAATGAAAAGGACAAAATGTTCTGAAGAGATGTGCTTTGCTGCCCAAATAACTTCCCACACTGTAAAAACATCCTCGTACAACAATTCTGAAGGGAAGGAACAAACATTGCAGAGAGCAGACAGTTACTCAAACGCATCATGGTCACAACAGTTTTCTTGACGACATTAATTCCCACCCGCTACTCCCATGGGAAAAAAATAAGACTAATAAAAATAATCTCTAATGGCATCTTTAGACTTGGAGGAGTCACCTGCCAGGGATGCTGTTTATGCATCCTGAAATGGCAGAATCTACTAAGCGCACGTTGGGGTCAGACTAGATGACCCCCCCAAGATGCCACCCAACCCTTCTGGTCCCATGATCAATATGTGGCTCAAGCATCTTACCTCTCTTAAAATCCAGCAGGAACCAACGGTAGCAAAAGTAGAAGTGAGTGTAATCCCCGTTCTGGTGCATCAGTTCGAAGAGTTCGGAATCCAGAATCTTTTGGGGGGGGATTTGAAAACGACAACACCAACACAGAGACAAAATGAGTTCCAGTTTTGAATATTTGACAACACAGATATCCGAGCTACAGTCCAGCTGTGTAATCAGGGGCTTGCAAGGTCTCAGGATTTTGAACCGCAAAGATTTGGCAGCAGGCCACACCAACCATGGCCTGGCCGTCAGGTGAGATTTTTGGGCCTCCAACCCAGAAGCGGGAAGAGCTGGGGAGCTCAAGGCAGGTGATGGCCACAGAAGGAGATAGGAGGCTTGGTTCCTAAGGTGCCACAAGGCTCTTTTTGGTGAGGGGGCTGCATCAGAACCTGGCGACCTTGGGCGGATGATGGACTCCCAGCTGGCCACCACATTGAAACAGAATTCCAGCCAGGTGCTCTGACTGGCACTGGGGACCATCTTAATTTCCCACAATGCCCCTTTCCACACGCTCTCTCTCTCTCTCCCCCCCCACTCTCCTTTACAATCTCCTCTCCACACTTTGGCATCCATTCTTCTCCTCACACGAACCCGTGTCAACCATCATTCATTATCTCTTCCAGCCCAAGCGCACGGGCTCCAGATTTAAGTTTGCAGGCACCTCCCTGCCCTATAGCTGAAGGAGAGTCTCCACCCCCATCGTTCTGCCCAGACACTGAGGTCCAGTACCGAGGGCCTTCTGACGGTTCCCTCGTTGCGAGAAGCCAAGGGCAGAGGGCCTTCTCGGTGGTGGCGCCTGCCCTGTGGAACGCCCTCCCATCAGATGTCAAAGAGAAAAACAGCTACCAGATTTTTAGAAGGCAGCCCTGTTTAGGGAGGCTTTTAATGTTTAATTTTTTTTTTCATTTTTCTGTTGTAAGCCGCCCAGAGTGGCTGGGGAAACCCAGCCAGAAGGGCGGGGTATAAATAATAAATAATAATTTATTATTATTATTATTATTATTATTATTATTATTATTATTATTATTATAACGTTCCCTTCTTCCAGACCTGCCGGCCTGATCTCATGCATGTGTCTACTCGGAAGTAAGTCCCAGGGAGGCGTTTGAGCTGCCCTCACAACCCTGCTGCAGAGCTTTCCCCCTTTTAGGGAGATGCGCTGAGAAGTCAGAATAATTGCACAGTCCACATAGGAACTGGCCCCCTGCCCAGAGATAGCAGAGGTGGGGAGCTGCTCCAGCCCCTCCCTCCCCACCGTCCTCAGCTCTGGGCTGCCAGGTGTCCAGAGAGGAAACTGAGCAGAGGATGCCCACCTGCACTCAGGCGCCTGACCACGGAGTGTGCCGGCTAGAGCATCTTTCCAAAGGATTCTAGGCCACTCTAGCTGCCGCGCTCCATGGTTGAACCTCTGAGCGATGCCCTCCTCTGTGCAGGGATAATGGGAATGGGAGACACTGCGCTTGTGAGCTGGGAACTAGATACAGTATGAGGGCCACACGAAGCTTGCGCACCTCTGGATTTATGTGCTGATGGGGCCTAGAGGGAGAAGGCAAGCAAATGGGCAGCCGTGATGCCGTCCTGCCCAATGGCCCAAAATCTGCAGCCAGCGCCGCTACAAGATCAACAGCAGGGCGATTGGACAAATGGGATGTCTGTCCCAGCGTTCTTGCAGGAAACTGAAGGAGGGATCAAACCTCATTTGGCCCTTAGGTGCCAGGCGAATTCTGTGCCACTGACTAAGTCTGCCAACCTGGCGCCCGTCAAATGTTTGAGACTACAGCTCCCATCAGCCAGAGCCAGCATGGCCATGCTTGCTGGGGGGTGATGGGAACACAGAAAGCTGTCTTATGCCGGTGGCTGGGTATTGATGCATGTAGCTCAGGATTGTCTACAATGATTGGTAGCAGGATTTCAGAGAAGGGTCTCCCGTTTCTACAGGAGATGCTGGGGATCGCTCCTGGGGCCTTCTGCACATGCTCTACGGCCCCTGTACTAAAAAACATCTGGAGAGCACCAGCTGCACTAAAGCTTTCGGGGGAGGGCTTTAATTGTGGGCAGCAAAACATTGGTTTAGTGCTGCTGTTTCGTGGATTGCATTTAATTTGGTTCCAGTCTTTCGTTTTGTGCCCATTTTAATTTCGCTAAACTGCCTTCAGCTTCAAATGGACGGAACAGGACAGTTGAATGTGGTTTTTAAAAAAAACATAGGCATGCAAAGCCTCACCTGGATCAGGGACCTCATGTTTGCAAAATGTGTGTCCATGGCACCTCCGTTAGGGAAATTTTGACTCATTCTCTTCATGAGGTGGGTGAAGCAACTGTAAGCCAACTCATCTGAAATCAAACACAGACAGGAATTAATTTAAAACAAGAACAGTGAAGCAGTGCTTTTTTAAAGGGTAAATCTGCTTTTTAATCAAGAAACAGTGCAATCCTATTATACATGTTTACTCAGATGTAAGCCCTACTGTGTTCAATGGGGCTCACTCCCTAGTGTTTAAGCTTGCAATCTAAGGCTGCAATCCTAACTCCACTTTCCTAGAAGTAAGTCCCATTTAATTCAATAGGACTTACTTCTGAGTAGACATGTTTAGGATTGACCTGTGAACCAGTACAACCATCAGATAGATAGATAGATAGATAGATAGATAGATAGATAGATAGATAGATAGATAGATAGATAGATTTAAAATATATATTTATTGATACTTGCCCATAGATATACAAAAATTCATACTCGATGCAAAGTATATTTTATGTAATACACAGAAAAGAAATGCTTGATCTAAAAAGGAATGGAGGCAAAAAGAAGAAGAAGAAAAGAAATAAAGGAAGACAGAAAAAAGGGAAAGAAGAGAGAAAATCATAAAGATAAAAGACTTCCAAGTTCTCTGTCCTGCAGCTAAATATAGTATTCACTCAATAACATCCAACCATTCTGCATTCTGTATACCAATATTTTTTCAAACTTCAATTCCAGATATTACAAGTTCCTTTTCTCTCTCACACCAAAAAGTCCATCAGTCAGTTGTATTTAGAATAAAATTTTGTCAGGGCCAGGGCCCAAGTCCAGCAAACTGGTGTCTCCATAACTGGGCAACTCCAAATCAGCAGAGTAAAGGAAGTTCATCTTCGTGTAGAGTACAAAGGAGTAAAACACACAGGCAGAGTTCTTCAGTAAAAGTTTACCGAGGTTTTAAAAAGCATACAGGAACTTCCTGGATCCCCAACAAGGCAAAAACCTTGCTTTTGCAGAAGCAAAAACACACGGTATATAAAGAAACCAAAACAGAGAGAAAAAGAAGACGACAAAGAATTCAGGCGTTGCTCAGCGGCAGGTTTATATCTCTGTCTCTAAGCACTGACCTTGAGTTCTCACAGGACTCTAAGAATAACAACAGCTGTGGACATGCTTTGTCCAGAAAGCACGAGAATATTCTAGTAAGTTCTAGTAAATCCAGGAAGATTCAGCACCCACCCCTGACAAATTGAATAATCAGAAAAGGTGGCTTTGGGATAGCTTAAGTCAGGGGTAGGCATCCGGCCCAATCGCCTTCTCAATCCGACCCACGGACGGTCCGGGAATCAGTGTGTTTTTACATGAGTAGAATGTGTACTTTTATTTAAAATGCATCTCTGGGTTATTTGTGGGGCATAGGAATTCGTTCATTATTTTTTTTCAAAATATAGTCCGGCCCACCACATGGTCCGAGGGACGGTGGACCGGCCCATGGCTGAAAAAGGTTGCTGACCCCTGGCTTACGTCATTGTAAGCTAAGGTAAACTATGGCTTAGCATGAATGTGGAAGTGTGGTATAAAGGAATACTGTATATATATATTATATGGGGCTGCACAGATACCATGAAGACTTCTAACCTTTGTCAAGTATAACCATGAGTGGAGCCAGGAGGTCACACATTCCTTGGACGTAGCCAACGTCTAAATGTTCCCAAACGTAACTGCAACAGAGGGAAGGGAAATGGAGTCATACGCTTGAAACCTCTCTTAAATAAACTGGGATCCGGAGGAAAGTTCTCACGAAGCTTCTCTGAACTTGGAACATCCTCCTGAAAATTTGAATTCTTACTCTCCTAACCTGGTTTTCGGACTATATTATCATTATTTGCTTCTGTAGCTCCGCCCCTTGCTCCAACAGGCTCCACCCTCAAACTGTCAGGCTCCACCCCTGCTGAATCCCAGACTCTGCGCCTGCGAGCATCCGGGTTCCACTTACCTGCACATAATGTTCCGTAGTTTCTCCAGGTTTTCAGCGGTGAAATACCAATAATTCCGATCACACCTCTGTACATCTTTATCGATTCTGTGCAAGTTTAAGGCAACAGTGTCCAACATTTCTATCTAGAAGATACAAGCATACGTCACAGAGGCGTTGCTGAATAAAACACGACTTCTCTGTTGCAATCTGATATTTTGGAAACTTGAGTGTGTTTTAAACATACACACACACACACACACACACACACACACACAAAACCACTACTAAATTTTATTATAATTATCATTGATTTATTAATTGATAGATAGATACTTTATTGTCATTGTACATAGTACAATGAAATTGAATGCCATCTCATAAAAACAAAAACACAATTACAGCCACACATACACAAACATCGCAACCCCCCAAGGTCATATTATTTAGTTACAGCATTTAAGATGGTTCTAGCTCTTGGATAAAAACTGTTTTTTAATC
Organism: Zootoca vivipara; assembly: GCF_963506605.1. Taxonomy (NCBI): domain Eukaryota; kingdom Metazoa; phylum Chordata; class Lepidosauria; order Squamata; family Lacertidae; genus Zootoca; species Zootoca vivipara. The sequence goes on along the minus strand of NC_083290.1, from coordinate 8,971,137 downwards.
TATTTGTTCTTGATTTAATTGTTCTGTATCTCTTGCCTTCTGTAATGGGGGGGAAGAGAGCAAAAAAGGTTTTTCACCACCACCCAAAAACCCCCAAGAGGTTCAAATGCGCTTTTCATTGCATTTCATTCTTTCGCTACAGCCAGCATGAGGACTAGTATCTTAGAATTCCTTTGGGAATTCTGTGTGGGACCTACTCAGTTCTGCAGTTCAGTGTGATTGATTTAGATCTGTCAAAACATAGCCTATGAAGGTCCCCCCCTAGCCCAGGTCTAAGGTTCCCCAACTTTGATCTAACGCAGGGGTTGTCAACCTGGTCCCTACCGCCCACTAGTGGGCGTTTCGGGATTCTAGGTGGGCGGTAGGGGGTTCTACGGCACAAGCTGAATCCTCCTTCCATCGAGCACTGGTGGGCGGTAAGGAAATTTTACCATCAAGAAAGATGCATTAGTGGGCAGTAGGTATAAAAAGGTTGACTACCCCTGATCTAATGCATCCCAGCCCTTCATTTACACCAGGAACACTGCTTATTTCATTCTGTGTTCAAGTGCTCCTCCTTGTGAGGAGACAGCAAATCAACTGGACCCTTTCCCCCCATAAAAACACCCATTTGCTGAGATCTTCAACGGAGGCCCTGCTTCAGGCGCCCTTGCTTACTGAGGCCACTGGGCGCGGGGCCTTCTCTGCAACAGCACCCCAATTATGGGCACATACTCCTCAACCTGCAGAACTTGCAGAGTCATTCTTCTAAGCAACACTATATTGCTTTAGATGCCTGGTGATAGTTCTTCCGTTGAGGCCTGTCTATCCGGACTCAAGACTGAGATTGCTTATATTTCTTTTCAAAAGTTTAGTTGATTTTTTAACTTGGTTAAAATGTGTTCAGCTTTGTTTAACTTTGCAATATGCCCTGCCGTCCTATAAGCAAAAAAGGGGGCATTGTTTTAAGTTCGGGGGGAAAGAGAGGGCAGGGCCCAATGAAACAGACCTGAAGAGTTCTGACTTTTTGGATCACCAAAATGCAGCATTCGGGGCTGTCCAAGAGAGTAGGGTGGAATAGTGAAGCAGTGGCTCTCTCTAGATGCTGTTGGACTCCAAACCCCATCAGCCTGAGCCAGCAAGGCCAATGGTCAGGGGTGATGGGAGTCGTAGTCCGGCAACATTTGAAGAGCCACAGGTTGCCCATCTCTACAGGGTCCCTCTTACCTACCGTATAAGACGCAGAACACACGGAGATGGCCGCCTCTGCAGGTTCCTTACAGTCCATCTGGGAACAGAGCTGTTCCTCGGTTACTAACTCCTGGGTTTCCGGGCCCTTGGCCTGAGGATCCTGATCGGAATCTTGCCTCTGTGGATCAGAGCCAGCTTCCTCCTCGGCCCCGTCCTCAAAGCAGACGCTCTGCCCGTCATCAATGCTGGACAGGATGCCCGACGTGACGGAGTAATTCCGGGAGGACGGGAGCCCGGAGTCGGGGGAGTCAAATTCTACCGACTGCTGCTGCTCCACGGCCACAATGACTGTTGGCGCATCGCTGCAGACCCTGGTCAAAGATGGGTCTTCCTGAACCTTCAGGTCTCGCTCTACCGGGTCCATTTCATCGACGGATATAAACACCTGAAGGGCAAGATGTTTTATCATGAAAGGAAGGAAGGATTCAACGAACACATAGGCCTCCAGCAGGAATGTGAAGGTCTGAGGCACCACCTGATATAGTTGGAAGAACTGGACATGGAGGAAGGGGCAAAGTTCTTTCATGGGCACAAAACACCCCATGTATGAGATAAGGCAAGAGGTGCAAGGTCAGCCAAGCCAGTCGCTATGGCAATGGCCCAGTACCATCTATATAAGTGATTAAGGCAGGCACCCCCAAACTTCGGCCCTCCAGATGTTTTGGACTACAATTCCCATCACCCCTGACCACTGGTCCTGTTAGCTAGGGATGATGGGAATTGTAGGCCAAAACATCTGGAGGGCCGCAGTTTGGGTATATATATATATATATATATATATATATATATATATATATATATATATATACACGTCTGGAACTGTATTGCTGAAGCCTTATCTTCCGCAGCAGTAAACTGTTTTGGACCTTAAATTGCCATGGTGTCTGCCAGGACATTCTATACAAGATCTCAAAGTAGCTGTCTTATTACAGAAAAATTTCAGAAACAGACTGGAAAGAGAAGTTGCTGAATTGCAACTCCTTACCAAGCTTAAAACCATGGAGAGACCTGGTCTGAATAAGGACATTGGATTCTTATCTCATTATACACGATAAAGCTTTCTTTAGCACCTCACCCCTTGCTTTTTCCTGCAAGACCAATTGCAGTCGTTAACAGTCACCAACAGGTTTACCACTCCTATCAGCCAATCACCCATTCCCAACACCCTTCTGAGTAATACCCCTCCCCACCCTCTCACTATATATATAAGGGTCTGGTGACTGCTGTTTCAGTGTATCTGAAGAAGTGTGCATGGACACGAAAGCTCATACCTGTGACAAACTTACCTAGCTGGTCTCTAAGCTGCTACTGGAAGGAATTTTTATTATTTTGTTTTGACTACGTCAGACCAACACGGCTACCTACCTGTAACTAGTGCCATGGTATGGCGACTGGAACTTAGATGAAAAGTGGCACAGAAATATAATAAATCAAATCAAAATCAAATCAATCTGCTGGGGGGGGTAGATGGATGGGCCTAGATGGGGGGTCCAGAGCCAGAGCCAAAGATGGGCAGGGTACCCTGTTCCCTCTCCCTCTTTCTCCCCATTCCCATTCCCTTCCTTTGCACCTGCATGAAACTAGGCCAAGGGCCAAATGAAATTAGGCCTCAAGCCAACCGGGGCTATCAGGCCTCTAGTTGCTGACCCCCTGGACTAGATTTATGGACCTTCTCTGCATTATGTCGGAGCAAAGAGGTGTGTGACCCGCTCGTGTACAACAAGGTGCATCGCCTTACATCATTGCTGATGGTGGAGTCCCTGTGGAGCAGCCGCTGGACGTGGCTATCTATGCTGCTGCCAGAGGAGAACTTGGTGGCCGTTTGAGACTCCTTCTCCCGGAGCTTCACAATCACCTCGCAGGCTTTCCATTCGGCCATCACCTTCTGATACCTGAGCGCAATTTCCTCATCGACCTTCAGAAAGGAAGGGGGGGCGGAAAACTGTCAGGAAGTCATCTCTGGAAAGGCCTCGGGAAATCTCTGCAGAAGACACTGTATTATATTTATTTTTCCTCAAGAAGACACACTATGGCTTATTTTCAGGAGGTGTCTTATATTGCGCAAATGCTTAGAAATCCTGCTACGGCTTATTTTATGGGTATGTCTTATTTTGGGGGAAATGGGGGGGGTATATTCCTTATTAAAAAATAAAAATTACAAGCACATAGAGTGAGATAAGACACACACAAAAAGGAGGAAACAAGAAATAGTATCCACATAGAAAACAAAAATTAAGAAATATATATACAGTGGTGCCTCGCTTAACGAATGCCCTGCTTAACGAAATTTCCGCTTAACGAAAGGATTTTTTGAGCGGAGGTTGCCTTGCTAGACGAATGCGTTTTACGAAAAATTCGTCTAGTGAATCGCGGTTTCCCATAGGAATGCATTGAAATTCAATTAATGCGTTCCTATGGACAAAAAAAAATCCAAAAAAATTTCAATGCATTCCTATGGGATTCGCTAGACAAATTTTTCATTTTAAGAAAAGACCTGTGGAACGAATTAAATTCGTCTAGCGAGGCACCACTGTAAACACTGTATATATTGTGTACATTACCAAAAAATGGGGGGGTTTAGTTCTGAAAGGTTTTCACAACAGGGAAAGCTGAGGCTCTTCTGACGATGTTGGACTACAACTCCCATCAGTCCCAGCCTGCCTGGCCAGTATGAGGGATGATGGGAGTTGTAGTCTAGCAACCTCTGGAGGGCCACAGGTTCTCCACTCCTGCCCTAGACAACAACCTTAAGCCAAGTACCCTTGTTAACACAGTTGAAATTAACTTACAAGCTTTCTCAGATGGCCTTAAATGAAGCCTTAACTTCCCCTCAGGTGCCTTTCAAATCTTCTGAGGTCTTCACTCTAGTCCAAGATCCTCTGTTTCCTCAGCTCCACCGCAATCCATCACCACTGCGGCCTCGGCTCTCCCAAAAGCAACTGCGGGAGTCTTACACACGCCTCTCCTGCAGCAATGGGGAGCCTGGGGCCTTCCAGAGATTGCTGGACTATAACAGGGGCGGCCCGTCCCATTTCGCCGCCCGAGGCTAAACAGGAATGTGCTGCCTCCGGCTACCTCAGCCTTGAGGCGCGCGGTGGCAGCCTCCAGCAGTGGAATCTCACTGGAAGCCACTGCCGGCACTTTCCCTCACTTCTGTGGCGGCGGCGGCAGGTCAGGCGCCAACCCACAGGATTTTGCTGCCTCATGGACCAATTGGCCATGCTGATGGGAGTTGTGAGCCCCAAACGCCCCTGAATCATAAACTCGTCTTGCCCATGCGCACCCGAGGTTCTGGCGGGAGAGAAGGGGGCCCAGGGTTGGGCAACATCGCCAGCTGAAAGCTTTCAGAACCCTGCCTAAGATAGGGTTACCAGACGTCCCCGTTTCCCAGGGACAGTCCCCGGATTTGCAAATAAGTCCCCAGACAAATTCCATCCCCGGGATGTCCCCGGGAAACGCAGCAGCGGCAGTCTCAGCAGCCCGGAGCAGTTAGCTCTGGCTGGCTTCAGGAGCTGCCTCCACCATCGCTGACCCCAGCAACTAAGCTGTGAAGGGAGGCTTCATGCTGCCTATCTGAGCATGCGTGCAAGCAGGAGGGGGCAGGGATCTCTCAGTTAGGCAACGGGAAATCTCGCTTCCCAGCTGAGGGATCCCTGCCCCCTCCTGCTTGCACGCAAGTATGAATGGGATTGGAGCTGCTCCAATGGGAAGGGAGGCATCGCGCTGCCCGAGCCTCGCCGCTGCCACCACCGCTCTCAGCCCTCCTCCTCCGCCTTCCATGCCTGACCCACCGTGCACCGCTTCCCCACCACCCCCAACGAACAACCAACAACTCGGGCTGCCCAGGCTCATGGAGAAAGGAGATAGAAGCCTCGGAGGAAGGGGAAACGTGGGGCTTGAGGTCAAGGCGGCAGCCGCCCCTCTGCAACCTTAACCTAAGAATCGCTCTTTGACTCGCCACTAATCTTATCTTAGCTGTGAGACAAGAGAAAAGAAAAAGACTTTGAGGAGGGGGCTAAGACGCTGGGAAAAAGAGGCAAATCGCCCTCCTCCAGACTTTATCTGCACACTTTGTTTCTGGCCAAAACCCCCAAGGTCGCGCTGACCTTGCAGCCTGCAGCTGTTCCCATTTCTCTCCTGGGACAGAACCTAGTTATGAGAAACTTCAGGACTCTGCAGATGATCATTCATTTGTCATCAGCATCTTAACCTCCGCCAGTGAGCTCTGGGCAGATTCTTCCTGTTGCACATCTATTGTCAATTATAACCATCGTTTGTCACTCCCACTTAGGGAATAATTACATTTTGGTTCGCCGTAGGGAGATGCTGAAGGGTTGCATACATCTTGCTGTTATTGTTGTTGCTGCGAGCATTACCTGACATTTTCAGAAGGTACAATTAAAATGATGTGGTTTTCAGGAGCAGTTCATGCGCTTTTTATATTTTAAACAATTCATATTTTGAATCGCAACCCTGGGGATAAATATAAGCATAAGCTGGGTCTGCACAGTGACCCACCCTTTTTTCTATTTTCATGGGTGCTGTTTATCTCTTGTGGGGGGCAGGTAACCAGCAAGACCTCACCAAACCCACCCTAGGAGTCTGGTATACCCTCATGAAAAACAATTTCTACGTTACCCTCTGGAGTTGGGGTAAATGTTTTGATGCTAAAAATAACACAATTCTCCTGTTATTTATGTGGTTTTCTAACCAAACATAGATTTACCTAGCTAAATCTTGCTCCATCACGAAAATAATGCCAGGTTTGAATTCCCCACACCCAAAAACCTGTTTTTAAGACCCCTCACTGAAAAAAAATGGCAAAAAGTTAAGTTTCGAGCCCTAAAATGACACACCCTAATACACAACGAGGCGGCTTTGTTAGGCCAGGTCTCTTCAGGGTACAGTCTCGTTCCTGGACTGTAACCCTTCAGACTGGAAGCGGAAGGTTTCTCAGCCCAACTTAGAGGTGCTGGGAACAGAACCTGGGGCCTTCTGTGTGCCGGCTCTGAAACTGAATCGACTTGGCATTCTGGCTCTATATAAAACGACCCTTTTGAACACTTTTGGAATTGGACTGACATTTACGGATATTATTCGTTGATGATAGCTTTTGTGTCTTTGCACTGTAATGTACTATTATTTTCTAAGTTGTAACACTTTAAACTATATATACTCTAGTGCAGTGTTTCCCAAACTTGGGTCTCCAGCTGTTTTTCAACTACATTTCCCATCATCTATGACTATTGGTCCTGCTAGCTAGGGATGATGGGAGTTGTAGTCCAAAAACAGCTGGAGACCCAAGTTTGGGAAACACTGCTCTAGTGAACTTGAAGCTCATTTCTTGTTTGTATTCATTTGTTCTGTTCAAGACTGTTAGTCTTAACAGAATACATACCGTATTTGACTGTAACTTGCAAGTAGGATTTATTCCTAACACTGAAATTTCTGGCCAGAGTTCTTGGTGCTAAAAAAAAACCCCTTCTTTTCGGTGGCTCTGAAACTGAGCCAGCAAGAAGCCACAATGAACTCCACACCCGGCTAGCATTAGCTCCAAAGTGATGTGGCCAGGGTAGGCAGGGGCAGGACAACTTAGGAGGAAGGAAACTTGCCAAAAACCGTACAGCCAAGTCGCCTGCCTGATGTCAATAGGCAGGGAGTTCCAAAGCGTAGGTGCTGCTACTCTGAAAGACTGGGGGATAAAAAATGAAAGAAGGGTGGGGCCCCCTTGGGGCTGGGCTAGATGACCCTTGGGGTCCCTTCCAACCCTATGATTTTAACCCCTTATACCTCAGTGGTTCCCATCCCTTGGGGGGGGGGGATTACTCAAAAGGTTGCCTAAGAGGTAAGGGGGCGGTGGGCGTAAATGACTCTCAGACTTTGAATAATAATAATAATAATTTATTATTTATACCCTGCCCATCTGGCTGGGTTTCCCCAGCCACTATGGGCGGCTTACAACATAATATTAAAATACAATACAGTGGTACCTCAACACCTGAATGCCTCGACTTACGAAGGTTTCGACTTACGAAGTCAGCAAACCCGGAAGTCTTTTCGTCGCGTGCACATTCTGTGCCTGCGCAGAAGCGCAAAATCGTGCTTCACGCATGCGCAAAACAGACACTTCGACAACCAAAGGATTCGACTTACGAAGAGCGCCGCGGAATGGATCGCCTTCGTAAGTCGAGGTACCACTGTAATCTATTAAACATTAAAAACTTCCCTAAACAGGGCTGCCTGAAAAGCTGTTATCGCCGGATCGAGGTCATCCGTTTTGTTGATTTAATTAATTTAAATAGGTTTCAAATGAATTTTGAATAAATTGTCAGCGTTTTGTGTTTTATTGCATCGTTATCTTCCTTAGTGGGCTGTGCAGAATGGCATTCTGAATAATGCTCTGGTCCATGGGTTCACGAGGAGTCGGACACGACTAAACAGCAGGATAGGGATGTGTTTATGGCAACCAAGGGAATGGGGCACCAATAAAGTTTGGGAACCACACTACCTTATCTGGTGAACCTGCCCCAGAGGAGGCATCGAGGACCAAGCCTCCCTAGAGAAACCGAGATTTGCCTTGTCTGTTGCTGCACACAGCAGAGGATTGCTGCCAAAAGTTCTTCTGCAGCACTTTGTCATTCGAAATGCCCAGGGTGGAGCTGAGAGCGCAATGGAGACACTTTGACGTTGAACCTCCCTGTCTTAACAGCATCTTCAAGAAACACTCCTTCCCCCACGCCCACACACACACAAAAAAAGACCAGGTCAGTTATCAAGCATCTAAATTTATCCTGAAGTACCCACCCGGCCCATCTCTTTCTTGGTCATGCCAAACTTGTAGTGTCCCAGCAAGAACGGCCACACCTCCTTCCGAATGTCGTGCTGAACCCCGCCATAGTAAACTCGCCGGAGGAGCTCCAACTCCTTGTAATTCTGAGCCAAAGAAAGGAAAGAGAGGGATTTGTTTTATTATTAATAATATTAATATTATTATGAAGAATATTACAATGAGTTAAAGTAGAAAAAGAACAAGAAAAAGAAGACATAAAACATTTTAAAACAGTATGACAGCAAGATATAATTAAAATTACAATATAACATATGCGTAAATGGATGAACTTACTGTTTCCCTCAAATATACATTGATTCCTGGGTCGCAATGGTTTCAATGAATACCGTACGATGGCGTACGTTCCAAATATCATTACATTTTCCTACACATAATCTTTTGCCTGAAAGCGATTTGTTTAATGGGCTGCAAAAGTTGTCATGTTGTTGTTGTTTAGTCGTTTAGTCGTGTCCGACTCTTCGTGACCCCATGGACCATAGCACGCCAGGCACTTCTGTCTTGCACTGCCTCCCGCAGTTTGGTCAAACTCATGTTCGTAGCTTCGAGAACACTGTCCAACCATCTCGTCCTCTGTCGTCCTCTTCTCCTAGTGCCCTCCATCTTTCCCAACATCAAGGTCTTTTCCAAGGATTCTTCTCTTCTCATGAGGTGGCCAAAGTATTGGAGCCTCAGCTTCACGATCTGTCCTTCCAGTGAGCACTCAGGGCTGATTTCCTTAAGAATGGATAGGTTTGATCTTCTTGCAGTCCATGGGACTCTCAAGAGTCTCCTCCAGCACCATAATTCAAAAGCATCAATTCTTCGGCGATCAGCCTTCTTGATGGTCCAGCTCTCACTTCCATACATCACTACTGGGAAAACCATAGCTTTAACTATACGGACCTTTGTCGGCAAGGTGATGTCTCTGCTTTTTAAGATGCTGTCTAGGTTTGTCATTGCTTTTCTCCCAAGAAGCAGGCGTCTTTTAATTTCGTGACTGCTGTCACCATCTGCAGTGATCAAGGAGCCCAAGAAAGTAAAATCTCTCACTGCCTCCATTTCTTCCCCTTCTATTTGCCAGGAGGTGATGGGACCAGTGGCCATGATCTTGGTTTTTTTGATGTTGAGCTTCAGACCATATTTTGCGCTCTCCTCTTTCACCCTCATTAAAAGGTTCTTTAATTCCTCCTCACTTTCTGCCATCAAGGTTGTGTCATCTGCATATCTGAGGTTGTTGATATTTCTTCCGGCAATCTTAATTCCGGCTTGGGATTCATCTAGTCCAGCCTTTCGCATGATGAATTCTGCATATAAGTTAAATAAGCAGGGAGACAATATACAACCTTGTCGTACTCCTTTCCCAATTTTGAACCAATCAGTTGTTCCATATCCAGTTCTAACTGTAGCTTCTTGTCCCACATAGAGATTTCTCAGGAGACAGATGAGGTGATCAGGCACTCCCATTTCTTTAAGAACTTGCCATAGTTTGCTGTGGTCGACACAGTCAAAGGCTTTTGCATAGTCAATGAAGCAGAAGTAGACATTTTTCTGGAACTCTCTAGCTTTCTCCAAAATCCAGCGCATGTTTGCTAAAAGTTGTCATATCTTCCATCAATTGACCGAAAGAGGCTATATTTTCCTCCTTCCAACATATCAGTACAGTATCAATCTTTTTGCAGATGTTAAGGGCAGAGAGAATCCATTTAACTTGACCGATTGCCAAGCCTCATATATTAGGTATCTAACTTAAGCTAATGCTATCTTCTGGACATTTTTAAACTCTTTCCTCATAATCATATTTATACCAGCAAATATTTTCTTCCAAAAAATTGCCAGCATCTAACACTGTATAAACATGTGTTTCAAATAAGCAAGGCTGCAGAAAAAAACAATGCAATGACCCCAAACTGAATTTTGAAATCCTGCACAGAGCAGGAACAAACTCCCTGCGTAATCAGCCGATGTGTGTGCTGAATTCGACTTTAGAATCATAGAACTGTAGAGCTGGAAGGGACACCCAGAGTCATCTAGTCCACCCCCTGCATTGCAGGGATCACAGCCACCTCTCCACCTGCCCCACACCTGGCTTGATCTTTGAGGCAGGTGGGCATGGTTTAGAGATGGGAAGGCCTAAAAAAAAAATGTGATTTTTTTTTTATTTGAGCAGTGGGCCCAGAAAAAAACCCCAGAAGGGTGTGTGTGGATATCACCCATCTGGCTGGGTTTCCCCAGCCACTCTGTCTGGGCAGCTCCCGACAGAATTGTGAGGCCTAGTGTGTCAAGTTTCGTCCTTACTCTAAAGCAGTGTTTCCCAAACTTGTATCTCCAGCTGTTTTTGAACTACAATTCCCATCATTCCTGACCTGCTAGCTAAGGATGATGGGAGTTGTAGTCCAACAAGAGCTGCGCTCCCAACTTTGGGAAGCACTGCTCTAGTCTAGAGGATTTCTGGAGGACCTGCTGGGTCAGTGGCTAAAAGGCTCTTCGGTGGAGGCTCTCTTCCACTCCTGGCTGTCTGGGGCTATCACTTTCCTGCCTCCCTTGGGAGCATCATGAGGCATCTGATAGAAAACAACATACAAGAGAAGATGGGCCTTAATCTGATCCAGCAACATAATAAAAAGGGGGGGGGACACACCCATCAACACTTAACTTGATTGCATCTCATAATGGTTTCTTAATGGCCTGTTATCATCAAGTGCATCTTCAATGGGCTCAGGGCTATTTAAGCAAATTGCTTCCAGAGAATCTGTTGCAGGACTAGGAGCCTTGTGGGGGTCGAGCACCAACTCCATAAATCATGGCGGCAATCATGGAAGTCCTGTGAGCATTTCTACTCAGGCGACAGATGCCATGGGCCAGAATCTCCCTGCTAAGACTAGGGGAGCCCTGCCAGATCAGAGGACAACAAAATCCACCCACTGCTCTTTGCTTTGGTGGCCAGCCAGAGCCCGAGAGCAGGGCACAAAAGCAACAGGCCTCTCATGCCATCGGCATCTTCTCCCCCGGCAACTGGTGCTCAAAGGTACACTGCCATGGCGCATGGAAGTTCGATTTCAGCTGTCAAGGGTGGGACTCGTAATCAGAACCCTCCTCCGCCTCCGTGGATTTATCTGCTTTCCTTTTAAGGCTGTCTAAGCCACTTAAAAACAGAGACATCACCGGACTTCCGGTCTGCCGCCATTTGCCGCCAGCGGGGTTTGCTTCGGTTCCCGAGGCACCCATCGCCACCGAGGAGGGGGGGGTTGCGTGGGCGCCGCGCCCCCCCGGAGAACCCCCAGATTGTGCGTTCTGGGGCCATGGGAAACCCAGCGGTGCTCCAAACAGCCTGATGCACGGTCCGGAAAGCTCTTTTTTTAGAGCCCCGAGAGCCGGTTGCGTATGGCGGAGCCTTGGGTCCTTTGCTACCTCGGCGGTGAGAAGCTCCGAGCTGGAGACGGAGGAGCGACAGATACCTCCAAAAACTAGATCTGGACTGTAAGTAAGAAATTTATTGATTGGAAAAAGAATTCGGACCTGGGAGGGGAACCTAAAAGAAACGGAGGTCGTTCCCCCCCCACACCGGGAAGGCTATGCTACAGCGAACACCCCCGCAGCCGCTAAAAGCGAAGAGGTGTGGATCCTTCTAAAAAATTGAACTTGCAATCCCCCCCTTAGGTGGCAGAACCAAGGGGGAGGGAAAAGTATTATTTTGGACAATCTGCAAAATTTATAATTGAAATAATAAGCCCCCTCTGAAACCCAGGGGCAGGAGCCTGAAATCACGACCAGCCGGTAAATATAAGGACTTATAAAGAGAAAGTACTGTTAATTGTTGAATTTAAGATACCACATCGAAATTGATTTGGAAAGAAGCTGATTTTTGAATAATTTTGGATTAAACAAAGAAATTAGCCTATGTAATACAGCACCACCTCTGGTGGATTGAGAGACATTTCCCACGGTAATACGAGACGACAAAGAAGGCAGCCAGCCAAAATAACCATGACGCAAACAGAGGAAGTTTGTCTACAGGACATTCTGGATTTTATTCGAGAAATGTCAGAAGAAATACGTTATGGCAAAAGAATTTTCCAGTCCCCAGAGGAAGACCAACAACAGTTACCTCCTACGGAAGTTCTGGAATTGGAAGAAGAAAGAAAATCAACACAACAGATTGAGAATAAGGAGCAACAGACTGAGAAATCAACGCAACCTGTGAGAGAGGAAACGTTGAATAACCACCTGACATCAGAAGAATATGCTCAAGAGAGACCTGAGGACTTGGTCCGCTCTGTGAGAGAGGGGGACCAGACCCCAGAAAAGGACAGCCAAAATGTCGTAGGAAGGAAAATTCTGGTTTGTACCCCCCCAGTGAGAGAGAGGGGGTGCAAGCCAGAAGAGAGACTGGAAACTATAGGGGACAGTGAAAATGAGGACAAGAGTGAGAGACTGGATGAAATGTTAAAACAACAGAATGGGAGGAAGGAAGATCAGGGTGGTCTGGAATGGTTAAGAGAGGGTGTGGGGTAAGAAAGGTGCATAAATAGATTAAATGGATGGATAAAAGGTTTGAATTTGGATAGTATAAGGATGCTGGTCGGGGAATAAGGGAAACTGCTACCAGGGGAGGGGAGGGGGTGGGAAGTGAGATAAATAAGAGAAGGGGTATATTAGAATTCGAAAGTAGGAAGGGGTATTTCTTTTTAGGGGGAAACTAGAGGCTAAGGGAAATTTAAAGAAATAGTTAAAAAATAAGATATTGTGAGAAATATATTATTTTGTATAATATGAAAGCTGTAAAGATAAGATATGAAATGGACCCGGGTAGGGAGGGACGGGGAAGCCTTTTTTCTTTTTCTTTTTTTGTGCTTGTTTTTTTTTTATATACCTTTTTTCTTTTCTTTTTTCTTCTTGGATTTTTGTGCCTGTTAAAAAACCTCAATAAAAATATATTAAAAAAAAAAACAGAGACCTTGCCGACAAAGGTCCGTATAATTAAAGCTATGGTTTTCTCAGTAGTGATGTATGGAAATGAGAGCTGGACCATAAAAAAGGCTGATCGCTGAAGAATTGATGCTTTTGAATTATGGTGCTGGACGAGACTCTTGAGAGTCCCATGGACTGCAAGAAGATCAAACCTATCAATTCTGAAGGAAATCAGCCCTGAGTGCTCACTGGGAGGACAGATCCTGAAGCTGAGGCTCCAATACTTTGGCCACCTCATGAGAAGAGAAGACTCCCTGGAAAAGACCCTGATGCTGGGAAAGATTGAGGGCACAAGGAGAAGGGGGCGACAGAGGACGAGATGGTTGGACCAACATGTGTCTGACCAAACTGCGGGAGGCAGTGCAAGACAGGAGTGCCTGGCGTGCTCTGGTCCATGGTGTCACGAAGAGTCGGACACGACTAAATGACTAAACAACAACAAGCCACTTTGAAGTTTTCTAGGTGGTGTTTTTTTTAAAAAGCAACAATTGAGTGTGTATGAATTTTACAAAATAAATCAATAAGTGGCCCTCAGAGTTAAAGTTTTCCCGCGCCTGATTTTATAGATAGATGGGACAGAATGGAAAGAGGGAACGGTTATTCGTGCGCATGTGCACTACATATGGTGTGCTTATATGTGTGCATGCACGCGTGCTTGAGTTTCTTATTATATCAAGCAGCAGAGCATTTCTATAAAATCGATAAATGCAGAGGGTGGCCTCCTACCTTCTTGTCCTTCTGATATTTGCTCCAGACCTCTTTCGTCAGGCCCCCCGCAGCACTCGTGGGTTTGTCCGGAGGGATGATGGTGTGGCTTACCAGAGCAGACAGGTGCGTCCGGACGGTCGACAAGTGGCGGCAGTAGGCGAGCCCTGGGTTCGAGGCGGAGGAGAGAGAAAAAGATGGTTAGTGGAGAACTGGACAACGTGCCACTTTAAAGTTGAATGAGTGCTTCACATGCTTTTTAGAAAGTTCTTTAAAAGGACTTTTGCCCGGGCGCCGTAGAAGATGGCTGATAATAACATCTCTCCGGCCCCCACGAGGTAATTAACGAGGCTGTAATGGGTGTACGCAGCCTCCCGAAATCTTCCCGGGGGTACGGGAAGACGCAGTCTCATCCGCAGGTGCCCACCACCAGCTTCAACTTTGGAAGGAAGGAGGGGCTGGGGGCACTGGATGGAAAGCCCCCATGGGGAGTCTGGATCTCCTGGATGCTGATTCTACGAGCAGAACCGGGCTTCATGACTTAAGAGAGAAATTGGATATGAGTTGTGTACATGCTCTAGACAAGAATTTATTCTGCAAAGCACAGCCACTGAGATAACTGAGGAATGTTTTTCACCAGGGCAAGAAATGGTATGTGATGGAGCAGAAGGTGGGAGGCTAGAACTCTATTATTGTGTTTTATTATTTACTTAACAAACCTCCTTCCGGAAGAGCCGTATATAGCATTTATAAAGCAAGCGAGATCGGAATGTTGGAAATTTATTGAGACAATATGGTTTTTTAAATATATAGACCGTGTGAACTGAAAATATAAATAACTAAAGTTTGTAATTTGGGACTTGCCTGGAATGTGGCTAAAGAGTCCCTAAATTTATGGACATAAGAGAGAAGCAAGCTCATTAGCAGCTGGAAACTTGTCAAGAAATTTCTGAGATATGACGCAGTTACAAAAACAGCTTCCGCCATTTTGGAGACAGAGCCGGCTAAAACAACAGTCAAAGGGGGAGGAAGCCATAAATAATGACATTAGATGTGTGTATACGGTTGTGATCTGGCAAAACCTCCCCTGAAAAGGCTGCTTTTAGTAGAGGCTTGGAGAAAATCATCACAGAGGTTTTAAGATCTGATTTATTGGGATTATTTGAAGATCATGGCTGCCAGCTGTGAAAAGGATTTGTGAATTTCTGGACGGACTTGGCAGGTAACTCCTTCCCCACCCAGGTTAAGAATCACAGTGCACGGGGCAGGGGAAGGGCTTTTAATCCCCCCCCTTTAATAATAATTTTATTAGTTTTCAATTACAGTCCAATAATAGCCTCATTATAACAATACCAATTTATAATACAATTATTAATACCAATTGTTCAAATACCGAATTATATAATTTAGATAAAGTGTACCCCCTCGCATGCTAGATTTGATGGTTTGATGGTTCCAAAAATCTTATTAATTTCAATTACATTCCGGTCATCACCCCACATACAACAACTGCAATATTAATAAACTTCTATTCGTGTGGACACATTAAATGATTTCTAAATCTACAAGTGAGGAACTCAAAACTAAATCCTCGTTCTTCCTGCGTGTGGAAATTATTCTGTCCCTGGTGTTTCTTCCTGCCCTTGTAAGATGTTATGTCTTTCTTTCCCCCGGCTGTTGCTGTTATCCGTTATGCCTTGGGCAGAGCTGATATCCCATTGTTGTTTATTTAAGAGGGGAAGGGCTTTTAAGGCCCTTCCCTATGCATTGCAGTACCACTGATTAAAAAGGCAAAGGTAAAGGTAAAGGACCCCTGGATAGTTAAGTCCAGTCAGAGGCAACTATGGGATCTCACTTTCAGGCCGAGGGAGACGGAGTTTGTCCACAGACAGCTTTCTGGGTCATGCGGCCAGCATGACTAAACCACTTCTGGTGCAATAGAACACCGTGACGGAAACCATAGCACACAGAAACGCCGTTTACCTTTCCGCCGCAGCGGTACCTATTTATCTACTTGCACTGGTGTTCTTTCCAACTGCTAGGTTGGCAGGAGCTGGGACCGAGCAACGGCAGCTCACCCCGTCGCAGGGATTCGAACTGCTGACCTTCTGATCAGCAAGCCCAAGAAGCTCAGTGGTTTAGACCACAGGGCCATCTGCTCCCCTAAATATCACCCCTGAATATCACCCCACATTGCTCCAGGAGAGAACTTTCCATTGGTACCCGTTCCCCTCACACAGCTACAATTCCCAGAGCAGTTTAACCACCACCCCCAGGGTCCTCTAGGAATTGTAGCTCTGAGAGAGCTCTGAGAGAGAAAGAGGAGTCTCTTTCAAACATCTGAAGACTTACTTCCACGCAAAACATGATACATCTCAATTGGGACAGCGGACTTACACCCCCCCCCCTCACTTGCAAACATGGGCTGTACTTACATCCATAGAAGGCTCTGGAAATAATCTGTTTCTTCATGCTTTGGCACAACATTTTTAGAGGGGTCCTGTTGAAAGAAATATCCAAAGGCTGTAAACTGACAAATGCACATGTTAAATTTTATTTTTAGAAGAAACTTCTCAACAACCCGACGAGAAGAGATGGGCCTGTCGCTATCTCTTAGCCTGGAGCCCAGCGAGCAAAAGCACATGGCTGAATGGGGATTGAACTGGGGGGGGGGTCTCCTTGGTCATCGTCTGCTACTCTGGCTCGGCGTTGTCACCCGCTCCCTTTAACCACCTAGATGACTGGATTGACCAGTGGAGGAGGAAGTCGCTCGGGCGCCTGGGGCGGCGCGCCCAGGGGCAGAGCGAGGGCGAAGCGAGCCACCCATAGGGGCGGGGCACACAGCAGGGCCTCCGGAGTCTGCCTGCCTCCTCCCACTCAGCCAGCCTACAGCTGGGGGGGGGGAAGCAGCAGGAAGGCCCCGCGGTGAGTGCCACCCGGAATTTTGTCACCCCCCTCAGTGGTGACACCCGGGGAGGCCCGTAACCACCGCACCCCCCTTCCTCCGCCCCTGGGATTGACAACATCTCAATAGACTTGTGTGTCATTGTAAGGGGGAAGGCTTATAGGGAACAACCCCCCCCCCAAATCAGGTTGAGTTCCTCGCCAAGCAGTAAGTCAAGCACTGGATCAGATTACAAGAGCCAGGAAACAGAAAGGGAGAACCAAGGCTCCTACAGCATCAGAGAGCCCTTGCTCCAAGGGGAGGGGGAGAGAGAGCAGTGGAAGAAGGGACCGGCAGACAGTCAGCCGGAAGGCCATTCCCCCCCACGCCGGAATTGAGGCGAATGGCTCCCCGTCGGAGCAGGGGGAGGCACTTCGGAGTTTCCAGGCTGTTATGTTGGGCGCGAAACAGAAAGCAAACATTGCGAGATTCTGACTCGGGCTGAGGCAGACATGATTTATGGACACTTTGCACTGTAAATAATATGCACCAATAAAAACATCTGAAAGACAAGCAGATGTGGAGGGTCATTATTCAAGAGTAGCCACAACAACCCCTCACAGCCATGTGTTTTTAGATTGTAATCCTGAGTGCAGAGATGGTACCAATAATGGATATTTTAAGCTGCTCTGGAATTTTATTTTATTTTTACTAAAGGGCCAGGATGCAATCACCATAAGTAAATAAATAACAGAATGGTGCCTTCAGGTTAATTTTGCCTTCAAATTAATTTCCTGGATTGGCAGATTCCAGAAAATAATGCTTTTTTGAAAATAAAATGAAATGAAAAATGGAAGTGTTCATAGAAATTGCAGGTGGCTTTAAATCTTAAAGGTCAGATTGCAGATGGCTGCTGTAAATGAAATGAATTTATACACAGAATGTATGTTATAAGCAAACATTTAAATGTTTGATACGGAGATTTTAGAGATGATTTAAAGAAAATAGATGGCTATTCAATATATATCTAATCATTTCTTTGAAAATATATAGCTGCACTGTTAAAGGTTTTGTATTAAGGTGTCACAGGAATATCGAAAGGTTTATGTTGCATTATATGATATTCTTGTTAATATTTGTACTATCATTTAGAGTTTGCACGGTGCATGTGATTTCTATATACATTTTAAAAATATTTATTTATTAGAAACAGAAAAGAAAAAAATGCAGATGGCAAACACTGACCTAGAAGAATTTACAGAGGAGAAACCCTGTTGTTTTTTTTCTGCACCAGACTTACGAGTCTTGTGGAACCTTAAAGGTGAACCTACTTATTATGGCATAAGCCTGGCACCCCCAAACTCAGCCCTACAGATGTTTTGGGACTACCACTCCCATCATCCCTAGCTAACAGGACCAGTGGTCAGGGATGATGGGAATTGTAGTCCCAAAACATCTGGAGGGTCGAGTTTGGGGGGTGCCTGGCATAAGCTTTCGTAAATTACAGTCTGCTTCATCAGATGCACAGTGCAGCTCCTGAGTTTATCATTTTGGGTGTGTGGATGTGGGTGTGTTGTAAACAGTGAGGTCAAAAAGAAAGCACAGAGACAGTGCTGGTGACGTTAATTTTGCTTTTCTGTGTTCTCAAGAGTTTTGTGAATTAACAATCGTGATTGCCGCAAAGCTGCACATATTGGCAATGAGCATACCTGCCAAGTTGCTGTCAGCGAAATAAGGGACCGGGCGGAAATAGCAGACCGGAAGTAGTGCTGCCGCCATTTTGGAACTGGGCGGAGCATGCTCAGAAGTGACTTTTGATGCTGCTTTGCCCAGTTCCAAAATGGCCACTGCGCCAGAAGTCGCACTGCAGCCATTTTGGAACTGGGCAAAGCAGCATCAAAAGTCGCTTCTGAGCATGCTCCGCCCGGTTCCAAAATGGCCGCCACGCCAGAATAAACTGGGGAAAAACAAAAAAATCCATTTTTTCAGCTAGGAACAGCTGGAAAAACGGGGATTTCCCGGGGAAAACGGGAGACTTGGCAGCTATGGCAATGAGGAATGGAGGAGAGATTAAATTCAGCATGCACTTAAAGCACAACCTGTAAAATCTGCACTTTCCAAAGCAGAATGCAAACTGAAACGCCACCTATCCTTCAATATTTGCACTAACACAGAGAGCCCCCCCCCAAAAGCAAGGTCAACAGCCGGGTAGTTCATTTCACCTGTCGTGAATGCAGGTGCAGCAGCTGGGAACATCATAAGGGGAGCTGCCGGTGGAGCACGAGAGGCAGCTGGACCCCTGGCTGCACGGATCCAGTTGCCACAACAAGCTGGCCCCAAACCCCTGCATCTCGGATGTGTCGCCGATATCTAGGCAAAAGAGAGAAATGGAGGGGAGGCGGGGGAGAGGGAGAAATATTCAGCGTGATACGAAGCCTCGGAGCAGATCGTGCGTCCTTTGGGCTGAGATTTGGATAAGGACGGAGAGGGAAGAGAAAAAATAGGCTGCCATGATTTGCAGTGTGCTTCCCCTCCGATACACCACCATCCCGACCAACACCAACAAGTTGCAACACTCTGCTTCTGTTTTGCTCCATTTAGGGCAGGCATCCCCAGATTTCGACCCTCCAGATGTTTTGGACTGCAATTCCCATCATCCCTGACCACTGGTCCTGTTAGCTAGGGATCATGGGAGTTGTAGGCCAAAACATCTGGAGGGCCGCAGTTTGGGGGTGCCTGATTTAGGGGCAAATATAGCTATACCAAAAAGAAAAAGGAAAAATTGCGACCCTGATTCCGTAAGCCACAGAGAGTCAGCATGGAGCCTTCCAGATGTGTTGGATGGACTACAACTCCCATCACCTGCAGTCAGATGGCTCGTAGTCGGGGATGATGGGAGTTGTAGTCTGTGGCACCTGGAGGGCGCCAGGCTGGTGAACCACCACCACCCCTTTATTTCCCCTCCCTCTTTTTAAACCGGATGATGCCTTTTCATAAACGACTGGCTGTCAGCTCATCCATGATGTCCATTAAGGCAAATGGCTTGGGCCCCAACAAGGCAGCTGTACGGAAAACATGCAAGCAGGAGGCGGGTTGGCGAGGTTATCTCCCCGCAGCTGCGCTTTCAGATTTTGGCAGGAAAAGGGTTAGGAAATAAGAACAGAGGAGGAACTCCAAAACATGCAACTTGGCTAGCCGACATAGCGTGTATTCATGTTTCCAAAAAGTGGCCTGTTTCAGGGTGGGGTTGGAGCAGTCAATGGATTCAGCTACTATTGCAACAGAAAGTGTTAACAGAAAGGTATAAGGGTTGGAACGGAGAATGCGGTTAGTATTATTCATGCTATAGAAGCCAAACTCCATTAAAGCAAAAGCGAGCAGGGAGGATTAAAAAAAATGCTCTTCACCTTAATTCTTCAGGAAGGAGCTGAACAAGCCAGTATTTATGGCAACTTCCCCCACCCCAAAAACCATTTGGCCAACCAATCTGAAAGGGGTGGGGAGTGGTTTGGGTTTTTCCTCCCCTTTCCCCCACCCCCCACCCCTCCACAAGACAAGAAAAAGACAGCTTTGGAAGGTCTTTATTGATTAAAAGAAACCGTATCCTTTTAAGGTGAACCCCACAGAACCTAAGAATTCAGATGAAAGGTACCAGAACTGGTGAAGAATTAGAGTGAACAGCATCTTCAGAAACGAGAGCTCATTTTTGTTTTTGTTTTTTTGCTTTTTGTTTTTAATCGGGTTTCTGCAAATCTTCCTGATCATGGCCAGATTTTCAGCTGCATGCAAGAAATGTCAAAAGGGGGTGGCAAGGAACTCAAAAGCAAAATGGAGAGAGAGGTGGGTGCAAGAGTGCTGCCATTATGCTGTCCAGAGGAATGGTCAAGGCGCCAGGGGTAGGTTGGGTAAGGAGAGACTCTGCACCTCAAGGTCTTATGGCATCTGCTTAAGTAATGTGCATTGCTTGACAGAACAACCTGTCAGTTTTCTCATCCTTGGTCCCGGTATTGCCTCTTGTAGCAGCGAGGAGGAGGGAGAAAAAACTAGCATGAGTTGGCTCTGCCTGTCATTGGCTCTGGCGCCACCTACTGTTGGGCTCCTTGCCTTCTGTCCCATCATTTCCGATGTGCACTGGGCTGAATTCTCCTCTATAAACATTCCCCACACACTGAAAACTAGGAAGTCAGGGAGACTTAAGTCTTCTGCCTGACATGCTAATTTTCTATGTGCATGGATTTTCTTCCCTTTATCCCTAAGAAATCATGTTCCTGACACTATAGATTTATTTATTTATATGAGAGAGAGAGAGAGAGAGAGAGAGAGAGAGAGAGAGAGAGAGAGGGAGGGAGGGAGGGAGGGAGAGGGAGGGAGAGGGAGGGAGGGAGAGGGAGGGAGGGAGGGAGGGAGGGAGGGAGGGAGAAAGAGAGAAAGAGAGAGACTTTGGGGAAATTTCTTTTTTTAAAATATTTATTTTGCTTGTTTGCAATCAGATTTATATCCCACATTTTCCTCTCTCCAAAGAGAGATGTGCAAAGTGGCTATAGAAAGTCTGCAGGACAAAACAAAAAATAACCCGAGTCAATTTAAAATGGGGTACAAGTATGGCAGCCCTGGCTGCCAATGTTGCTGCCCCACCCTCAGCTCTATGGAAAGTAAGTGTGTGTGTGTGTGTGTGTGTGTGTGTGTGTGTGTGTGTGTGTGTGTTCTGGATGCCACATGGCTCTTGCGCACATGCACGTATGTGTGTGGGGCTATTGACATGTAGGTGCACATGGGGTTGGACTAGATGACCCTTGGGGTCCCTTCCAACTTTACAATTCTATGCTTCCATGCCCTTCCCTGCTTGCTCATCCAGACAGCAAAAGTTGCTGACCGAGTGTGCTGGAGTGACAAAGCACCAGGCATAGGAGGACAAAGCAACCACAGTCCTGGGAGTGTGCAGGGGGGGGGGACAAATGTGGCCCTCCAAGCTTCTCGGTTTGGCCCTGAGAACTCAAGCCAGGCCAGACCCTTCACTGGCCCTGCTTCACATCCCCCCTGTGTGTTTTATGCCCGGCTGGGATATCTTTGTACTCTTGATCATGCCTGTTGCTTGCCTGCATGGAAGAGGGTGTATCTGTAGAAACTAGCCCACTGTACAACAGGTAGCATGACTGCCTGTCGCTCCACCCCCTTTTACCTCTGGCCACGCCCACCATGAGCATTTGGCCCCCAGAAGGCTTCCCAGAGGTGAATGAGGCCCTCAGGCTACAAATGGTCCCCCATCCGTGTTGGAATAGGATGGGAGGACAGAGGCTCAGGCTTTGATCTGGTACCCCAATTGCCTTCTTCACAGTGTTGCATCCGCCCAGATACCCTTTGTCGGAGCCAGACTGTGGACAGATTCAGACATGTGGTATTGGTTTTTATGGAGTGGAAACTGGAGACCTGCGTGCCACCATCTTTGGCAGGGGTGGGAAGCTTGCGACCCTCCAGATCTTGCCGTGCTACAGCTCCCATCACCTTTGCTTCGCTTGCTACGATGGTTGGGAGTCCATCTGGAGGGCTGCAGCTTCAATGCCTACAGTATAAGCCTGAGCTTTGAGTAATGCTGGTACGAAAAAAGGCATTCGACCCCCCAAAAAGGCTCGGCTCTGTTTATTTATATCAGGCCTGACCAATCTGGAGGCTTCACATAGGCTGGCAATCAGGAGGCCCGATGTTACACCCGCAGTTCCCTTGTCCACCTGAAGAGGCTTTAGCACACACCACCTTAAAGGCATGGGCAGGAATTGGGGGGGGGGAGGTGCGGAGACAGCAAAGTAAACCCTACAAACATAACATAACATAACATAACATAACATAACATAACATAACATAACATAACATAACATAACATAACAACAACAATATAACATAATGAAAAAGGAACAGGCAAGTTTCTCTCTAAAGAAATTAGAAACACACACATTTTGCCTGTCACCTCAGGTTCGACAAAGGCGAGAAACCTTGTTTAAAAAAAATGAAAACTGGGATCGTAGGCAGAGGGCCTTCTCGGTAGTGGCGCCCGCCCTGTGGAACGCCCTCCCATCGGAGGTCAAGGAGATAAACAACTACCTGACATTTAGAAAACACCTAAAGGCAGCCCTGTTTAGGGAAGTTTTTAATCTGTGATATTTTAATGTATTTTGTTATTCGTTGGAAGCCGCCCAGAGTGGCTGGGGAAACCTAGCCAGATGGGCGGGGTATAAATAATAATAATAATAATAATAATAATAATAATAATAATAATAATAATAAATAATAATAATAATAATGGGTTGCCCAGCAGGATGGGGACAACTACCCCCTTCTTCACTGCCACCCCACTGTGGACGGCCATGTCTACAAGCTTTTCTGGTTCAAGGTCCCTGAGTACTAAGCACAGACTACCATCTAAGCAGAGCAGAGAAGGGAGTTAGCGACGGTTTGTAACGAAAACAGGGGACAAAAGAGCCACTGGTCTCTTAGGTTTCCCTTTTCCCAAGATGGCCTCCTTGCAATTCCTCTGACCCGGAAGAACGCGTCTCAAGGCTGCAGCAATGCCAGCACTGTTGCACGTTGCGTGTGAGAAAGTATGTTTTGCTCTGGAGCTGCCAGGCGGGGGATGAAGAGGGAGTGGGGTTGCGGGGGGGAGAAGGATAAAAACCTTTCATCCTTTTAGGATCTGTGAGGTTCCGATTGCAGATCATGGATAGCATTGAGTGCAGCTTGTCTTCGTCGTCCTCGTCATCGTCGACGGAGGCAGAGCGGCTGGCAGCTAAGTGGTGGTAGTTAATAGTTACTGCTCAAAGAAAATAGTGAAAGAGGAATAAGAAAAACAAAGCGGGCATTGGGATCCACCAGTCAAGCTTTGAAAGGACATGTCTGAAGCAAAGGGAACTGGATCCTCCCCTCCACAAGGGGGCAGACACAAGATTCTGACATCATGGATCGGTAGGAAGGCCACCTTCCAACCAAAGGCCCAGGCATCCATCTCTAAGAGCCGAGCATGAACAGCCCAACAGCTGGGGTTGGTGCTTCCAAAAGTTGTCGAAAGATGGCTTGCCTACTCAGTTAGTCAAGGAAGACTGCACACAATGGAATACATCTCTTCCCCCCCCCCCAATGTCACAAACAACCTTCCAGAATCACAGATTTGTAGAGTTGGAAGGGACCACGGCGGTCCTCTAGTCCAACCCCCTGCAATGCAGGCATCTCAACTAACACATCCATGGCATGATGAATCATTGGGCTACAACTCCCATCACCCCTAGTCACTAACCATGCTGGCTGGGATGGTCGGTTTTGGGAGTCCACCTGCATCTGGAGGGTTGCAGCTTCTCACTCCCTGTGGCAGATCCTTCAATTTTATTTTATTTTTATTTTTAAAAAGAGAGACACACACTGCCAATGACTGTGTTGAATTCTACAACTCACAATTTTCTGTACGTGATAATTTCTCATGGAAAATCAAATGCAATGCCAATTTGCTGGTAAGTCTCTCTCTCTCTCTAGACCAGGGGTCCCCAGACTACGGCCCGGGGGCTGGATGCGGCCCAATAAGCCTGCCAATCCGGCCCGCGACGACCCCTGCCGCCCACCGCTGCTGCCCGCTCTTATGGTGCGCAGCGCGGCAGCGCTCTTCCGGGTTGGGAAAAAAGCGCCGAAAATCCTTTGTGCGCATGCGTATGGGCCTCTCCCGACCCGGAAGAAGTCATTTCTGGTGCACTTCTGGGTTGGGGGAGGCCCACGCGCATGCGCACAACGGATTTTCGGCGCTTTCCCCACCCTGGAAGCGCGCCGCCGCGCCAGTAAGCACCCATGTGCATGCGCACGGGCGCGCACTCCCCCGCCCGCCTGCCCGCACAGGCGCGCGCTCCCCCGCCCTCCGGCCCGCCGCGCGATCGGCGCGGTGGGAACCGGCCCAAACGCTGGTAAGTCTGGGGACCCCTGCTCTAGACTAATTGGGTACAGTGGTGCCTCGACTTACGAATTTAATCCGTTCCGAAGGCACCTTCGTAGGTCGAAAAATTCGCAAGGCGAAAAGCGCCATTGGAAACGTGATTTCCCATAGGAATGCATTGAAAACGGAAAAATTCGTAAATCGAAGCAACCCTATCTAGAAATTTGTAAGTCGAAAAATCCCTCTCTAAAACCGCCGCGGTTTCCTTTCGGATGTCGAGACATTCGTAAGCGTGCGGCCATTTGCCCCATTCGCAAGTTGAAAAATTCGGTTGTCGAGTTGTTCGTAAGTCGAGGTACCACTGTATTTTTTTGTATCATATGTTGAAAACTCTTAATAAAATTGATATAAAAATAGAAGGCCACCGGTTCCCCATCCCTGACCCTGATGATAGTTCGTTAATTATTATTATTTTTAAATGTAACTGTATTTGACAGTGTCATCAATTTTTAAGTTTCCTCGAGGGCAATTTAAATCAAAAAGGCACAGTGCGAATGTTCTAAAAAAGACTAAAAACTTCAAGGAAATCCCCAGTGTCGCCTCGCTGCTGCCAAAGAAATTACCTGCATTTCTCCGTCATCTATGTAAAACGAAAAACAAAACAAAGGAGGTTCTTACTGTTTTCGTGCCTATGGCCTGGGTAAATGATCCTGAAGACGTAATCTGCAGCCGTCTCCATAGCTGCCGGCATTTCTTCCAGATCCACAGTCTTGTTGTGGGTGTTCCGTTTCCGGAGTTTGGGGAACACTTTGCCCTACAATGTAAAACAGGGCAATCAGACAGGATGTGACTCACAGAGAGGCTGTAGTAGAGAGTTCTAAATCCCTCTCTCAGGACACTAGATCTCAGGGGTTACCCGACAAAGCAGTAAATCCAGGGCAGGCCAAAGGAGGGCTCCCTTGCAAGATGTGGAAGTCAATTGCCGGAAGAGGTGGCTAATGGAGCAGGGCGGTCTCTTATCAGTGGCTAAGATGAAACCTCCATGTTCAGAGGCAGTCTATCAGTGAGAACCAGTTGCTAAGGAGCAACAACTATCGGAGAGGGCAATATAACCTTCAAGGACTGATTGGGGGCTTCTGAAGAGCATCCGGCTAGCCACTATGAGAATAGGCTTCTAGTTTAGACGCCGCTTTTTTGCAATCTACCAGGGCTCTTTTTGGCCTCTCATGGAGGAGGAGGAATGGTCTATCTTGCTCCCGCTATTTCTGATGTGCAAGAGGGGTGTGCCATCAGTTATACAGCCATAATGGCACCCCCCCCCCACATGAACACACAAAGGTCTGGGAAGGCTTGGAAATCCTGGGGTTTGCTGATTGCATCCTCAAACAGCCCAAAGAGGACTGAGCATGTTCAGAATGCTGACTAACTCCGGGTGGTGGACTGGACTAGGTATCCTGGAAAAAGGCACAGCTGGGTGGCTGGGTGGATCCCAAGCAGCAGTGCTCTACCCTGCAGTGGAGCAGTTCTCAGCAGCTGCTTGCCAAATTGCAACTTTCCCCTTCATGAAAGTTAACCGAGTACTAGTTGGTTGGGTGAGCTGCATAGCCGTCGAGAGCTGGGAAGCATATGGTTGGTTGAGACTGGAAGAGAGACCCTGATTGGACACAGCAGAGTGGGGAACTGGGCAGGTCGATGGGACCGCCCACCTACCAATTGCCACTTGAAATTAAACAGTGCAGGTATAAGCAAGCTTTGAAGGCCCAACAGGGAGTCGATTGCTGGGGCTGCAAAGCACCTCACACAGCTTTAGGGGATTCTGCAGGGATCCCTACAGGTGCCGCTGATAGATGGGGAGCCTGTGACTCTACAGATGCTGCTGGACTACAACTCCCATCATCCCTCTCCACCGGCCATGCTGGCTGCTGTGGCTGATGGGAACTGGAGTCCAGTGACATCACCAGGGCCGGAGGTTACCCATTACTGTCCTGCCAGGTCCATACGGAAGGCGTTACTTGCCAGGCTAGAGGGCTCACCTTTCCCTGCTGGGACCACAGTGGAGGCTCCAACTGTCCACGGGGCAGAAGGCCGTTTTCAAGGCAAGAAAGGAAGGCAAGGAGGTGTCCACCAGGCGGGAAGTGAAGTGGGGGCCGTTGGATGCCATCTTGGCTCACCAGAACCAACGTCCCCCCTCGCTCTGCTGCAGGAATGAATATGCCTCAATGTTAGCTCTGTTTAAGTAAGTCAAGAGGAATCTAAGTAGAGTGGTTAATGGGGGGGGGGACCTGGCCATTGTGCACATACCTACCAGGTCTCAGGGAGAATGTGCACATAATCTTTCCATGAAGAGTTGTGCACATTTCCTGGTCAATATTCATAATCCCCAACAGGCTTTGGAGAACGTGCATATTGCGACTGAATTTTGTACATTCTCTTGTCATTGTGCATAATCCCCAACAAGCCTTGGAGAAGGTGCATATTCATTTGACGTCCCCGGGGTGCAAGCCTGGGCAGTGTGTATGGAGGTCCTGGGCTGCCCAGACGACAAGACCCCACCTCTCGGCCTCAATGATGCGCATACTGTGACTGAATTTTGTACATTTCTGGTCAATATGCATTTTCTCCAGTCAATGGGAAGGTGTGTTGTGGGCCATTGTGGGCCATGTGAGATTAGGCAGAGGACAGGTGGGCCGGAGGAGTGTAGATTGCACACTGCTGAACAAGAAATTGGAAAAGGTGGCTTGGGTCTTGGAGAATCTGCATACTGACCGGAGAAAGTGCATATGGTCCAGAGACCCTCTGGAAGGTCCCAGATTCCCCATGACAAAGAGCGTATGATGCTTACGTTGCTGATGGCAGTGGATGCACACGATTTGGCTAAATGGCACAATCAAAGCATAGTCCCAGTAGATGCTGAATGCATGTAATAAGATAAACAAACAGAAATACAAGGTGGTCATTTCTTCAAGGCCCTGTCAACCCAACATCAATTTAATTACTAAAAAAAAATAAAAATTGTCCAGTAGCACCTTAGAGACCAACTAAGTTTGTTCCGTGTATAAGCTTCCGTGTGCATGCACACTTCTTCAGATACTTGTTTAATTACTGGTTACAGGTAGGTAGCCGTGTTGGTCTGGGTCGAAGTAAAATAAAAAAATTCCTTCAGTAGCACCTTAAAGACCAACTAAGTTTTTATTTTGGTATGAGCTTTCGTGTGCATGCACACTTCTTCAGATACCTGAAGAAGTATCTGAAGAAGGTATCTGAAGAAGTGTGCATGCACACGAAAGCTCATACCAAAATAAAAACTTAGTTGGTCTTTAAGGTGCTACTGAAGGAATTTTTTTGTTTAATTACTGTTTGATTGATTGACTAATAATCCAAGCTTTTGTCAAGGCAACACACAACAAACAAAATTACCGGCAGTATCAGCACAAAGCACCCGCTTTGGGAGTAGAGGGGTTTTGCAAATGCCCCTTCTCTGCCCTCCGCCCAGGCGAGAAAGAGGCAATATCAGGGTTCAAAGCACATCTTAGCCTAGGGAGCAACAAAGCAGAGCCAGGGAGGGGTGTGGCCTGGAAAGAGATCTGAAGGCCAGTGTCAAAGTGCGACCCAGCAGTAAATCACACCATTCAAAGCTGGAGTTAACTCTTCATTAGCAAAAGTACGATCTTCCCAGACTTGGCAGAAGATCAAGCAGCTCATTCCTAGTAGTATTACTCCATGAAAATCAGAGACTAAAGGCCTCCACCTTCCCACACCTGTTTATGTCTCCTCCTCTCCAGGACCTTCCTCAAGCAATCAGAGACTGTGCCTGCACGTAGCCTGCCACTGCTCCACCCATTTCAGCCCTTTTCTGGTTCTGGGAGACCAGTGGGAAGGAGAGACACTAGGGTCTCTTCACCAGCCAGCCTCCTCTCTGCCTCTTGACCTCCCTCCTCTCCTGCTTCAGCTTCTGCCTCTGATTCTGGATTTCCCTCTGCCACCGATTCTCCCCACTCATTAAGCCTTGTTACCCCTCATCTTCCGACGCCTCCTCTTCCCAGTCTTCTCCCTCTTCTCCCTCATCG
Organism: Zootoca vivipara; assembly: GCF_963506605.1. Lineage (NCBI taxonomy): Eukaryota > Metazoa > Chordata > Lepidosauria > Squamata > Lacertidae > Zootoca > Zootoca vivipara. The sequence continues at coordinate 8,942,551 of NC_083290.1, read as the reverse complement.
TCATCCCACCACCATTCCCCGGGCTCTGAGCCTTCTTCCCTTGGGGGTTCCCCAGCTGGTTCCTTTCACCATTCCTTGGTGACGGCCAGGCAGAGAGCCCTAGAGCACCGCATTTGCACTCCCCACCCAGGCCTGAGTTTCCCCACTGGTGCATTACAGCGAATGGTGCGCTTGCCCCAAACAAGCCCAGTCTGCCCTCAGCCAGCCCCCCACCTGCCAGACTTCTTTCTTACACCCAACGGCTGCAGGACCACTTCTGCGTCTTACCTTTTCTCAAGCTCCGGGTCCCCCAGCGTCCCGTTCATGAGCTGATTCGGCATCCATTTCAGAGTGAGGGAATCGGCTGACTGGTGGAGAGAGAGGTAGCCCAGGATGGCCTCCATGTCATCTTTCTGTTTGGGAAGCCAGCCAAATAATAAGGAGAGGAAACGGTTTAGGAGAAATGTAGGAGAAAGTGCACCGCAAGAACTAGAAGAGCCAGGGTCAGCCCAGAGACTAAGGTCCAGCGCCAAGGGCCTTCTGGCGGTTCCCTCCCTGCGAGAAGTGAGGTTACAGGGAACCAGGCAGAGGGCCTTCTCGGTAGTGGCACCCACCCTGTGGAACGCCCTCCCATCAGATATCAAGGAAATAAACAACTTTCTGACTTTTAGAAGATGTCTGAAGGCAGCCCTGTTTAGGGAAGTTTTTAACGTTTGATGTTCTATTGTGCTTTCATATTCTGTTGGGAGCCGACTAGAGTGGCTGGGGAAACCCAGTCAGGTGGGTACGGTATAAATAATAAATTATATTATTATTATTATTATTGGGGACACTGCTTCTGCACATCCCATCCCTAATGGGCCCCAAACCTTTCAACAGCACGACTTTGAACTGGAAAGAACCTGGGAGCAGGTGAGGCTCTGGGTTGCAAATCAGAAAGGAGGCAGAGAAAAGTCTTGTGCTCCCTCTCTCCACAGCACTAGAACCTTTCCCTCCAAGAACTTATCTAATCTTCTATTAACGCCATCCAAGCCATTAATCATTGCTGCCTCCTCTGGAAGAGAGTCCTGCAATTTAACTACAGTGGTGCCTCGCTAGACGAAATTAATTCGTTCCACGGGTCTTTTCTTATAGCGAAAAATTCGTCTAGCGAATCCCATAGGAATGCATTGAATTTTTTTGAATTATTTTTTTTTGCCCATAGGAACGCATTAATTGAATTTCAATGCATTCCTATGGGAAACCGCGATTCGCTAGACGAATTTTTCGTAAAACGCATTCGTCTAGCGAGGCAACCTCCGCTCGAAAAATCCTTTCGTTAAGCGGAAATTTCGTTAAGCAGGGCATTTGTTAAGCGGAAATTTCGTTAAGCAGGGCATTCGTTAAGCGAGGCACCACTGTATGCCCTAACTGTGTGAAGAAGGACTTTCTTTCATTGGTCCTGAATCTCCCGACATTCAGCTTCCATAGATGTCCCACCAATTCTATTGCTAAGAGAGAGGGAGGTATAATGTTTCTCTGTTGCATATCCTGAACTTTGAATGCACAGCCAGCTTCTAGGCAGCTGTGGAGGATCAGTAAGGCTGCGAGACGTCCTGTTGAGCACAGCAAAGAGACACACACAGAGAGAGGGAGAGACGTGTGATGTCAAAGCCGGGGTCTCCTTGACCCAGGTACCTAGATGTAAATGAAGCCAACATTCCGGTCTTCCCTTCATTGACTTGCACGAATTGGTGACTCATCGCAATGCTTCCAACTCTCTCTGTCCTGTTTGTGACTCATGTCTTTAAATGAATTCCCTTGTCGGTGTCCACTTCATGACTTTTAATTCTGACGTGAAGCGACACAGGTCCCCAGCTGGCTTGTAATGCTGCACTTAACGGCCAAGATTCTGGAGAGATCGTGATATTGGCAAATGAGGTGAATTAATATATACCCCTCTCCAGACTCTTTTCTCTCCTTCAGTACTTTGTTGGGATTATTAAGACGACAGGCTAAAAGTGACTTGAACTTGGGTTCATCTGCACTGCACATTTAAAGCAGAATCATACCACTCTGAACAGCCATGGCTTGCCCTTAGAGAATCCTGGGAACTGTAGCTTGTTGAGGGTGCTGAGAGTTGCGGGGAGGCCCCTATTCCCCTCCCAGAGCTACAATTCCCAGAGTTTCCCATGGAGAGTTATTTGCTGATTAAAGGGGTATGATACTGCTTTAAAGGTACAGCAGGGCTCGGCAACATCTGGTTTCCAGCATTGCGATATACCAGCAGCTAAATATGTGTCACGACTGGACCTAATGGTCAGGGGTCCCTTTACCTTAAATGTGTGATATGCCGATATGGTGGAATCTTGGTTGTTGAATGGCTTAGTTGATGAACAAATCAGCTTCCGAACGCCAAAAACCTGGAAGTAAGTGTTCCAGTTTTCGACCGTTTAGGTAAAGGTAAAGGGACCTCTGACCGTTAGGTCCAGTCACAGACAACTCTGGGGTTGTGGCGCTCATCTCACTTTATTGGCGAGGGAGCCGGCGTACAGCTTCCGGGTCATGTGGCCAGCATGACTAAGCCACTTCTGGCGAACCAGAGCAGCACATGAAAGCGCCGTTTACCTTACTGCCAGAGTGGTACCTATTTATCTACTTGCACTTTGACATGCTTTTGAACTGCTAGGTTGGCAGGAGCAGGGACCGAACAACAGGAGCTCACCCCATCGCGGGGATTCGAACCGCCGACTTTCTGATCGGCAAGCCCTAGGCTCTGTGGTTTAACCCACAGCACCACCCACGTCCCTGTCGGAAGCCAAACGTCTGACGCAGCTTCTGCTTGAGTGCAGGAAGCTCCTGCAGCCAATCAGAAACCACGCCTTGGTTTTCGAATGGATTAAGTTCAAGAAGCAAGGTATCACTGTATATCACAGTATGGAATGTACCTCTGCTGCTCTTTCTCTCCACCTTAGGGGAGGAAGAACCAGCTGAGATATATCTCCTAGCCCTACTGAACAAGGCCCCGTACCTCTCTAGCTCACGCAAGACGGGGGGCAGGATCTGTAGGGGGGCTGGGAACAGAAGCAGGGTTCCTGGCACAGTTTCCTTTCTTTCATTCATTCCTGGCATAGTTTCCTTTCTTCCATTAATTAATTCTTTAAATTTTGTTTTTTATTTGTGAACTGAATAGATGTTTATTCCCGAGCCATCAGTTTCTGCTTCTTCAGTTTCTTTTGAGATATCTTCTTCTTTTGAGCAACTTCCTCTTCTGGCTTAGGGACAATTTGCTCCTTCTCTGTGAGGATCATCTCAATGTGGCAAGGAGAACTCATGTAGGGGTTAATGCGACCATGAGCCCTGTAGCATTTTGGGAGCTTTGTTAACCTGAATGTGCTCAATTACCAGAGAGTCTCTACATCCAGACCCTTGAGCTCAGCATTGCTCTCAGCATTTTTAAGCATGTGCAGGAGGAACTCAGCACTCTTTTTTTGGCCAACGCCCCTGTGTCCAGCCCCACTGCTTGGCCTGGGCACATCTGCCAATGCCACCATTGTAACGATGGAAGGGAACACACTGCTTCTCTAGGGTCACATCCTTCCAAGTACTTGGTAGCTTTCTGGATGTGCATACCCTTGATAGCCTGGGCAGTCTCACGTGTGTTCTTAAAGTGAACACGAAGGTTGGACCCCCTTGACTTTGCAAGATTTTGTGGGGTTCTCCGGATCAAGTGAGTAGCGGACCATTTTCAGAGCTTACCTTACAGCCACAGCTACAGCCGGGGAAAAGCACAGCTTCCTCTTTCTAACACCAATATAAAAAAGATGTGTCCCTCTGCCCCACGCCACACGATACAAGCACTTACGGGCTGAACCAGGACGTTGTTCTTTCCATACAGCAAGTGCGTCCGGGAATTCTGGTGCAACGACTCGACGTAATCTCTAGCCGAGGCAGCAAAGCGATCCTCCGACATGCTTCCGCTGGAGTGCCGTTTCCGAATCTGGAGGGGGGGGGGAGGGCACACGCAAGGATACCGTTGCATTGGCAGCAATAGACAACTGTGAATAACTTCCTGCTTTGGTGGGAGAGGCGGCCTCACGTTAATTATATTTTCATTGTTAAGTTGTGGTTATTCCTTGGCTTTACCCTAACCCAGGGTTTCCCAAGCTTGGGTCTCCAGTTGTTGTTTGGACTACAACTCCCATCATCCCTTGCTAGCAGGGATGATGGGAACTGTAGTCCAAAAACAGCTGGAGACCCTAGCTTGAGAAACTCTGCCCTAACCCAAATGGAGTTTTGAAGGGCACGATCCCCTCATATCGACCCGCAATTTGCTGCCACAACTTTTTTTGGGGGGGGGAGAGCACAGCAAGGAGCCAGACTCAAGCCATCGCCTGATCCTGTCCCCCTGGTCATGCTGGCTCAGAGGGCAATGGTGATACAAGACACCAAAGAGAAGTCCCCTTTTCTGGGGTGATGGAAACAACAAAAGCTTCGCCCCATATTAGATTCCCGAAAGAGGAACAGCGTCGCATTTCTCAGCAAGGCTGCCGTCTAAATTCCTCAGAAGGAAATCATATTGATTTTGATGGGCTTCACTGTCCAATGAGGAGTATTCAGAAGTCCTGCTATATTTTAATGTTCAGTTTTATGCTTCTGTAATAGTAGTAGTAGTAGCAGCAGCAAACAACCCATAAATAATAAAATAATAAATTTATTAATTAAATAATAAATAATAAAGTAATTAAATTTATAAATTAATTCTTTATATTATTATTATTATTATTATTATTATTTATCTGATTGGGTTACACCAGCCATTCTGGGCAGCTTCGAACAAATATAAAAGCATAATAAAACATCAAACATTTAAAAAAATTCCCTACACATGCAAAAAAGTGACTTTCCTTCGAGTAAGCCCAGTAATGGCGGGGGGGGGAGGGGGAGTTTTGTTGTGAATCCCTTGTTGCATAGAAGCACAACCTATGAATGAGGGCACTACAATCCTCCTGCAGGAGTTGGACTAGGAGGCCCCTGGGATCACTTTCAGTTCTATGAATATATATATTTGCAGGTTGATCCCCATATGGAACAGCTGCACATTCCCCAGAGTCCCTTCCAGCTCTACAATTTGATGACTCTATAGTATTTACAGCAGGCATCCCCAAACTTCGGCCCTCCAGATGTTTTGGACTACAATTCCCATCTTCCCTGACCACTGGTCCTCTTAGCTAGGGATCATGGGAGTTGTAGGCCAAAACATCTGGAGGGCCGCAGTTTGGGGATGCCTGATTTACAGTCTGAGGGGTGGGTGCCCCAATGAGTCCCATTGGTGGAAGAACCTCTGCTTTTGCACAAGAACCTCTGCTTTTGCAATGGACTTCCCACCCACCACCCACTCTCCTCCCTCTGTGCCTCCCCTGCATCCCAAAATTGGCTCAGGAGGACTCAGAACACGGCACAGGGGGAGGTTGTTCTGCCTGGCAAGCTGAAATGCTTGTACGGAAAGCACGTTCAACGTAGCACAAAGTTGAATTCCTCCCAGTGCTTCCATACCCACCATGCCTTTTCAGTGCACCCTCCCCAGATGATTCTGAGAACTGTAGTTTGCCCCCGGCACCCACAGAAATACAATTCCCAGAGCCCTTAACAGACTACACTTCCAAGGATTCTTGGGGTAGAGCCGTGCTTCAAAAGTGCCCTAAACATACAGTGTGCATGCAGCTTAAATTGTTTATAACCATGTTTGCCACACCCTTCCAGATATTCTGGACCTCAGCTCCCATCATCTGGCTGGGCCCGATGGAAGCTATAGCCCCCAAAACATCTGAAGGGCCACGGAATGGTAAAGGCTGCGCTGCCACATCAGGGAGAAAAAAGGACCCACTCCTAACGCCGGCCGTTTGGACGGAGAGTCTTGCCGGCCGTGGGCTCCGTGGATGCGATGCCGTTGAACCAGTTCGTCGGCCGAGGGGTCTGTCCAGAAATGGTCGGCCGTTTTCAGCTTGGTGTATTCCAGGGCACAGGGTCCAACTGAGAACAGACCAAAAAGAGAGAGAGAAAGAATGGAATTGGGAAACTCCTTTTTGCCTTCTCAGGGGTGGAAGAAAGTCAGCAGCTTCTCCTCAACTAAAGAGATCTAAGCCAGTGATGGGGGCTCCAGATGTTGTGAGACTCCCACACCCATCATCCTTGACTACAGGGCCATACTGGCTGGGGCTGGTGGGATCTGGAGTACGACAACATCTGGAAGACCTCATCCCTGGTCTAAAGGAACAGGCAAATAAAATGTTTTCCAGGTTATCTCAAATTTGGGTACTGCTTGATTCCCAGTGACAGGAGCTTCTTGGTGGTGGCCCTCAGATTACACAACTAATTGCCTGTGGACATCTACCAAATCCAGCATCTTGGCCCTTGGCAAAACAGGATTTAAATACCTATCAGCCTTTATACCAGGGACAGCTAATGGTGGTGCCCTTCAGGTGTTGTGGACTACAACTCCTAGCATCTCTAACCACTGGCCATGCTGCCTGGGGCTGATGGGAGTTGGAGTCCAATGATATCTAGAGAGTCACAGGTTCCCCTACCCAGACCCAGCTCCATAGAACATATAGCCCACTCCTCTTTTTACCAGAAAAGGAAAATTGGGGTTTGAAAATTGTTGATGCTGATGCCAAAAGCTCAGCCATGCCTCAGTTAGAGCCTGTTGCTTCACAGAACCTCCTCTCCCTTCCTCTCCTCGAATCCTTGCTCTTTCCTTTGGTGCAATAGCATCACGTTTCTTGACTCACATTCATCATCTGTGCAAATGCCTTTTCAGGGAACCACACGGGGACTGTCAAAACAGCGCTCTTCCAAAGCACACAGAAATAACATTTGAAAGATGCTCACCCAGCAGGCAAGCCAAGATGGGCCCACAGACCGGATCTGCCAGCAGAGCGTCTTTCTCGTAATATTTGCTGGAAGAGAGCAACCACACAAAACGACTGGCGATAAAATAACATTTACCTTTCAATGAAAAAAAGGAGCACGGGCGTTAATGAAGTTTGCCGTGCGGAGGAGAGAGAGGTTCTTCTGGTTGTTATTATTATTTAAACACAGGCCACGTTCTGAAAGGAGCAAAGCCCAGAACAACAACAACAAAAAAGCAGGGCTGGCTTTCTTACACAGGGGCCCCTGGCTTATAGACCCTGGCAAAGCATTTGCTCCTTGAGCCTAGGGTTGCCTGCTCTGACTGGCAGCCGTTCTCCAGGCCAGAGTGGAGGCTGGTGCCTTCCAGCAAACGGGAGGTCTGGCACACCAACCTCAGTCTGCCCTCAATACTTCTTAGCTTAGAGCAGGCATAGGCAACCAGCCCTCCAGATGTTTTGGGACTACAATTCCCACCATCCCTGACCACTGGTCCTGTTATCTAGGGATTATGGGAGTTGTAGTCCCAAAACATCTGGAGGTTGCCTATGCCTGGCTTAAAGCGTGGGTGCTGATAATGCCAAGGTTGCAGGTTCTATCCCTGCATACTCCTGAATCGCAGGCGGTTGGACCTGATGATTCTTGGGGGTCCCTTCCAAGTCTACAATTCTATGACTCTCTGATTCTACGGTGGGAATAATGGCATTTCACCACTAGAGGGAACAGGAGTCCTCACTCTTCCCCCTAAGAGCGCTGATGTCATTCCCACCGCCTAGGAATATTTTCCTGGTTTTAAAAAAAGGAAGCAGTGTGGGCTGCCTTTGCACCTCGGTGGCTTGCCTTGGCTGCTGCCCATTAGACAATCTTTTTCCAAAAATGAAAGAGGCAGCATCAGCATATGTTGGTACAGATTTGGGGGCACAGCACACAGGAGCCTCTCTGAGGCATATTGTTAACACGGAGGGGGAACTGACTCAGCGGAAGCCAGCTGCTCCGCGTCGACCGGTGAGAAGGAAAGCATCGCCTCTAGTTCCAGGTGTGCTACTCATCAAAAGATACGCAAGGATTATGCCCGACGCCAGAATAAAAGAAGTGTTTAAAAAATCTAATCTGAAAAGAAACAGGAGCAAAGAGAAGGGAAGCAAGATGGAAAAAAGAAGAAAGGAAAATAAAATAGATGATTGATAGATATAGATAGATACTGTAGATAGATAGATGATAGATAGATAGATGATAGATAGATAGATAAGATGATAGATAGATGAGAGAGAGAGAGAGAGAGAGAGAGAGAGAGAGAGAGAGAGAGAGAGAGAGAGAGAGAGAAGGAAGGAAGGAAGGAAGGAAGGAAGGAAGGAAGGAAGGAAGGAAGGAAGGAAGGAAGGAAGGAAGGAAGGAAGGACTTGACTAAGTTGTGATTTTAATTTGTTTTAACACAGGCATCCCCAAACTTCGGCCCTCCAGATGTTTTGGACTACAATTCCCATCATCCCTGACCACTGGTCCTGTTAGCTAGGGATCATGGGAGTTGTAGGCCAAAACATCTGGAGGGCCGCAGTTTGGGGATGCCTGTTTTAACATTTGTTTTTAACATTGCTTTTTAAATTAATATGGTCCATTCTGGGATCTTAGGGTAAAAGATGGGCAATAAATCAAAATGACTACTAATGATGAGAGAGAGCCTCCATTCATTGCTCTGCCCACTAGTGGCACGTGGCCTCCGGAACGTTGCCCAGTAAGGAATGCAGCCCTCAGGCTGGAAAAGGTTCTCCAGCCCCCCCACCCCCCCACCATTGATAGCTTTTTTATAACGACAGCATGCGCCACTCATGGCTCTCTTTCCTTTTGGAAAACAAAACAAAGCCAAGTTCCGGCACGTCCCTTACCTGCAGTTGTCCACCACGTACTGCACAATCTTGTCCAGCACCCTTTCGATCAGAGCGGTGCGAACCCAGATATGCTTGACCGCTTGTGGGGTCAGCGCAGGGGCTTTGCTTGTGGTGGACGTCTGCCTCTTGAGGGATTCCTGGCCAGCCGGCTGACTTCTCCTGCTAAAGAGAAATAAAGAAAGCCTGAAAACTCTCAAAAGAGAGAGAGAGTTTAAAGCTTCATCGCAAACACGGGTTAATTTGTCTGGAGAGGGATTGACAACTCTGTGGCCGCCCCAAATGCAAGGCCTGCATTCCCTCAGGGGGTCCCTTCTGGGGTGGGGTGGGGTGGAGAGCACCTGTCAATGGCTGGTAGCCATTGGCTAGTAGCCATTGACAGCCTTGTCCCTGATTTCGTCCTCCAAGCTGGTGGCCACCCTCGCCTCCTGTGGCAGTGAGTTCCACAGTTTATGCGCTCCATAAACTTCCTTCTATCTGCCCTGAATTGTCCAACTTTTGGCTCCCTTGGATACCTCCCTGTTCTAGCATTAGACAGGTGTTTGAACCACACTTGTGATGTTGTTGTGCGTTGGCTGGAACTACCATTTCCAAACCAGGAGGCCTAATTGGTCCGTTTTCGAAAGAGTGTCGAAGCAACAGCTGACAGGAGAACATGCTAGCAGTTAAACAAGCCTTACTGACATTGGTAAACTAGTTTAAACTGGAGAGGATGGATGGGGGGGGGGAGGCAAGGAGGAGAAAAATAATTCCATCGGAAACATTTTTGCTCCCTCCTTCAATCTGCCGGACTATGGGGAAAGAAAATAAAAAACCTTTATTTATCTAGCTCAGCCTTTGGCAATCTGGTGGCTTCTGCATGCTTTGGACTACAACTCCCAGCAGTCCTTGGGAGCTGGGGCTGATGGGAGTTGTAGTCCAAAACATCCAGAACACACCAGATTGCTGCAGGCTGGACTATCCCCTCTAATTCTCACTTGACATAAACTAATAACCTGAGGAGAGAAAGAAGCGCTGGCTGATAGCTGAAACTCCTCGCTATATTCTCCAGCTTTCTTAAAGGTGACCTGAAAAGGGAAAAAAGAAAGATGGATTCTTTTGTGGCTTCTTTTTTTGGGAGGGGGGCGTTTTTGTGTGAGCGTGCACATGGGCACACTTGCACTTGGGGGTCATGCCTTTGGGGTCTGGGCCAACGCAGACCAAACAGTCGGCACCTAGAACAGTGTGTTCCCAGGGAATTCTGGGTTAAACCGGAACAAGACTCAGAGGAGAAGGGGTGCGAAAGAGACCGGCTGCCGCCGCCGCCCCCCCCATAACACCTTGCCAATTTGAGTACAGTAGTAGCCTCCCAGAGCATTCACAAAAACAAAGGATGGCTTCATTTTGACAGAAACAATAAATATTGCTAAATAAACTATTGTTGTCCAAAATCAATGGTACTGGAAAACTAATGGTACGGAATATAGCTATAATGGAGGAAATTATGCATAGTTTGATATTTTAGAGCAGGCACCCCCAAACTTCGGCCCTCCAGATGTTTTGGACTACAATTCCCATCTTCCCCGACCACTGGTCCTGTTAGCTAGGGATCATGTGAGTTGTAGGCCAAAACATCTGGAGGGCCGCAGTTTGGGGATGCCTGTTTTAGAGGGACTAGAACACTTTTTAAAACGCTTTGGCATTTTTTTTATGCCCAACCCTTGTAACCAACCTGGCAATTCAGGAACTATACGTGATAATCTGATAATACCGTTAGTCCTTACTTGGATTTTGTTATTTTAACCCATGTTAAAACCCGAGCGACGGTACTCATTTTGTGTGCCCATTTCATAGTTTTCTTTTTTCGCCTTTTGATTTCTGTCTGCTGTTACAGTTGTCCTCTCCATTTTATATACGTTATAAAATGTTTGTTTGTTTGTTTTTTAAAAAAACGCTCCCCCTCCCCTTTCAGCACTGATTTAATATCTGCTGCATAGCCATCACAGAACCCTTTTGCATCACCACATGGGCTGTTTAAATATAAACTTGTTCAAAATGTGGCAGCTCACAGCTGAAGCAAATATTTAAACGGGGCAAGAAATAAAGGACCCGAAAAACCTGTCTGAGTTGACCTCTTAAGAGTGCAAGCAAGGTCTCTCTTAGCCTCGCAATGCATGCCTGGAACCAGTCTGTTAAAATGTGTCCCTGCAAGCCGGCATCAAGGCCGGGGGGTGGGGGCATGAGAGTGCTGGGGTCCTTGGCCGGTGCCCAAAGATATCGCCCCCCAATGCCAACCCTTTGCAGTGTGCAGAAACGAACACGCTCCAGTCTTGCAACTGAAAACGCTGCAGATCTAACTCCGGGACTGGGCTGGTGGGGTGGGCGTGCCAATTCTGCAAAACAAGGTTTCATCACTGAGCTGCGGACTCCCTTCGGAGGCGGACCTTAGCCCTCACCTGCCTTCTACCTGCTGCAGCAGCTCCTGGGCTTTCCTGCACACATCGCTGGCAACGTCGTACGTCTTGCCGACCTTGGTGAAGAGGGCGGCGATCTTGTCGGTCCGCAGGAAGCCGGCTGCCCGTCTCTTGAGCATGTGCAGGAGGCAAGCTTCCACCACCCCTGGGAGGAAATAAGAAGGCAAGCGTGTCAAGGAGCAAACACCACTCCGCTGCAGAGTTCTGTGGCCTCGGGGGCAAACACAGGCTCCTGTTTAACAATAGGAGCAAAAGTTCAGGGGTGGGTGTCCCTGGAAGCTCAGGGTGGATGGACTTGATGGTCCGTCAACCACAGCCAGGCATAAAATAAGAGCCTGGATAGCGAAGACTACAAAGCTACAAGGTGGCGCTTCAGGGGGAGGAGCCAGCAGTCTAACTGCATCCCATCCTAAGCCATGATGGGATGACCTGGGCGTACAAATGAAGAACTACCTCTGACTAGCATCAGGCTCCTGTCACAAAACACAATGACAGTGGCTGCTGTTCAGTGTTAGAAATTCAGATGTACAGTGGTACCTCGACATCCGAATGACTCGACTCCCGAAGGTTTTGACTTACAAAGTCGGCAAACCCGGAAGTCTTTTCGCCGAATGCGCGTTCTGCAAAATCGCGCTTCGCGCATGCGCAAAACGGATGCTTCGACAACTGAAGACTTCGACTTACGAAGAGCACCGCGGAACGGATCGCCTTCGTAAGTCGAAGCACCACTGTATAAGCTAGGTGCCAAATAGCTCCTTAGACCAAGGTTAAAGTTGCCAAAACAGAATGTTTAGTTGCCATTTTGGGGCAAGATGGCTCTAAAGCAGGGTTCCCCAAAGTAAGGCCCACGGGCCAGATGCTGCCCGCAAGGCTTATTTATGCGGCCCCTGGCAACCCCTGCCACCCGCTGCTGCCACCCGCTCTCACCGGCGCGGCGCGGCCGCCCACTTCCAGGTCGCCGGAGCGTCGGAAATAGCTTGTGTGCATGCGCAAGCGTTATTTCCGGCGCACTTCCAGGCCGGAGGAGGCCAATGCGCATGTGCAAAAGCTATTTCTGGTGTTCCGACAACCCGGAAGTGCGCCGGAAATCGCATGGGTGCATGCGCATGGGCGCGCGCTCCTGCCCGCAGGGTAATCGGTGCTGGTGGCACCGGCCCTCGGCAAGGTAAGTTTGGGGACCCCTGCTCTAAAGTCTTATTTTTTCAAATAATGAACTGACTGTGATTGATTCTCGGTAAACCACCCGGCTAGTTCAAGTGGCAACCTAGAGCAAGGTTAAGAACAATTTAAAGAAGAAAAGTCACTTGATCCAGGGACAGTCACATATATATTGGCCTATTCCGAACCCTTTTTCTTAATGATGATTGCTACTGCTCAGGTTGCACAGAAAAAGCATTTTGGATCCAGAAATTCATTCCCATTGTGCAGACAAATAAGAACGGATAGAATTCTAAGGGAAAGGGTATTAGTGTGTGAAAACAGCCCAGATCCAAGGATTCTCCAAGCACACATCTCCAGATGGTGGAGATGTCAGGCTGGGCCCTGGCACCCAGGCATCTTCACTTGGTCGCAAAATGCACCTGGTTCATTTCAAACACTGCTGTTGTTTGCAAGCCAGGAAGCAATCTTCATTCTGGCTAAGAGCAGTCCAGGCTCAGCAAGGTCTGGAAGTCGAGATTCCAAGGCACACGATCAAGCAAAGAGGTTCACAACCAAACAGAAGATGTCCCATTAGTGGACACGCCCCTCCTGCCAAGCTTTTAAAGGTGAGGCAGCATGAGCAAGACCCTCTTACCCAACCAACCTGCTGTGTCCCCACATGTATGGCCCACCTGGGCAGGTGCATGAACGGACCCCACCTATGAAGGCAGCGCCTGGGTCTAGGTGACAAGACCAAGCCCTGCCCCTTCTATTTCCTCCCCCACCCGCATCTGAAGCTGCCAGGCCAGGCCAGATCCCAACGGGGCAGAAGGCACCCATGGCAACAAGAGATTAGGGATTCAAACGAGTCTGTTTGTGGCCCACGTACAGATGAATATCGTCGAAAAGTACATTTATTTCAGTAATGCAACTTAAAAGGTGAAACCAGTATATGACATAGATGCATGACATGCAAAGCAAGGTATGTCAAGCCTTTCTTTGTTGTAATTGTAATTGTAATTATTTGACGTTAGGCGGGTCAATTATAAATGGAATGTAATTAATGAAATGTAATAGAAATTAAAAGACGCCTGCTTCTTGGGAGAAAAGCAATGACAAACCTAGACAGCATCTTAAAAAGCAGAGACATCACCTTGCCGACAAAGGTCCGTATAGTTAAAGCTATGGTTTCCCCAGTAGTGATGTATGGAAGTGAGAGCTGGACCATAAAGAAGGCTGATCGCCGAAGAATTGATGCTTTTGAATTATGGTGCTGGAGGAGACTCTTGAGAGTCCCATGGACTGCAAGAAGATCAAACCTATCCATTCTGAAGGAAATCAGCCCTGAGTGCTCACTGGAAGGACAGATCCTGAAGCTGAGGCTCCAATACTTTGGCCACCTCATGAAAGGACTCCCTGGAAAAGACCCTGATGTTGGGAAAGATGGAGGGCACAAGGAGAAGGGGACGGCAGAGGATGAGATGGTTGGACAGTGTTCTCGAAGCTACCAACATGAGACTGAGCAAACTGCGGGAGGCAGTGCACGACAGGAGTGCCTGGCGTGCTATGGTCCATGGGGTCACGAAGAGTCGGACACGACTAAACGACTAAACAACAACAATAGCAATGTTTATTTTTGAATTATTGTAACTATTTGTTTTATTACTGTGGAATTTCCAAAAGAATGCATTTGTAAAAGTTAAAAGGAAAATAAAAAATAATAAGTTGCATTACTGAAAGAAATGCACTTTTCGACGATATTCTAACTTTCCGAGTTTCACCTGCAAATTTGCAGTGTGCCCATTCCAAAGCCTACCCCCTCCCATTTCCTCGTGGATCTGCCCCAAATCCCTTCCTGCTGGAGCAACAAACAGAAAGGGCTCCCGCTGCAGACCAGACGATAAAGGTTGAGATTCCTGAAGCGAGGAAGGTCAGCACCCCAGCACTGCTTTTTTGATCACCCGGAAGCAAGAAGTGTTTAACCACTCTGATGTGCCGAAAAAGAAGTCCGAAACGTGCTTGCAAAATTACTGGAGGCTGAATTTAACTCTCTCCCCCCCTCCCCGCCCTTCACAATGTGTTCTCCTGCCGCTTCAGAAGATGCCCACGTATTGAATTTCTGTAGTTACCAAGTGGACTGAGCCGCATCGCAATCTTGGCGCTTAACACCCACGGAATGTTTCATCCATGATCAACCCCAGGTGATCGGTGATTAAATTCGGAAAAGGAGAAAGGGAAGAAAGAGGCAGGGAGCACAGGCTCCTCCAACCCGCACAGCCCTCCCCAAGAAAATGATAACATAAAGTGGATTGCCTCTTTTCCAGATTGATCTGACCACAAGTGCTTGCCTTTGCCTGTGTCAATTACTGCGGGCAACCTCTGGGGGAAAAGAAACTCGCATTTTGCAGCCTTAAAATAATATAAAAAAAAGAGGGAGGGTGGGTGGGGGAGAAAAGCATTATCCATTTGGGAAGATAGACTTCATTTTGCTTTTGTAAAAGAAAAAAAAGGCAGAACATCTCTGACCCAAACTCGGAACATTCGTAACAACAGCAGTGGGAAAAATACCAAGCCTTTGCATTCACACCCAGGCTGGCATAGCTGGAGAAAAATCACACACTTCATTCAAACATGTAAGGGGAATGAGCGAGAGGAAACTCTGCGTCTTTTTTGGGGGGGATCTTTCTGCGACTTACACAGCTCCATCGATAAGCACCAAAGGCTTATCGTAATTGTTTTTCTTTTTGACATCGGGTGGGAGGGCGTTCCACAGGGCGGGTGCCACTACTGAGAAGGCCCTCTGCCTGGTTCCCTGTAACTTCTCACAGCAAGGGAACCGCCAGAAGGCCCTCGGCACTGGACCTCAGTGTCCGGGCAGAGCGATGGAGGTGGAGACGCTCCTTCAGGTATACAGGACTGAGGCCGTTTAGGGCTTTACAGGTCAGCACCAACACTTTGAACTGTGCTCGGAAACGTACTGGGAGCCAATGCAGGTCTTTCCAGACTGGTGTTATGTGGTCTCGGCGGCTGCTCCCAGTCATCAGTCTAGCTGCCGCATTCTGCATTAATTGTAGTTTCCGGGTCACCTTCAAAGGTAGCCCCACATAGAGCGCGGTAGTCCAAGCGAGAGCAGGGATGCCTGCTCTAAACCCTGTCACCTCTCCTAGTGCTGATACTTCCTCCTCGCAGTCTGCTCCCTCTTCTTCCTCTGACCACTGATCGTCATCCCACCACCAATTCCTGGCTCTGAGCCTTCTTCCCTTTGGGGTCCCCCAGCTCGTGTCACCCACCACTCATCTGCATCTAGCCAGTCCATGACGCCATGCTATATACACAGTAACATCCCAATGCTCTGGGCCTTAATGGAGGGGCAAAGTTAAGTGGACTCTACATTGGTGGCCAAAAGGCTAGTGTTGCAATACTGGAAGGAACATACTGGTAAATATTGCTGCAACTCTTATCCACTCTTGCAGCCCATGAAAAAGGTGCCTTTAGCGGCCGCCAAAACAAAACAAACACTCAAACACTTGGAACATTTGTGTTCTGTACTTGGAATTGTTTGCGAGATCTGGCCCACATTGCTGGAGCCAATTCCCTCCCCCTTTTTCTTCTCTTCCTCTCTCCCTCTCGTTTATGACATCGGGTGAGGGGCAGGCAAATACTCAGCTGGGCCAAAGGAGGTTTGCAGTCACCTGATCAGCTGGTTGTCAGGGGTCTGTACGGTGCTTTGCAAGCCCGGACAATACGTCGTGCTCCCATGATGGGAAAATGAAACGTCGGAAGTGATGGCAATTGCTTCAGGAACTGTGTTTTCAGTGGGTTCACTTTTCCAGGTGCACTGAATCAAACCTCTCCCTTGTCCATACTGCTGACCCATTCTATGTCACCGTAAGCTCTCAACCGAGCCCGCCCCTGTCTGAGCATCCTTAAAACACCTTCATTTGCTGCCAGGGAACAGCCAATCTGCATGCATGCTAATTCCATTTCGGGGACACGGAGACACACGCCCTGCCTGGAGATGGCATCTGTGTCTGGGAGGCAGGCTCCAGATTGCAGCCACTGCCTGTGTGGGTGGGAGAGACAGGACATATGGCTTTTTCACCTTCCGGGCTTCCCACACACAGCCTAGGAAGGCACGATTGCTGTCTTTGGCTTCCATCATGAGCTGGGTGCACAGAAGACTATCAGCTCCAACAAAATTAAAGGTGGGGAGAATGCGGGACAGGCAGCTTGTCAGCTCAGTAGATCAGAACTGTCGGAAGGTCTGGATCAATGGAGGGAGTTCCCCGGGACCCTTCAGAGGAACTGCTTGCTCAGCATCCATCCCGATTTGCTTCAGGGTGCTTGCACATCTTCCCGTTGGTCGTTTGTTCACCCCACACTTCTCTGTGCCTTTCACTGTCACTTTCCAAACTGCAAAACATCTATTTTGATGGGCGGGTGTTTTCAAGGTACATCTGTTGCACTGGAGTCCTTTAATCTCCTTTGAAATAACCAACCTTAAGCTCCAGTATGGGCTTGGATCCCTCCCAGAAAGCACCCGACAGTCTGGAGGCGCACACTATCACCAACGCAAAGCAGGATCCGATCCCTGGCATCTCCAAGTAGGGTTGGGAGAGACGCCCTACCTGGAGCCCCGGAGACGGGAGAGTGCTGAGCAGGTTTGAATTCACTCTCAATAAGTAAAAACAGGATCTACACAGGAGCACTGCAACTCATCTCCGGCAGGTCTTGCCCCCTTGAAATAGTTGCTGAGACTGAAGGTCCCCCACCTCCCCACAGCTGCCCAAGTCCCCTCCTCTCCAGGGTTTCCCCCAAGCAATCTGAGACTGCGCCGCCAGCATGAAGCTAACTTCTCCTCTGCCCTCTTCATCTCTCTCCTGGTTCTGGGAGACCAGGAGAGTGAGGTGCTTCTCACAGCGGGAGAGGGAGACACCCATGCCTGTTCACCAGCTGGACTAATCTCTTTGGGCCTCCCTCTTCTCCTGCCTCTGAGTCTGGACTGCTCTCTGCTCCAGCCTCTTCCTGCTCACTAAACCCTGTTGCCTCTCCTGCTTCTGTCGCCTCCTCCTCCTCCTCCCAGGCTTCTCCCTCTGACTGCTGATCATCATCCCACCACCAATCCCCTGGGCTCTGCGCCTTCATCCCACAGGACGTCCCCCACCTCCTGCCTCCCACCGTTTCTCTACGTCCAACCAGTCTGTGACACTTGGAGAACTCTGGAGGTCAAAAAACAGTTGAGGACGGGTCATAAGGCTTTTGGTGGCTGCCAGCCCATGGCTACCGTATGATCTCCATCCATTGTTGGTGGCACTAATGCTTCTGAATATCACTTGTCTTCGTGCTCTGCTTGTGGGCTTCCCACTGAAGCATCTGGTTGGCCACTGTAAGAATGGTAAATATAAGAACAGGGCTCTGTTCTTAAGGAAAAGCTGGTAAATGTGAATTCGGCAGTTTAACACTGGAGGGCAATCCTGGATCCTCAGTCGGCTGACTTGATTAAGGGGCAAGAAAGGGAAGGGTGTCGGGGAGTATTACATCCCTGGTCTCAACAGGACCATCCTGCTATCCCAGCCTAACTAATGCTGAACATTAAGGAAAGCGAGCGGCCGTGGAATCAGCCTAGACTAGTCAGCACAACACCCGCGGAGACAGGAGAGGGAACTAATGAAATCGTACGTCAGCTGAGAAGCTGCCCGTTGGCTGAGAGAGCACCACATGCATCAAAACAGAAAAGTGAAGCAAAGTAATAAAAACCTAGGCTCCGTCAGGAGGGTTCTTCCTTTATAATTTAACTCCAGGTGACAATTATGCAGGAAAGAAGAGTTAATTGGACTTTTCCTGCCGCAGTCGTGCTTGCCTCTCCCTTATTGCTTCAGGAAATCATTTCAACTACGACAGCCCAGAGCTGGCCTACGGCACGCTGCTGTTTCCTTGCAAGAATATTTCTGAAAAGCATGTCAGCGCCGCCTTCCCAGAGCCCTGAATCCAGGAGTTCCTAGATCTTGACTCTCTGAACAGAGCTTCCCCCCTGCCTTTGAAATATGCTCCTTTTGGCAACTTCCATCCTGAGATAATAGCTCAGCATGTTCCAACTGGGAGGTGCCACATATTAGGGACGCACACTGTCCGGAATATTTTATCCAGACCCTGATTCAGCACTTTGGCAAACACCCCGCCTTCAACTGAGGAGCTTCACAGGCTCTCCTATACAGATCCGAGTCCATCACCCCCAAAGCACCCACATTTGTTATTGGGAAATAATAATAATAATAAATTAAATGGTTACAGCTCCCCCCCCCCTTTGGCAGAAGTAGATGAAATTTGCAGGCATGCTATTCCCTCCGAGTGGATAAAGTCTGCCATATTACAGGCAAATAGATCTGGGGTCTTTTGTGCTGGAAACGTTTATTGGGGACAAGAAAAACTATCAATCAATCACCTTTTTTGGCATAGAGACAATACAAAAATATATGGGTCAAAGAATAAAATTGGCGTCTGTTCATAAAAAGGAATACTTTAAGACAGAACTATGCAGACCTAATGAAGTTTTTAGCGTGTTTTAAGTGATACTCAATGGTGAGCTTACGGCAAATTCAACTTAATTTTTAAAACGTGTTTTAAAAAAAGCATTTTCACAGCATTTTTTAAATATGTGTCTAGATTCCACCCTGGAATCCCTAGATTCTACTTTGTCTCTGACCAGCCATATATCCCTATCAAGCAAAGGACATCTGCCTGGTATTTGGGATACATCCAAATCCAAAACACTGATCCTATACACCCCTCAGAGGAAGACTGTGATTAAGTGGTTTACAAATTCCTGGAATAAATAAAAATAAAACAACATTGCGCTGCCCCCAGTTTTGAAACGTTCCTTCCTTCAGGAGGGCAGAGCAGCCACACGTTTGTCAGAAGTTCTCTGTTCAACAGAAACCATGTTCTCTATTTTCCTCTCACTTTTGGTGGTTTCTGGTTGGACCAATTTTGGAGCCTCGAGTCTGTTTCTTTTTATGGTGCCGATTTATAGCTTTATAGTACTGTCCTGTTGATTTGCTTTATAGCACTGCTGCTTATATTCCACTGCGCTCTTCATTGCGTTCTCTGATTTGCAATGATGTGATTTATTTATTTTCATGTAAAACTGCATTGGGGTCTCTTATGACCAAAAAGAAAAAGGCATACAGGAACATTAAATAAATAAAATTATTTACACAGAGATAGGAAGATGTAGAGCCCCACCCCACCCCATTATTTTGTTCAGCAGAGGAGCTTATTGGGAGCAATTTTCCTCCTCATCACAAATACAAAGGTAAGAGAACGGAACTTCTGGCTTGTCTGGCTATCTCCCAGATTTGCAAAATGCTTATCTTAAGAAAGGGATGCCCACCCCTGCTAAGTTTTCTACCACATTCAAGAAGCTGCCATTTCCAAACCCTCTTAGTAAAAAAGGCAAAGGGACCCCTGACCATTAGGTCCAGTTCTGACCGACTCTGGGGTTGCGGTGCTCATCTCGCTTTACTGGCCGAGGGAGCCGCCGTACAGCTTCCAGGTTATGTGGCCAGCATGACAAAGCAACTTCTGGCGAACCAGAGCAACGCACGGAAACACCGTTTACCTTCCCGCTGGAGCGGTACCTATTTATCTACTTGCACTTTGACGTGCTTTCGAAATGCTAGGTTGGCAGGAGCAGGGACCAAGCAACGGGAGCTCACCCTGTCACGGGGATTCGAACCGCTGACCTTCTGATCAGCAAGCCCTAGGCTCTGTGGTTTAACCCACAGTGCCACCCGTGTCCCTCTTGGTACATTCACTTAAAAAGGGGAAACCAGCAGAAATGGTTTTTTTCCCTGCAAGAGTGGTGACTCGGGTGTATGGACAATTCTGTTATGTTCTGAGCCACTCCTGCCAATGTTTGCTCCCAGAGAGAAAACTAGAGAGTGTGGTACTGCTCGTTATTTTCAGGATTGCTTTGTGATTCTCTCCTCCCCGCCCGATTTGTTGCTCTTTTTCTGCAATGTTTTAAAGGCCATTGTTTGACTTCTCTGACCATAGCTGGACCTCAGAACCCTGAGGATAGTGTGGGGGAGAGTAATGCAAACACAGAGGTCTCCAGCTTCAGAAATCAGGCAGCCAGAGGCTCCTAATTGCATTTGTAAGACAGAAAGAAGAAGAAGAAAATCTAATTATCTTCCCAGCACAGTTTCTCTCTGCCTTCAGCAGAAGATTCACAAAAGCAGCCTCAGCAGACATCAGATCAGCAGACATGACAACCTTAATCTTCACAGTTAACTCTTACGTAACTGCATCATATATATATATATCTCCCTATATACATAGAAATGTAAGGCTGTCGTCGCACTGCCCCCATTGTGGTGCCTCATCACAATCCAGGATTTGCATCGAGATAAACCCAAGGGGCTTCACTAAAACTGAACTAGTAGTTCTGCATGGGGTGGGAAGGGGAAGCTTTAGGGGTCAATAACAAGATCACAGGGGGGTTGGTAAGCAGAATGAGCAGGGGCACAGCCGTGTGTGTGTGGGGGGTTATTCCCCCCCTACAGGTAATATTTTTAGGTTTGCCAGGAACAGAATTTTCAGCCACCAAAACAGGAATGTTTTTAGATTCCTCCTAAAAATTAATTATGAGGATTGCCCAGTCTGGCTTGTTAGAGAACTACATTGCAGTGGCCTTTGTCTACAAAACAAGAAATATCTGATAATTATTATATTTAATGTAATACAGCATTTAATTTAACAACAGCCCCAGTGTCGTACAGTGATTAGAGTGCCATACTAGGACCTGAGAGACCAAGGTTCAAATCCCCACTAAGCCATGATGCTTAGGCTAGTCACTGCCTCTCAGCATAACCTACCTCACAGGGTAATAGTGGGGAATTAAATGGGGGAGAACCATGTAAGCCACCTTAAGTCATGGCCGTCTGTCATGGATGCTTTAGTTCCGATTCCTGCAGTGCCGGGGGGGGCAGGGGTTGTTAGACTAAATGACCCTCTACAAATCCATGATTCCTTATAGTTTCTTAGAGAAACAGGTGGGATGTAAATGCAATAAATGAAATCAAAATAACTTGCGGCTGTATTTTCATTTCAACACCCCATGTTTGCCAGCATATTCCTTGGGTAAGTGAGAGGGCTGCTAACTTCACAACCTCCTTATAGGCTTCGCTGAGACACCTGATTCGCTCCCGCAAATCCGCCCCTCATTGCTTTGCAAAGAGACTTGAAATGCACACCCAAGGAAGCCCCCAGCTTGTCACAAATTCTTTAGGCAGCTTTAAGCAGGCTGCTTTCCCTCTAGGCTGCCGCCTCCCCTCCCCTCCCTCCAACCTGTAAAATGGGTACAATAAGTACCGAGCCACTTTTGCAGAGCTGCTGTAAACAAATTACCAAGATAATGCATGCTGAAGTGCTTTGGCAGCCCTGGAAAACACCAGATAAAACCTTGCATGAAGAACAATGCTTTATTACTGTAACATAAATAAATAAAGTACATGTAGTGGTTACCTGGGCCCCTGCTGGCTAGAGAAAGGAGGTACAGACCATTTAGGCAGCACAACATCCCAGAATCCTCCTGACACAGGCAGTTGGTTAGGTCAGGCATAGGCAAATTCCGGCCCTCCAGATGTTTGGGACTACAATTCCCATCACCCCTGAACACTGGTCCTGTTAGCTAGGGGTGATGGGAATTGTAGTCCCAAACAGCTGGAGGACCGGAGTTTGCCTATGCCTGGGTTAGGTGATACTAGTGTGCCAATCCAGTGTTACCACCTGATAGAAAAGCTTGGAGACCTGGAATTCGCTGTTGTCGTTTGTTTCTGAGGAGCATGCAATGGAGCGAAACAATGGCACACCCCTCCTGCAGTATCGCCAGACGATCAGCCTTTCGCTTATCAGCTCAAAGTATCAGCATGCAGAAGCAGGCCACATCAGGCATGTCACTGCCCCTTTCATAAATACTTATCTCTCTCTTTCTCTGCAATTTTGCTACAGGCAAAATTGCGAATGCATTTGGCAGGGTCTCCTAACGAGAATATCTTGCCTTCGCATACTTCTACGATGAGCTAAACATGAAAACAATAGCCTGGGGCTACACCACAGGAAAATATTAGGTTTGGGGATATTGGGAAATATTTGGGATATTGGGAAAATATTGGGGATATTGGGATATTGGGGAAATATTAGGTTTGGGGATATTGGGAAAGGAGTATGACAAGGCTGTATATTGTCTCCCTGCTTATTTAACTTATATGCAGAATTCATCATGCGAAAGGCTGGACTGGATGAATCCCAAGCCGGAATTAAGATTGCCGGAAGAAATATCAACAACCTCAGATATGCAGATGACACAACCTTGATGGCAGAAAGTGAGGAGGAATTAAAGAAGCTTTTAATGAGGGTAAAAGAGGAGAGTGCAAAATAGGGTCTGAAGCTCAACATAAAAAAAAAAACCAAGATCATGGCCACTGGTCCCATCACCTCCTGGCAAATAGAAGGGGAATAAATGGAGGCAGTGAGAGATTTTACTTTCTTGGGTTCCATGATCACTGCAGATGGTGACAGCAGTCACGAAATTAAAAGACGCCTGCTTCTTGGGAGAAAAGCAATGGCAAACCTAGACAGCATCTTAAAAAGCAGAGACATCACCTTACTGACAAAGGTCCGTATAGTTAAAGCTATGGTTTTCCCAGTAGTGATGTATGGAAGTGAGAGCTGGACCATAAAGAAGGCTGATCGCCGAAGAATTGATGCTTTTGAATTATGGTGCTGGAGGAGACTCTTGAGAGTCCCATGGACTGCAAGAAGATCAAACCTATCCATTCTGAAGGAAATCGGCCCTGAGTGCTCACTGGAAGGACAGATCCCGAAGCTGAGGCTCCTATACTTTGGCCACCTCATGAGAAGAGAAGACTCCCTGGAAAAGACCCTGATGCTTGGAAAGATTGAGGGCACAAGGAGAAGGGGATGACAGAGGACAAGATGGTTGGACAGTGTTCTCGAAGCTACCAACATGAGTTTGACCAAACTGCGGGAGGCAGTGGAAGACAGGAGTGCCTGGCGTGCTATGGTCCATGGGGTCATGAAGAGTCGGACACGACTAAACAACTACCGGTATATATAAACCTTGATGGATAAGCTCCGTAAAGGAAGCACAGCTGAATCTTTAATGCTACATTTACCTTGCTAGCCTTCTTCATAGCTCCTTGTATATTTTTTACCACGATACACCTGTATACAAGTACCCTGTGCATCTCTTGATCCTAAAACTGTTCCTTGGCGGGGACGGGTTACCAGAGGTGAAAACAAACCATGCAAACACACACACACACACAACCTCCCAGTCGTGTAGCAAGGGACGACAGCTGGTTGCTCTTAAAGACACAAACCCCTCCAGATTCAGCAACTGAGTTAAAACTGAGTTAAAACGAGGAAGGGCCTGTCACTGACTGGCTGGATGCAGAGAAGTGGTGGGATGCATTAGCTGGGCAACCCCCAAGACAACCCCCAGGGGAAGAAGGCTCAGAGCCAAGGGATTGGTGGTGGGATGATGATAAGTGGTCAGAAGGAGAAGAGGGAGCAGACTGGGAAGAGGAGGCACCGGAAGCTGTAAAGGTAAATAAAAAGGGCCCTCTGGAACAATATGCACAATGAAACAGCTATCCTTCAAATTTCACTCTTTTCTGAATTTTGTGGCGCAGGTCTCCAAGCAACCTATGTTCCCGAAAAGGCATTTTATTTGGGGAAAGAGTGCATGGAAATGAAGATATTTGTGAAAACAACATGCAAAAATACATACTATTAGGGAAAGTGGCTTGCAAAAATGTGTACATTAGTCAAAACTGGATATGAAAATGCCTCTGCTAGGAGACATTTGCACTACCGTAAAATCCTGGTGAACTTTCAGGGTTTATTTATTTATTAATCACAGATTCCTGCGAAATGTGAACAATGACAAATTGAGAGAACCAAAGTTGACAGATATTTCCATCACTACTTAGGAACACGCCGTTCAAATGGCCTGCGCAGAACTGCTTTTCACCCCAGAAACTGAATAAAGCAAGTTGCCGAACTTTGAGAATTACACCGGCCCCTTTTCACCTATTGGGTCTTCTTGGAACACAAGCTCCATTAAAATAAGAATAAAAAATTCACTCCCACCCCGCCACAAAAAAACGGGAAGCTCGTTTAATACCAGAGTGGAGGAGGCGGGTCAGAGAGATGATTGCACTAATTGTCTCATTACCATTAGCGCCACGATCCTATTAGTCAGCTCAGGGAAAATAACGGTTTGTTGATACACAAAGAACAATTAACCAATAATCTGCTCCTTGGCAGAAGAACACAAGAGAGGGAGACAACCACGTCCTCAGGTGGCGAGAGGTATTTTAAAACTTCAGGATCACCAACAGCCGCTACCATGGCAACAAAATGGCAGGGGGGGGGGAAACGATTTCCAGATGTGCTCTGCGGGACCTGGCAAAATGTGGTGCATTCAAAGCGAAAGGCCGCAATACAAACAGCCCCCTCCCTCATCAAGCACAATCTGCATAGCACCCCGAGGGGAGGGGTCAAGCTTTTTTTGCAAACCAAGGCAGAAAACCTTACAAGCAACTCTCCCAATTCTTGTTGATGAGAAAGAGAGAGATAGAGAGAGAGAGAATACTAATAAATTAAGGAGGTAAAAAATTGCTGGCCTTTCGTGACGCCTCAAACCAGCTTGCCAGGGGGAGCTGCTTCAGACAACCAATTGATGGCTTTTGAGCTGAGGTTTGCCGCAGAAGGCCATTTCCCTGAAACCAGAACCCCTGGGTCAACAGCTGAGACATCGGCTGATGGGTAGCAGGTGGGGTTCAATCCTGCACTGTCTGTGGAGGCCAGTTCCCTGGGGACTGGTGCAGGCAGCCCATTCTGCAGGAGTTAACCCTCGCTCACCGGCTGGTAAGTGGCGCAGGGTTTAAATCTTGCTCTGTTTGGCAAGGTTCCGTGCAAACCCCTTCCTCTCAGCTTCCACCTCCTAGCAAAGTTCCCCTTGTAGAAGTCCGCAGGAGGGAAGAGGATGGGGGGTGAGAATGAGCAGGATCTGCCTGCCATTGGCTCAGGCTCCAGCCACGGGCTGGGCTCCCTGTCTTCTGCCCCAGGGTCCCAGTGAGTGTCCACAACCACTGCTGTCATTGGCTCTGGCGCCACCTACTGTTGGGCTCCCTGCCTTCCACCCCACCAGGCCCAATTAACTGCATTTATGGTACCCCCCCAGCAAACAGATATTTTATTTTTAACTTTTATTTGTTAAGTTTCCATACCACCCTTCATCCAAGGACCACAGAGGGCCGTTTACAAGAGGAAAACACACAAAAAAGACATACCATAGGAACAAACAGTAACAAGCAAAAAGAATAACAATGCCCGTTCTCCAGATTTTTGACAGAGGAGGCATACGAAGAAGGGCCTCAGACTATGATTGCAAGATGCAGATCAGTTCAAATGAAATGAAATGATGCAAACAAATAAGCAGATCTCCCCACCCCACCCCTCAAAATTGATTGTGTGAATTCTTACACATTTCAGGAAGTGTGGAAAGTTATCTCTCCTTCTCATAGGCACACCAGGAAAGAATTCTTTCCCTATCCCTTGCAATACATTTCCCTCTGGATTTTATTTTTTTTAATCGCCAAAGCCAATTCTGGAGATAAGCCTTCTCAACAGAATGTGGGCTTTTCAATTTGTCCACGGTTGTCTTCTGCGTTTGAAAATTACATTCGGTTTAATTGCCGGTAATAGGCTTTTGCTTTCAGGCCGGGGGAGAGAGAGAGAGAGAGAAATGCGTATACGGTTTAGAAAGGCTGATACCCACTTTGTGAAAAGGGGAATTTGAAACGCAGAGGCTGCCAGAGACCTGGGTGTCAGCCGTGCAGAGCAATTACGGCGGCAGTTCAGAGCCCCCTCCACCGCCTCCAGATATGTCACAAGCCACGCTGAACTGACAAAATAGGGCCTATGCAAATATATTTAACACTGGAGATGTAAATGCCCCTTTTTTAATTCCCTGCGGCAAAGCAGACGTGGGAAGCCTCTGGCCTCCTCAGATGCTAATGAACTACATTTCCCATCATTCCTGGCCATCAGCCGTACTGGTGGAGAATGGAAACGATTCCCTTCAGCTCCAGTGAGAATGGCAGCATAACGTTGAGGTTGATGGGAACATAGCCACAGGGGAGGGTTGGTGTAGATCAGAGGTGGGGAGCCTGTGGCGCTCCAAATATTGTAGGCCTCCAACACCCCCTGGCCATGGGTCATGCTAGCTGCAGCTGATGGGAGCCAGGGTCCAAAACATCTGGAGAGAACTAGGCTGAAGAAGACGAGTCCATACACCAAGGGTGTGGAACCTGCACCTCTCCAGAACTTGATGGCCACCAATTCCCATCAGTCCCAGCCATCATGACCAATGACCAGGTGTCATGGACTGGCCGGATGCAGGGGAGTGGTGGGAGGCTGGGGAACCCCCAAGGGAAGAAGACTCAGAGCCCGGACAGTGATGGTGGGATGACAATGAATGGTTAGAGGGAGAAGGCAACAGGGTTTAGTGAGCAGGAAGAGTGTATGGCAGAGAGAAGTCACGAATCAGAAGCAGAGGTGGAAGCCAGAGAGAAGGGAGGCCAAGAGGCACAGATGAGTCAGGCTGGTGAAGAGGCCAGGGTGTCTGCCTCTCCTGCTGATCTCCCAGAACCAGAAGAGGCATGAAGAGGGAGGAGCAAAGCCAGACATGATGATGTGGTCTCAGATTGCTTAGGAAGGACCTGGGTAAGGAAGAGGCTTAGGCAACTGTGGAAAGACTTCTGTCCCCACAACTGCCTCATAGAGGCAAGATCAACCGGGTTGAGTTGCTGTGCTCACTAGGCATGACCTCCTGAGGAGACCTTGTTTGAAGGGTTAACTTCACTTATGCCATGTGATTTATTGTTGACCTACTCCTCACATCAGGGATGATGGGATTCAGAGGCCCACAATATATGGAGGGTCACGGGTTCCCTACCTCTGATCTACACCAACCTTCCCTGTGGCATGAGTTTTCAAGCAACGCCATTTCTGAGCACATCAGCGAGCCATTTCCAGACTGGAGATGGTTGCTGGGATATCCACGGCTTACGTCTGCCACTACAGAGAAGGTCCTGTGCAGCTTCTCCACAACCCACACGGAAACACAGAGGTCTTATGCAGTTTCCTGGTCCCTGCTGGTAATAAGCAATGTGCTGCCATTATATTGTACCATCAATGGCTATTAATAGCACTTAATGGGCTGTGCGATTCAAAGAATTTACTCTGTGCCGGCAGTAAAGATATTGCCAAAGGCTTGGTCATCTAATGACGGCAGCAACCTGAACTCTGGAGCAGTGTTTCTGTTGGCTCTACAAGGTGGCACACAGAGGCGGAGCATATCCTGTCCCCATGGCCACATCGCTCCCTTAAAGGGTGTGATGGCTGCAAGCGAAGTAGCATGTGCCTCTTCACACTGCAATGGACGGATCAGTCCAATCGTTTCACTGCAGAGTAGCTGCTGGCAGAGAGCCTGAGAAAAAGAAAAAGGTCACAGAATGGAGGGAGCAAATTCGCCGCTGGATTCTCCAACCTCACACCAGCAAAACCTTCCAGGGTTGCACACTGGTGGAACATGCTTGTCAGATGGTGGCGTTAGAGTCAGGGAGGGGGGGATGTCATGCCCAGCTGTGACCCAGTGCCAGACACCGAGTCCTCAACGGACGGATGAGACAGTCCACAGGTGGAGGAACCTGAGGAGCAGGCAAGGGTCTCCTGGAACTGGTGCCAGAGATACCCTCTGGTGGGTGACCTGCTGGGAAACCCTTGGAGCTGTCTGGGGATGGGCAGCCAACCCTTGTTCCTTGAGCATTGAAAGGTCCAAGCCAAAGAAGAACTTCACTGTCGGGGGCATTACGCCCCTAGACACTGGTTGTTGGGGGGCGCAAGTGGGGAGAGAGAGCTCTTGTGCTCAGCTCCTGCCTTGGGGCATCTGGGTGACCACTGTGAGCACAGGATGGGTAGACTAGATGGGCCATTGGCCTGATCCACCAGGGCGCTTCTTACATTCATCTATAGGCCCAGTCATCTCACAACTCAGGCGTAATGGTTGTCAGCTCCTGAGTAAAGAATCCCTAGAACTTGATCAGTTGAATAGACTTATGTGCCCACACCTTCCTCCAGTGGAGCCCAGGGCAGCAACACTACCAGCAGCTAGGGTTAGGCTGTGGACTTGGAAGCCACCATATAGAAGGCATCCCTACTGAGCCTTCCAGAAACCACACAGGCCCCCGGCTCCTTGTGGGCTGCGCTCCCATTTCTAATCCCCCTCCCTTGTGATATCGACTCTGGACTGTTTCCTGATTGCTCCTGGATTATGTTTGGAAGCTAGATTGATTCTCTGTGCTTGAGATGGACTTGGGATAGCTCTGCCGGTAGAGCATGAGACTCTTAACCTCAGGGTCGTGAGTTGGAACCCCACGTTGAGCAAATGATCCCTGCATTGAAGGGGGCCCTCGTAGCCCCTTCCGACTCTACAATTCTACGATTCCATGACCCTGATTAGTTGAGACTATGCTGCACCTGGAGCCCTACTCTCTTGGATAAATGCTTTTGTTGAAAGGCTTTTACCCCTTTGGAGTGAGACCCTGCCCCCTGGGAGCACCTCCTAGATGTGCGGAAGGGAAGAGGTCAGTTGTCTCTGAATCCCAGGCCTGTAACTTTGTGTTCAGTAGCTCAGAGTTCTTAGGAGAGGGTTCCGGGGGTGGACCTTTGAGCCAGAGAAGGCGAAGTGTGGGTCACAGCAAGGGAAAGGTCCTGCTCTCTGCGTTGACCAAGTTCACAGCTGCCCTGCCCAGATCACCAACCTAGGCTTATGGGAAGGACTGAGAAAATAACTCCTGTGTTTTGTTTGGAACAAAGACCTTGTGATGTTTTGTGCCAGCCAACTCTCCTCCTAGTCGGATATTATTTATTTAGGGTTTTTAACCTGACTTTCCATTCAAAGAGCACCCAAGGCTACCAGCAACTACAAAAAGAACAAGATCAGAATACCACACGCACGCACAAAGAACAGAACCTATTAGTCATATTCCACTCAAAAGCCCTCACTGGGTAAATATCAAATGAGCCAAAGCTCTGCTAAATGAAAGGAGAGGAAGGGGTGTTCTCTAAAGCCTGAAGGATATTGGAGCTTAACTGGAAAAGCACCAGATCAGCACCACGGACAGCTCCAGGAGACAATGCGGTTGTTTCCCTTCCAAAGGCCTCTGATGCTAGTCGCTGCTCTTAGGCCTTCAGGGTTATTCTTGACTGCCAAACAAGATTCTCACAGCACAGGGGGAAACGGCTCAGATTTATTGTGGCACAGGCTTCAGGGGCTACAGACAGATTGGAGAAAGTGGGCTGGGAATCTGCTAGCCTTTACGATGCTCCCAGACTTCATTCATAAAGCTGATGGAGGGAAGCTGTCAAGCTCCCGCCCCAAAACACAAAGGCAGCAGCTGTTCTTTGAAAAGCAAGGAAGAGGTCTTTATTCAGGCTGGTAGTAGCTCAGGCTCAGCTGCAAGGGCAAGGTCTAGAAAACAAGACGCCAAGGAACAGGAGCGTTTAGAACTGAACGGAAGCCCTAAAGATGTCCCAACAAAGGACACATCCCTCCCACCGAGCTTTAAAAGAAGAGGCAGTGGACTCATTAATGGGACTCTCTTCCCCTACGGCTCCACCACATACCTGCTGGGCAAGTGTGTCTGATCCCACCTACAAAGGTGGTACTCCTTCTGCCGCCAGCTCTGCTGCCGCCCCCTCTCCTTCTGGCAGGCCTAAGTGCTCCGCCCAATCCAGTGATGAAGCTCTGCACTCCGCAAGAGGGGTAGGGGAGAGAGCGGGCCGATCTGCTTCCCCCTCTCTGCCATCTCAGGATAGTTCAGTCGGTAGCAACATAAGACTCAATCATTGGTTTGAGTCCGAAGTTGGGCAAAAGATTCCTACTTTGACCCTTGCAGTCCCTTCCAACTTTACAATTCTATGAAATCTAGAGTTACAAGGGAAGAACCTCCCTCTTCCATCCTTCCAGGCCTGCTTATCTGCACTTTCTCCCTCCATCTCCTCCTCTTCTGCCTCTGCTTAAACACCTCTATGAGAGGGAGGGGCAGAGATAGGAGGCAGTGGCAAACTCTTGCAGTACTGCAAACTCTGCCTGCTTCTGGCTCAGCCTCCACCTCTGGCTTCCCCCACTGCATCACAGATGAATCCGATACTGCTTTGCTTCTGTTTAGTATCTGCCTCTGGATATGTGTTGATAGATATGATAGTGCAAGTTAATCGCTCGCCAGCTGCCTCGCAGTTGCAAAGGTCTCCTAGTGAGGCTTGGGAAGGAAACCACTTTCCCACACGGAATGTGAGAGGGTGCCTGTAATTAGTGTTTTTAATCAACGGAGGTGAGGTTGGCTGTTGTGATCACACCTTGGCTAATTGAAAGGAGAACTGCCAAGCCTTTCCAACAGGTTTGGAAGAATGGCCTTGATTTGTGTTGGGGGGGGGGGGGTTATGAATTGTTTGTGTGTACGAATAGCCAAATTCCACGCTCGGGATCATTGGAATTGAAAATAAAAACTGCCAATATAATATTGTAATGCTATTATAGAAATCTACGGTGCAAACTGCACTTGGCAGTACTGTGTAGGGTTCTGGTCGCCCCACCTCAAAAAGGAGTTGGAAAAGGTTTCAGAAAAGGGCAAGCAAACTGACTGAGGGGATTGGGCGATTCCCCTATGAAGAAAGGTTGCAGCGCCTGGGACTTTTCAGTTTAGAGGAAACGCCAGTAAGAGGCAGCAGGATGGAAGTTTATAAAATTAAGCCTGGCGTGGAAGAGGTGGATAGAGAAATGTTTTCCTCCCTCTCTTGTAATACTAGAACCCGTGGGCATTTGATTGAAGCTGAATGATGGAAGATGCAGGGCAGATAAAATACAGCACTTCTCCATGCGGTGCATAGTGAAACTACGGAACTCACCGACACAGGAAGCAGCGAGGGCCACCAGCCTAGAGGATGAGGCACATTCATGGCTACAAAAGGCTACTGGACATGATAGCTCTGCTCTGCTCCCACAGTTGGAGGCGGTCAATGCTTCTGATCACTCCTTGCTGGAGACCACGGAGGGGGAGAACGCTCATGCGCTTGGGTCGTGCAGGTTTTGCACCTGCATCTGACTGGCCACGGTGGGAACAGGATGGTGGGAACAGGATGCCAGAGCAGCAGGCTCCTTCTTACGTTCTCATATTATCTACATCTGCTTATCTCCCCTCTCATCCAGCTTGTTGTGAGGCTCGTTCCCGTTCTATTTTTGAAAGCCGCCCTACACAAGAGGGTGAGTCACTCGCCTGCAAGCACACTTCTCCTTACCGAACAGTTTTGGCGCTCTTGATTGGGTCTGGGGTTTTGCAAGCCTCGCTGCCAGTCAGTGGAGATTCATTCTCCCATTCTTTATTGGGGCTTCCTGGGTGCCAGGAGCAGCGCCGGGTTGCCTTTATATACAGATCTGCCTTTGGAATCCCGGCAAAAGCAAGCTCGCGCCTCTCACTTAAGTTTGTGTAAGAGGCTCCTTTATCATTATATTGGGGGGGGGGGGCTTGAGTCATGTTCTTACGCAGCTGCATTGTTTTTCCGGATGCCTCACGATCATCTTATAAAGCAGCCGTGTTCTGTGTTACGAATCAAGCACTGCTAGGATTTGTTTCTTTGTATTTTCCAACGTATTTCTTAATCAATAATGAACCTGGTGTGGCGCGAGCAAATTTTTACTACTCTGAAAGGGCGGCCAAGAGCAAATGTTTCAGAACCACAGGTCTACACTGGCTGGCAAGCAGCCCTAAAGGGTTGCAGGCAGGGGATGCTCCCAGCCTGACCTGGATCTGCCAGGGATCAAACCTGGGTGCGTCTAAAGGATGGTGGTTGGAGGGTGGATGGCGGCTAACAGACTGAGGTTGAATCCTGACAAGACAGAAGTACTGTGTGTGGGCGACAGGAGGCGGGCAGGTGTAGGGGACTCCCTGGTCCTGAATGGGGTAACTGTGCCCCTGAAGGACCAGGTGCGCAGCCTGGGAGTCATTTTGGACCCACAGCTGTCCATGGA
Organism: Zootoca vivipara; assembly: GCF_963506605.1. Taxonomy (NCBI): domain Eukaryota; kingdom Metazoa; phylum Chordata; class Lepidosauria; order Squamata; family Lacertidae; genus Zootoca; species Zootoca vivipara. The sequence continues at coordinate 8,910,026 of NC_083290.1, read as the reverse complement.
GGCGCAGGTCAATTCTGTGTCCAGGGCAGCTGTCTACCAGCTCCATCTGGTACGCAGGCTGAGACCCTACCTGCCCGCAGACTGTCTAGCCAGAGTGGTGCATGCTCTGGTTATCTCTCGCTTGGACTACTGCAATGTGCTCTATGTGGGGCTACCTTTGAAGGTAACCCGGAAACTACAATTAATCCAGAATGTGGCAGCTAGACTGGTGACTGGGAGTAGCGGCCAAGACCACATAACACCGGTCTTGAAAGTACGTTTCCGAGCACACTTCAAAGTGTTGGTGCTGACCTTTAAAACCCTAAACGGCCTTGGTCCAGTATACCTGAAGGAGCGTCTCCACCTCGATCGCTCTGCCCGGACACTGAGGTCCAGTGCCGAGGGCCCTCTGGCGGTTCCCTCGTTGCGAGAAGCCAAGTTACAGGGAACCAGGCAGAGGGCCTTCTCGGTAGTGGCACCCGCCCTGTGGAACGCCCTCCCACCAGATGTCAAAAAGAAAAATAACTACCAGACTTTTAGAGGACAGCTGAAGGCAGCCCTGTTTAGGGAGGCTTTTAATGTTTAATCAATTATTTTATTTTATTTTTCTGTTGGAAGCCGCCCAGAGTGGCTGGGGAAACCCAGCCAGATGGGTGGGGTATAAATAAATAAATAAATAATTATTATTATTACTATTATTATTATTATTAACCAGTGAGCTAAGGTCCCTTCCCCAAGCGCTTTCTTGCTTTCCTCCACATAAGCATCACAGAAGAGGAAGGGATTTTCAGAGAGGTGGGCAGGTGAGAAATTCCCCTGGTGCCAGGTGCGTTTTGCGATTGGCGCAGGTCCAATGGCGACCAAGTGGATGCCAATTTGGTGATTCTAGTCTCCATCTGGCTGGCCCCTCCAGTTTTCTTAAGCAGGTAAGCAGAAGAGCTTATTTATTGCCTTTATATCCCGCCTTTTTCTCCAAGGAGTACATGGTTCACCTCCTTCCTCGGTCAGTTCCTTACAACGGCCCTGTGAGGTAGGCTAAGGGGCTGTGTGACTGACTCCAAGGTCACCCAGGGAGCTTCAGGCCTGAGGCGGGATTTGAACCCCAATCTCCCAGGTCCTGGTCTGACATTCTAACCACTACACCACACCGGCTCCCCAGAGCACTTCTGCTATGGGGCAGCTCTATAAATTAAGTAGGTAAACAAGCATGGAGAAAGCAAAATGTCACTTAGAGAAGGATCTGAAATATTTCCCTTGAAGCTTCAATTTGTTTTATTTGATGTTTTAGAGTCTTGTAAACCATTTTGAGATTTTCCCCCTTTAAAATATAGAGATCTAGAAATGAAATGAATAATTTATTATTATTATTATTATTATTATTATTATTATTATTATTATTAATTGCAATGTATAGAAAAAAGGCACCTAGACACTCTGTTGTGGTGACCATAACCTAGATTTAAGGTGTCAGTTGGTGATTAGCTGATATATCTATCTATCTGAGTTTCTAACACTGTCCAGAAAGCTGCATTAAGTTTGACCGGGGCGGCCTGCATTTAAGCCTCAAAGTCGCACACACACCCTTTCCAGACAGATGCATTATTTGCAGACGGCTCCTAGGCTCAGCGACCACAGGCAACAAATGCCCTGAAGGCTGCTTGACTCCAACTCCTACAAGACAGACAAGAGATCAGGGTGTTGCATCTGCATCGATTTTTGGGCCTCAGGAAGCACAACATCGCTTATTACCAGGGCTGTCAATCGACCGCAATTCTCTGCAAGTGTGTGGAATGTGGAACTGTGCACAGAATCAATCTGTCTGCAAAGCTCAGGCTTATTTGACTTTTTTTAAAAAAAGTGCTTATCAGGCTTGGTTTTAAATCAAGAGAGACCCGATTGATTTGCAAGTAGACAAAGCCATTTAATTGTTGATTCAGGCTATTCCCCTCGACTGATCCGATCCAGCGGAGAATTGGCTGCCTGGCTACAGAGGCTCCTAACCTGGTTGCGCTGTTCAATGGCAGGTCAGGGAGGGAGTAAAAACCAGCCTTATCAATGATGTGATCATGGATGAGGGAACTGAACTGGCTTGTGTAACCAAGACCTGGGTGGGTGAATTGTTTTTCTGCAATGCAGTTCTCCAGCTATTGCTAAGGAATGCATATACCAGGCTAAAGGTGTTCACAATAACGCATTGAAATGCATGTATTAGTGAAAATGACGTACAAAAATGCACCGTATTAGGGGGAATTGGTTGCAAAAATGTCTATATTGAGCAGAGTATATTAGGGAAATTTGCAATGAAATGCTGCGAATTTAAAGACTTAAAGAAAAAAGCTTGGGGGGGAGATTGCAATTGAACACAATAGGCAGTGAGAGATTTTACTTTCTTGGGCTCCTTGATCACTGCAGATGGTGACAGCAGTCACGAAATTAAAAGACGCCTGCTTCTTGGGAGAAAAGCAATGACAAACCTAGACAGCATCTTAAAAAGCAGAGACATCACCTTACTAACAAAGGTCTGTATAGTTAAAGCTATGGTTTTCCCAGTAGTGATGTATGGAAGTGAGAGCTGGACCATAAAGAAGGCTGATCGCCGAAGAATTGACGCTTTTGAATTATGGTGCTGGAGGAGACTCTTGAGAGTCCCATGGACTGCAAGAAGATCAAACCTATCCATTCTGAAGGAAATCGGCCCCGAGTGCTCACTGGAAGGACAGATCCTGAAGCTGAGGTTCCAATAATTTGGCCACCTCAAGAGAAGACTCCCTGGAAAAGACCTTGATGCTGGGAAAGTTTGAGGGCACAAGGAGAAGGGGACAGTGTTCTCGAAGCTACAAACATGAGTCTGACCAAACTGCGGGAGGCAGTGGAAGACAGGAGTGCCTGGCTTGCTCTGGTCCAAGAGGTTACGAAGAGTCGGACACGACTAAACGACTAAACAACAACAACAGCAGGCAGGTTCATAATTGATCACTGATATTATTGATATTTACCTTAAGATTATTAAATAGTCACTGCTGTGATAATTAAGTGCTTTGGTATAATAACGTTTTCTAGAATGTGTCGATGTATTATTATGCTGCATTTCAGTTTTTTACTGTACTCTTTTAGTATACATCTGTCAGGGGGACTCCTTACAGGGACCCTCCCCCCAGTCATCCTGACCAGCACTTGGCCCAGTGACTAGCAGCGGGTCAGGAGGAGGGAATGAGGAATGGAGCGGGGTGGAGAAAGGGCTCTCAGACCCGTCAGAGCCAAGGCACCACCCAGCTGGCCAGAGAGGGAAGGGCAGCGCAGTGAGGTGTCGGAGCCTCTGCAACACTCCAGCCAAAGGACGGGAGAAGGAACGCAGCCCCTTCCGGCGCCCGAATTGAGGTGCACGCCCACATGCAGGGCTAGGGGGAGGCGCTTTGGGGTGCCCAGGCTTTTATGCTGGTCCAAGACGCGACGGAAGCCATTGCCGGGTTCTGAACCGGACTAGGCAGCCATGTTTTCTGATATCTCTGCACTGTAAATAATATGCACAATAAAACTCTGAAAGACAGAGCGGACTGGAGTGTCTTTACTTGAGAGTAGCCGCAACAATCCCCTGACAACATCTAATTGAAAAATGTTTAAAAGGGGGGGGCAACATGCTGGAACAAACAGACCAGATCACTTTGTCACAAGTGGCCAATAGACAGGTGCAAAATGCACCCTTTTCAATTCAATTTTATTCACGGTCACAGACCAGCTCACACAAAATGCACCTTGCGCCTGGCTAATTTCGAACGCTCACCCCACTCATCTGACTGGGCTGACCCAGCCGATCTGGGCGGCTCCCAACAACATATAAAAACACAATTAAACATCAAGCATTAAAAACTTCCTGATAATTTGAATAACGTAATGATTTGAATAACGCAAGACGAACAGACATCAGGTGGCCTATGTAGTCCAGCATCCTGTTCTCACAGTGGCCAACCAGATGTCTGTGGGACACCCCCAAGCACAACCCGAACACAAAACCTGCCCTTTCCCTTCCTGTAGTTTCCAGCTACTGGCATTCAGAAGCATTACAGCTGCTGGCATTGAAGCTAGAACATACGTCATCGTGGTGAGCAGCCCTTGATAACCTTGTCCTCCATAGATTTGTCCAATCCTCTATTAAATCCATCCAAATAGATGGCCTCTTGTGGCAGATAGTTCCATAGGTTAACCCTGTGCTGCGCCTCGCCTCCCTTCAGCTCAACCATCTGACCTGCTGAGGACGCGCTACATAAACTTTGCAAACACTTCCCATCTCTATGGGGCCTGCAAAAAAAAAAAAACACCATTCCTGGGGTGGTGGGGAAGCAGCTTGTAATACAAACCTTTTCCTAGCTGGGACGGGCTGCCAAGCAACTAACGTTTCAGGCGTTGTTAACAAAAAGCGAAATGGAAAACAAAACAAAACACCCGTTGCCAGTAAAATTGTCACTTGAAGCACAAGCCACAACTCCACAAAATGAAACGAAACCAGCCTCTGTGCCAGTAAAGAGGCCTAGCGGGGGGATCTTATTTTATTTCCTTAAAGTGGGGAATCAATCAAAAACCACCACTGTTGAACAGCGGGTGTCAATCAAATGGAACGGCACTTGCCTCCGCACGGCAGCGCTGCAAAACATAAAATGATTCACTCAAATACTTGAGCAGGAGGGAATGTACTACATAGAAGGACCATGTGAAAGAGGTTTGTCCCAAATGGAATCTTTATCTGTCTAGTGCCAGGCTCTGCAGTACATCCACAATCTTTTCAACAGAAGGAAGCAGAAGGGGAAACCAGCGAGGTGGAGACATGCAATGACCACCTTCAAATATCTTAAGGGTTAGTAGAGTGCCTGTACTTCCTAAGGGAGTTACTGTTATTAATTTGTTACTTAATTAGTCACTTTGCTCCTAAGAATGACTCAAAAGTGACCTGCTAACACGACAAAAACACTAAAACCTAAAAAACAAAACACGCGCCTCCATACAAATAGAAGACAGCGCCAGCAGATCCCGCCCCACCAAAAGAAGTCAGAAATACTTAAAAACCCTTCAGACTAAGGGCCAAGAGTGCCTTAAACTAAACTGAGGGGGCTCCAGGTGAGCCTCCCCAGGGAGGGCATTCCACAAGCGGGGAGCCACCACTGAAAAGGCCTTGCATTGCCTCCCTCCTGCAGAGGGGCACACGGGGTATTCTGTGCCCACTGGTTCAAAAAGGCTGGTGACCATGGAGGGGCCATAGCTCAGTGTCAGAACATCTGCCTTGGCTGCAAATGCTCCCAGGTTCAATCTCCAATGGCATTACTAGGTAGGGCTGGGAGAGATTTCCCTGCCTGAAATCCTGGTGAGCTGCTGTCAGTTGGTGTAGGTAATAATGAGCTAGATCAGGCATCCCCAAACTTCGGCCCTCCAGATGTTTTGGACTACAATTCCCATCATCCCCGACCACTGGTCCTGTTAGCTAGGGATCATGGGAGTTGTAGGCCAAAACATCTGGAGGGCCGCAGTTTGGGGATGCCTGAGCTAGATGGACCCAATGCATTATGCTTTGGCATAATGCAGATTCTTGTGATACACATCACACCCAAATTCTGCCTTACATCTCCACCAATGGCACTTGTTTCATGTCACTTATCCCATTCGACTTCCACTCCACTCCATCCCGCTCGGTCATTTTCTTTATGTTTTCATTGTGCTCTGTATTATGTTTGCATTGCATTCTGAAACCCCGTCAACTAAACGCCAGGAACGGTCTCCCTTGGAAGGTGGCGGACTCTCCTTCCTTGGAGGTTTTTAAACAGAGGTTGGACGGCCATCCATCAGGGATTATTTAGCTGGCTGGAGCAAGCAAGTCAGATGGGTAGGGTATAAATAATAAAATGATTATTAATGAATTATTATCATATGTGATTCCTGCATTGCAGGGGGTTTCTCTAAATGACCCTCAGCGTCCCTCCCAACACTATAATTCTGAGATGCTATGCTAGATAGGAAGTGATTCCTAAACAAAATTAAAGATACTTGGGACTTGTGGAAGAAGTTCTCCTCAACAACAACAGCAACAGCATTGTAACTTGTTTGGCAATCACTTGTAGCCATAGAAACAGTTTTAACAATGAGCCCGTAAGTGACTGTGGAGGCCAATTCTGGATCCACATGTGCTTCCACAGTGGGGAGATAGGTTTCCGGGCAGGAGCTGATCGCAGTGTGGATTTGCCAAGCATGCCTTCCTCTTAGCACGTTTCTCCCTTGTGTCCTGAGTTCGAGTGTCTTCAAAGCCCATGACACCTCTTTGGTATAGGCTGTTCTCCAACTGGAGCGCTCGCAGGCAAGTGTTTCCCAATTGTCGGTGTTTATACTACATTTTTTTAGATTTGCCTTGAGACAGTCTTTAAACCTCTTTTGTTGACCACCAGCATCACGCTTTCCATTTTTAAGTTTGGAATAGAGTAGTTGCTTTGGAAGATGATGAGGCTTCCACACAACATGACCAGTCCAATGAAGTTGATGTTGTAACATGACCTCTCATCTCATAGGTCATATCTGCATTATGCATTTAAAGCCGTATCATACAGTTAAGGCTCCCCCAAAGAATAATGGAAAGTGCTGTTGTTTAAGGGCCTGAGAGTTGTTTGGAGGCATTCATATGCTTCTCTACAATTCCCAGAGTAATTTAACAATCAAGCCGTCTTCCCAGGGAACTCTGGGAATTGTAGTTCTGTGTGGGGAAGAGAGGGGTCTCCCAACAACGGCTCAGCAATAAAGTTCCTGGCTCTCTAAACGCTACAATCTAATCAAAGCTGGTGTAGTCAACTGTGGCTTATGTAGTCATGATTTGCAACATGCATTCCAGGCGGTTCTGTTGGGCTGCAAAGCTGTTGCAGCACACACACACACACACACACACACACACACACACACACACACACAAGAGTCTGCATGGTAGGAAAATTACAAAGGACACCCTAGTTTACACCAGATTGGAGCTCCAGCAATTTTGTTACTTACCACATAATACAGCGGCGAGGCAACAATTTTCACTTGCTGCATGATGCAATGATAACGCAACGGTTTTGTGCATCGTAACACGACAATTATTCACTTACCGCACAATGCAATGACGTGGCTGCTGTCTTCGTGCACAAACTTCCGGGTGACGGCTTCTTCCATGATCTGCTTCACCTGAACAGGAAGAAATAAAGAAGTTTGTGCGTGGAAAGCGACACTCGATGGATCATAAAGACGCAGAGGGAGAACCTTAGAGAGTCCGGCAACAGGTTGGGCTGTTTGTCAAGGCAGGTTTCACCTAAACAGACCACAGGCTTCCAGGGCCTCAGGCAGAGCGAGGACCTTTCCCCACAACCTGGTACCTGATTCCTTCATGACAGGGGATGCCAAGCATTGAACACAGAAGTTTCACAGGCAAATGTGCTCTGCTTCTCGGCTGCAAGACCCCAGCTCACCCAGTGGCGGGGCATCAGGCAGGCCTGAGATAGCTCAGCTTGTAGAGCATGAGACTCTTAACTGCAGGGTTGTGGGTTCGAGCCCCACGTCAGGCAAAAGACTCCTGCACTGCAGGGGGTTGGAATAAATGACCCTCATGGTCCCTTCCAGCTCTGCAATTCCACAATTCCGCAATCTGCTATTCTATGCAAATTTTAATTTTTTTTAAAAAAAATCCAAGGTTCAGTCCTCAACAGTATCTCCTGGTAGGGCTAACTAGACCCTGCAGAGCGGCTGCTGGTCAGTGCAGACAACAGTGAGATAGATGCACCAATGTTGTGATTCAGTAGAAGGCTGAGTTCTCTGTCCTATATTCCCATTGAGGTTTATGCCTCTGTGAATGAGAGGAATGTATTGGCCATCTATCCCAGTGGCATTGCAGAGGGTTGGACAAGATGACCCTTGGCAAAGATCCTCCAGGGTCTTGGGGACTAATTTTACCCCGGCCGATGTCAAGGGGGCCATTGCCAGGCTGCCCTCTGGTGGCCCCCTCATGCCAATGGGTGTCTCTGTCGATCCTTTATATCCGCCAGATGAGAGAGTGGGCGAGCTCTTGCCACTAAGTTCTCTTAAGGGCGGGGGGGGGCAGTTAATTAGGAATCAAAAGAGAAAAAGTAGCAGATGGAAAACTGTTAATTGAAGTGCCATCTCCACCCACAAACACACACACCCCTCCTCTGCTCCAAATCACCCCCTCAAATCCTCCTAAAACAAGCAGGTGTCACAAGGGAGCTTTTATCCACCTCTTTCTGTCCAACACGCAAGCCTGCTTTAATGTTCAGTCTAAGTGACAATCCCATGGCCCTCGCTAGTTTTTGCTGGGCGTTGCTGTGTCAGTCGATTAAAGAAAGCAGTGCTCTAACTTTGTGCTTTCGGCTATTTTTCAACAGCAGCAGAACAAAAACAAACAAACAAATCTCCACCCTACGAGGAGGAGCCAAGCATCCCCGAAAGATGTCTCGCAGTGACCTTTCAAGCCTGCCTTAGAACGAAGCCAAACGAGTGCAGGATCAGATCAAACCGAACAGGAGGCCGCGCAGGAAGGCACCGAGGGTTTAGTTTTTGTTTGCACTGACATTTTGCAGCAAGCACCACTGGGGGGGGGGGGAGAGATGCTTCCCGACACAGCTGGAGAGAAAGCAAATTGAAAGAAGAATTATTTGAAAGCAATTGGCTTAAGGCAGAGGAGGAGGGAAGGAAAACGGAGGAGCACACTGAACGGGCAAAAACCTCTGCAGGAAGAAGAAGAAGCATGGTGTGCTACCCACCCCTCTTCGCTTGCTTTGGGAAACATTATTGTCTCTGGATCTCTGGGCCAAGCCAAATGTGAGTGGACAGCCACAGCCAGGTTATCCTGTTTGATTATTTATTCCTTCTTTTCCCAGCGTTCTGGCTGCATCTGCCATTCATCAGACAGCCAAAACCACGCCACCCGTCCACAAAAGGAACGGATCAGCAGACTTGAGATTTGCAGAAGCAGAACATTTTTTTAGAAAAAAAAATCAGAGACACTGACTCCCCCCCCCAAAAAAAACCAACCCACATCCCATTTATGGGAGGTGGTGGACTTCCCTTCCTTGGAGGGTTTTCAGCAGAGGCTGGATGGCCATCTGTCATGGATGCTTTAGTGGAGATTCCTGCCTTGCAGGGGGTTGGACTAGATGACCCCCAGGATCCACTCCAACTCTAAAATTCTGTGATTCTATGGTCAAATTCACTTGCTGGCTAAGGAATGCTGGCTAAAGTCCCATCTGCACTACACATTTAAAACAGCATCAAGCCACTTTAAATACTTTCAAACATGGCTCCCCCCCAAAAAAAAAATCCCAGGAAATTGAAGGGCACTGAGTGTGGTTTGAGAATCTCTATTCTGTCCACAGAGCTACAGTTCCCAAAACGGTTAAACAATCAATCCCTTTTTTCCCCTGGGGAATTCTGTTTTGGGATGGGAGCATGACAGCTGGAAGCTCCAAACATCTGGAGGACAGCCGGTTGGCGAAGTGTGTTTTAGAAGGGCATCGAAACACAGCTGGAGTCAACCCCAAGTGCTTAACCAGTTCTGAGCCCAAGTGCTTGCTGTGCAGGGCAATGAAGCCTGTCTAGGGTGTCTGTCTGAAAAGGAGGAGGCGGTGAAGAGTAAAAACACTGCAGGATGAATCCTATGGCTTTCTCAAAAACAAGCAATGCCAGATGAATCTCGTTTCTTTGTTATGATACGAGTTACAAGTTTGGTGGAACAGGTGGGTGCAGAAGGCAAGACTCTTGGATCCTGAAACCACTTGAGAAGCACATTCGCGGTGTGGGAATGTGGGTGGGCTGCCAAAATCTTCCCAGGTTCCTGCACTCGAGCAAACAGTGATGCAGCACTTGGCAAGAGGCAGCTAGCTGCTAACCTGTTCTCCTCTCCTGTCGACCACGACCGGGCAACTTAAGAGGGGTGCAACGGCAAGAGGTTGCCCACCCCAGCTGACTCACAGCCACAGAATGTGTGGGCAGGCAGGTGAGGCAACAGCGCCGTGCGTTGCGAAGGCCCAGCCAGCCGCGGATCTGATCCAGGAGGACACGAAGACAGGACAGAAGCTACATCAATAGGAGTATAGCATCTAGATCAAGGGAAGTAATAGTACCATTGTATTCGGCTCTGGTCAGACCTCACCTGGAGTACTGTGTCCAGTTCTGGGCACCACAGTTCAAGAAGGATACTGACAAGCCGGAACGTGTCCAGAAGAGGGCAACCAAAATGGTCAAAGGCCTGGAAACGATGCCTTATGAGGAACGGCTTAGGGAGCTGGGTATGTTTAGCCTGGAGAAGAGAAGGTTAAGGGGTGATATGATAGCCATGTTCAAATATATAAAAGGATGTCATATAGAGGAGGGAGAAAGGTTGTTTTCTGCTGCTCCAGAGAAGCGGACACGGAACAATGGATTCAAACTACAAGAAAGAAGATTCCACCTAAACATTAGGAAGAACTTCCTGACAGTAAGAGCTGTTCGACAGTGGAATTTGCTACCAAGGAGTGTGGTGGAGTCTCCTGCTTTGGAGGTCTTTAAGCAGAGGCTTGACAGGCCTATGTCAAGAATGCTTTGATGGTGTTTCCTGCTTGGCAGGGGGTTGGACTGGATGACCCTTGTGGTCTCTTCCAACTCTATGATTCTGTGATTCTACATCGCTGAGCAGAAGGCAGATTGTTGTTGTTGTTTAGTCGTTTAGTCGTGTCCGACTCTTCGTGACCCCATGGACCATAGCACGCCAGGCACTCCTGTCTTTCACTGCCTCACGCAGTTTGGTCAAACTCATGTTCATAGCTTCGAGAACACTGTCCAACCATCTCGTCCTCTGTCGTCCCCTTCTCCTAGTGCCCTCAATCTGTCCCAACATCAGGGTCTTTTCCAGGGAGTCTTCTCTTCTCATGAGGTGGCCAAAGTATTGGAGCCTCAGCTTCAGGATCTGTCCTTCCAGTGAGCACTCAGGGCAGATAGCAGTCAGGGCAGATAGCAGGGCAGATAGAGAAGGCAGATAGCAGTCGCCAATACACTCCAGGCTTGGAGTTTGGTCCATCAGGGAAATCCATCTCTGGAAGCCACAGCAGGACGGAAGAAGAAGCAGACGTCGAAGGATCAAGTGCTCTTGGATAGGTTTTGCAGACGATTTTGGTCAGACTTGCTCTGCCGTCGAGGAAGGAGCCAAGTGTCACGCAGCCAAAGTGGACAAGCTGGCCTAGCACCAGCATGCTTGGAAAGCAAACACGGTTCAACCTGCATAAAGGCGAAAGGCTATTGGAAGATTATATTATAATGAGTTTTTTTTAAAAAAATGTTTAAAGTAATGATTCCCAAGTAACCTGATGCCTTTCTGTTAGGTATAACTGGTCCAGAGCTTCCGAAGGAATTGTTTTAATTTGATTACGTATGCTACAATGGCGGCAAGAATAGTCTTCGTGCAAAAGCAGGAAGAAGAAGAAGAAGAAGAAGAAGAAGAAGAAGAAGAAGAAGAAGAAGAAGAAGAAGAAGAAGAAGAGAAAGAAGAAGAAGAAGAAGAAGAAGAAGAAGTCCCAGCGAAAAAGATCGGATACAAAAACTTATGGAATATGCAGAAATTGTGAAAGTTGCCGGAAAAATAAGAAATCAAGACCACAAACTTTTTTTAAAAAGAAAGAATGGAAATGGTTTATTGCATATTTATAAATAAACTGTAAACAGATAAGAACACTGGCAGGATTAATGTAATAACCTGCAGTTTAATAAGAGTAGATATTTAAAGTAGATGAATAAATGAGTAAATTAAGTTAATTTGGAAAACGCGGAAAATGCAAAAAATAAATTTAAGGAACTGCAGAAAGAGGGGGAAGGCAGTCGAGCCTCGAAATGTTAAAATGATTGCAAAATTACTGAAATGTATAAAATTGAAAATCAAAAATAAAATGAAATAAGTGGAAAAGAAGAAGTCCCGATGAAAGAAGATTGGCTTATGAAGATGATGAAATACCCTGAGATGGCTAGCCTGACTGATAGAATTAAAGAAGAAAATTTATTGAAGGATGGAAATACTTTGTGGAATATTTGATTTTAAAAAAGATCGCGATTACGTTAAAACGTACGCAGGATTTAAAGTATAGCAACAGATGAGAATTGGTAGTTTAACAAGCTAGAATTAATGGGTAAAATATGAGTAATATAGCCGTTTTTTATATGGTAAGAAAAGAACACCATGGAAGGGCAGGTGGGGATATGTGAGATTTGCTCTGAGTGTTGTCTAAAAGAATTTGTAAAATCTTTTTTAAAAATTAATAAAAAGATTGTGCAAAAGGAGAAGAAAGCAACCGCAGTTCAGAGATAGAGAACCTGCTTTGCAAGAAGACAATCCCAGGTGTGCAATACTCATTCATCTCCAGTTAAAAGGATCTTTCTGCTGGGGGCAGAAATACCTCTGCCTGAGACCCCAGAGAGCTACTGCCTGTCACTCTCAATAATCTATCTATTCTATTTATTGTGTTTTCTATCCCACCTTTTCTCTAAGGAGCTCAAGAGTTATACAGATTGAGGTTGAATCCTGACAAGACAGAAGTACTGTTTTTGGGGACAGGGGGCAGATGGATGTGGAGGACTCCCTGTTCCCAAATGGTGTAACTGTGCCACGAAAGGACCAGGTGCGCAGCCTGGGAGTCATTTTGGACTCACAGTTGTCCATGGAGGCGCAGGTCAATTCTGTGTCTACCAGCTCCATCTGGTACACAGGCTGAGACCCTCCCTGCCCGCAGACTGTCTCACAAGAGTGGTGCATGCTCTGGTTATCTCCCGCTTGGACTACTGCAATGCACTCTATGTGGGGCTACCCTTGAAGGTGACCCAGAAATTCCAACTAATCCAGAATGCGGCAGCTAGACTGGTGACTGGGAGCGGCCACTGAGACCACATAACACTGGAAGACCTACATTGGCTCCCAGTATGTTTCTGAGCACAATTCAAAGTGTTGGTGCTGAACTTTCAAGCCCTAAATGGCCTCGGCCTAGTATACATGAAGGAGTGCCTCCACCTCCATCGTTCAGCCCGGTCACTGAGGTCTAGCGCCGAGGGCCTTCTGGCGGTTCCCTCCCTGCGATAAGTGAGGTTGCAGGGAACCAGGCAGAGGGCCTTCTCGGTAGTGGCGCCCAGGGGCCTTGCAATGGGGGGGTGGGGCAGTACGCCCCAGGTTCCACTCGGGGGGGGGCGCCACTTGGCGCCCCCACCCCCGCGACTCCCAAGCCGAGCCTAGAGCCTCCCGGTAAAAAGTCCACACCAAGCGCTGAGCGGGCTTTTTACCTGGAGTTTGTAGCTGGATGCGCGGGGCTTTGGAGGCGCGGGGGCATCGATACCCCGCCACGTAACAATGCATGCGTCGTCACGTAACACGCATGCGTCGTTACGTAGCAATGCCATGCCCCGGCCCCCGGGTGCATGGCAATTTGCCGCCCTGGGTGTCATGGCGCCTCGCCCTGTGGAACGCCCTCCCATCAGATGTTAGGGAAATAAACAACTATCTGACTTTTAGAAGAGTTCTGAAGGCAGCTCTGTTTAGGGAAGTTTTTAATGTCTGATGTTTTATTGTATTTTTAATATTTTGTTGGAAGCCAGCCAGACCAGCCAGATGGGCAGGGTATATATTATTATTATCATTATTATCGTTATGGATAGGGTTCGTAGCTGAGAGGAGATTTGAACCCAGGTCTCCCTCTAACCACTGCGATAGATGGACAGGCAGTCTGGCCTGCCGTAAGCCAGCTTGCTATGCCTCCATTGTCTTTGTTCTGATAGCACCGGGCAACTAAGAAAGAGGCTCAGGCTGGAGACTCCAGAACAGCAGAGCTCAAATATTGCTTCAGAAATCAGTCGCTCCGAGGAACCAGGAACCACAGGAGGGTAACGAAACCTCCTTGGGTCAGGAGATACTGGCCTCCTCTTCTGCTTTTTGTTCCATATGTGCATCTGGGGCTGCCCCATGGGCAAGTCCTTCACTGCCTCAAACCTCCGGCCTAGTTCCCTGAAGAAGCCCGACTTCCCTGCCGCAACTCCTCTCCAAGGGCCATGACAAGCACCATCAACGCTAGCAGAAAAATAAACCTGAAGTGAAGTGGGCTTTTAAAGCCTGTCGAAAATCCTGAACTGATGAGGCCCTATAGAAAGAGGCCCCTGAACGACTAGGGCCACACCTGCCCCATACATTTGAAGCAGCATTATACCCCTTTAAGCTGTCCTGGTCCCTCGAGCCACAAAAATCCTGGGGTCTGTCGTTTGTTAAAGGTGCCGAGGGGTGCTAGGTGACCCCTCGTCCCCTCACAAACTCCCAGAGTTCCCCCCAAAAGAAAGAATGTTTCTTGAACCAGTTTGAGAACTGGTAGCTCCGTGAGGGGAAAATGCCCGGCCTGGAACTATATCGGGTTGTCTTTTGACTTCGGAAAGGCGGGCAGATCTCCCGGGATGCAAGCCGGTTCTCGGAGAAGTGGCAGGAGGCAAAAGCTTGGCACGTTGACAAGCAGGAAGCGAGAGGGAGTGGGAATGGGCCTCTAAGTGGCATCACTAAGGCAACACCTGGGCACCCTTGTTGAACTACGGAGCGGCCCCCTCCCTGCTCGCTCAAACAAGCAGTGTTGTCTTAACCAGCTCCATTCCCTGTTTGCCTTGGCAGAAGACCCAGAAAGCACTGTCCTGAGATAATATAGATTTCTGCGTTGGGGAAGGTCCAGGTTTTGAGGGGAGTGAGCAGAACAAAGGGCCAAGAGACTGAGACAAGCCAGGGGACTCCATGTGGCAAGCCAGAGACACCACGTGGCAACCGGAGAAGCCACTTGGCAAGCCAGAGACGCCACATGGCAAGCAAGATACTCCATGTGGCAAGCCAGAGACTCCAAGTGGCAAGTCAGAGACACCATATCATAGAATCATAGAATCATAGAGTTGGAAGAGACCACAAGGGCCATCCAGTCCAACCCCCTGCCAAGCAGGAAACACCATCAAAGCATTCTTGACATATGCCTGTCAAGCCTCTGCTTAAAGACCTCCAAAGGAGACTCCACCACACTCCTCGGTAGCAAATTCCACTGCCGAACAGCTCGTACTGTCAGTTCTTCCTAATGTTTAGGTGGAATCTTCTTTCTTGTAGTTTGAATCCATTGCTCCGTGTCCGCTTCTCTGGAGCAGCAGGAAACAACCTTTCTCCCTCCTCTATATGACATCCTTTCATATATTTGAACATGGCTATCATATCACCCCTTAACCTTCTCATCTCCAGGCTAAACATACCCCCAGCTCCCTAAGCCGCTCCTCATAAGGCAAAGGCATCGTTTCCATAAGGCATCGTGTCAAACCAAAGACACCACGCAGCAGGCAGGGACACCACGTCGCAACGGGAGACCCTACATGGAAAGCAAAAGACCCCATGTGGCAAGCCAGGGCAGGGACCCCACATGGCAGCCAGTTCCAGCGGCAGACAAGAGCTCACTGCAGACCAGGGAAGGCAAGAGAATTCTTGTGAAAGAAAGAAACGGGAGCAAAGATTGCTGGTGTCTGATTATTCACCCCATGCTCAGAACTAGTGCAAGTTTCTCTGTGCTTGGGAGTCTAGAGGATACAGCCATCCATCACTACAAAGAGGGAAGCAACAGAAACAAGCAAAATGTCTCCCAGATGGGCACAAATCCACCAAGCATATTCTAGTCCAACTGAAACCGCAAATTGCACATTATGTCAGGGAGGACTGCGATAGATCACACTTTCCTCCTGCCCTCTCGTCGAGGATGGGAGAATTACTCAGTGGTGGCAGACAGACATGCTGGCAGTATTTCTGATCATGGGAGGGGGGTGCCCACCCACCCCACATACCTAATTCCAGATCTAGACACGTACCATGCATTACAACCGCAAAAGTTTTAAGATGCTACAGGCAGTGGAGCAACACAATCCATTCTCTCTGAATCAGACGCAGGTCGTTGGTGACAGTTGGGCATTTTTGCTTCGCTTTGAGCAAAAAAAAACGTGTAAGAGACTTTCGTGCGCGCGCCCCCAACTTCCGACCAGCTAGAGAATTATGATTCTGCCCTGAAAAACTGCCTGGAGATGCAGTTTGAAAATGGGCACCATTCCTTTCATGCCCACACAGACCTGAGCACAGATTGGGTCTTACGTTGGAGGCCCTGAACCCTCTCCAAAACAGGCAGAAATCCATTTAATTTAGCTAATGGCTTCGTAGATAATAGGATCTTGCTGCCCTGGATATAGGGAAGCCTCTATGAAAAATTTCAGCACCTGGCCAACACAATGAAATCAGGGAAGAAGAAACCTGGAGGTGTTTCTTTCCTGTGTTGTGAAGAGCAAGCAAGATACTACGGCAAAATGAGGAATAAATAAGTGGTTTTTTAAAAAACAAAAGGCTTACTTGTTTTAATATGACAGATGTATTATAGGCTATGTTTTACTCTTGCTTCATTGATTTTTGTGTGCTGCTTTGATGATGATGATATACCATCCTTCATCACAAGATCTCAGGGCAGTTCACAAGATCTTTGACCACTTTATTCAGGGTGCTGGGAACTATAGCACTGTAAGGGTTAAACTAAAGTTCCCAGTATTCTTTGGGGGAAGCCATGTGACCTTGCATAGAAAACAGGAGCAAACAGGAATTGGAATTAAAATCAGGGGAGCCCTGCAACAAAATCTCGCAGCGCAGAGTGCCCTTGTTCATGATACTCCAATCCATTCTCCCTCCTGATTTTCCATTCCCCTAGCCGCTGAAACCATTAGATGATAGGCCAGGACTGGCAACTTGAACTGAGCCTGGAAACAGATTGGCATCCAGTGTGAAAGGTGACTTGCCAAGCTGCAATGACAATAGAAGCCAAACATTATAAATGTTCCTGTTCAGGGTCCAGACTCTAGGCCAGCCTTGGGTTCCTAGATGTTGTTGGACTACAACTCCCATCTTTCCTGGCCAGCATGGCCAGTAGTGAGCCTGGTCCTGAATGGGGTAACTGTGCCCCTGAAAGACCAGGTGCGCAGCCTGGGAGTCATTTTGGACTCACAGCTGTCCATGGAGGCGCAGGTCAATTCTGTGTCCAGGGCAGCTGTCTATCAGCTCCATCTGGTACGCAGGCTGAGACCCTACCTGCCCGCAGACTGCCTCGCCAGAGTGGTGCATGCTCTGGTTATCTCTCGCTTGGACTACTGCAATGCGCTCTACGTGGGGCTACCTTTGAAGGTGACCCGGAAACTACAACTAATCCAGAATGCGGCAGCTAGACTGGTGACTGGGTGCGCCCACCGAGACCACATAACACCGGTCTTGAAAGACCTACATCAGCTCCCAGTACGTTTCCGAGCACAATTCAAAGTGTTGGTGCTGACCTTTAAAGCCCTAAATGGCCTCGGTCCAGTATACCTGAAGGAGCATCTCCACCCCCATCGTTCTGCCCGGACACTGAGGTCCAGCACCGAGGGCCTTCTGGCGGTTCCCTCATTGCGAGAAGCCAAGTTGCAGGGAACTAGACAGAGGGCCTTCTCGGTAGTGGCGCCCGCCCTGTGGAACGCCCTCCCATCATATGTCAAAGAGAAAAACAACTACCAGACTTTTAGAAGACATCTGAAGGCAGCCCTGTTTAGGGAAGCTTTTAATGTTGAATAGATTATTGTATTTTAATCTGTTGGAAGCCGCCGCCCAGAGTTGCTGGGGAGGCCCAACCAGATGGGCGGGGTATAAATAATATATTATTATTATTATTATTATTATTATTATTATTATTATTATTATTATTATTTGTAGTTCAAGAGCATCTGGGGAACCAAAGTTGAGAATGGCTGCTTTGGACCTTTAAGCCCACCAAGGATTTGGGGTCTAGACTAGCTATGTGAAGGCCCAGAAGGATGTGGGAGAACACAGACCATTTTTGAGTCATAACTCTCTGCTCAATGCCTTCACACCTCTAGTCTAGACTCTAGTTTGACTATCCTCCAGCCTGAAAAGCCCCCAACGCCCCACTGATTTTGGTGGCAGTGGCAAAGAGAGAAAGATAGGCATGGCGTCGGGATGAGCAAAGATGTAAACTACCAGTGACACCCTGTAAAGCGAGTGCTGGAGAGCAGTGCTAGAAACTCAGTTACATAAGCTACCGTGCAAAATGGCTCCTTAAACCAAAGTTGCAGTCGCCAAAACGGAATGTAAAATCGCCAGGTATGCATCTCCAAATGGTGGAGATGTCAGGCACCATCCTGGTGTCCAGGAATCTTCACTTGATCATAAATGGTCAATAGTCAGGTGGAAAAGGCACCTGGCTAATTTCGAACACCGCTGAGGAGGGGGAAAGCTGTGTGGAAAAGTGGTGGGTGAGAGTAGCTCCTTGGCCAAAAGAAGTTTGACTACTCTAGACCCCCTTCCCAGCACAGAGACCACCTCTTGCACTCTTCTGGGAGTTGTGGGTCTGCACAGCCCATACTGAGTAGTCGCCCAGGGCCAAAGCTGGATCGCCCATGTCGATCTGGTTCAGTTTTGCAGAAACCCATAAATCAGCTGGAGAAAGACCAGCGAGCTTCACAACACTTCTCATCAGGACAGGCTTCCCCAAAGAGGAGGTAAATGTCGGGAGGCAACTGAGCCAAATTTCTCGAGACATTTTACAGGCCTGCCTTTCTCTTAAAGTCAAGGAAATAAATTGCTTCCCAGTGGGAACAGCAAGCAAGGCCGCCAGAAAATCCAAGCCTGCAAATAAGTTCTTAAATGTTCCCCCAAGGACGAAGATTTACCTGAAACGGATCAGTTTGAGACAGAGAAACATATTGCTCAGGAAAAGGAACTCAATTTTAGCAGTTTCCCAAGCAGGGCAAGGGCAACAATTTGCCGCACGCAAAAGCCTAATTTACTGCTTCGGCGTGAAAAGATGCAGAAGAATTAAACACCACGGGGGAAAGGGGGAAATCAGAGAACACTTTAGCAATCAAAATACATCTGCGTGGCCAGGAAGTGGTTTAAGCAAAGGTGGGCTGGGTGTTCCCACAAAGGAAGCTTCCGGAACCTTTTGAGGGGGCAGGTTTGCCATCAACACCAGGCACTCTTGGGTACCAGGGGCACTACTGCCCTTCCAATGCCCACTGCCAGCGTTTGCCCTGAAACCACTTTTTCCTAGCAGTTGGCTGCCATTTAAATTTCCTAAAAATGGCCGCCATGTAGTGTCCCACCAAGGCATTGTGGGAAATCTAAAAGCGCCTCGGGTCCTTTTGCATGCATAGCTGCCAAGTATCCCGTATCCGCCGGGAAAACCCCTTTTTTCTTACCGTTTCCCGGCGGTCTCCCGTTTAGCAGAAAATCCCGGTATTGTCCCTTAAATCGGGACACTTGGCAGCTATGAATGGAGGAGAATTACCAGGCCATTTTTCTGGTGCCGCTTGCCCTTCTATGGGCACCAGAAAATGGCGCCGGCGGCGCCGGATGTCACTTCCGCGCATGACCGGAAGTTGCGTGACGCGACTTCCGGTGGCGTTTTGCCCTTCTATGGGCATCAGAAAATGGCGCCGGCGCCGGAAGTCGCTTTTACGTGTTTCCGGTCATGCGCGGAAGCGACTTCCGGCGCCGGCGGCGCCATTTTCTGATGCCCATAGAAGGGCGAAGCGCCACCGGAAGTTGCGTCACGCAACTTCCGGTCATGCGCGCACTGCCGATCCCGGATCTTTAGGACCCGGACTTGGCAGCTATGTTTGCATGGCGGGCATAACTTCCATACTTGCCAAGCCTCCCGCTGAAAAATGCGGGATCAGCAGTGGCACGGCACCGGAAGTTGCGTAGAAGCAACTTCCGGGGCCGCTCTTCCCATGTGTGGGCACTGGAAATCAGGCAGAGCGACACCAGAAGTCGCTTCTACGCATGCCCACAAGCCATCTTGGTGGTGGTCGCATGGCGGCGGCCATCTTGGTGACGGCCACTGCCATGCGGCCACCACCAAGATGGCCACCGGGCATGCGTAGAAGCGACTTCCGGTGCCGCTCTGCCCGATTTCAGGTGCCCACACATGGGAAGAGCGGCACCCAAAATGGAGGCTCCCTGGCAGGTAGGAAATCCGGGGGAATTTCTGGGATTTTTCTCCATTCGGGAGAACAGTGAGAAACGGATTAAATATTCCTGCGAAAAATTTTCCTGCAAAAAATGGGATACTTGGCAGCTAAGAACTTCTATAATGCTGCTTTATTGGCTGGACAGAGGGCAAAGAAGAGTGTGCAATAAATTAGAAGGTAAAACTGCAAGAAGGTAAAACTCACATTTATTGCTCCACCCACTTTTGCCTCTGGCCCTGCCCACCAGGGCACATGGCCTCCCAGAAGGGAGTGCGGCCTCCAGGATTCCCCAACTTTCCTGTTTGTCTACCTATCAGGAAGCAGGGTTTGCGTAGAAAACTGTGTCTCCAAGACACGCCTCAATTGCTGGCTGTGTTATATAAACCTTTATAAAACCCTCCATAAATGTTGGGGGGGGAGGCAGAGATCTCCTGGGAACCTGGGTGCAACTCTGCCAAAAACCTGGGGCGCCCTGGGCCTAGGAGGACCCCAGAGATTTGCGCATATTCCGCAACTGCTTCATGAACTGCTGACAGCTGCAATCAGGCAAGCCATCTCAGCAGCCCGGAGAATCTCATTAATACACACAGCCTTTATTTCATTGTTCTAACTCGCTGCCATGGGCACAGCTGGTTCAAAAAGGGGATACAGGCAAATTCATGGAGGAGGAGAGGACTAAGAATGAGCCATAATGGCTGCGTAGAACCTCCACGTCCAGGGGCAGTCTACCTGGAATCACAGAATCGCAAAGAGTCGGAAGGGACCCCGAGGGTCATCCAGTCCAACCACCTGCAATGCAGGAATTATCAACTAAAGCCTGCAAGACAGACCTCTGCTTAAAAACCTCCAATGGAGGAGAATCCACCCCATCTTGAGGGCGCCTGTTCCACTGTCGAACGGCTCTTGCCGTCAGAAAGTTCTTCCTGATGTTTAGTCGGATTTCCCTTTCTTGCAACTCGAAGCCCTGGGTTCAAGTCCTATCTCTGAATTCCAGCTTGCTGAGGACACCACCAGGAGAGGGCTGTAGCTTCAGAGCCCTTCTTGGGGTTTCCCCAGAGGCATCTAGTTGGCCGCTGAGCACAATTCAAAGGACTCTGCTCTTATTAACACAGATAGCTAGAAATAGAGCCTCTGTGTTGAGGAGCAGTGTATCCCTTAACTGCGTGAGTTCGATAGATTTGGCTTTAAATGCAAACCAAATCAAATCCCTTGCCCATCCCTAACTCTTAATAGGGGTTGAGGGGGGTCAGGACAGGGCTACTGGCTTCTTGCCCTGCTTATGTGCTTCCCGGAGGTATCTAGTCAGTCACTCTGAGATGCTAGACTGAATGGACCTTGGCCTCCTCCCAAGCAAACTCTTCTTATGCTTTTAATCTCAATTTTCACATCTTCCACGAGAGATTCCTGGCTTGCATGAAGCTGCCTGGTATAGGCCATGCGTTGATTAGCTGGATAGATCTGAGTTTTGATTGACTGAAAAGTGCCACCTTAATAAAAGCTCCGTTGGGTGAGCATGAGATCTCAGGGTTGTGGATTTGAAAAGATTCCTGCATCGCAGTGGGTTGGACTAGACGACCCTTGGGGTCCCTTCTGATTGCACAGTTCTAGGATTCTAAACATATTGGGCTACTCAGAGTAGATTCACTGAAAATATAGACCTACGTCAGCCATGGCCATTAATTTCATTGGGTCTGCTCTAAGCACATCTAAACACTGGATACAACCAAGTACATCTTTAAGATAATCATATTGCAAGCCCTGTGAGTGGAAGAGACTGTTATAACACTCTCTCGCACACAAGGAGCTCCTTCCAACTCTTTCTTAGGAAGATTTGTACCTTCCTTCTCTCTCTTTCACACACAAACGGATGTGTTTTTGGGGAAACTTTTTTCCATTTTTGCACCAGCTAAACTAACTCCTTGGAAAGATAATAATTCTTCTCTCCCTCCCACTTCAGTACCTCTGTTTGTCATTCATATGCAAATTTATGCAGCTCTCAGATCAATTAAGTGATGGATTAGAACCCAGGCAGGTAATTCACAGCAGATCCCTTTAAATCAAGCTGCCGGGGCTACTTAACATGCATCAGGGGATACAGCTCTTGCAATTTTTGAATGAATTCATGTCCCCAACACACTTCGATGAACACACACACACACACCAGCAAGGCAGAAGCATCTGCGTCACTGAGGACGCGGCTACTGATAAAGGGGGGGAAGGCGGAGAAGAGGAGAGAGAAAGCGTGGAGATAAACCCTCTAGATCCTGCTGTCCCCACCCCAAAACCAAAGCATCCATCGCCATCCTTCTCCCCCCCCCCAAAAAAAGAGAGATTGCTACTCTATCTCTGTGCAAGACTCATTGAAGGCAAGGTGGGTGGGTGTGGAAGTGAGCTGGTGAAGACTTTTGGTGCTTTCAGCCAGTATGCCATAAATTGCACCCCCCCCCAAAAAATGTATTCCAGATCCCCTCTTTTTAGCATCTCCCTCCCCACACAAATAGGCAACCTTTGCCTACAGAGGACAAGGCTTTTTCCAAAGACATTTGGGGAAGTGTGCTCAGAGTCTTCAAAGTGAACCAGCCAGGTGCCAGTAAAATGCCTTTGTTGTCTCGCCTCCGGCCAGGTCACAATCCCCAACGGTAGGGCTGGGAACGTCCCCTGCCTGAAGCCCCGTTGCCAGTCGATGTAGGCAATAGTGAGCTAGATGATGGAGCCATGGTCTGAGGCTGCTTCCCCGGTTCTGCTCTGCTAGTCAGACTACAGACTTACAAAGGAGTCCTCTTCCAGCTATGTGTGGGGAGAACGGCACTCTGCACACACCCAGAGACACTGTGTCAGGCTGGCGACTGGTTACTCAACCAGTAGTAGGGAGTGGGAGGACGTAGCCATCAGCTTAACTGAAGATGCACCAGGGAAACTGCTCTCTTCACAGAGCCCAAACGCTTGACAGCTGAGCCTGACAAACCCCAGGCTCGAATGAAAAACATCCACAGCAGCTTCCAAACTGGGTGCAGATTTGCTTGCCGGGTGTTTCGAAAGCAGAACCTAGGAAGAAATCAGGCTCTATAGAGTCCTAGGCCCCCAGGTCAAATCCAAGCTGTGGTTCTGCTGTGTGCTCTTTACCAGAGAGTCAGTCCCATTAAATACATAGTAAGTCCCATTAAGAATAAGGCATAAGTCTCGCCCCGCAGAATATATATGAGAGCATTCACTTTGGGGGCACACACACCCTGCAAGAATCCTGGGAACTGTAGCTCTGCGAGGAGTAAACTACAGTTCCCAGGATTCACATGGAGAGGGAGGTGTGCTTTAAATATACTGTATGGTGTTCACTGACAGACACAGAAAGAGTGTGTGTATGTATGTGTGTTCATTTGAAATCCAAATATCACCTGCACCCAGTACTTTGCAACATGGAAAGTGTGAGCAAAGGGGGAAAGGGAACCTCTGAGCTTGCACAGAGTGCTTTTCCTTCGCCATTCGATAAACAGCATATATACACACGTTTTTCCACCTGATCCCCAATTCTGGGCTGAGAAAGCGGGGAGGGGGGTGCTGGCCCCTCCGACTCACCCCAACCCCCAGGGGGGAGGCATGGCTGCCCAGAGACCTTTCTCAAAGCAACTCCTTCGTTCTTCAAAAACAAACCAAGCCCCCTTTTCGCAGCCGAGCTGCAGCCGAGCCGAGTTCCAGCACCTCTGAACGAAACGCTCCTCAAATGCCCACAAACAAACACCGGAATTGGGGTGAGAGTTGGATGGGGAATCTATCTGGCCTCTGGCGGTGGGGGGGGAAGAGACCTAAACTGCAAAGGAAGACTCCAGAGAGATAGAGATGGGAAAAATGGAAGATGATTTGGGGCGGGGATCAGTCCCTTGGGAGGGACGACCCCCTCAAAAAGAATTGTGCAAAAAAAGTGCTCAGGAGGACCCACCCACCCCTCTCTCTCTTACCTCCTTCTTCACATTCCAGAGCAATTTTTCCTTCACTGCATCTTCAGGGAGACTCATGGTGCTTTCAGGGCTGAACGAGGGAAGGTGGCGAACGGGAACTCTTTCCAAAAAATAAAAAATAAAGAAGGAAATATAGAGATAGATCGATATAGAGATTAAAAAATTAAAACCCAGGCGGCGATTGCAATCCCTGCCGCTGGTGCAAAAGGAGGGCGATGGTGGGCGCTTCCTCGATCCGGCCCGAGCAGCGTCCCCCGCGCGGCCCCGCCAAGCCTGCGCTCCGCTCGGCGCTGCGGTTGCAAGAGGGCATTCCCTCCAGCGCCAGCCATCTTCCGAGCCCGCCCCCACATTGACGTCAGCCGAGCGGGGCCCGCCTCCTTGGCGGGGGGGGGTTTCCTCCCTGGGGTGGGGGCGGGGAGCCGGGAGGAAACGGGAAGCGCGCGCGGGGGGGGGGATTATTTGGTAACAATGTGCTTTTGTGAGGGCGGGTGCACGTTGCGCCTACCTTACTATGTGTGAGCTTGGGAGAGGAAGGAGACGAGAGGGATCCGGAGCATGGGCAAAGTTCTCGGACGTTCGCTCACACAAACACCCGCCGCCTGGCGCTTCCATGGGTTTGGGAAGCTGCTCCTCCAACACTAAGGGCTTCATGGAGGTAGGGAGGGTTTGTTCTGGGCTTTTGTCTTCACAACAGCCCTGTGAGGTAGGTCAGGGTGAGAGACAGAGGGAGAGCTTGTCTGAGGAGAGAATGGTAGAACTGTAGAGTCGGAGGGGACCCTGAGGGTCATCTAGTCCAACCCCCCTGCAGTGCAGGAGAGCGAGGGGTTAAACCTGGGGCTCCCTGTGGAGTCAGGGGTGCTAACAACCACTGCACCGCACTGCCCTTCTGATACTCAACCGTAAAATGGGCAAAGGAATAATTTAAAAGGCAGTGTGGTGTAGCGGTTGGAGTGTCAGATGAGGACCAGGAAGAGCGGGGTTCAAATCCCCTACTCAACTATGAAGCTCACTGGGTGACCTTGAGCCAATGACATTCTCTCTCTCCCTTAGCTTGCCCTGCCTCACAGGGTTGTTGTGCAAGATAAAATAGTGTGGGTATCTGGCACAACATCCTGAGGCTGGGGTAAAAATATGATTGAGAAATCAAAAATAAATGGTGCCCCTGGACAAGTGCAGAGTGCAGGAATGCCACGTGAGGGAGAAATTTCCAAGTCTTGGTGCTTAAAGAACTCAAGGGTATAAGGCCCAGAACGCAACATTGCATTGAAAAAGGGCTGTAGCTCATATTGTTTTGCATGCAAAACAATCAGGTTCAATCCCTCAATTCCCCAGGCAGGAATTGGAGAGGCCCTCACCTGCAACCTTGGGGAACTGCTGAAAATCAGTGCATTAATTGATAATATTAAAACTGAACACTGGCAGAGAGTTCCACAGGACAGGGCCTGCTACACTGAGGGATCAGTCTTAGGGAAACTCAGGGCCTGCATGGGGTGCCACCAGAAGTGCACCCCCACCAGCAGAGCAGTACCTGGGTCACCTGCAAAGCAGGTAAGCGCCTTCGTTGCCATCTTCCTGCTTTGCTTTGTTGCTGCTCCCCCTGGAGGCGGAGGAGAGACTTTTTCTGGACCATCCCTGGAGGACTCTGGAGCCACCCGCCACCAATTTGTAACACTGGCCTTGACCCCAGAGTTCTGGGTGATTCAGGGAGAGGGGGCATATTGGTTTGATACGAATGGTTGAGGGAGGCCAAGGTTTTGCTCATTTGCAAATTAGTGGGTCAGTGTGTGGCTTTGTTGACTGTTTTGAGTATTGTTAATACTGCTTGCTGCTATTTATATGGCTGGTATGGTTATCCCCCCCCCCCCATGGATGTTATGTTATATGAAATATTAATGTATTATATGATTCTCACCCCTTTCCCCCCTTATGTAATGTAGATCTTTTTCTTTTTCTGCTGTAAGTTGCTTGAAGACCTTCGAGCTGCAAGCCTGGGCAGTGTGTATGGAGGTCCTGGGTTTCCCAGAGGACAAGACCCACCCCCTGGCCTCGCTGATGTGGTCCAAAGGAAAGCAGAGCAAGGTGTTTGGCTGCAGGAGTTGCTGGAAGGAGGCAGGCGAGACAAGTGACTATTAAGTAGTAGGAGTAGGAGTAGTAATCCCCATCAGAAATCTCAGTGATTGAAATGGGGCATAAGAAATAAAGCAAAAATAAATAGAATATTTATGTATCACTCTTCCTCTGTTTCTGGTGTTCGGTGCCCTTGCTTATTGTGCCACACGCAAGAAGGAGGTATTAGGAGGCTTTGGGGTTTGCAGAAGATCAGAAAAACAATTGTTGTAGTAGTAGTAGTAGTAGTAGTAATAATAATAATAATAATAATAATAGTGTAAGAAGTGTGCTCTCACTCTCTCTCCCCCCAAGAGAGGGGAATATTCCCTAAAACAGCCGATTGCAATACCTGCTAGTTGTTGGGATGAAAAAATAAAAGAAAACTTGAGTGGGAAATCGAATGGAGTGTCCTAAAACGGAGCCCTCCACACCCTGCAGCTTTGTGTAGCCGCTCCCACCTGTCTTGTACCTTTCGTAAGTTAGGAACGGAGCTTCCATCCTCAGAGGCAGTCTACCCCAGCTGCTTAGACACACTTGGAGACCGGTCTGTTGTTGCTTTAGTGCTCCCCCATAAGCACCTGGTTGGCTGCTTTCAGAAATGCTGGGCAAGATGCTGCGGAGGGGCTACCCTGAAAGAGCTCTCCTCCGTTTACGAAAACACAGGCATGAGTGGAAGTACTCTCTCTTCTCTCTCGCATGACCTCATCATCCGGATGCAGGCAGGCGTGAATTCGCTGCTGCAGAATTTCCTTTTATTTGTTTCTTATTCCAGGCTCTGATTGCCGCCCTCTTGAGTTAGATATGGGTTCAGAGGAGGGCAGCGAAGACGGCGAGTGGCACGTTAAACAAAGTTATTTGCCGTAAAGTCAAAGGGACCAAAGAGGTTTAGCTCGGGAAAGATGCGAGAGGAGCAACAGATGCATTCTAAGCCCTTCCTTCTGGCATTCCTAGCTATTTCTTCACCGATTCAGTTGTTGACTCCCAATCATCGATTTCTCTCTTTTTTTAGGACTGACACGTTCACCGAGAACAGCGACGTGGCTCGTGTGCTCAGAACATAAAAGTCGAGGAGTTAATACAGGTGGGAGGGATCCTTAAGAGGTCAGCCTCCTGCTCGGCACAGGAATCTTGCAACTTCAGCAGCCCTGGGAGATGGGTGGCCGGCCACCGCCTGAAAACCTTCAGTGAAGAACAGCCCACCCACCGCCTCTGGGGTCGGTCTGGTCCCATGTCGGAGTCAGTAGGGCTCTGGATGGCAGCTTTTGGGAAATGGAGTGTGGCATTCAGGGTCTGGTTGGAGGTTTCCGACAGGCGTTTGGTTGGCATAGAATTGTAGAGCTGGAACGGCCTAAGAGTCTAGTCTAAACCCTGCCGCTGTGAGAACAGGAGGCTGGAATATTCTGGCCAGAATTGGGGCATGCGGTGTGTTGATGTCACGCGGCTCTGGGCCCCCTCGATCGCGGGGGGCAAGGCATCATGCCTGGGAAGAACTTTCTGACAGTAAGAGCTGTTTGAATGGACACCCTCAGAAGGTTGCTGCCTCTCCTTCCACTGAGGTTTTCAAGCTGGTTGATTATACATCTGCCATGTATGATCTAGTTGAGACTCCTGCATTGCAGGGGGTTGGACCAGACTCTACGGTTCTCCCCTCCACCCCTCTAGTTGGAAAACCAACTAAGGAACACCAGTAGCAAGGAATCCCAAGTGGGGAGAGCCTTGTTGTGCTCCTGTCCTGCTTTCCAGTATACCTGAAGGAGCGTCTCCACCTCCATCATTCTGCCCGGACACTGAGGTCCAGCGCCGAGGGCCTTCTGGCGGTTCCCTCGTTGCGAGAAGCCAAGTTGCAGGGAACTAGGCAGAGGGCCTTCTCGGTGGTGGCGCCTACCCTGTGGAATGCCCTCCCAACAGATGTCAAAAAGGAAAACAACTACCAGACTTTTAGAAGACATCTGAAGGCAGCCCTGTTCAGGGAGGCTTTTAATGTAATAGATTGTGTTTTATTTTTCTGTTGGAAGCCGCCCAGAGTGGCTGGGGAAACCCAGCCAGATGGGTGGGGTATAAATAATATATTATTATTATTATTATTATTATTATTATTATTATTATTATTCCAGGTTCCCAGAACTGCCTGGACGGCCACTGTGACAGCAGAAGCATCTTCCTTATGCTCTTAAAACAAAGTAATTTTGACTTCCGGTTGCATTTAGACTCCCCAAATCTAAACGATTTTCACCATCCATTTCTCACCAGGATATACTGTTCATGTGAGACATAAACGGCCATCTCCCTTGGAGACGAAGGTGGAATCATGTTGCCACCTCCATGGAATGCTCAAGTGATGCACAACAGCTACCGGATCTTTTTTCACCTGATCCCTCGGTTTGACATCGGTGCAGCCAGGGTATATCATACATGCAAGTTCTTGATCTCGTCCCCTCTTGTTTTTGAGGGAGGCAGAGCAGGTGAAGGGATGTGTTGTTGCATCCAAGCAACAACTACCAGTGCAGGAGCACACAGCTTAAAGCTACACAGGACTCCTCATCGAGCCCGTGATCCTATACATGTCTCTCAGAAGCCTCGCAGCGTTCATTGGGGCTTACTCCCAGCAAAATGGGGTGGGGGGGTGGGGGAAAGGGGCCCCACCAACAGGGAAAGGACGGTTAGTGAAAATCCAGAAGCTTGCAATGATGTGCAAACTTACAGAATTCATCAGAGCGAGAGATGGTAAGCCGAGAGAGAGAGGACATTTTAAAGATAAATGGAATCCTCGAACTGAATTTGGAAAGAGTAAATGCAGAATAAATGTGGATGAATATAATAGCTTTTCTGTATGGTGAAATATTAAGAGTTCTACGTGACAGGTGTTTATAGTGTTTGTATTTAGCTATTTGGTGTGGTTGCCATATGTTTCTTGAGAATTAATAAAGTTTAATGAGCAATAATAAAAATGCAGAGGGACTCTGATTTTCGTCTACGTTCCTGAATGGAAATTAGATTCGAGTCCTGTTTCTCGTGGCAAGCTCAAACCACTTCTCGTTCTAAGGCTGGCATTGCCATCTGTTTGCTATAAACTTTCCTTACAGCTTGAAAATGACAACGAGGGAGCTTGGATCTCCAAAGAAGCTTTCACTTTCTTCTTTTTTTTTTAACACTTCTCCTCCTGCCAAAGAAATTATTGCTATCTAATTGCTAGCCAAAAGGAGAAGCTTCCAAGTGAGCAAACACACTCTGAACCTCTGCACACTGTCTCTGAAAACAGTCAAATATTTACAAGTTAGAAATAGTCACTAAAATATCATCAAACAAAAAACAGCAGTATTTAAAAATAAATTGCTTTTTAAGAAAAGTATATTTGGCCCTCCAAACAAGGAAAGGCCTCATGTCCTGATGTTTCTTTGTTTGTTTTGTGGGTGTAGAAATAGTACTAACTTTAAAATGCAAGTTTTGAGGGCAACAGCTTGCTGAGATGTTTTAGCATCACCACTGGAAGTTTAAATAAATAAATAAATAAATAAAAATACCCCGCCCATTTGATTCCTTGTTTAGGAGGACTCCCATCGGCACCAGGGCTTTGTCTCCTAAATCAGGTGTCAACTTGGCATAACAAACTAGGAAGATTATTTATTTATTGAATATGTTAGTTGCTTATCTTGCCCCGGGCAACCCAGATTGTGTCATCACTCTTAAAGGTAAAGGGACCCCTGACCATTAGGTCCAGTCGTGACCGACTCTGGGGTTGCGCGCTCATCTCGCATTATTGGCCAAGGGAGCTGGCGTATAGCTTCCAGTCATGTGGCCAGCATGACAAAGCTGCTTCTGGAGAACCAGAGCAGCACATGGAAACGCCGTTTACCTTCCCGCTGTAGCGGTTCCTATTTATCTACTTGCGTTTTTGACATGCTTTCGAACTGCTAGGTTGGCAGGAGCTGGGACCAAGCAAAGGGAGCTCACCCCGTCACAGGGATTCGAACCGCCGACCTTCTGATCAGCAAGCCCTAGGCTCAGTGGTTTAACCACAGCGCCACCTGGGTCCCTGTCATCACTCTTATGTCATTGTAAATTCACTGTGCTTCCCTAGCATAGGGTATCACAGAGCAAACTTGTTGGATTTCATGACCATGTTGGCCTCTGCTATTTGCTTCAATTTCCCTACAATTACCCTCCCCCTGTATACATATCTTCCAACTGAGGACAACCATTCATGTGGGCTCAGCAGACCACAAAAGCTTATGCCACAATAAACCTGCTAGCCTTTAGGGCATGGCCAATGGTCAGGGGTAATGGGAAGTCCATAATATTTAGCAGGCACCAAAGCTATGGTTTTCCCAGTAGTGATGTATGGAAGCGAGAGCTGGACCATAAAGAAGGCTGATCGCCGAAGAATTGATGCTTTTGAATTATGGTGCTGGAGGAGACTCTTGAGAGTCCCGTGGACTGCAAGAAGATCAAACCTATCCATTCTGAAGGAAATCGGCCCCGAGTGCTCACTGGAAGGACAGATCCTGAAGCTGAGGCTCCAATACTTTGGCCACCTCATGAGAAGAGAAGACTCCCTGGAAAAGACCCTGATGTTGGGAAAGATGGAGGGCACAAGGAGAAGGGGACGACAGAGGACGAGATGGTTGGACAGTGTTCTCGAAGCTACGAACATGAGTTTGACCAAACTGCGGGAGGCAGTGGAAGACAGGAGTGCCTGGCGTGCTCTGGTCCATGGGGTCATGAAGACTCGGACACAACTATGCGACTAAACAACAACAAATATAAAGGCTAAGTTGAGCAGTCTTTAGATCCAGTTTTCAAAAGGGCTAAGATGCTGAAATTTGGCAGACCCTCCTCTGAAAGCAACTGGTTATCTCAGCTGGGGGCCACCACCACAAAAGCCCTGTCATACTGGTCAGTGAAGGAATCAAGAGGTTCCCTGAGCAAGCAACCATCCAAAGGATGACATTCTTCTGATGTCAGAAGCACCTGGATCTGAGATTGCCTGGGAAACCCTTTATTAAATACAAATTTCAATCATAAGATGGGTCCCAGAAAAACTGCACATCCCAAGGATCAAAGTGCAAAGACGTGCATCATCAGCAAACAACTAAATTTGTTTCTGCTTGTTTTCTTAGCTCTCGCCGTTTGCCTGCCATTTCCGGCACCAGACATGGGTTTCAATACCTCATGGCTTCTATGCTGTTTGCAGACACTGTTGACAGGGAATGTAATTTAGTTCTTAAAGCAAGCTAGGAAAGAGCATAAAGCACCAAGGAGACAATTGTGCAGGCTCGAGCAAATCACATTTTGCTCTTTTAATGGGATTTACTTCTGAGTAAGCTGGCTGAGTAAGCCAGGCGTGAGCCGCTCTGCCAAGTGCTTTGTGCAACTGTTAAACATGCCATTTCATCTCCAATCTCTAAACCGGGGCCGGCAACCAGCGGCCCTTCACATGCTGTGGGACTGAATCTCGTATTGGTCCATCAAGCAGAGCATTGTTGACACTTTCTGTTAGCAGCTTTTCAGGCAGAGAAAATCCCTAGCGCTACCTGGAGATTGCAGGGATTGAATTTGAGACCTCCATCTTTCAAGCTCAGAGTTGTTTCGCACTGATTGGAAGTGGCCCTCCAGGTTTTCGGAGGATGAACATTCCTTGCTTTACTAGATGCCAGAGGTGGGATTCGAGACTCTCTGCATGGCCAAGCACGTGTGGGAAACCTTTGACCCTTCAGATGTTGCTGGAATACAATCCCCATCAGTCCCTAGCAAGCACAGCCAGTGGCCATGAATGATGGGAGTTGTAGTTCGGCGACAACAGGTTCTCCACATCTGCCTAATGAGAACAGAGGAATGCCTGCAAAGACAGGGCCTCTAGAGATGCTGCTGGACTACAGCTCCAAACATCCCCGGTCGCTGGCCATCCTGGCTGGGGCTGATGGGAGTTGGAGTCCAAATAAACATCTAGGAGGGACATAGGCTCTTCATCCCTGGGGGTTGGTACTGGATTTCCTCTGGAGTTTGAAGAATTAAATATAGAAAGGACTTGTGCATTGGACACTCAACTAGCCAAGTCCCAGACCTTGCAAAAGTGAGGACAGAACAGGTATTTCTGTCCTGGTCATCAGAATTTCATGCACTTGCAATAAACATACAGGCCATCTGCAGCAGGCAGGCAGGGCCTCGTGTGAATTTCTGTTTAAAATGATTACAGACCCCCCCCCAAACGTATAAAACGTTTTCAATTTAAGACCCACGTTTGTCTTAACGGAAATAAAATTTGTTTTGAGAGGCTTGCATTCTTTCCTCCTGGGAAATGCTTGCGAAAATAGTTCAAAAATGGGGAGAGGGGGCAGGAGAAAGAACGGCTGAGTTATGAGTAAGCAGTGATTGCACTCGGCTCTGATTTATTTTGAAGCTCCATTCTGGCACTGGATGATGCAAAAAAAAAAGGAGAACATATGACAGATGCTGAATTTGCCAGAAGACAACTAATTCCACAGCATTTTTAAAAGACATTGGGGGGGGAGAGATATCCCTATTGGAACATTAAAAATAATCAAGGGGCAACTGCGTCCATTTTTTTTTTTTTTGCAAGTGGAAGGTTGGGTATTGCATACAGCAATACCATGAGAATCTTCACTTTTTATCTTTTTAAAGAAAATCGTATCGGTAGCCGTTGCAGTGAAGTCTTGAGCCCTCCCAAATAAGGGTGTGTATATATTATGTAAAGTAAATAAATACACACACAGGGTCATGGCCAAGCGGAGAAATCTAGCACAGGCTTCAGAATCAAACCTCAGTTTTAAACACCATCCCAACCTCATGTTTCTAGCCCTCGTGGATATTTAGAAAAACCTTGACTGTCTCCACGCTCTTCCTCTCAATAGTCAGTTCCACAAGAAACAGCTGGGCAAGACCTACAGCTGCAAGGATATGGGATTCTTGTGCCTTTCTTAGTAGCTTGCTCCTTCCCACAAAAATGTAAAAGCATATATATACGGTAAATCTTTCCATGATTGTATAATTATACAGGTTACAAGAAAATTAGGCCTGTGTGATACAGAATATTGTTTATTCGTTCTGCGCCAGGAGCACACAGATGTCATGATCCAAGTTACCGGATATATAACCCATTGCTTGTTCAGCCAAACATGGGTTAACCAGAAGCAGTGACTTACCTTGGGTGAAAATTAACCACTATCTAACCACCGAGGGTTAACAACCCACTAACTGCTGCTACCAGTGACCCCACAAATTCTGGTCCAGCCTATACTTGTGGGGATGGAGCTATTGAGCTCTCTCCTATGCACCTCAAAAGAACCTGCTGGCCTGGACCACTCAGGGGGGACCTTTTGGCCCTCAGGCTGAACTACAACTCCCATCATCCCAGGCCGCTGCCCACGCTTGCCGGGGCTGATGGAAGTTGCAGTTCTGCCACATATGGAGAGGCAAAAGGTTCCCCACACCTGGCCTGGGCAGCCTGCAATGAGGTCCGATTAAACAGGGAGGTATCACATGCTCTTTGGCCGCATCACCAAAGGGTGGCCAGGATAGATGTTCCGGACCACAACTCCCATCATCCCCTACTTCCATACATTATGAACCAAGGTCTATCCAGGAAGCAGGGCCAATGGCCAGTTGCAGTTCAGCAGCATGGGGCCAAAAGTGTTTCCACACACCTGGCCTAATATCTCCCCACCACCACCACCACCCTTGCCTCCACCTCTCTCCTCCCCATTGCATACAACACTCGTCGTGGTGCGGCTTCGCTGCCACAAACACAACGCAGTATAAAAATGTGATTGTGTTCCCCAAACTGAACTGATTGGCAATCGAGGAGGGCATTGCCCCGCTGGCTTTTCACTGTATTTCTATAGCAAATCTGCACCTTGAAAAGGGATGGAGGAGCAGGGTGTTGGAGGTAGAGAAGGTGGCCTCACCCACTTTGGGCAATGGCCCACCCCCCCAACAAATAAACTCAGAGTGAACATAACCCTGGAAAGCAAAAAAAGGAGCTCCTGCCCTCTGATCTAATAATAATGCCCATTGACCAATAGCAGATGTTTAGGACTAGAAACAGCACTTTGAGGCAGCCAAAACTTGCTGGATGACCACCCCTCTCCATG
Organism: Zootoca vivipara; assembly: GCF_963506605.1. Lineage (NCBI taxonomy): Eukaryota > Metazoa > Chordata > Lepidosauria > Squamata > Lacertidae > Zootoca > Zootoca vivipara. The sequence goes on along the minus strand of NC_083290.1, from coordinate 8,875,798 downwards.
CACAAAACGCGGAAGCTCCTCAACCGGTTTGCAAGGTAAAATCGAAAAAAGGCTGCATTTTGCTACACCCATGTTTTTCTTCTGCCTCTCCATCCCATCTTGCCGGACGCACAATCCTTTCAGGACCGGGGTAGGAGGATGGGCTCACTTTTCACCAGAAACCAGTCCCAGTTGGCTTTCCCATTGTTCCTTGGTATGACGTAACAAAATATTTAAGTCAGGGTTCGGGGCTGAAATTCTTCCAGCTCCGGCAAAGAGCATTCTGTAACGGATGTGTGTAGTGTTTGCCCTACATAAGGAAATCTAGTGTTCGGCTTTCGCTCACCATCCTTGGCACCTAGATTCTAAAAACCTAACAAACAAACAAAAGAGGGTTCTCCAAGCAGAGTCTGAGACCACCCAGCCCAAGATGGTTCCCCCCCTGCAAGAACCACTCTCAGAGGGGAAGGAAGGAAACCACAGCTTCTTCTTGAGCCAGAATTAAGTTGTTCAGCAGCTTCTAGAAGAGAAGTTAAGTCTCAGAAGAACAATTACAGTCGGTAAGGTTTTGGAAGCTGGCATTGTGGATTGCAGGCCTTCGGAGCACCTTGATCTGTTTTGCCGGAATCAGAAGCCAAGCGGAGCTCCGGCGCGATGAAGGAACGCCGGCTTGGGCGCAGGGCAGAAACCGTTCCGAGCACAGAATCGTTCTTGGGGAGGCAGGGTTGGAAGTAGTGGAAGTGCAGAGGACAGCCCCCCTGCTTCGAAGCCTTGCAGAAAGGGCGTCATCCCTTGCGAGCTCCCCCCCCCGCACTGCGTGGGCTTAGTGGCCTATCTGCCGGTCGTCGTACGTGCTGTAGCGCTTGACGTGGATGCGCCGGACGCGGTCACGGAGCTCAAAGCTGCCGTCGTCGTCTTCGCTCTGGGAGGCCTGGGGACGGCTTCGGCTGGTCGCCTCCAGCAGGGAGTTGTCGGGCACCCGGGGAGTCTCGTACAGCAGGACGTTCAGGGTCTCCTCGTAGATGCGGGCCTCGGGGAACTCAACCTGGAGGGAGAAAGGAGACGATGAGGAAGCACATTTGCGCCGGGAGGAGCAAACGCACCAAAGATTACCCTTCTTCAACGACATTTGTGGAACGCTTTCCCCAGGGAGGCTTGCCAGGCACCCCTGTTACGTATCTTCAAGTGTCAAGCAAGAACCTTCCCTTTTATCCAGGCCTTTGGCTTTTTAGCTACGGCCTTTTAGAGTGAGTAGGATGCTTTCATGCATTATTGAACCACAATACCTCAAGGAATGCCTCTTTCCATATGAACCTACTCACACCCTGAGATCATCTTCTGAGGCCTTTCTTTGTGTGCCTCCTCCACAAGAGGTCCGGAGGGTGGCAACCCGAAAACAGGGCCTTTTCTGCAGTGGCTCCACTTTGCAGTAGCGCCTTCATTGTACACCTTTAGGCGCCAGACCAAAACGTTCCTTTTTAACCAGGCCTTCGGTTGATCTGATTTACATCCTATGCACTTTTAAATGTGGTGGGTTTTTTGTTGGGGGGGGGGACTACTGGGTTGTTGTTTTTATTTTTATTATGTATTTTGTGGTTTTATATCTTGATTTTATTCTGTGAACTGCACTGAGACCCCCGGGTATAGGGCGGTATATAAACTCAATGAATAATATTAATATTAATATTATTATTATTATTATTATTATTATTATTAATAATAATAATAATAATAATAATATACCGCCCTTCGGCTGTAGATCTCAGGACAGCCACAGACTACAAATACAAGATAAAAACACAGGTCGCAAACAAGAACAAAATAATAATCACCACCACCTATTTTAATGTATGGATTTTTAAAATATAAGCTGGTTTGATTTGCCATAGCAAAGAAAAAAGGTGACAAGCAAATTTAATAAATGCTAATAACAGAGGCCAGAGGGAGTAAGTCCTCTCTGCTACTTCCCCCCACCCTGCTGCTGACTCTTATTCAAGTAAATACAAGCCAATAAGGACTTAGTTAGGGACGCGGGTGGCGCTGTGGGTTAAACCACAGAGCCTAGGGTTTGTTGATCAGGTCGGCGGTTCGAATCCCCACGACAGGATGAGCTCCCGTTGCTCAGTCCCAGCTCCTGCCAACCTAGCAGTTCGAAAGCATGTCAAAGTGCAAGTAGATAAATAGGTACCGCTACAGTGGGAAGGTAAATGGTATTTCCGTGTGCTGCTCTGGTTCGCCAGAAGCGGCTTTGTCATGCTGGCCACATGACCTGGAAGCTGTACGCTGGCTCCCTCGGCCAATAACGCGAGATGAGCGCCACAAGCCCAGAGGTTGATCACGACTGGACCTAATGGTCAGGGGTCCCTTTACCTTTTAACAACTCTCAGAATCCTGCTACAGAAGAATAGCTATTGAAATTAATGGATTTGGCCGAGATGGCAAAGTTGGCATGCTTAATTAAGAGAAAAATCACTGTTGGCATTTATTAATGATTGAAAACCCGTTACGGGCTTTCTGCATAATAAGGAAAATGAACTTTTGCGGTATCAGGTTTGAAGAGTGAAAAAAGGGTTGGCTATGGAAAGTGGAAGAGTTGAATGTTGTTATAAATTAAGAATTTTGCACAGATTTTTAAAGCTCATAGACAGAGAATCAGAAGTTTTCTCCTTTTACTCTTCTCTTCTTTATCTATCTTCTTTTAATTTTCATGTTTAAAAATGCTTGATATTTGTTTCTTATTTCTGTATACTGCTTTTTCTTTATGTTTATTTCTGTATACTGTTCTTTCAAGCTTTAATAAAAATTCAAGGAAAAGAAGAAAAAAAGCAAGCACACACGTCAAATTGGAGTCCTCGGCTTTCCCTGTCCCCAAGGACTGGTTAGTTCCAGAGGGGCGTGTGAAATTTAGCACCCTGCTCTACATTTTTGTCTCACATGCCCTACTCCCCTGCTACAGATTGTTGCAAGTCAAACGCAGTGGGGACAGTCAAAGAATGAATGCCCAGAATTCCCTTGAGAATTCCCTTGACTGCCTTTGATCTATTGTTATTTTAACTTTTTGAAAGTTTTATATATTACTGATTTACATGTTTGTTGTTTTATATATTTTATGTTTGCTTTTTACAATCAAGACGTGTACAAATCTTCTGAAATAAATTAACCTGGCAGGCCGCTGTGAGCACAGGAGGTTGGGCTAGATGGGCCACTGGCCCAATCAGCAGCCTTGTCTTATGTTCTTATTGGATTAAGTTACATATGGTCCAAGCTACGTGCTTTGATATTGGCTCTTTCCCTGGTCTATGGAGGCACCATAAAACCCTCCTCTGATCTTCGCCCAGAAGAAAGAAGCCACACAGGGATGTCCATGTCGATAGCGCCCCTCCCCCCCAAAAAACCCCTATGAGGACAAAATACCTTGGTTTGCTTCTTCTCCGTAGCGTAAACTATGGATGTGCAACAGACTTCGGCCAGCTTCCTCCCCTGACCGTAGAACGACCAGCAGCAGATCTCATCCCCAATCACGTCTTTGATGAAGAGGACTCTCCCGTTGAAGCTGAGGGAGAGCTTATCAAACAATTCTATGTTCTTCAACAAATTGTCGTCGGAGGTGCTGAAACAATAGGGTTGTTTTTTTTAAAAAAGAGGAATGACGTACGTGGACGTACCCTTGGATCATGGGCTTGTGACAGGGCCTTTTTGGTGGTGGCTCCCCTGTTTGTGGAATGCCCTCCCTGGAGAGGTATGTCTCCCTCCCTTGTTATTGACTTTCAGGAGGAAGTTTAAAACATTCCCGTTTCCCCTAGGTGTTTGTTGGCTGAAAGACACGGTTCTTGGCCAACCCTGAAAGCACTGGTTGAATGTTTTAACTGTTTTCGGAATGCTTTTAACAGAGAAGTTGCCATGATGTGTTTTTCACCCTGGGCTCATTTGCAAGGAAGGGAAGGATATAAATTGAGTAAATAACCGTTTTCCACATCTGGATTCTGCCCCCCCCCAAAAAAAAGAGCTCAGGGGTCCCTCTCTCCATTTTAATCCTCACAATAACCCTTTTAGGTAGGTTGGGCTGAGAAGATGGGTGACTGGCCCAAGGTTTCCTGGCAAGATTCACAGATCAGTAGGTATTTTAACCCCGTAACATGATGCTAGTCTTCACATGCTCAACATCCCAAGCACAAGAACCCCATCCTTGCATTCTTTATCTGAAGGAGACCAAGTGAGCAGTGGAAGATCCGCTTGCCCCAGGTACTCAACAAGAACAGGCTGAGCATTTCCAGCTAAATTAAAAATTAAAAAGCAAGAAAAGAACTGGTAACAGGGCAATGTCCGGCTAAGACTGTAGGCAGCTGCTGCCAGTCAGAGTGGACAATGCTAGGATTGATGGGCAAATAAAATAAATAGGAAGCTGTTTGTAGCAGATCAGACTATTAACTGCCTGTCCTCTACGGTGTTTCAAATTTAAATTGGGAGAGCTGTGCTGTTTCGTACAGCAATTAAATCAAACCTTTCCAAATATCAAAAAACAGAGAGAGCTTTGCACCAGCTGAAACCAACATGGAATAAATATAAAATAAGCCCGGGTTCATCGTCCTTCACATCTACTACCAGAAACAATAAATTCAACACTGTGGCGAGGCTGGCAGATATTTCTCAAACTATTGTGAGAACAGGATGCTGGACTAGATGGGCCACAGGCCTGATCCAGCAGACTCATGTTCTTAGGGAGACAGCAGAGACTTTACCTTGTGTAGGAATACTTGTTGTTGCTCCTGTTATACAGCAGCTTCACCACAGGCTGGAAGGAAGAGGGGGAAGTGTCAGAAATACAGAGCTGGAAGGGACCACAAGGGCCATCCAGTCCAACCCCCAGCAATGCAGGAATCATCCTCCCAATGTGGGGCTCAAACCCACGACCCTGAGATTTAAGTCATGGGCTCTACCGACCGAGGAAGAAGGCGGCTAGGTCACGCTGCCCAGTCAGGCACTTTCCTGGGCAAAAGGGTCTCTGGTGAGCCCCCTTCGTATGGCACTTTCTTGAGCCTATTTGTTAGTAGCAGCAGCAGCAGCAGCAAACACAACCCAAGGGCAGCCAGGAGGCTCCATTTCTCGAGAAACAGTAAAAGGGGACCTTTTTTTTTGTCTGAGGGCCACATTCCCTCCTGGCTAACCTCCTGAGGGCCACATGCCAGTAGTGGGCAGGGCAAGGGGCAAAAGTAGGCAGGGCCACACATGCAGTCGGTTATTTTCAACACAACACTGATGTGCCCCTCCCTGTAGTCTCCCACAAGGAGCATTTTGGGACTTCAAGGACATGTTCCAGCCAGGAAAAAACACTTGGGGGTGTGAAGTAGGGGCGGTGAGGGATGTCTGGCTTGGCGGGAGCTCAGAGGGGTCCGGAGAACGTCGTCTGGCTCTGGGGTTCCCCACCCCTGGGTCCAGGGCACTGTGGAACGTTAAAACGGTGGGGATCCTTTTGACCCTCGAGGTGCTGCTGAACTACAACTCCCATCATCCTTGGCCACTGGCCACACTTGCTGAGGCTGATGGGAGCTGTGGTTCAGCAGCATCTTGTCAGTCAAGGGCTCTGCACATGCCTCCTCTCTCCCCCTTCTGGGTCTTCGCGGGGGCACCCCAACCCACGAATTCCCCGTCTCTGGAGATTCAAGAACAAGACCTGGAAGGAAAAGGACCCACTTTCATTGCGGATTCGATGAGCCTCTCCTCTTCTTTGGGCGACGTGATGACCGGGATGTTGCAGACGGGCTTGTACGAATCTTTCTTGTCCTGTGGAAGAGAATTGCAGGCACACAGGCAGATGAGGGCAGTTTCGGTGTCCCCTTCTTTGGGGGGATCACAGAATCGTAGAGTTGGAAGGGACCCCCAAGGGACATCTAACCCAACCCCCTGCAAGGCAGGAATCTCAACTTAAAAGCACTCAGGACAGATGAGCCCGCAGAACGCAGGAAGTCAATATCTAGCCTGAAAACCACGCTAAGCACACTTGCGAGGGGATAAGAGTTTCAAAAGTTAGAACTCTCTAAGATCCAGTTGAAGGTTAAAAATGCACTTCATCGCCCTCCCTACACGGGTGCAGACTGTGTAAAACAGGTGCGGGGGAACCTATGCCCTGCTGAACTACAACTCCCACCACCCCTGATCATTGGTCATGTTTTCAGGGGCTGATGGGAACTGTAGTTCGGCAACAACTGGAGGGCCTAAGGTTCCCTGCAGCTGGTGTAAAAGAGGAATGGGGGACTGGGACTGCACCCACAGGTCTCTCACAATGTTGGTGGCCCTCAAAATCAGTGCAGGAGCCGGTCCACAGGGAGACATAGGAAGTACCTGCAGGAGATATTTAGGACCTTAGGAAGCTGGCTTATACTGAGTCAGACTATTGATCCACCTAGTTTAGTACTGCCTGCACCAGTGATGGCGAACCTATGACACGCGTGTCAGACGTGACACGCAGAGCCCTCACTGCTGGCATGCGCCCCATCGGCCCATTCACGCTGTTGTTGTTTTTTTCCCCCCATTTGTTCTCCCGCTACTCCTCACGCTACAGCTTGTCTCCGCTGTGTTAAAACCCGGATCCTTTTGTTGTTGTTGCTGGTAGCCAGAGATTGGTTTCTTAAGCTTTTCTGTGCTGTTTTTTTCTGGCGCTTTGGCAGACGATGATTGGGTGTAACAGCGTTCGTTTTTTAACCCGTTCTGTGCTGCCTTTTTTGGGCGCTTTGACAGACTATGTTGGTGCTGCGTGTTTGTTCCAGCGAAGGTATTATTGTCATTTATTTCTGTTCTCTTCCCCCCCCCAAAAAGCACAGCAGCTTTGGGGCATCCACCCCAAAGCAAAGCAACTTTTGCACCCCCCAAAACTTTGGTCAGCAGCTCCCCCCAAAAAGCTCAACAACTCTGGGCACTGTGTGATAAATAAATAAGGGTTTTTTGGTTTGGTTTGGTTAAATAATTAGTTTTTGGTTTATTAACGACAGTTATATATTAAAATTATACATTTTTGTTATTTAAACTATAAATATCGTGAAATTATGGCTTTTTTTCTCGAAGTGACACATCACCCGAGTTATGATTTGTTTTTTAGCGAATTTTGACACACCAAGTTCAAAAAGTTGCCCATAACTGGCTTACACTGACTGGCAGTGGCCCTCTAAGACAGGGGTCCCCAAACTTTTTCAGCCGGGGGCCGGTCCACCGCCCCTCAGACCCTGTGCTGGGCCGGACTATATTTTTTTTGGCGCAAGGACCCCTGCTGCGCCCCACCCCACCCCATGTTTCTCTCTGGGTGGGCAGACTCCATTTTCCAGAGTTGTTGAGAGGCGGCTCAGCCCCCCACGGGTGCACCTCTCCCTCAGGTGTGGGTTCAAGGAGGGAGATGCTGCCTTCATGGAGGGAAGACTGGGGGTGTGGGGTCAGGGAGGGAGATGCTGCCACATTCATTCAAGGCAGTCCAAAGTGACACCATTAATTCTTTATAATACAGTATTGCTCTAAAAACAGATGGCAAAAAACTATAACTGTACAGTACTGGTCTTTGGCGTCTGGAGAGGGGAAGGGGGAGCTTTGTATCTGAAAGTTTAAAACTGAATTTGATCATCATAAATAACATTGGAAGAGACAAATGGCTTTAGCCACGTTTCATGGGGAGCCCTACCTGATTCCCGTTGAACTTACTGCAAAGTAAGTGAGCTCTTAGCCTGGCACTGAGAGAGGGGGGGAGACCCAGCTGCCTTAAGAGATGAATGAGGTAAACACCAGGATGAAAACACACACACACAGCGGGAGATTGATATTTTGGGGTCCTAGGGCAGATTAGGCCGGTCTCCTTTGTCAGTTGCTGCCCAGGGCTGCGGAGCCAGGAGGAGAAAAGCCAGCGGAGCTGCCTTTTGGACTGGGCTCTGGGCTCTGGGGATGAGGAGCCGAGGCAGCTGAAGCAGCCAAGCGTAGGCAGGTGGGGCGAGCCAGGAGCTCCGTTCAGAGCCCCTTAAAGGCGAAGCACCACTTTTTCCCACCGCCTTCCTGGGCACCCCCTGGGCTCCTCTGCCTGCTCTTGCAAGCCTGAAAAGGCTCCTGTCCCGCTGCTGCCTCTCGCAAGCGCAGGCACAGGAGCCACATTTGGGGGAGGCAGCAAACGGGCGGGGAGGAACGAGCAGCCCGGCTCCTGCCCAGCTTCGCTGCTTTAAAGCGAGCTGTGGAGGAGGAGGGAAGGTTTGTCCTCCGGGCTGAGAGGCTGCGCCGTGTCTCTCTTCTTCTTTGAGGACTCCGCGCCGCGCCTCCTTCTCCTTTCCCCAGCCCTGGGTTCCGCTCAGTCAAGCTTCGCCACCGGCGCACGCACCGCAGGACCAGCAAGAGCTGTGTGCACGCTGGTGGCTGAAGCTCAACTGAGCGGAACCCAGCGCAGGGGAAAGGAGAAGGAGGTGCGGCGCGGAGTCATCGGAGAAGGAGAGAGACACGGTGCCACTAGCCTATGGCTAAGAAGGGCCTGCGTGGAGGAGCAGCGTGAGGAGGGGCGGCCACAGGCGGCGCCCAGGAGGAGCCCGTGCCATGCTTCCCTTCCTTGGCGCTGCTGCTGCGCTCAGGACAGGCGCAGGCTCCTGGCGGTGAGGAAGAGGCGACGCTGGGAAAAATGTGCATAATGTGCATAATGGCCATGCCGATCCCCAGACGTTTCGCGGGCCGGATTGGGAGGTCAATTGGGCCGCATCCAGCCCGCAGGCCGTAGTTTGGGAACCGCTGCTCTAGGATTTCAGGCAGGGTTCTCCCCCAAGAGATGCTGGGGATTGACCCTGGGACCCAAGTGCTCTACGGTCCTTTCCCATGGCAGAGGCTGGGCTCTGTCTGGGATGCTGCAGTTGGGGGGATTCCTGCACTGACTAGATGGCTAGTAAGAGCTGTTCAACAGTTGAATGGTCTCCCTTGGCAGGTGGTGGACTCTCCTTCCTTGGAGGTTTTTAAGAAGAGGTTGAATGGCCATCTGAATGCATTTCGGGGGGGGGTGGACTAGATGACCTTCCGACCCTACAGTTCTATGATTCTCTGACCTCCAATAGTCCCCCTAATGCTACGCGCATGCAGCTCTCACCTGCAGGGCAGCCTGGCAGAGGTCTACCAAGCCCTGGATGAGGTAGTATTTGGCTTCAGCCATTAGCTCTTTGACCTCCTGCCGGTTCTTCGGGAGGGCAACCGTGTTGTCTCGGAGGTAACTTAAAATGGTCCCAAAATGCTTCCCGCATCGATCGATGAGGATCCAGCCTGTGAGAGCAGGAGAAGACAAGAGAGCTGCAATCGGAGCTGGCATCTTATAGGAGTGGAAGCTGCAAGAAAAAGCTTGCACCCGCCCCACCCCTGGTTTAAATGCTTCTTCATTATTATATTTATTTATACTCCACCTTCTCCCCTAACAGTACTCAAGGCTGCTTACAGATAAAAACAAGAACAGCTAAAAACACAGAAAAATCTACCACTGGAAAACAAGTAAGCATTGACAGAATTCAGTCTACAGTGGTACCTTGGTTTACAAACTTAATCTGCTCTGGAAGTCCATTTTTAAACTGAAACTGTTCGTAAACCGAGGTGTGCTTTCCCTAATGAGGCCTCCCGCCGCCGGTGCCCTTCTGCCATTCGGATTCCATTCTTAGACCGAGGTAAAGTTCGCAAACCGGGACACTACTTCCGGTTTTGCGGAGTTCGTAAACCGAACAGTTCTTAAACAGGGCTGTTCTAAAACGGAGGTACCACTGTATATATGTATATAAAATATGTTTAAAAGCATACCAATAATTACAATAAAAACAGCACAGCACCAGCCCTTTCATTAAAAGCAGTTTCCAAAATCTTGCTGGAGCAATAAAGTCTTTACCTGCCGGCAGGAGGACAACAAGGAGGGAGCCAGTCTGGCTTCTCTAGGGAGGGACTTCCAGAGTATGGGAGCAGCCACCAAGAAGCCCCTCTCCTGCATCCCCAAGAAGCATGCCTGTGAGGGTGGCAGGACCGAGACAAGGGCCTTCGCTGAAGATCTCAAACCCTGGGCAGGTTGAATTTGTTATACAGTGGTACCCCTACTTACGAATTTAATGCGTTCCAAACGCACATTTGTAAGTAGAATTTTTTTTTAAGTCAAATCCCATAGGAATGCATTGGGAGAAAAAAATTGTAAGTAGAAAAAATCCTATCTAAACCACATCCAAGATGGCGGACGGAGCTCCATTCGTAAGTAGAAACATTCGTAAGTACAGTGGAACCTCGGTTTATGAACACCTCGGTTTATGAATTTTCGGTTTATGAACGCCGCGGACCCATCTGGAACGGATTAATTCACTTTCCATTACTTTCAATGGGAAAGTTCGCTTCAGTTTATGAACGCTTCAGTTTAAGCCGTCTGGAACAGATTAATCCACTTTCCATTACTTTCAATGGGAAAGTTCGCTTCAGTTTATGAACACTTCAGTTTATGAACAGACTTCCGGAACCAATTGTGTTCATAAACCGAGGTACCACTGTAGAGTTATTCGTAAGTAGAGGTACCACTGTATTCTGTTTTATTTGATGCTTTAATGTGTTGTAAACCATTTTAAGGTTTTTTTAATTTAAAATATAAAGCGGCACAGGAATGAAATGAACAATAACACCAGTAATACTAAATTTCATTGCAAAAAAATTATAATAAGCTGCTTAAGAAGACATTTTGTTGTGGCAACCACAAGCTACGTTTAGCTTTTGTACCTGAGCTTCTAGCACTGGCTGCCAGCACTGGCCCCTGGCTCACCTTCTTTGTCCGAAAGCACCTCCATCCTGCCGCTGAACATGGCCTTCAGCATGGTGTCGTGCCGCGTCAGCACCTGCACCGTGGTGTAGTAGAGGGAGCCGCCGACGTTGAGCCGCACGTACTTGTTGCCCAGGGTTCCGCCTTTGAAGCCGCAGCCCTTGGGCTTGGCTCCCGGCGAGGGGCAGGTGGCCGCCAGGCAGGTGTCTCCGGACATCTCCTTCTGCAAGTAGATGACAACTCTGCAGAGGGTGGGCTTGACCGACTCCGCCGTGGTTGTGGGGGGAGGTTGGAGAGCCACGAGGTCACTGGCTGGGCAAGGAGAGGATTCCCAGAAGCAGTTTGCCCCTGAAGCCAAGAAACTGAACTGAGAAAGGGAGAGGGAGAGAGAATGAGAGACATATGTGGATGGTCCAGAACAGAACTTTATTCCCCTTTGCACAGGGAATACATGCAGGACTCTGATATTTCTGATATGAGCTCACGCAGGTGCCGAGGTTTGGTCAGAAGGTCTGGCCAGCTTGGTGACCTATCTTTCTGACTCAATGGACGAGACTGTTATCTGTCCACAATCCTGGGAGTCAATATTAAAAGGTGGGTAGTGGCAGAACCCACCTGTCAGTCGCCTGACATCGTTATGGTGTCAGATGATTGATGGATGGGTTGCTAAGGCACTACAGAAAATGCTCCCGCCTGGTTGCTACCAGCCATGGCCCACAAGGCTGAGGGAATCTGGGGCTCAGGTGAGGATGACCAGAGCCTGCCAGGAGAAATGTACAGGAGGTGATTGTCCCCAAGGGACCCAGATCCCAAACCGTTTGGGACTTTGCCAGTTAATGGCAGTGCCTTGAACGTGAGGCTGGAAACCAAATGGCACAGCAGCCTCATTCCATGCAGCACTTGCAAAAAGCAAGTGGCTGGCCCTCAATGACTGCAAGAGGACGAGGCTTGGAAAAGTGCAGACAACGCTCGTTGAGTTCTCCAAAGGCAAACCTTCCTAGCAGGGCATCATTCTCAAGCCATATCCAAGAGCCAACTAGAAGCCAAGTTTCTCACGGAACCAAGTTGCTAGTCCTTGTGATTACAAGGAGGGCAATGAGCCTACTAGCTCCAAGTTCCCAGGCTGGCTGTTGAAAGCCCTACCGCCGAAGAAAAGGACAATGTGGTCTCGCCAGCAGAGAATGTAAGAAGAGGGCAGAGGAATCGGCGCCCCGGCAATCTCCATGTATTTGTTGCCCAGTTGCCCAGGGACTGCAGAGCTGATGGGAAGCACATTCTGGCTTTTGCCATCAGCCAGGGGTCTAATTGCCACTGGGAGGCTGAAACCCCAGAGGAAGAGCAGTTCAAGCCCATCCAGCGGCCAAGCAGCAGCAGCAGGAGGAGGGAGCTAGCTTCCCCTCTTCCCACCAGAAGGACCACTGATAAGAACTTTCTGCCTAAGGAACTAGCAGTTGCGTTTGCTTTCCGCCCCCCTCCTCCAGCCCAATCTATTTCCCTTTGGTGCTGAGTCTCTGGGATTGGAAGCCTGAGGGGCAGCAGCCCTTTTCAGGAGAGCAAAAACATTTTGTACAAATAAAACAGAACAATACTTTGAATAAAAACCTTACAGGGGTGCCTTAAGGACAAACTGAGATGTGTGGTACCTAAGCAGCTGCGAAAAGTTCTATAAAAGCTGGCGCTAACCAAAGAGGGAGGGGAATAGGGGGAAATGTACCTGCCTTTTCTAAGCTGCCATGGTGCAGAGCGCCAGCCAGCCGCCGGATCAGTAAACTGCCCTCTGGATGAGACCAAAGTCTGCAACTCAATACTCACATCTCCAACAGCGGCAGGAACCTGGGGGCCCCTTCCCAGCGTGATGGGCCTGACTCAAGACTGTCCCACACAATAGAAGCATTTCCTCTGCTTCCCCTGGTCGCCGAGTGCATTTTTGCATTTATGACACACACACACACACAAACTGGAAATGACCGAAGGCTTAACAAGCTTCTATTTCCAGCTGCCCCGTTTCCATATCCAAACGTGGCATGCGGATGGCATTTGGGAAAGGGCGTGAGAAGCCTGCTGTACCGAGAACGGCCACGGAAATATTCGATTGCAAGAGAATGTAGAGATTAAGTGACCTTTGGGAGAATGCAGTGGTTATAATAAACAGTCTGTGTGCTGTGTCCTCCAGCAAACTGAGTCATGAGTGGGTCCATGGGCCGATAATGCAATTACGCGGCCCAACACCGGACATTCCTCTTATGAGCACAGGAAGTTGCTTTGTACAGAGGTAGGCCACTGGTCCATCTAGCACAGTATTGTCTACACTGACTGGCAGTGGCTCTCCAGAGTTACAAACCCTATTGGGGATTGAACCAGGGGCCTTCTGCATGCAAAGCAGGTGTCCTGTCACTGAGCTGTGGTCGTTTCCCTAAAAAGAGTCTAGTTCTCATGCCTCTGGATAAAGGACTGAAATAAGTAAGCATTGCATTGAGACGCTTGGCATGTCCAAGAGCTGACGTAGTTGGTACAGAACATATTGATGGGTAGATTTTAAATCAGGCACCCCCAAACTGCGGCCCTCCAGATGTTTTGGCCTACAACTCCCATGATCCCTAGCTAACAGGACCAGTGGTCAGGGAAGATGGGAATTGTAGTCCAAAACATCTGGAGGGCCGAAGTTTGGGGATGCCTGTTTTAAATATTAGGCTTCAGCCTTCTGACCCAACATCACCCTCCCCTGAGGGGAAAGAATCTCAGCCAAGGCAGCAAGGAAAGCAAAAATTCTATACCAATAGTAGCTTCATTCACCAAGTGCCAATACTCATGTAGGAAAAACAGAACAAAACCGGGCTTCATCTCACACACCCATGTTGAAAAGGCAAATCAGAACCTTTCAAACTTACTTTCTACACCCTGGATTTTCCCATTCTGCATTGTTCCCTATTTACTTAACTATCATTGACCCACTCATTCATGTGATTTAATGAATGGCTGAAGGGGAGGGGCAGATGTAAGGCTAACACTGTAAAAAAGGTCAGTCGGTTGAGGGGGGGGTTGGGGAGAACCAAGGGGGTTATGGTTACATGCTGTAGGAAAAGACCATGCGAAAACTTTAAAAGAATATTAATTAAATCAGGGGTGGGGGCGTTTTTTTAAGTCAAGGGCCACATCCGCATGTGGGCAATCCTCAGAGGTCCACATGGCAGCGTGGGCAGGCCCAGGGCCGGCTCTAGGTAGAGTCCCGGTGGCGCAGTGTGTTAGGGCGCCGGGCTGGTAGGCGGGGCGCTGCGCGGCAAAGCCACACGGAAACCATGCTGCGCCCTGCGAGGGCGCCGAAGCGATCTCCGCCCCTCAGCGCCAGGGCGCCCGACCTGCTCGAGACTGCCCTGGTGCAAAAGTGGGAGGAGCAAGTAATGTAAATTTGTACTGTGTGCACACTTGTTGTTTAGTTGTGTCTGACTCTTCGTGACCCCATAGACCAGAGGACGTCAGGCACTCCTGTCTTCCACTGCCTCCCGCAATTTGTTCAGACTCATGTTAGTAGCTTTGAGAACACTGTCCAACCATCTCGTCCTCTGTTGTCCCCTTCTCCTTGTGCCCTCCGTCTTTCCCAACATCAGGATCTTTTCCAGGGAGTCTTCTCTTCTCATGAGGTGGCCAAAGTATTGGAGCCTCAGCTTTTGTTTTCTTGGGCTGATTTCCTTAAGAATGGATAGGTTTGATCTTCTTGCAGTCCATGGGACTCTCAAGCGTCTCTTCCAGTACCATAATTCAAAAGCATCAATTCTTCGGCCAATCAGCCTTCTTTATGGTCCAGCTCTCACTTCCATACACACACCCTCTCTTTACCCTCCAATCAGGGAAGCAAGAGGCATTCTCAGAGTTCAAGGACACACACCCCAGCCCAGCAAAAACACTTATGAGTTGGGGTTGTTATAGAAAATTATAAGGGAGTTGCAGGACACCATTACTAATGAACAGAGAGGGGTGACCGAACCTGACAGCTGCAGTTACCCAGAATCCCTCGCAACACCACCTTCTTCGCCTCTGCTCCACTCCAGAGACCCTCACCCCTCCCGCTCGGACTCAACCCTGCCTTAAGGAAGGCTTAAGGATCAGCATATGCACACATTTCCACATGACTAGCAACTTGGGAGCCATAATTCCCTGTCAATGGTATCTCATTCACAATGGAAGACTCCTCTGAACAAAAGACAGTGATCAACTTATGAAAATGTTAATTTCTCTTTGTGTTTAGGAATTCACACCTGGGAGGGGTGATAGGAGGACTAGGAGAGGTGTCAAAAGTGCTCAGATTTCTACCTTGAACCCTCCTTTTTTGTGAGGTATTGATTACATAGCTGTGTTGTAGGAATGATGTATTGGGGGGCGTTTCTTGGTGATGGGAAAACTGATAAAAGTGGAGGTTCTCTTTTGTTCTGGGTTCCTTCCTTGTTCTCCTGCGTGAGGGGAAGGACCCTGTTGCAACAGCAAATGAAGGCTTTGCTTCTCAAACTTCTCTGGTTGGCCTCTGTTATATATTCTCCAACCGATGGAGAACCCAATAAGGCTTGGTGGAGGATGCAGCCCAAAAAAGTTTCAAGGGCCAGAAAGAGAGGCCTGGAGGGTCATATTGGTAGATCCCAGGGCTGAGGTTTACAAGTTTTAAAAAAAGGGTCAGGGAGTGGAGTGGGAATGAATTGCAATAAGGCACCCAAATGCAAAATATTTTCATTGTGATGGTTTCAAAAGGGAAGGTGAAACTGTCTCCCCAGGGCTCCATATTTTTTTGGCCCTATTAAAGGTCGGTAACAGCCAGCAGAAATCCAACAGGTGTGGCTTCCCCCACCTCTCTCGGCCACACTGTGGGATTTCTATCGACCCCAGCTCTGCAGCCACCCGGCTTTCTTGCTGGTTTAAACAGCCAACAGGAAAGAAACCGGTGTAGCCTTTCCTTATCAGCTCACCACCTGTGGAACTTTCTGCTCCCACTTACCCCTGTCTAAAGGAGCAACAACGCAGGAGAAAGCGGGAGCAGCAGCCATTCTTTATTTCCGCCTTCCCAAATATTTACCTCCCTTTTCCTCCATGGCTGTACTTCTGACCCCCCCCCTTCCAACAGCCAATCAGCTCTCTCGGCCAAATTTACTCCCCCTCCCACCCACCCACGAGCCAACTTTCCGCCCTCCCGCCCCACTTCGTTGCCCGCTAAACGCGAACACAACGCCACTTTCTCAAGCGGGCCCGCCCGCCTCCCCATTGGCCCCTCCAACCCCCGGCTGTTTACCTTACCCAACTGGCGAGTCAACCGGCGCTGTTGCTCCACTAAGGCCTCCGCCTCGCACCGGGAGGCGGCGGCGGCAGGACGGGGGCTGAGCAGAACCGGCTGCGAGTGATACGAGCGAGCCGGCGCGCCCCTCAAGCTTCCCAGACCCGGCCGAAAGGCGGAGCTCAGAAACGAGCAACTCCAGCGACAAGCCGCCCTTCCCAGTCAGGCGCCTCGGCCTACAAATCCCAGCGTGCAGCGCGCGCCGGCAGCCGCCCGCGCACGGGACTACATTTCCCAGCATGCACTGCTCACTTTGTGTTTTTTCCCACGCTCTCCCTCGCCAGGCAAACGCTTTGAGTGCAGAGCTGTCGATCGCCTTTAAAAAAATTTTTTTACATATATGTATATAAAAAAGGACCGAAGTAGATCATGAAACAACCCACACGGCGTTCTCATAAATGTGCAATTATCTGAGGTTTAAACAAAATTAAAAAATTCCTTCCAGTAGCAGCTTAGAGATCAACTAAGTTCGTCATTTGTATGAGATATTGTGTGCATGCACGTCTCTAAGGTGCTACTGGAAGGAATTTTTATTATTTTGTTTCGACTACGGCAGACCAACACGGCTACCTACCTGTTATTCGAGGGACAAGCATGGCCTGGAAACAGTTTAAAATCAGGAGTGGGGAGCCTTGTTTATCTCGGGAGTAGCCAGGATTTATGTTTTTTTTCCGGGGGGTGTAGAATCGTGAGTATTTTAAGTTAAGTTAAATATTTTAAGTATTTTATTGATTTACTTGATCGGGAAGGCAATTGCACCCCCTCCCCTCCCCCCCCTTGGCTACGCCTATGGCTCCCTGTTTCTCTGTAGACGTCTCTGGGACCATCCCTCACGCTCCCCCTCCTTGCTTTTGGATGCTTCCTAGAGAAACTACACTTCCCGTGATGCCTTCTCTCTCTCCTCTACCCCCCCCCGCTAAGTGGTGCGTTCATTGTGGGCGGGGCAGGAGGAGGAGGAGGAGCCTGTGGCGGCTGCTGCTGCCGCTGTCGCCGTGGCAGCGGAAGGCCGCGCTGGAGGAGGGAGGGAGGGGCAGCCGGGAGCCACCTGGCGCGTCCGCAGGGGCTGCAGGTGAGCCGGGCGACGGAGACCCCAATAGGGATGGCATTGGGAGGCGGGGCGAGGAGGATGGCAGGCAGGTAGCCCATGCCTCTGAGTGCCAGTTGCTGCGGGGGACAGCAGGCAGCCCGTCCGCCAGGGCTGCTTACCTGCCTTTGTGCTCCTCCTCGTGAGCTTCCCATCTGCCTTGCTTGGCCAGCGGGCGATGGAGCCTCGGGTGGAGCTTGGGGTGGAATATAAGCCAGCAAAGGCTCGCCTTTAGCAGCTGCAGTAGCTAGAGAGGAGCCTCCCTGTTCAGAGGCAGTCTATCTCACGGGGCCAGCGGTTTGGGGTGGCTTTTTGTGTGTGTGGGCTTCCGATTGCCAAAGGGTTGGCCGCTGTGATGGAACAGGATGCCGGGCTAGGTGGTCCGGGGAAGCCGGCTTTGTAGGAAGGGTTAGGTTGGGTCTCAGCCACAGGTGGGAATAATGGAGCATCCATGTTCAGGGGAAGTGGACCATTGGGTAGAGCCGTGAATCGGCTGTTTGGCAGGGGTGCCTCAGCTCCAGTGTGATTTATCATCAGTAGACACACAACAGAGCTGAGCTGTAAAAGGAAGGTTTCATCAGCTGGCAATTTGTGTGTGTGTGTGTGTGTGTGTTTAAAGAGTTGTCCTGAGTTTATTCAACCTGTACTTATGATTTGTTTTGTATTGTAACCTTGAGATGTGGTCCAAGAATACGTTAATAAAGTAAAGGCACTCCCTCCCATCCTTCTAAACAATTAAAAGTTTTGACACTCCCTGCCACAAGGCGGGCTTCTATTTGTTTATGTTATTTATTTCCCATAAATATGCATAATTATAAAGCCAAAGAGGGGCCCATCGGTGTGTCCCTTTGGAGGGAGTTCCACAGGTGGCACCAAAAGAAAAATTCCTTCCTCCCCTGCTAGGCAGCAACATCTAGAGAGCTAAAGGTTCCCCATATTTGATTTATCTGAAGGGCAGAAGGACGGTAGGCCTTCGTTACAATCGTTAAATTGAGTTTAAAACCACATCCTGAATGGTGAAGTGGGTCTCGGCCCTGGAAAAATGTGGCAAAAATATTATCACAGTGGCTGAAAAGCAAATCTCTCTGGGAAGCATAGCTCTGTGAGAGGAACAGGCATCATCAAACAACTCCTTAACAAACTACAGTTCCCACGATCCTTTGGAGGAAGGCACAACTTTTAAAGTGGGGTGATACTGTTTTAACTGTATAGTATAGATGAGGCCTTACTCATGGCTTTATATGCCAATAGCATGGCCTTATCCTTCACCTGATAGCCTATTGGCAGTTCTTTCAGCAGAGTTGTTATGTGCTGTCAATAAGGCACTCCCTTCAACAGTCTTGCTGATCCATTCTGCATTGGCTGCGGCTTCTGAACCAACCTAAAGGGAAGCTCCACACAGAGTACATAAGGATACATTGAAATAAGGAAATGGGTGACAAGCCTATTGGGAACCCAAGGATTAAAGCCTATTAGGAGCCCAGCATCAAAGCCTATTAGGAACCCAAACATCCCAATATAGAGGGATACAATCTTTCTCTTTTTCCCTTCTCTCCTTTTTTTTAAAAAAAAAAGTTTCTTGTGTTTGGTTATTTTGCACAGAAGCCTAAAAGGGATCCATCATGGCCAAAGATATCCTAGGTGAAGCAGGCTTTCACTTTGACGAACTGAACAAACTGAGGGTTTTGGACCCGGAGGTGTCCCAGCAAACGACTGAGCTGAAAGAGGAATGCAAAGTATTTGTAGACAGTAAGTTCCCTCTCTGTCGAGCACAGCCCTGCATCTCTCACTCTTTTGGGCAACATTAATGTTTGGTCAAAGGGCTGGTTCACACACATTGCTTGACTGTTCACTGCTTGGAATGTCTCCCGTTTACTGGTGAATTCTGGTTCAGAAATCAAGAACAGCGATTAGCAATGACAACATCTTCCTAACTTGCCTATGTTTGTTTAATAACTATGGTGGGAGAGAGAGAACCTTGGTCTTGATTGTTTCTGTTCCTCCTTTCCAGAAATTGCAGAATTTAAGAAAATAGTGGGCAGCCTCATCGAACTTGTAGATCAGCTAGCAAAAGCAACCGAAAATGAGAAGATTAAGGTAACCTGATGGAGCAAAGTGACGAGCCTGTGTTTTTTCTCTCAACTCCAGATGTCAAAATAAGTAGGCTAGCCCTTTGTTGCATGCCCCTTTTCTCCAGTAATTTTTTTGTCCCCCAACAGACATGCAGCATCGTGCAACTTCTGTTAAAACTGGACAGTAGTTGGGTTCCTTGTTGGGAATTATCCAAGGCCCCTTTGAAGCACAGATTCATAACTGAAGAGGAGGCTTTCCCTCCTGAGAGAGTGAGAAGAGGATACCTCTCTTAAGATGATGCCTTCTGCAAGACATGCGTTGTTTAAAAACCAGTTACCCTTTATTATTATTATTCAGAGCATTTATTTTCCCCTACGCACATTTGACAGATGAAGTGAGGAATATACGATTGTGCGAATACAATTTTGGGTGATGGCCCTGCTATTTTCAAATCACAGAATCATAGAATTGTAGAGTTGGCAGGGACCATGTGGGTCCTCTAGCCCAATCCATTGCAATGCAGGAATCTATTGCCCCAACATGGGGCTCGAACCCACAACCCTGAGATTAAGAGTCTCTTGCTGTGCTGGCTGAGAGACTTTCAAGTCCGTGGCTGGCAAGCATCTTCTAAAAGAGTGCTTGGTTGTGATCGCAGGAAGGCGTCATCAAAGTGGGGTGTGTGTAAAGACGCTTTAAGAAAGTTTTCTCCATCTGCAATATATGTGCAGATTAAAAGCAATCACTTCTTTAATCCATTGAAGCTCCATTCATTGTAGGTAAGATTTATTTCATTGCGTCGCATCACTAAGAATCAGTCCCCCACCCCACCCCCAAATTGGAGGGCTGCTAATGTGCTCCAGGATCACCCAGAATAAATTTCCTCTTTCCGCAGGCAATTGGCGCTCGCAACTTGCTGAAATCCATAGCGAAGCAAAGAGAAGCCCAGCAGCAGCAGCTTCAGGCGCTGATAGCCGAGAAGACAACACAGCTGGAAAGGTGTGAATACAGGGTACAGGGAAACCCAGCCACTCTGGGCGGCTTCCAACAAAATATTAAAATACAATAGTGCGTCAACATTAAAAGCTTCCCTAAACAGGGCTGCCTTCAGATGTCTTCTAAAAGTCTGGTAGTTGTTTTTCTCTTTGACATCTGGTGGGAGGGCTCTGTGCCACTACAGGGCGGGTGCCACTACCGAGAAGGCCCTCTGCCTGGTTCCTTGTAACTTGGCTTCTCGGATTGAGGGAACCACCAGAAGGCCCTCGGTGCTGGACCTCAGCCAGTCATAGAATCATAGAGTTGGAGGGACCCTGAGGATCACTGAGTCCAACCCCCCTGCAATGCAGGAATATGCAGCTGTCCCATAAAGGGATTGAACCTTGGCATCATCAGTACCACACTCTAGCCAACTGAATTTTCATGTCTCTTTTAATGTTCTTACTTTGTGGCCGGCAAAAATGAGAGGATCTTGCGAGGCACCTTTGAGGCTAAGATGCACCTTGTAGGAGTCCTGCCACTACCTGAACAATGAATAAGCACAAATCGATACAAATAGTATTTATATTATAGAGAGAGGAAAAAGATCAAGAGCTTGACAGTTGCAGAAACGCATGCAGAATCCTTCAAAACAAGGAATACGGTCAACCACCTGCTGCAGATCACTGGTTAAAAAAAATAAGTCCCTTTTTCAAGTTCATGCAACTGACTGACAGCTTCTAATTCCTGAGGGGTTGTGGGGTTTTTTGGTCAATCAGCAGAGAGTTCCAAAGGTGCTGCTACACTAAAAGATCGATTTCTTGCACTGGTGTAATGAGTGTTTTGTGGCATCTGTAACAGTGCCGGTCCTGCAGATCGAAATGGTCAAGTGGGCATATAGGGGATGAAGTAATCTAGTCCCACATTCATACAGTTGCCTGGTGGTTTCTAATTCCGGCTGAAATCTGAGAAAAACCAAACTTGGGAAGGGAGCTTTGAACCTGTGATCTGAAGCAGGCGGCCAATAGTATTCCTTATCTGGGGAGGCTTTTGCATGTGCTTGTAAAACTCCGATGCCAGCCTTTTGTGTTCATATAAGAAGAGATACTGTTTGTATGTATTTGAGTCTTGCTTATTGCACACTTTCGAGGCAGAAAGCCCTTCATGGCAAAAGCTTTCATGAAGCAGAAAACCCGGGTGCCTAATCTGCAGCCTTCCAGGCATTGCTGAACTACAACTCCCATCATTCCCGGCATGCATGGCCAATGGCCAGGGATGGGAGGGAGGTTGTAGTTCAGGAACATCCCTCCTCACCTGTCCTTGTTCATCAGGAGCTTGGCAAAAAGGGCAAGATTTTACATTGTGCCAAGAAAGAGGTTGGTGAAGATTTCAGGTGGCCCTCATTGGGGAGAGTGGTCCACAGATGTGGAGCCCCAGCTGAAAAGGGATTTTTTCTGTAGCACCATTCTTGAAACCTTCCCCATGGAAGGGACATAGATCTGGTCATTGAGCACACTGATTCGGACTGACGGAAAGCTGCCAGGGCTGTTCTTGTTGCGTACAGCAAAATCTGGGAGGTCAAAAGTTAGCGAGTCCTGACTACAGCCCCCTTTTTCAGACATCCTAAGTGGGCAATTCCTGTCATCTCTTGACCCTTCGGCCCTTTTGGCCGGCCATGCCTGATGGGACTCGGAAGATGGCCGAACTAACACATTTGCTCTGCTTTTTCTCCAGGTACCGCATCGAATATCAAACGCTGTGTAAAATAGAAGCGGACCAGAACGAATTCATTGATCAATTCATTTTCCAGAAGTAGAGAGAGAGAATGAGAGAATTTGTGACCAGCACCAAACACACTGGGAAATCTTGAACCATTCCTATAGTCTAATGGGGGTTTTTTAGGGGGAGGAAATGGGAGGGGGCAATTTTGACCTTTTTATTTTTTAAATTGACCAAGATCACCTCTCAAAAATGAAACAAAAAAAGGTTAGATCTTAAATACACTTTGGACTTATTCAGGTCTGGCAATAAGATATTTCTAAAAGGTATTTAGGGACAGCTACAGCTATTGTATTTTTAAAGATTTTTTTAAAATGGCCAGTCATTTATATCGTCATCAGACTGTTCTGACTTTTACACAACTTCCCATTGTTCTTTTTATATATATTATATATAAAAAAGCCCTGTAAAATACTTTCAAGGAAATCAGGAAATAAATTATTGTTTTTAAAGACGTCTCATTTCCTTTTAAAGTTGCCCTTAGTACATTTGGGTGTGGGCTGGAAACATGATTGGGAGAGCATGTAAAATTAGCCTGGCATGGAAAAAGTAGGCGTCGCTCGTGGCCCTTGTGATGCAACACTTGAATCTTGTGCAATCTGCCGCACAACTCTCCAGTTCTGGACACTGCACTTTGAGGAGATTGACTAGGTGGGAGGTGTGCAGAGGAGGGCAACCAAGATGATCAAGGGTCTGGAAACCGAGCATTACGAGGCACAGTTGAGGGAGTTGGGTGTTTTTTCGCCTGAAGGCTTGAGAAGTGATATTTGAATATGGCCACCATATCTCCTGCTCCGGAAGGCAGAACCCCAACCAATGGGTTCAAATGACAAGAAGGAAGACCCCAATAAACATCAGAAGAACTTTGAGGGCAACAGCTGTTTGACAGTGGTGGTAGAATCCCCTTCGTTGGGGACCACCTGCCAGGGATTCTGCAGCCGTGGTTCCTGAAATGCAGGGGGATTGCCCCTTATAAAGGTAAAGGTACCCCTGAACATTAGGTCCAGTCGCGGACGACTCTGGGGTTGCGGCGCTCATCTCGCTTTACTGGCCGAGGGAGCCGGCGTACAGCTTCCGGGTCATGTGGCCAGCATGACTAAGCCACTTCTGGCGAACCAGAGCAGTGCATGGAAACACCATTTACCTTCCCGTCAGAGCGGCACCTATTTATCTACTTTCACTCCGACATGCTTTTGAACTGCTAGGTTGGCAGGAGCAGGGACCGAGCAACGGGAGCTCACCCCGTCGCAGGGATTCGAACCGCCGACCTTCTGATTGGCAAGCCCTAGGCCAGGCATCCCCAAACTGCGGCCCTCCAGATGTTTTGGCCTACAACTCCCATGATCCCTAGCTAACAGGACCAGTGGTCGGGGAAGATGGGAATTGTAGTCCAAAACATCTGGAGGGCTAAAGTTTGGGGATGCCTGTCCTAGGCTCTGTGACCATCTGCCAGGGATTCTACAGCTGTGGTTCCTGCAAAGCAGGGGGATTTCCCCTTCTGGCACCTTCCAAAACTACAGTTCTCTGATTCTATCCTTCCATAATGTACTCACGTTTCCCCCCTTGTGGAACATCATTTTGCCAGTGCAAAAAGTAAAGTACCAAGTGACTTTGATACAACCCCTTGTCTACAGTATTTGGTCTGCAGAGCAACAGCTCATTCTGACAAAGCCGCTCTTAACCCCCCACCCTGGGGGGGTAGGAAAAGCACACTGCCCTTTTCCTCTGGAATATCCTGGGGTAAGAATGAACCAAGAGGGGGTGTAAAAGATTAGCATCGATGCTCTTTCGACACATCCCCAGAGGTGAAATGACCTCTTTTTTACCAGATCGGCAGGTTGTTTCAAGGGCAGGACGTTTTGGAACAGGTTTGTCCGGCCCCGTTTGGAAACGGCCAAATTCCACTTCCTCCTCGATAAATAACAAGGGGCTTCAGTTATGTCAGCGATGGAGAACCTGGGGGCCAAACAGAATCAGAATAACAGAACTGGGACCATGAGGGTCATCTAGTTAGTGCAAACCCCTGCAAAGCAGGAATCATTTTGCCCAACGTGGGGCTCGAACCCATAACCCAGAAATTGAGTCACATGTTCTCCATCTGGCCCTGGGACTCTTCCCCAGAAAACATCCTTCACTTGCCCTGCTACACACCCTCCTCAAGTGTTGCTGCCTGAATGAACTATGTCCCTCATTCTGAAAAGGCTTCTTGCCTGTCTGGATGGATAGGGTTTTTTTGTGTGACTGCACACTGGCATGTGGCCCTCAGAAGCTTGCCCAGAAGAAAACGTGGCCCTCGTTCCGCAAGTCCCCCTCTCCCCTTGAGCTATACATCCATCTACCTCACGGACACAAACACAAAAATTAAAAAAAAAACATTTTATTGGCCCAGTTTGCAAGCTTCTAAATCCAAGGGCTGACTCCTTCCCCCTCTTAGGAAGAATCCTCGCCGGCTTATTTCTTTTTCCTTTTATCCACCTGGTTATACAGGGGGCTGAGGAGCATCGTGAGAAGAATGAGGCAGGGAATCAGGAAGTAGGGGCTGTAAATGGCGCAGAGAGTCAAGCGTTCGTGCAGCGTCTGGGGCGCAGGGTGCTTGGACCGCGAGAAATCATTGAACAGGACGTGGCCAAAGATGGGGAGCAGCGTGGTCATTACGTGCGTCGCGTAAATGATGGCCGGGATTCGGATCCATTTGCAGTTGCCTGGATTTTTATTTTTAAGAGCAGAATTTAAATATTCTTCAAATCTCATTGCACATGCACACACAACTCTCCCTATATTATTATTATTATTATTATTATTATTTGTATACTGCCATATACCCGTAGATCTCAGGGCAGTTCACAACACAAAGTTACAAAATAAAATCACAATAATAAAATAATAATTTTATTAATAGTAATAAAAATAATTAAATTATAGTAATAAAAATTATAGTACTATATAATTAGTACTATATAGTACTATATAATTATATAGTAATAAAAATAATTAAAACAACTAACAATACCAGTGTATGCAAACTAATAAAAAATGGACACTCCCCAACAAGCCCCTAACCAATCCCCCAAGCCACAAATATCCAAATAAACATGTAACATTTAAAAACAGTTTAAGACAGCCCCGCCCTCCTTTGCATCTCACCCAAGCCCCCATCCCTTCACAGCTCCTTCCAGCAGTG
Organism: Zootoca vivipara; assembly: GCF_963506605.1. Lineage (NCBI taxonomy): Eukaryota > Metazoa > Chordata > Lepidosauria > Squamata > Lacertidae > Zootoca > Zootoca vivipara. The sequence goes on along the minus strand of NC_083290.1, from coordinate 8,850,645 downwards.
CCCCCATAGCCTTAAAGTTCTTCTGTGTCCCTCCACGCCTGCTTTATTCAAACTTCTGCTGTTGTTTGAAACCACCAGTTTAAAGCCCGCCTTCTCTTTTGCTCCCTGCCCCCACCCCAGCTGCATGCAAATCCAAAATTGGGGTGCGGCACAACAAATCCTCCCAAGGGGGCTGCATGATGACAGCCTTCAATTATTATGTCTATATAAAGATTTATTTGGTGTGTGTTTTTTTTAAAAAATAGTATTTATCTTTCTTTTTTAAAAAATGGTATCCCACTTATCGAAACCTCTCTGTCCAACTTCCAAGAGACTGCGATCTACTCCCACTAAAAAAAAACAACAACTGGCAGTGATCTACCCATTGTATTGACCAAAGTTGTTGAGCTTTTTTGGGGGGGGGGGGTCAATCAAGATCCCAGGATCGACCAGGGATGCCCCGTGGTAGATGGCGATCTACCTGTTGGACATCCCTGACATAGAGCATAAGAACACATTAAAAGTAACTACTGAAGTTAATTTTTTTATATAATTATCTGTTAAAATGCAGATCAAAATGCTATTTGGGTAAAATTAGCAAAAGTTGCTGAGCTATTGGCCATAATGTTCACGAGAACCTAATAATAATAATAATAATAATAATAATAATAATAATATTTATACCCCGCCCATCTGGCCGGGTTCCCCCAGCCACTCTGGGCGGCTTCCAACAAAACATTAAAATACAGAAATCCATCAAACATTAAAAGCTTCCCTAAACAGGGCTGCCTTGAGATGCCTTCTAAAGGTCTGGTAATTAGAAGTGCCCTGTTGAGACCAGGCCCATCAAGTCATAGAAGCATAGAATCATAGAGTTGGAAGGTACCCCTATGGTCATCTAGTCCTGCAATGCAGGAATCTCGACTACAGCATCCATGGCAGATGGCCTTTCAAGCTCTGCTTAAAAACCTCCAAGGAAGAAGAGTCCACCGTTTCCTGAGAGAGACCGTTCTACTGTTCTAATTCCCCTGAAGAGCTGCTGCCAGTCATTGCAGACAATACTGGACTAGATGGACCAAGCTTCCTACATTCCTAATCACAAGTGCTTCCCCCGCACCCCACCCCAATTGGCACACCAACCTTTCCAGAAGGCATAGGCTGCAATAGGGAAGAAAGGCAACTGCAGGAAGGCTTCGCAGAATATGAATGCCCTGAACCAGGCAGGAGGGTCCTGCATCATGGGGTCCTTAAACGCAACAGTGTACCAAGTTGTCAATTCTTTCAGCTTAAGGAGAGAGAGGGCGGAAAGGGAATGTTAGCTGCAGCTAAACATAAAAATCTCCCATCACTTATTTTGACCACTCTTAATATGCCATCGAGAACAGAAGGTGGCTCGAAGCTACGAACTTGAGTTTGACCAAACTGTGGGAGGCAGTGGAAGACAGGAGTGCCTGGCATGCTATGGTCCATGGGGTCACGAAGAGTCGGACACGACTAAACGACTAAACAACAACAACAAATATGCCATCAGTACAAATGACTATTCAAAGATAAATATAAGCAAAAAGAATAGGGTCACATAGCCGCAGGTCACAGTGATCTAACAAGCCACGGTTTATTAGACCCGCCCCTCTTTTCTTGCCTAGTGCTTGTTAAACCACAGTTTCCTGTTACATTTGGACTTAATATTAATATTGGATTATGAACAAGGATATGAAACCAGGATCAGATCAGCCACCTGCCCAATCTGCAATAGGGAGATATTACCCACATTACTGGAGACTGGGAAACCGTGGTTTAATCTGGGACTACAATTCAATGTCATATCACAAGGAATTATATTGTAACCTGGGGGACAACTTTTGGCCCTGCGACAAGATCCTTCTGTAGGCCATATCGTCAGCAATGCCAAAGGCCCCACCTGCAATATGCATTTAAAGGAGCATCATTCCACTCTAAACAGGGATGGCTTCCCAAAAGAACCATGGGAGTTGAAGTTTGTTTAGGGTGCTGAGAGTTGTTACGGGTAGGAGACCCCCCTGATTCTCCCCACAGAGCTACAATTCTTAGAGAGTGGTTTAACAGTCAAAGCTCTCTTCCCATGAAACTAGGAATTGTACCTCAGTGTGCAGGAATAAGGGGGTCTCCCTAACAGCACCCTTAACAAACTACAACTCCCAGGATTCTTTGAGGAAAGGCATTGCTTCTCAAAGCGGCATGATACTGCTTTAAATGTACATACTGTACTGTATAGTGCATATGGAGCCAATGTGTGTGCTTTTTGTTTCTTGCAGAAGAACGGCCTCAATAATAATCTTAACAGCAATATATTAACGGCATAATCTCGGGGATCTTTCAGCAGTTAAGCTCATGCCTGGCAAGCACTGCAGTCAAGAATTCAGGCACATTGACCCGAGGGCAAAAAGCTATAGGCGCAGAGCAAACACTCCACTTGGCTTTACAGGCCCTGGATTATAGAATCGTAGAGCGGGAAGGGACCCTCAGGGTCATCTAGCCCAACCCCCTGCAACGCTAGAATATGCAGCCGTCCCAAACCTTGGCGTTATCAGCCCCACGCTCTAACCAACTGAGCTACCCAGGCTAGAAAGAGGAAAGCCTTCTGCATGCCGAGCATATGCTCTGCCGTTGATACAGCTCTTTCCCCTTTGGACTGTGTTGCAAGACGGGAGCTGCCGTCTTAAAAGGCACATGGAAAAGAAAAACAGCGTAGCAGACAAGGGCGCTCCTTCGCTTTTTCTACCCTGAAGCAAACCTCCCCCACCCCCTTGCAAGAATAGTATAAGAGATCTAATCCGCAAGTTTAAAAATGTGCGGAAGGGATTGCTTGAGCCACCCGCCCTCGGTTGCCTTACACTGCGGGGGTAAAATCCTGCCCCCGGGAGCGATTGCAAATCGACCAGCAGCGTGATGGGGATATGAGTGAGGAAATAGAAGGCGAAGATCCATTCCAGGAGGCGCGTCGCTGCTGCCCCAGCCGCCATCGGCCCACTTTTCCCATCCGAGATCGGCCCACTTTTCTCCCTCCTTCATTGGTTTCTCCAAGAGCGGGAGGGGTGTTTCTAGCCCCACTTTGCGCCCGCCCATTTTTAAAAGGGTCGGGGAATGCAAAGGGGCCGGGCCGCTTCTTGCAAAAGGAGACGGAGCTCAGCGCAGCTGCCACGGAAAAGCGCTCGGAAAAGCAGCAAAGCCGGCGCAGGGAGGGGAAGCGGTTGCGCGTGGAAATCCCGAAAAGACACCGTGCCTTTAAAGCGCAGCCTTGTCCCTCGACGAACTCTGGGAAGGCTGTAGTTCGCCTCCCGCAGAGTTGCGGTGCCTAGCAGCCCTTAACAAACTACAGTACCCAGAATTCTTCGGGGGAGGAAGAAAGGTGCTTTAAAGAGATAGCGTGTCTTTTTTTAAAAAAATGCTTTACTAGTTTTAAAACAAAAATAATCAACAGATATTAAGGACAAAATAAAAAATACACTGACTCATTCATTCCTTGTTTGTTACTTATTCTGTATATCGTTTTGTAATTAAGTTTAACATGACCTCCGATCTTCCCATTATGTTCCCGAATTAAATTCCTTAAATGCGCACTTGACATTATTTTCTTGCTTCGGCGGCACATATACTAGAATTGGAATGATACAGAGAAGATTGGCATGGCCCCTGCGTGTCTGCAGCCTTCGTTGCAGCATTATTGATGATTAATTCATTGCACTCCAGGAGGCACAGAACTGTTGAGCTGGGGAGGGTGAAAGAAAACTTAGGGAGTGGTGGCGTGATTAACAGATGAATGGTGCCCTGGTTAGGCTGAAAGGCAGCAACTGGCCAAAGGTCACCCAGGGATCTAGTTAGACACTCTAACCCAGCCTTTCTCAACCGTGAGTCTCCAGATATTGTTGGACTACAATGGCTATTATTGCTAGCCAGCATACTGAGTAGTCAGGGATGATAGGAGTTGTAGTTCAAGAACATCTGGGGACCTAAGGTGGAGAAAGGCACCTCTAACCTCTATACCACAATGGCATCCCAGGGTACACACCAGTTTTAAAAGCATCACCAGTCACTTGGGTACCATCCAAATCACTGCGATTTCCTATTAAGTTCCCATCAGTGCAACGGGAAGCTGGTGTAGCATAGCAACCTTGGATGCAGCTCATTTAACCTGACATTCAGACAGTACACCAATTCCTGCAATTCAGAGAGAGATCGTATTACTCTCTTGCCTGTGGTTAGAACCCGGAGCACACCGAAAAAGTGAAAACAAGACCCCATGCCATTTTCAAGATGTATGTATTCCATGAAGATGGGTCCATTAGGACGAACAGGGTACTGCCCCACCAACCTAAACTCAGGCAGGCTCCACCTGCCTGCTTCCTAAAAACCATCCCAGGGCGTGGGCCTTCCTCACAGCTTCTCCTCCACCGCCTCAGTTACTTTTGTCAAACTCAGCAGTGTGGAAGATGGGGACAAAATGAGAAATACAACCCCCCCAGATGGGTTTTTTGCCAATATGATGCAACAAACACTAAACAACCTGTGTTTAATCTCGATTGTTCCTTTATTAATGGCACACAAACCATCCCTTTGATGCATTCTTCTTCTTCCTATGATTTGCATGTTTCTAGTTATACAACTAGACGGGCAAAGTTGAAGAGTCCTGGAGCATGGATGAGATGGTGATGTTTGGGAAGAGGTTTTTGGATGTGTGAGGCAAAATGGACAAGCTCCACTTTGAACCAGACTGCTGGGCACTCCAAATCCCAAAGGTGCCAGAGAGGGGCACTTAAAATAAATGCCAGTTCAGAATAAATCCAGTTCAGAATAAATCATCCCTAAGAGATGAGGGTTAAATGTTTTGATTGTTCAAATGGGGGCGGCGGGGGCGGCGGCGGGGGGGGGGGTTAAGACAAGGCAATGAAAGTGCCGTAGAATGTGTTTCAAAGTGCTGTAGGGGCAATGCACATGCCAGAGGAATTGTGTACAGGTTTTTATATGAAAAGCACATTGAAGGGCTGCAGCTCAGTGGTAGAACATCTGCTTTGTATGCAGAAGGTCCTTGGTGCAATCCCTGGCGTTGCCAGGTAAGGCCAAGAGCATTCCCAGTATGAAATCCTAGACTGCCACTGCTGCTGCCCGTCAGAGTAGATGGGCCAACTGTGAGTCTGTGTAAGGCAGCTTCCTTATATGACGGAAGCAAGCGAGAACAAAAACTCCCCGACAAGTGAACTCTGCCCTCCCTATGGTAGCCTGATGGGCAGTGAGGATGGAGAATAGTAGTAGCCCCACCCACTTTCAGCTTTTGCTTTATCTACGGCCAGATCCGCCCCGACTAACCAGAAGGCCTTTAAGAAATAAACTCTATCCCCAAGAGGAATGCAGCCCTCCACAGGAAGGAAAGTCCCCACCCCTGCCCTAGATGTCCACGTCTAAGTCTCCAGTAGCTGGCATGCAGCCTCTGAATGATCTGTTCATTTGACAACTCCATGTAGCAAACACAGCCAAGAACGTGGGTTCAATATTAAGGTGAAGTCAGCAAGAGAATCCACAACCCGCCTCGGCCAGATGGAGAACAGAAGACTTAGTCACGGTGCGTCTTTCGTTTGTTTCAAATGTCACATTTAATGTTTCCACCACTGTACTTAAAAATCTACATTGTACAAAGTGACCCGCAAGTGTGCCACATTTAACAGACCAACCTCTGAGATTTTACCTTTCATACCAGTGTCTTCTTGGGCTCATATTTAAGTTAAAACACGTTTTCTCATTCATTCAAGTGAATTGAAATGCTTCAGTTGGTGGTGGTTGTTCTTGTTGTTGTTTTTAATTCCTCAGGAGCCACATAAAAAACAAAGATATTTCATAATCTTTGTTCGAGAAATTCAACGTTTGTCTCTTTCACAGCAAAATAATTACTTCATTGAAGTTAAAACTTCCAAAAACATAACTTAACTAATAGTATTCAGTTCCAGCTCAGATCACTCTTCTTGAAAATACTCTGCTAAATACAGATAACTTACAATAACTTTAACAGTTAATTGTCCATGACAAACACCAAGGTTTCTCTCTCTCTCTCTCTTTTAAATATCCCAGACCAAATGTTCAAAATTTAAGACCATCCATTCATTATTTCTTTGTACAGGTGAAAAACAGTCTTCAATTTTTCTTGCCTTTTTTTAAATATAAAAGTTGGGAGGGACATTCAAGTTTCAAGTCTCCACACTGAACTTAAAAATAAAAATAAAAATCATGTGGAGGTAAACAAACCAAGTTGTATACTCCAGGAGGTAGAGGCCTTCAGTTTGTGTTCATATATATATATATATATACACATATGCACAGAATAATTCAGTGTTTGAACAGATCACACACAAAAAAAGGAGTTAGCCAAAACGTAATAAAAGTCATTTACTACTGTGACATTTCAAGACTTCCACAGCTTTGCCTATGGACACAAATACAATTAACATAATTCCCTATGTGCTTTTTTTTGCGTTTTTTGCTTTTCTTTTTCGCTGACTGTCCAGTGCAGAATTTAAAAAAAAAACCACAATGTTTCACAGACCTAAAAATGTGCAAGCTACTTCCTCTCTTGCGCTCTCTCTCTCTCTCTCTCTCTTTACACAGCAATGGATAGCAAGATTCTTTGACATTATTAGCCCCAGAAATGGAATTATTTACACACATTTGCAGATGCACGCATGGGGGGGGGGTAGAAAGGGATGGTTTATGTAAGAAAAGAGCAGAAAAAACTTCTAATAAAAATAGATTAAATATATATATATTTATATATATTTATTTATACCAGAGGAGGGGGGGGTTAAAAAGGAAAAGGGGGGGTTCTCATCTCTCCCTAGTCACAAACTCATTCTTTCTACTCGCAACATCTGATTGGAAAACAGCACACAATCACCCCCCACTAGTGAGAAGCTAATGTATAGGGTTCTTCTAAACCGCCGGATGACACTATTGCCATCAGGTGGGTCTCACGATTGGTCACAGTTTTAAAAACTTCTGTAATCCCAAAACTTTTATTCTCTCGTTTTAGAAAAAAAATCCCTAATCTTCAGGAATGGCTCAATATCAAAAATGACTTATCCACTTGGAAAAAAGAAGAAGAAGAAGAAAAGCCCCATCATTTATTTATTTTTTAAAAGCAACTTTCCCACCAATTTGGTTCAAACCCTCCGTTTGTTCAGAGCCAAGCAAGATTACAGCTGCGCTACAATTCATACTTTAAAAACAAAACATGTGCAACTCTGGATAAAATAATATATATTTTTTTCCTCCTAAAAGCACAACCCCACCCATGACAGGAATTTTAAAAGCCTAGTTAACATTTCTAAGTCTTATTCATATATCATACAAGGATAGTGGTTGTTAATTTAAAACTTCATTAGTAAAAGTACAGTACAAGCATGATTAAATGTCCAGAATTGCAAATCCCAGAATCCAGTGGAAAGCTACATTATGTCTTCAGTAGTACATCTTCCACGTTTACTCCCAGACCAGCGGAGATGGCGGCATCTCGGACGGCTGAGCGACCGTGGAACTGGAAGGCAGAAAGACACAGAAGATCAGCGTTCACTTGCAAGAGGCCACAGGAACACAGAGAAGGCCACGTCGTATGCTAGCATGGCAGTGGCACTTGCCACATGTCTGTGGGGCAGGGCGTGGGGAGGGGGGAGAGCCTTGGCAGCCAGAATGCACAGACTGCGGAAGAAATATCGCCCCCTGATTCGAGAGGTGTGACTGTGGTTGCTCAGAGACAGAGAGAGAGATAGTAAGGCTATATGAGATAGTACATTCCATACACTGAAAGCACAGCCACCCCCACCAAGAGATTCATCTTAACCGTAGTTTGTTAAGGTTCTTCTGAATTTTAATTTGGTGAGGTGCAAATTATAATTCTCAGGATTATTCAGAAGGGAAATGCGCTTTAAATATCCCTTTGTATGAACACACTGTGCTCTTGCCTTACCTATTTCCCACCTTGTCTCTTGCAACCTTCCCCTCACATCTCAGTTCCCATCACAACTCTCCTATCAAGAGGCATTCAACCCCCTTGTTGATCAAGGCATGTAACTAAATTCCTTCCACTGGCTTCCTATCCCCTTCTCTGCTTAACACCAATTCCTTTGCCTGGATGAGTGTCTGATTACTGCTTTATGGAATGCTTCTAGCACACCCAATCAAGTCAAAAAAGACTGTAGCGCCATGAAAAAAAAAAACCCAAGGGAACAACTCGCCAAGTGCTCTCTGTTCCTGTTCAGTGGGGTTTTGCATGGCAGCAGGCAGCTCTTGCTGGACAAAACCAAATCATGGTAAACATTAAAGCACTCAAATAATACGTTAGGTGCATGGCTAGAGTTGTTGCAGAGCCCTTAATTCAAATATAGGCTTCGTTTTAAAAGTTGCTGCACCACTAAAAAAAAAAAAAGGTGAATGAATATCAGATGTGATTACATACAGTTACCTAATAAAGCTCTTAAAAGCAGCAGATTGCGGGTTGATGCACAGAGGCACTCTGTTTCCTTTCTGCTGTTCCAAAATGAACTGATGGATTATTTCTGAAAAACAAGAAGTGATTGGGGATGAAAGGAAGCAAACCCGACTTCACACAAGCTGATAAGAACTGCATAGCACATTAGGGTCATACATGCATGCCTAAAGTTGGACACCACCACTTAAGAAACACAAACATTCATCAGATCAGGATGTACCCAAAGCTCCCCACCTCCTGTCTCAGTTTGGTTTTTCTCAAAATATTCAGGAGTTTTACTGTGTTTTCTTTCTTTCTTTCTTTCTTTCTTTCTTTCTTTCTTTCTTTCTTTCTTTCTTTCTTTCTTTCTTTCTTTCTACTACTGAACAATCACACAAAGTGTAATTAGAGTGGTCACCTGCTTAAAGGAAACTTAAGTTGGTTAATACCATGAGCCGTAGTCAATTAAGTAAGGAAATCTCTACAGTAATTTTAAAAACCCTAACTCTTTGCTTTGAACATGCCTAGGAAAAACAGCAGCAACACCTTGTGGGGCAGAAATCTGCAAAATGCCAAAACATTCCCATTTTGCATGTATTTCAGAACTCACAGATAAAAGAGGGGCACTTCTCATACATATGCTGTAGTAAAGGATGCTCTCTACATTATGCTCTCCAGGCACAATGTGCACACATATTATGTATGCTCCGCTTTATACACAAATATTATATGTACCTAGCTCTGTGTGCATGTTTATCAATCTGACATAACAACAAAGCAGTCAACAATAACCAAGAGGAATGAGACATTCCTAACCTAAAATACTGACCTTTAACCTGCCGAACAGAACTGAGGTTCTTTTCAAAAGTATCGTCGAATTTGGGATTCGTGATGGGTTCAAAATCACTGGTGTAAACTCTTCCAGTAGAGGTGGAAAAACAACATTTACACATACAGGTATGATATCTCAAACGCCCTTCGTCAAGATATGGATGAGCTAAGGCATCCTTAGCGGATATTCTTTTGGACTGGAATATGAGGGGAGGGGGAGGGAGAGAAAAACACAATTAATTATTTTAAAGGGGGATTTTTATTTGCTCACATATATTCACAACATGCAAATATAAAACTAATAATTTTTTCTAACCTCTGTGTACTACTACAAAAACCACTAGGAGGCAGTGTTTGCTTGAAATAGCCAGGGCTGTGAATAATTCAACTTTTCCCCACACAGTGACAGGTGGCTCATAAGTTAAAACCATATACTCTTCCGCACCTCACCCCACCCCAACAGAAATGCCTTCTGGAACAGTAGTTCTGGTACTATTAAATTACTTTGTTGCAAACAGCTTCCAAGACTATATTGACTCGCTGGACCCAAAGGGCATATTATTAAGAGCGCTAGCTGTTTATAGATAGGTTGGATTAATATGTAAAACATATTAGGTGGGGAGAGAAAGGAGGGAGGGAGGGAGGGAGGGAGGGAGAGAGAGAGAGAGAGAGAGAGAGGAGGAGGGAAGGAGACAGAGACATCTGTTTTATAGAGAAAGAAAACATTTTCTGGGAGTCTGTACCTGTAAGGTTCCACCCCAAAACCTTAAACTCATCAGGCTTGTCTACTCTCCTTACCTCTTGGAAACTTTGAAAGTTCATGCCTTGCCAGAGGTGTGGGACTTCAGGGCATTGAGTGCTAGAGCTAAAGCACTCTTGCCCTGTGGCTTTTTGCCTGCAGCCCCTGAGAGGAGAGTGCAGCCAAGTGCACTCCTCCAAAGGGAGTGTGGAAAAGGGGTTGCCTTTAATATCCCGTATAGGAAAAAACATCCTAGGGAACCTGGATCTTCTGTGGAACCCTTTGCCCCACCCCTCAGAAAACAACACAGAAAGGATTGATTTCTCTGAGGCTGAAAAAGAAGTCAAGACTACAAAAGATCTTGCTGCCTGGGACTGCGCTGCTGCTGCTGTTGCTCTGGGCAAAGATGCCCCTTTCCAAAGAGAGTATGCCAACTAGCACGGGGTTGTTGCTCAGCATCCATTTCTGATATTGTGATTGTAAGTTTGTATTGAACTGCATCAACTGTTTTGGTGAATATGGTTGTTGTTGTTTTGCCTTATATGCTATTGTCTTTTTGGTACGATTATAGCAATTTTAACAACTGCTACTTTTTAATGCTATTATTTTCATATTGTGAGCTGCTTTGAGCTGAATGCTGTTGTTGCAAAACCATTGTGAAAGTATTAAAATCAAATCAAAGCAAGCCTCCGATGCCTCTGCCCAGAGCTTCCCATACTGCTTGTTTTTGAGGAAGAGTGGGGTCTGAATCCTAAGGGCCTGTTAACTCTGGAGCGCTGTGAACCAAAACAGCAACAGAATTCCTCTTTAGTGAGCCTCTGCCATACCTCTCACCGAAGGCAAAAAAAAAAAACCCCAGGCATGCCAAATATGCTCTTCCTTCCGGGAAGGTCTGAGCAAAGAGATAGGGCTTTTTGGAGGAAGGAGTAACTCATCCACAGCCACCCTCAAGAGTCCTCTAGCCACAGGCTGCCTCTCCAGTATTGCTAAAATGCAGGAATGCCAAGGATACTTCATGGAAGGTGAAAAGTTGAACAAAGGGCTCCAGACCAAAGAGGAAGGCACTGAACCCCCCCCCCAACACAAGTGGCAAAAGGGGAGGGGGAAACCACTTCCAACAGAAAGGCAAGCGCCCACATGGTGCCAATCAAGTGTTCTGCCACCAACACTTAAGCTGAAGAAGGGAGCCCAGGATGAGTCACCAAACACGTTTGTATGACAAAATCCCACTTCCCTTCCGAGGGTGGCCAGTTGTAAAGATAGAAAATCCACAGCCGGCAAGATGAGTTGAAAGGAGCTCAGAGGAGCTCACGCAATAGAACTGTTTTAACAGCAGTGTTTGCTTGCAAAGAAGGAGAAGGAGAAGGAGAAGGAGAAGGAGAAGGAGAAGGAGAAGGAGAAGGAGAAGGAGAAGGAGAAGGAGAAGAAGAAGAAGAAGAAGAAGAAGAAGAAGAAGAAGAAGAAGAAGAAGAAGAAGAAGAAGAAGAAGAAGAGGAGGAAGAAGAAGAAGAAGAAATGGAGACCCATGAAGATTCACAAGGGGCTATGGAAATCTGCAAATCTGACATGCACCTGTGTTTCAGTATGAAGTGGGGAACTGTGTCCACACAGCTTTGTTGAAATGGTTGTTCACAGAGTGAGGCTCTGTTTAAGCCCAGTGTCTCCTACTCTCCTTTCAGAGATATCCTCGAAAGGGGATACTTATGACCAAACAGTAGTTGACACAAACCAATGGGTACAGGGTGGGCTTTTTGCAGAGCTGTTTGTGTGCCTCTTTCAAGATGGCTGGGCTCACTCCTTCACATAAGGATGCGCTGATCATGCCCTGGAGCCATCTGGGCAAACCTCCTTGGGCAAGCGTTAATCATCCAAGAGGGGCAAGGGCTGAGAAAACACATGGGTGGCCACATCGTCACAAGCACCTTGTCCATGTGACCAGGCTGCACCAGCCACCTCACCGGAGACTTCAGTGAATGTGGACGTGGTGTCTAGATTGCTATGGAGCTGAGCGACCTTAACCCTATGAGCACACACAAATATATATTTTTTCAATTTCCATCCATTCCCCACCCTCTCAAAATGCAGAACACGAAGTACCAACTCACTGGATCAAAGACCAACATCCTACAAAGGAGATGAACGGCTTCATGTGTAGCCTGGCTGGATAATGTATACAGGACAGGAAGGGATGGCTGCGAAGAGAAAGAGAAAACGCACTGAGCCTCATCTGATACATGCAATTCACCCTTAACATAAAAACCCAATGCAATGGTGCTACTTGTGTGAAGCCTAAATCTGAGCACAGAGGGACTGAAATGGGACAATGTGCTAAGCTCCTGTCCCCAGTCACTCTCCAAAATGTGGAGGGGAGAGGACTGCAGCTGAAAACCTCCATGAAGGGTTCTCAAGCAACTCAGATCCCCAATCATGCGGACTGTAACTCATGCGGGAAACTTTGCATGGGTAGTAGAGGCTCCCTGCTCAGACCTTGCCCTTCCACAAGTGAGAGGGCAAGGTGGGAGGAGAGCTTAGCATGCCAATTTTGGCTCTCTGTGCTCACAGGAAAGTTTCACATATGAACAGAACACCTGCAGAGACCCAGAGCAGGGGTGGCTAACCTGCGGCCATCCAGATATACCAAAGGTCCCATCAACCCTGGATATGCTGTCTGGGGCTGATGGGAGCTAGACTCCAGCAACATCTGGAGGGACACAGGTTCCACATCCCTCAGCTAGAATCTACACAGGTATATAAGAAGAGCTCTGCAGGATAAAAGCAAGTGTCTCATTTCAAAAACTCATCAGGTCAATCCCACCTTCATTTTCACATAGCAAGATGCATTTGATTTTTCGCAAAGCTGCTAGAAGACTCGATTTTAACTTTCTTAAATGAAGGCAGGCAGGGAAATAAATACAGGAGACAACCCTGCTAAAACTGAAAAAAAGGGAAAGGCAAAGAGCCAAGAAAAGCTCATCTTGTATCTTTTAAAGTTATTGTTAAAATAGGCTCATTATCCGGAGCAGAATGTGGGTTCAAAACCTCTCAGTATTTTGTTTCATTCAGCGAAGCAAGTTTCTAGGTTTTCTAGGTTATGGAAATGTGTGCACAAAAGGAGATAAAGAGGACAGCATTTCTAAGATTTAATCACTGCAGTTCTCTTAGAATTGTGAGGGTAAACTGGAATTAACACAAAACTGAGAAATTGGGAAATTGAGGTTGGCTGTTGTACAAAACTGAAATCATTATAACAAAAATGACCATATTTCTATAATGAGTTAGATGGACTGGAGAAGCCAGTCAGATGTTTTTGTTTTGTTTTGTTTTGTTTGTTTGTTTTGAGTGGCAGCCCTGCTAGCTGGAAATCCAAGGTCAGTTGATTCCTGCATTCCAGAAATCTGTCATGTCTGGAGCATCTCCTCCTCCCATTTTTGTTCAGTAAGGATTCCTGAATCTTAGAATCTATGTACGTATTCATATATATCCTCATTTTGAAGGTCACTGATATTGTGCAGTAATGCTGTACATAATTGGTAAATTCTATATAGATAAAGGTATGTAAACTCATCAACCCCCCCCCCACGCATCTTCAGTGGGAAGATAACCTGAGCTGTCAGGGGACCTTCCTAGAGGGAGCCTCCCCCCACCTTGCTGACCAGCACTTCGCCCAGTGAGAGCAGCAGCAGTGAGTCAGGTGGGGGGAATGAGGAAGTTAGCGGGATGGAGGAAGCAAGGCTCAGTGATGTGGGAGAGCCCTTGCGCCACCTTAACCAAGAAGCGGAGGGGAACAGGCAGCCCCTTACGGGGCCCGAATTAAGGCGCGCCTCTAAACATAAGGTCGGGAGGAGGCGTTTCGGGGTGCCCAAGCTCTTATGCTGGTCACACAGCAGGAAACGTCTACTCCCAGATTCTGCGACTGACTAGGAGGTCATGTTTTCTGCTATCTCTGCACTGTAAATATTATGCACAATAAAACCATTAAAGACAAGTACGGACTTGGGCGTCTTTACTCGAGAGTACAAGCAAGAACACCATTACATGAGCCAAACCTACAGGGGTGTTAAAAGGTCACTGAAATGACTTGCGTGAAGCCCTTAGAACATTATCTATCTACTCCCTACCCACCTACCTACCTGCCAAGTATTATTACTGTTCATTTGGAGGACATTCCTCCTTCCATTCACAATACTACTCTTCATTGTCAGCATAGTCTCTCCATGCATGCACATGCGCACTCAAGTGTACACACACATAGAATCCAATGAATACAGACATTCTTACTTACAATCTCCCTAAGAAACACAAGAACAAGGATTATGCTATGTAGTATATTTAGATCACAAAACCCAGGTTTTCATTTATTTTAATTCTAAGCTTACTGTCTTAGTCACTCATAAGTTTCTTCAGAATGGGTTTTGGTTACTCCCCCCCCTTTCTTTTTACAGACCCAAGCATGAGCACAGGAAATGAAGTGCAGTACAGTGGTACCTTGGTTCTTGAACTTAATCCGTTCTGGGAGTCCATTTGACTCCCGAAACCATTCAAAAACCAAGGCGCGGCTTCCGATTGGCTACAGGAGTTTCCTGCATGCAAGCGGAAGCCGCATCAGACATTTGGCTTCCGAAAAACGTTCACAAACTGGAACACTTACTTCCGGGTTTGTGGCATTCAGGAGCCAAGCCATTCGAGAGCCAAGGTACCACTGTACCTCTCCAAAGCTACTGTTGCTATTCTCAGAACCATGTTTTCGGTGAAAACGCTCATTATGGGTCAAGTTACTTTTGCTTCTTTCTTAATGTATATAAAATTCAGTTCACAGAACAAGCAAGTAATGCTACCCTGTGTTTGTATAAAGACACTAGTATTTATCACATTGACAAACTGATTTTCAACCAAGATGGACACACATCAATGTATTAGTTAAAACCCATCACAATTTACGGTACAATATAAGCACATGGTTTGGGGGAGAGGTATATGGGGGAGGAAGGCAGTGGCTGGCTTACTAGACAGCCATTAGTTGTGGTCACACCATCCCCGCACCATCCTCTGGCAGACAACGGGTTTGGGAGTGAGGCATGGTGTGATATCACAAGGGGAAAAGGAACAGCAGGAGCCTCTCTTCCAAGCAGTATAAAGACTCCTGCTACTTACTTCCTTCTCTTCAACTTTGCCAATATTTTTGGGGACAGGGATCTGCAGAAGGCCACACTACCTGTTTGCTGGGGGGCCAGAGCCGCTTGCTCCTAGCAAAATTATTTGTGGAGACTTGTGTGTATATGGTGGTAAGAAAATGCAGCCCCCAGGGCAGAGTTTGCAGCTCCCTGTTCTAGCTTCATGTTTGGCACTTGCATTTTGATCTGCTCTTGCCAGAGCCACTTGGCTACTTTATTCCTTCTGCTGAACCTTCAAACCCTCACACACACACACACACACACACACACCCAAGTCATTATTTGAATGACCTCCCTAGAAACAGAAGACTCTTCTGCACAATGAAAGATGTCTCACTAAATACTGCCAACATCTATTAGGGCCAAATGAACTACAGGAGATCAGGGACTACCAGCTGGAGATTATGGAAGCATTTTGGACATTGGCCCTCCGTTCTCACCCTTACTTTCCAGTGGCTCATCCTAACAGTGTCCATTGTCCAACAAAAAGACTAGTAGAAGCTATGCTTTTGAAGTCCTTCTTCTGAGTCACTATGCATTGGATCAAGGATGCTGAGAGATTGCAGCCTGAGGGTGCCTGATCTTAAAATTAGAATGAGAGCACAAAGGGGGAGTGGGGGAAACAGCTCCAAAATTAAAAGTAATTTTCACAGACAAAAATAGCCCTGACCTCTTTATGCAAATCTAAAAGCCTTGCCATTTTCTTTTAAAAAAAGAACATTGCCTAAAATTCTGGGCTTTGAAGCTGTTTGTTCTCCAGCACTTCCTACACTATCATTTCCTTAGCATGGTGCTTTTTCTTTTTTTTTAAAGAAATCATCTGCTTTCCTATGCAAATATAAAAAGCAAAGCTTATTACAAGAGGTCTAGAGTGTGCAGGTGCTGGGAAAAAACCATTAGGAGGAAAGAAAAGGGGTAGAGAGAGATTATATAAGAGTTTTCCTATTAATGGAAGATGATTAATTGTTATTGGTATGTGGGAGGAATATGCTGTATGCCAACCAAGGACTAAAACATACTCTGCCTGAAATATGATGAAGCAATCAAACCTTTGCCTTATCTATTTATGGGAGAACATTAATAGAAAAGGTTAGGTGCTACAATAGCTTTACAGAAGCTGGCAAACTGTATTAAATGTTTCATGAAAGCTGTAGGGGATGCTCTCTGGGCAAGACATCTTACACCTGCCACAGTTTATCCCCACCCCAAGCCAAAAAAGGGAAGAAAAGCCAAGTGAGAATGAATGCTCTGCAAGGATGCCTATTGATTTATATCACATATTCAAACTGCTATAAAATCAAGCATGTCTTGTATGAAGCTGTATTGTGTAAGTAACAGGGAAAGGTTACAGCTCATTCGTACAGAATTTGCTTTGCCTGCAGAAAGTCCCAGGTTTAATCCCTGGCATCTCATCTTAAAGTTGGGCGGGAACCCTGCCTAAAACCCTGACCGAGAGGGACAAATGGGTCTGACTAAGTATAAGGCAACTTCCTATGTTCCTATGTCAAGCCGCTAGTCCACTTAGTCTGGTACTGCCTTCTCTTGACAGGCAGTGGCTCTCCAGGGTCTTAGGCAGGGCCTTTTGCCCAGTTGTCCTTTTAGGGAATTTTTAAACAAGTGTGTGCAAAGAATGGGATTTACCATTCACCTAGCAGGCCTCATATCTCAGGAACTGCAAAGTTGACCTTCTGCTCCCTTTCATTGCCCCTCCATTTTATTTACATACAAAATGATTGATCCGTTCTATTATGGTAGCATAAGAAAACAAAGTCTTCATCTACAGAGAGGTTTCCTGCTCCCTCTTTCTTCAAAAGCTCTAATAAACTTATAATTCCTTAGCAGTATTATTTATGGCCCTGCGTGCACAAAATCATAGCTCTCTATACCCAATTGTACCAGAATTTCAGTGAAGTAAAGTTTCCTTTTTCTTTTTAAAGGACACAGAGCTTGTTTGTGAGCTGGGAATGTTCCATAACATCCTCTGCTGAAGCAATACATTTTCTTGAATGAGGCAGCTGCTGCTCTACAGATTTACAAGTCACTTTATAGTCTCCAAGCATTATATTTAATTTCCTTATATCTTCTGCGGATATGCCCAAGACACAGATGGTGAAAGAAATTGAGGTTAAGTGGCTTGTTTAAGTAATTGGATTGTATTCATTCTAATTTAGCCTAAGTGTTATTGTTCATATGCTACCATCAACGCACATGAACTCAGAACTTTCTCGCAGTTTGCTATGCATGGTTCACTAGAACCACACACTGCCAGCTACACCTATACCCCAGGTCAAGCAGACCTGCCTGCTTTCTCCAACAGAAACCTATTGTAACAGGCAACTATGTCTTGAATCCAGGACTAAAGAGTTACACATAAGTTCTTGTTCCATATATTTTAGGTAATTCACTTTGTGACTGCTGCCTGGATCAATTTCCTGCCTCTAAAGTGCCCTTGGTTTAAAAGGTACAATGCATTCAGAAAAAAAAAACTAAATATTGCAGAAACACAGAAATGAAAGAACCTGTGAGGTCACCTAGTTCTCCAGGTCAGAAACTACTTTAACTGGCCAAGAGACAGGCTGTGCAGCACAAAGCCCCATGTGATGTGAGATACACAGGATATAGTTGGAAGGCATATGCTTCAGCAAAACTACAGATCTAAAAAGGTCTGGTCAGTGGCTGGGCTGGGAAACCACACAGAAGCACAAGGGGAAACACTCTGAAGATAAGGCAGAATGTAAGTTAACTGAACTATACCCAAACTCTATTTTAGGATACTTTCTTATTTTATAATCTTTCTTTAAAATATGCTAAATATTGACAGAGAATGGAAATACCACGAGCTAAGAGAATGGTATACCAAAATACGGGAGTCAGCAATTCTGAATAAAATATTTGCCCATTTTATTGGTGAAATAGGGTAGGTGTAAAATCAATGCACTGAACAGGAATTCGACCACTCAAAGTACTCTGAAATAATACACATGGTTAAACAAGAAGAAACCTGCTCCTTTTATTATAATGAAACAACCACAAAGTACACTAACATTGTAATGGTTTGGATTAAAAATACTCAACTTGTTATCTTGACCTAGAGTTTTGTATCTTAAATTGTCAAATGTTTTGTAGAAGGATAAATTGTTTTTGAATAATGTGTGTTTGATAAATAATTTATATGGTTAATATTTCTGAACTTCAATGTCCCACTTTTCTAAAATGTATTGCCTTTTGTCCAATTTCACTAAATATATTAGTGATACAGCATAGTGTTTCACTGGAAAAAATATTTAATGAAATGCTTCCAAAAAGAGGATTCCTGGCTGGCCTTCAGTTATTTATCATTCGATCTTGTGCCCACTTATTGCCACAAATATTAAAATCTTACATTAGAATAGGCCCAGATTAGCACCTCCATAAGGTGGTTGCGGAATGGGATTTGTTGGGAAATTCAGAGTCAAAGTTTTTCATCCTACCTGTTTATGAGGACCCCTGAGTATGTGTGCCTTGGCGCCTTCACAAGCTGTCCTCATTGCTTCCAGTGACGGTGTTCCTAAGAGATCTGTGATCAAATCCAACTGTAAAAATGGAAGAAATTGCCCACAATTTTAATTTGGATAGAAACATATTCTTTTCAAACAATGAGCACATACACACATTCAAATTCTCAGTATCCTCAGGTAAGGCTGGCAGAGAGTTACTGCCAGTTACAATACTGAACTAGATGAACTCAATGGTCTGACTCTGTATAAGGCAGCTTGCTATTTTCTTAAATGAATACACAACTTTGCACAATCAGCCTCTTCCCTTCTATTCCCCACTTTCTGGTACTATTTGAAACTGCGGCAAGTGTTCATGTTTACACATGTATGGGATTTATAGCTTGCCTTAGAACCACAAATAAAACCACAAAGATAAAAGACAGTAAAACCAGCAGATTAAAAGCCAACAAGAGGACATAAATTTCCATTAAAAGCATGAGAGAACAGGGGAGACTTCACTTGGCTCCTAAAATATGACAAGAGATGGTGCCAAGAACACATCCAAGCAGATAGTTCTACAGTTTGGGCATTGCCACAGAGAGGTTCTCTTTATGGTAGACATCCACCTAGCCTTAGAAGGCTGCATAACAAAGGCCCCTTATGATTATTTTAAGTGGCAGGCATATATTCACCTGGGGATATATTGCAGCCTTCACTGGTTTTTTTATGTGCCCAATGAGCATCCTGGAAATAGTAACCTTTAGAGGGGGCTGAACAATCTGTTAGGGCAGGCACCCCCAAACTTGGCTCTCCAGCTGTTTTGGGACTACAACTCCCATCATCCCTGACCACTGGTCCTGTTAGCTAGGGATGATGGGAGTTGTAGTCCCAAAACAGCTGGAGGGCCGAGCTTGGGGATGCCTGTGTTAGGGATTCCTCAGGCCCCAAGGACTCAATTGCCTGGAAGGTTAGAAGGATCTGAAAGCCTTCGAAAACAGTAGGACTAACATGTCCATAGTCCCACAGGGTTGCGTCCACCTAAGTTCTACTCACACAAGACCATTTGAAATTAATAGACCTAAGTTAGTCATTTCCATTAATTTCAGTGGGTCTCTCTGAGTGGAACAAGCATGTGATACAACCCACAGTGACGCAAACCCCAAAAGAACAGAAAGAGAAAAACTGAAATCAGCGCAATACGTTGTTGGGGCAACGGCAATAAAGGAGAACTGCCAAATACAGTCACATTCTGAAAAACTTTTGCAAAATTACCACTCTTTGCATTGGTTTACTATCTACAAAAGGGTGAGCAACTTAGGTCCCAAATACTAGAAAGACCACCTTCTTCCCTACAGATGCTCTCAAGTGTTAAGATCAGCAGAGGGACCCCTCCTGGTGGTTCTGCTATCCTCAGATGTTTGGGTGGTGGTGACCCAGAAAAGGGCATTTTCTTTGGCAGCCCCCAAGTTTGTAGTTTCCTCCCCACAGAGGTGCATCTGGTACTTTCGCTATACAGCTTTTGATGAATGATCAAGATGCATCTCTTCACCCTGGCCTTTGACCTGTGTTTACAGGACTCACCCTATTCCTGTGACTGCAATTTGTTTTGACTGATTATAATTCTGAATTTTAAATGGCTGTAAACTGCCCTAGGACTTGTTGGTGAAGGGTAATAATAATAATAATGAAAATAATAATGGCCATAGCAACCCACCTCACAAAGTGTTCCTGTGAAGGTAACAGACTTCAAAATATTTTGCACATTAAGCGTGCTACATCTGAGCTTGATTGCTTAATAGCTATGATGAGTGCAAGTAAAGTCAGGATGCAGTCTGGAACACTGATTTAAGGCAGGTTTGTGTAGCCCAGTCCTGCTACTTTGACTGGCAACAGCTCAGCAACAGGTCTTTCCCAGTCTTGCTACTCAACATCCTTCAACTGGGGATGATGAGGATTGAGTCTGGACCTCTTGCACAAGGCGTGTGCATCCTACCACTGAGCTATGGCAGCAATCTTTCTACCACAGTGTTACGGATGCTCGCCCGAATATACCATGGGCAGAATGCAAATGGCAGCAACCAAGTCACCATTTGGGGGGTAGGTTTAGCTTCTTAAACTGTGTAGTGGGATTCAGTGCTGGATCTACAAGTTTTGATATAGAGGGCAAAGGTCTGCTCTGCTGCCCTCCAATCCTATAGGTGGATTGATGGGGCAGGGGATGAAGTCTTTCACTCCTTCATGTTGCATGCAGATTTCTTTCTCTCAGCTGCTGAGGCGGGACAAACTGGACTCTATTATCTGATGAACTGCACTCCCTTATCACATGCAGGTTGTCTGAAGCTATGGGAGTACTTTGTAGATATTGTAGACTTCATATGAATGAAATCCAGTTATACTCCTTGCGAGTCGAACATTTTGCTCCCAAAAACCGAAAACCCGGAAGTGAGTGTTTCAGTTTGTGAACCTTCTTTGGAACCTGAACGTCCGACACAGCTTCCACGGCTTACAACTGGAAGCTCCCGCTGCCAATCGGAAGCCACGCCTTTGTTTCCAAATGTTTTGGAGTTGAATGGACTTCCAGAATAGATTCCGTTCGACTTCCGAGGTACCACTGTATTGCTAAACCTCAAACTCCATTTAGCCACAGATTCACCCAAATCTTGCAGAAACAATTTCTTGATAACACCGTGTTTACTTTGTTACATGCGATCCCCAGCAAATTGTCGCAACATCCCTTCAACTCTGGAGATGACAGATGACAGTGGAAACTAGCATACTTAAAATGGTAACCACCGGAAGACACGGACACTGTCGGTATATTTACCCAAGCATTTTTATATTCTAAGAAAAACTTCGGAATAACATTTCACTTTTTCTCAACCAACTTTTTTATTATATTTTTTTAAAAGCATTTCTAGTTTGCAAATTATCAGCCACCCACACCTGTTCTCGCAACTCCTGGACAAGATGGGGGGCCTTGGGCAAGCTTCTCTCTCAACCTCCGCTCACCATTTGTCATATAAGAAGGATGACAATCTACCTCAGAAGGTTGCTGTGAGCATGAATCAGATCAGCAAGCTGTAAACTTGTTATCTGCAGGCAGGAGCTAATGGACCCAGGAAAAATAAGAACCAAGGCTGTCGGCTCAGTGTTCTACATGGGCAGAAGAACCATTGCACAAACATTCAGGAACCCCTGTTTATTTAAAACATTTATATTCTACCTTTCTACCAGTTTAGGTCCCTCTTAAACAGAATTCCTTACTATAATAAAAATGCAAAGCCAAAGGGGCAGCCACCATTAAAACTACTTTTAAATTAAAACCATTAAAACATTTTTTAAAAAAAACATCCTATCACAATTAAATGCTGCCAAGCGCTTAAACCAACAAAGATGTTCTTAGTTAGGAACATGGGAAGTTGCCTTATACGTACAGAGTTAGACCAACAGTTCATATAGCTCAGTATTGTTTACACTGATTGGCAGTGGCTTTCCAGGATTTCAGGCAGGGGTCTCTCCCCAGTCTTAGCTGGAGATGCTCACTTGGGATTGAGCCTGGGACATTCTGAAAGCAAAGAATGCCATCTACTGCTGAACAATGGTCTCTGGCACAGAAAAGAGGAAGAAACCTGAGAAATATATCTGGGGAGGAAATTTTTCAAGTCTTGGTGTGACCACACAAAAGGACCACCACTGGAAGCCACCCACCTCACCTCTGAAGGTGGAGAAACTTGGAGCAGGACAAACTCACGTGGGAGGAGGTGATACCTTCAGATCTGCTGGTTTGAGATTTTGAACTGTGAAGTTTAAAACTAGTACCTGAATTGCAACAGGAAGCCATCCATTGTAAAGTCCAGAGAGAAAGATGGGACACTCTCCCTTATTTTGGGTGGGCTAGGCTGCTTCAAAGCATTACTTAAGACATTACAACTTCATTTATCTAACTGTCCACACCCAATGGAGATTTCAGATGTTAAGAATGACCAGAATTTGACACGCACTGAATTCCATCCACTAGAAGAGTCAGAGAGCCAGGCATCACTTGCTAATCAACGGGGTTAGACTGAAATGCCTTCATACCTGCTGAATGGGACTTTGCGCTTGAAACAATATTCTCCGTCCTAGCAATTCTGCAAATATACAGCCTACGGACCAGATGTCAATAGCATTGCTGTAGTGACGGCTGCCCATCAGGATTTCCGGAGCTCGATAATACTGAGTGACAACTTCCTGAGTCATGTGACGAGATTCATCTAATTCTTCCACCCTGGCCAAGCCAAAATCACAGATCTGAAAAAGAAAGAAACAAAGAGGTGAGTAAATACTTGGTATATTTATACAGATTTAAGAATGGTGACTGATAGCTGAATCTACCTTCCTCCAAACAGTCTACATAAAACCTGGTTTGGGCCACACACATATGAAAACCAGGCATGTGTACCTATGGGATGCACATTTGTTTAGCTAAATTTTAACAATTCGGGATTACCAGGGTCTGAAATATTTCAGCAAATGGCCTGAAACTTCAGCTAGTGGCAAGTTTTCAAATTTCACAGTTGCGTTCATGCTAAATCTAGCTCTCCCAATATAGGGGTGGAATGTTCATCAACTGTTAAGTCTTCTTTGTGCTCAGACTTCTCAGATTTCTCATGTTTTTTTATTTTTTGTGTGTGCAATTAAGAGTTTGTCCTACCAAAGGTATTATGTGTGTTTATGTTTCTATATACAATCCCCCTGCCCCACCATCTTCTACAAAGTAAACTAGACTGTTTGGGAGCAGGATTCTATCCTAGCCTTTACTTTGACATAGTTTTCTCTGCATATGATTTTTTAATTTTTGTATGGAGGAGCATTCAGTTGTGGAAGCTCCCATCTGCAGAATAAATTGCTACAACCAAGACACAGGTATTTTTCTCCATAAGATTGAGGAAACCCATAAGTGAGACCTTTGTGCACATAATGGATCTTAGAAGCAGAAGGGTGTGCAGATCAAGACAAATCATTGTATGATTGATAAATATCGGGATCAATTTAGCTTTTATGTTGGATCAGATGGAAGGACCAGGCTCCTGCCGGATTCCTGGGCTGCATTCCTACACCTACTCACTTAGGAGAAACAGGAGACTGTGCTGTTAATCTGCAGAGAAGAAATGCTCCTGGCTTCTGAGCAGGAGGTGGGGAGAAATTATAGTCCTCCAACTCCTTCAAGCCAAGTCAAAGCAAGGCATTGCTATTCCCCAATAATGTACAGTGATGCCTCACAAGACGAAATTAATTCGTTCCGCGAGTCACTTCGTCTTGCGATACTTTCGTCTTGCGAAGCGCGGTTTGCCGCGGCAAAAAAACAAAACAAAACCGCAAAAAAATCATCTTGCAAAGCACGGCCATAGAAAACTTCATCTTGCAAGTCACCCAAAACATCGCAAAACGCTTTCGCCTTGCGAGTTTTCTGTTGCGCGAGGCATTCGTCTTGCGAGGCATCACTGTACAAATATGAGAGTGGATGACAAAAACTCTTGTGTTCAATGCCACATTCATAATGGTAACAATGTACCGGAATGAAAGGAAACACACTTTTCAAATGAAGAGGCACCTACTTGAAGAGAATCAACTCATACTTATCACTAGCTCTTTTTCCTAGGAAGTTCAGGGTTCCTGGGCTTTGCTTTAAGCATCTCAGAGCTACAGACAACAAGAGGATTATAGAAGCGACCTTCTATTTCTATTTTTGAAAGAAATAGCAAAACCTTTTTGGACCTGGGCATGGCATGTGCAGTATTTTTTATACAGGTGTGGAAAAAACCACCTTAAGAACACAGTTGCTGTTCACAAGTAGGTTCCCTGGTTTAATGTCTCGATGCAAAATACCAGCCGAATGTAGGTATTTCAGACCTGCAAACAAAAACAAAAAAGAGAAGCTGTTTAAAAAAAAAAAGGCACACTATGCATAGAGTAAAAGGAAATAATAGATCCTGGAAAGACATGCAAGGTGTGTGAGTGACTGCATGACGTAAGGCATGAGCTACATCTACATACAAAATATGACATCATATTTACAATGTTTTGTCATAAGGTTACAGGTAGGTAGCCGTGTTGGTCTGATGCAGTCAAAACAAAATAAAAAAATCCTTCCAGTAGCACCTTAGAGACCAACTAAGTTTGTCATAGGTATGAGCTTTCGTGTGCATGCACACTTCTTCAGATACCTGAAGAAGATATCTGAAGAAGTGTGCATGTACACGAAAGCTCATACCTATGACAAACTTAGTTGGTCTCTAAGGTGCTACTGGAAGGATTTTTTTATTTTGTTTTGTCATAAGGTGTTGAGCAGTTACATTCTTCAGACTTCCATTAGGATGCAAAACTAACCCAGCCAGGCAACAGATATCTGTTGCAAAGCTCTCAATGCAGAATTGCAGTTCTCAGTAATAGTAGCATTTGATAAGGAATTTCCAGCTTACTAGCACACTCTATATCTCCAAGTTAACATATGTTTGGAAGGCTCTCTTTTGGCCAGCAGACTATTTGGAGGAGAATGTTATCAAGGAACACAGTCAACAGTATTTTCCTCATATTAAAAATTAACGCAAAGTTTTGTTTCTTGGAAAAAAAATCTCCTCCTTACAGTACTTTTTTTTAAAGGCCTAAAATTTGTACATACCAAGTTAGGAGTTTAAGACATATATCAAGGTGCTACTATTAAGACTGACCATGGACAAAAAGGTTCCTTACTAGACTAACTCCAGCTGTTTAAATATTTTGGAAGCTTTGCGAGAGATGCAAGTCGAATTCAAAACCATATATTTTCTAAGTATGGCCAGGCGTGGTGGTTTTCATCACAGTATGCATAGCTAAAGATTAAGTAGGTTTAGTATTATTTTTCCTCTGAACACCAAAGACTGGGTTTGTTTGACTTAATAAATTCTTCCAAGCTGAACTGAACTTCAAATTAAAAGATATGGAGTTGTATTCAACGAAGTTCTGCTCAAAGTAGATCCACTGACGATAATAAACCTAAGTTAGGCATTCCCATTCATTTCAATAGGTCTAACTCTGAGTAGCACTAACATCAGATATAACCCATTATTTTCAGCAAGTTTAAATGCTGGGACATTTTAATTCTGGGAGGATAATTCACAGGGAATGAATTAACATATTAAAAATGGAGCAGGACCGATCCATAAAGTATACCACCATTGTTAAAGGCTTATAAATCTCCCTACTTCCCCCACATCACCCTTTGCCACATTTTAACCAATACACCATCCTTGCCCCCCCCCTTTATGGATGGTCCCACAGCTGGATTCCTCTGTCAGAGGTAATGGAGAAGGTGAATTTATAAGTTGCAATGGGGATAGGGTGGGGTAAGGACCCAACACATTCATTCTGCATTAAAAACCAAAAACATGTTACCTCTTAAAATCTGGTAAAGAAAAACCTTTACATGATCCGAGCTGAGTGGCTGAGGAGAGACAATAATCTTATGGAGGTCGCTCTGCATCAATTCTGTAACAACATATCTTCAATTGCACTCATTAAGGAAAGTATAGACAAATCATTTCAGCTCCTCAACTTGATGCAAGAGATGTCCGAACAGCTGTCTCTTCTCGTTCTCTTTATCACATTATACATGCTAGAGAGTTAGCAAAGGCCAGAGTAGCAGCTAGTGGCACTTTATTCTACAGTAATTATTTTGATTTACTTATTTAACTCCCCAGGTGTGGGAAAAACCAAACTTGACTTAAGGGAAAGTTAGTCTTACTATACCAGGCATGACCAAACTCAGCCCTCCAGATGTTTTGGGACTACAACTCCCATCATCCCTAGCTAACAGGACCAGTGGTCAGGAATAATGGGAATTGTAGTCCCAAAACATCTGAAGGGCCGAGTTTGGCCATGCCTGTAGTATACAGACTCAAATGATCCCTAAGAACTGACAAACCAAATTGCTTCCTTGTTTTGAAACCATAACACATTTTTGCCTCGTGTACACATGGACCATAAAAAAAATCTAAGAAATATGCAATCTTTAAAAAAATACATACACATTACTTTTAAATTGCTCACATTAAATGTTATTCCAATGAACAATAAAAATGTAGCCCATTTTTCAAGTAAAGTAACTTCAACACAGAGCTCATTTCTTTAAATTTATGCTATTTTCAGAACCATCAGCAGTGGAACTTGTGCAATTCTTTTTGCCGATTAATAACTCTACCAATCCCTTTCATGTGCGTGAAGAGGCACCCTGAAAGTTGGCAAGCAATACAATCTGGGTGCACATCTTTAAAGTTCCAGTTTTGTTTCTTTCAAATCGGCAGGCTCACATAGAGAAAGCAAGATAAAAGGAACCATTTACCGTGTTTCTCATATTATAAGACACGTCTTATATTTATTTTTTCCTCAAAAAAACACACTATGGCTTATTTTCAAGGGATGTCTTATTTTTTTCCTCCTCCTCCTGCTGCGGCCGGCATTGCTGCTGCTCCTATCACTATGTCTTATTTTCGGGGTATGGCTTATATTCCTTGAATGCTTAAAAATCCTGCTATGGCTTATTTTATGGGGATGCCTTAAAATATGAGAAACAGGGTAATAGACTGGCACGGTTGCAGAAAACGCAACTGCTTGTTGGCGATATACGGCAGTAGTTCAGCATGACAAAAACCAGCACCCCCTTCCTGCTGACATTTAAAGGTGGAGATGCAAATGAGCATCGGAAGCACCACAGACATTTACAGAGGGATGGCAAAAAACCGAATGTACTAAATAGAAATTGTTATCAGGGAGCCCGCCTGCTTCTCTCATGCATCATCAGGGTGGGAACACAGCTGAAAAAAGCACCTGAGAACAACCGATAGCTGCTGCCTGTTTGCCTGAGTCATACCTGCTTAAGCAGTCTGATTTTTCCCACTGTCAGCAATAAAGTGCTTAGATGTAACTACAAAAAAAGAGCAAGATGGTATCCCAGTTTCACCTCCCATACCAATGTAATTGTCAGGTGAATTCTCTGATCTACACGTTTGGCTGTTGACAAGAGTCTGGGAGGACACACAGCCTGTAGCAAAACCAGTGCGTCAGGATTTTCAGGTAACAGGTTATGCCTGCAGGGACAGAACTTGAAGAGTTCTGGGGAGGGAAGCAAGATGGAAGAAATCTGTTCTGGGTTTAAAAGGTCTTAACCTTTGTGGCTTAAAACAAAATACCTGCTCGACTATCAATCTGCCAGGCCACTGAGATCACCATCTTCCTCCAGGATACCCCACAGTCTGAAATGTTACAGGTCATGACCAGAGAGAGCCTTATCAGCAGTGTCTCCTCATCTTTAGAATGCCCTCCCCAGGAAGCACCTTGGTTACCAATCATTTCTGAATGCCAGGCAAAAAATGTTTTCCCAGGCTTTTAAGAACAGCTTGTGTTAGCATATATATATATAATCAAAGTTTTGATCTTACTGTTCATTTGAATGGACTGTTGCTATTTTAGTTGGTTGCATCTGTATGCCTTTTTTATTTTCTATTTTTAAACATTGAACTTTTATTGTCTCTTACTACTTTTCTGCAGCTGCCCTGGGACCATGCATTCAGGATTATTCAGGATATCTATCTACAGATAGATATAGATATATAGATATAGATAGATATAGATGATATAGATATAGATGATATATAGATATAGAAATATAGATATAGCATGTTACCTGACACACCACACCCACGCTATTTTATGCGACCCTTGAAGTGAGCCATGTTGTCTATGCTTGTTTTAGGAGTTTTGTATAAAGCGCCCCTTCTTTACATGTAGTCCAATTAGTGCCAGAATGACTACATGTTGGCTTGTATATTTTCAAAGGGAGAGCAGTGACTGCATCCATATATACCACCCACGTGGCTTTTGCTGCAAACGGAAATCCCGTTTTGCCTGCAGCACTGTCCAATCAAATTAAGCTTGCACTATGATTTATTTCATCATGTCCAGGAAAGTAGGTTTTCTGTCTCCCTCT
The DNA here is from genome assembly GCF_963506605.1 of Zootoca vivipara. Classification (NCBI taxonomy): domain Eukaryota; kingdom Metazoa; phylum Chordata; class Lepidosauria; order Squamata; family Lacertidae; genus Zootoca; species Zootoca vivipara. Next base: position 8,821,958 of record NC_083290.1, on the reverse strand, counting down.
TTTTCATTCCTTGCTCACTATTCTGGACATTTTCAATGGCCGTAATAAAAAGAAATTACCCGGCTGTTACTTCTGCCAATGATGGCTGCTAGTTTTGACGACTGCATGCTATCTGCAGAATGAGAAGCAGCATGCCCCTGCACACCAATTGCTGGGAAACCACCATAGGAGAGAGCTACTGCCTTCTTTCCTGCTTGTGGGTTTCTCATAAGTTGGCGACTATGAGGAACAGGAGCCTTTGGTCTGATCTAGCAGGACTCTTCTTATGTTCTTAACCATCTTCGCAAAGCCTGGTCTTATGGAGAAATTTAAGAAGGGCTTACAGAATCTGCTCAGGAAACATGATCCTATTGCAAAATCCCCACCCATATTAGCATCCACTGCATTTTCCCTCTTTTCCATACAGATTTTCCCCCCCCAGCCCCGCCCCCCCCTGCCTGTCAATACACACACTATTCTAGAAAACCAGTTACAATACTCTGAGCTTTATTATGGTATGACATCCTTGTTTGGTTCTCCCACCTAAATCCTCCTCAACCTCAATCCCGAGCATTAATGTCTCCCAGATGTCTCAACTAGTTGCCATGCCAACTAAAGCAGCTTAAATTAAACGAGGGCCTGGAATGGCACCTGCACAGCTCCAGGTCTGCTGTGCATTAAAACAAAAACAACCCCTCCAAAAAACAGCTTTTGATAAGGGCTCAGAGGTGCTATTAGCTTCAACAATAACTATCTCATGATTGTCTCTGGATAATTTAACAAGGGCCTCTAAGCAAGAGCAAAAGCAGGCCTCGCTTGATTTTCCGGTTTCACAACTACAGCAACCATTTAAGCAGCTGGTGTCTGGATAGGTCAATGTCATTTGCCTTCTCCAGTGCTTATAATTGTTAGTAAGGCCTCCCCCCCCCCCCCCCGGCCCCTCCATAAAGCTAAAGTCAGGGCATTTAAGTTTCAGTGAATGTCTGTCTTTCTAAATTTAATGTTGAGCCATAAATATCATGGCTAGAGGACTTGCGAGGTTGCTCTAGTTTTTATACCCCCAAACAGAACAGCACTCCTGGATGGAAAATGCTGCTGACAGTAATAATTAGTAAAGGAGCTGCATAAAATTAGAAGTACGAAACACACCAATTTGCTTCAAAAAAATTATCAAAGGCACAAAGCAGAGGACAGGAGAAGGGCCTTAATTTGTGCTGACTGAGAGACTTGTTGAAGCTAACAGACTAAGCCATACTGACAAGCAACCCTAATGTACAAGCCTGACACATCACAACAGTATTGTTTGCAGTCCCCTTCCCTGAGATCTGCAAAGTTCAAAGAAATTATTCCCTAAGCATGTTCCCTTTTTACAAAATGTGGCGTTTTATCACAGGGGTGCAGACACAAGCCCACTGCCTGCACCAGACTCATAGCAGTGTCAGACTAGCCTTTAGAAATCCTAAATCAGCTCTCCTGCCATATACTGTACAACTGTTGCTTGCAGCCTTCTGACATATTGTGGCAGATTCTGCCTAAGCAAAACTGCTCCATCTTTCTTTGGATGGGGCAATTCTCATTCCAGAAGCCAACTACCCAGAAAGACACAATGCACCCTGCAAAAGAGTGGACTAAACAAAACCCTGAAGAATGTTACTTGCCATACAGAGTGCAATGGCACCCACTTCATGCGTCTCTAATTTCAGTTGTGAGTAGAAGATACATCTCTACCATGTTCTTAAAAGTCTAATTTTATGCATCATGACTTTTGTATATATGTGAAATATAACAGGAAATAGTTCATGAGGGAAACTTTTTTCCCTAATATAGTCATCATGTATCAGACTGCAGACCACAAAGATGAACAGTTCGTGTCAGTTCTCTTTAGTAAAACAGTAAAAATCAGCATTGTGCAGCTCTTGGGAATGATTCTCATGTTGTATTTGTTTTCAAATTGGTGTATGGGGAAGTGCTTCTATTTGGTAATGTAGAAGCAATCTAGCCAGCACATTTGTTTTGTCACATTTTTGACACTGCTCAAGAAGATCCACACGTACAAAAATTATACATGGGATCTGACTCCTGTTCACCCACTTCAGCTTGTACAGTATATATGTATAGCAGTTCAGCCCCCTAACTTTCCCCCATGCTCCGGATTTACGTCTTTAAACATTAGAAATTACAGGAAAGCAACCGAAACAACTTGCATGAATACGAAGAGCTTCGGTGCATATCTGACTCCAGTGCTTAGTAATTAGAAGGCACAGGGGTCGATTGTGGTTTAGCCTGATTATATCGTTGCTGCCAGGCTACTGAGCCATACATACTACTGCTGAAATATGCACTTTGTGTAAAGCTCAGCAGACATGTGGTTCAGGCAATTTTTAACCACTCTCAAATGGCATGGTCACAGGAAGAGCCATACCACTTCAGTACTACTACACCAAGTAACTCTGCGGTTAGACATCCTGTGCTTCTAGATGTGAAACACCACATAGCTGGGATAACACACAGGCCTGAAGCAATATCCAATGCTCAAGACATTGTGAGTAAAAACCACCACCAGCAGAACGATTGTATCACCCTAGGTCTCTTCATACAATATTTTTCAAGGAGGCAATCATTAATCAGGGTAGAGCAATTTAAATAATTAAGAAAGAGCATAGATAAATTAAGCTTCCAACTTTCTAATCCATGCACAACTGCACATACCAACTGAGCGCTATAAAAATTAAAATGAACTTTTGAAATGGAATGTGGCTGCACTACCCGGGGCATAATCTAAAAATTCAAATCAAGTAGCTCACATGCCTTTTACACTACAGAATTTGTATCTGCTTTTGGGATTGTGAGATTAAGGATTTCTGTTTGGCTGTCTCTATGTTTGTTAATGGACTCTCTATGACACCTTGTAACTGTAGTTCTCTGTATATACTCATGCAAGGGGAATGAGCAAGTTCATTTACTTGAAGACTAAGGTCCCTAAAAGCAAAGGCCAATAGATGCAAGTTAGTACAGTGTTTCTACATGTCATAGATAGTATCTGGTGGAAATTGTCATGATACAATTATAAATAGTTCATATTCTGTATTATAGTGTTTAACCACAAGAATTGCATATTTCTGTTCCTAGTTGATTCTTTTACAAAGAAAAACTGGTTTGACAGAAGATCATGGCTTCAATTTGTATATGATTTTATTACATCCAAATATTTTAAGATCAAAGTAATGTTTTGTAAAAAATAAATATTTTTTTAAAAGATCATTGATTTTTACCAACTCAGTAGAACACAATCCCTTTATTATTTGTGTGTGTGTGTGTGCGTGCGCGTGCACACACACTAATACGCTAGCATCTTTTCTCAACAACAATAATAGTATCACCCCATCCATCTTGCAAGAGGATGGTTTTTTAGTATCTCTCTCTGCGGAAATAAAAGCCTTGTCAGGAAAGGCTATTTTATGATAGCACCATAGAGCCCTCAATATAGCCTCCTCTTTCCACACAGATGGACAGAAAAAGGAGCAGAATAAAGGGATTCACTTTATCACAAGAGCTCAGTTCCCCTTTGGGCCTTTGATAAATGCACTGGGATCATCAATAGGCGACAATGGGGGCTCTTGGCTTCCATCAGGCACAAGCAGAAGTACTCCTTGCTAAAAACAAAACAAAACAAAACAAAAAACCACCACATACATCTTCAGGTAGACCTAATCATGTAAACAAGCGACAACAGTGACAAGCTGAAAGCGCCACGCTTTCTAAATGGGTAGCAGGCCACCCTGACAGTTGGCTACAAGTTTAAGCGTATCACAGAACCAGAGTGTACATCAAAAGCTCAAATATTAGGGAGCAGGGATCTGTAGCCAGCTGGAATCCTGCCCAGAAGCTCTTTGTATTGCTTGGCTATGCCTATGGTAATGGGGAATGCACCATCAATGCCAGCTCAGAGATGGATTAACTGGAGGTGGGGGGGCAGGAGAAGAGATGAAAAAAAATCCAAAAATAGCTTCTCCAACCGTGCAGGACAAATTGCTAGAACCAATGTATTACGATTAGGGTTAACACCATGGGGAATAGAATGTAAATGAGTGAAATATAACTGGAATTGTGCTGCCAAACAGATTCTCTTGCAAATAAAAAAACCACATACACAAACTAAAAGCAATTCCCCCCATTTCAAAAGTAAGGACAAACAATGAGCAATATGCAGCTCAGATTTTTAAAAGCTGGATGTAGAGCCTTGTTGTGAAGCTTGACCAAGTGATTAATGAACATGTCAGTGGTGCACACCCCTTATACTTGTGCAAGCACACAGGCCGACTAAGATCTTCTGCCAACAGCCAGATCATGCAAGCCACAGCTTTGCCCATTTCTCTTTCGAATGATTGCTATATTATGGGACGGCATTAAGCTGAACATCTCAAAGTTCTAGCCATTAAGTTTTAAACCTTGCACTTCATAATCCCTGACCTAAAGCTTCTCTTCTTTTCTTGTGTCACACTTCTCAATCTCTCCCTCCAGTTCAAATAATTTTATCTCAGACTCTAAGCTGTCCCCTATGCCATCTATCATTATGTTCATGGTGCTTAGAAGAGCAGCCCCTCCTGCCCCATTATAGCTATGGAGTTTGCCACATTTAATGATCCTCAGACCACCAAGAAGAACAGTAAAATGCAACTAGATACCCTCCTGTCATCTAGCAATAAACTTGATGTTTCCTGACTATGTCTAATTTGGACTGGTAGTGGGACTTCAACACCTCAAGTAGAGTTCCTTTAGCTGGAGATGTTGGGCACTAAACCAGGGACCATTTGCATCCAAATCATGTGCTAAACCAATGAGCCATGCCCCCCCATCTTAATTTTCTTTCCACCACCATTTGTCACCCACCAATTTACCCTCATCCTCACTTGTCAACCCACATCCATTTAACTTCCAATATAAATTAAACCCTCTGGCCTGGCCCTTTAACACCTGTATAGCCCCAAGCAGAACACTGCAAACCTGTGTGCATGTAAGGAGACTAGAAGCGAGCTCCTTGCAAGTTTCATAACTAAGGGTTGCACAAAAATGTGAAGAATTGTTAACACAGAAGTGGCTAAGGTTAGACAACAGTCCACAGAAATGAATGTCCTTGGCCTAGTTTATATTTTGACGTTGATTTGCAAGTGTCTTCATGACACTATCAAGTTTTTAGGGTGGTTTTTTTAAGTTTACTCAGGCTCTGTGACAAATAGAAATGCCTCTCTGTAAATCAAAGTGCTCCTGCTAGAGCCAATTACCTACTATCACACATGCTAAGCAATGACAGCCCTTTGAAGTAGTAGCTGGAAGTCACCTTACAAAGACCTCAGACTCAAACACCTCACTGCTGTTAGGGAAACCAAGTCTTAGACAAAGGGTTAAACTGCAACGGATTAACATCCAAAAAACATTATGATGGAACAAGAACCCAGTTAGGATCAATACCACCACATTTTTTTCAAAAGCACTTACATATTTAAAGCTTATTGAAAATTGTTAGTATTAGAATACAAAACAACTTAAACGATTGAAAAATCCATTAACTGAAGCTGCATTACAAGGAAAGGAAGCCACACATATTTAGTATGTTACAGGGTAGGGGAAGGGTGCAGTTTCTTCTGTCTCTCCATTACAATTTCTTCTAGTGGATTGGAAAGAACGATGAACAACTGAAGCAAAGAAACTGATATATAGATCAACACCAGCTGTTACAACAGGGGTGTATGGCTCTCCAGAGGTTATTGAACTACAACACCTATCATCCCCAGCTGCTGCCAATGCTGCCTGGACTGGTGGAAGTTGGAGTCCCAACAGTATCTAGAGGCCTGCAGGTTCGTTGACACAAGAAGCACCAACCAGCAGTTGCCCTACCACCTTGTTTCCATTGAACTATCAGGCATGTCCAACAGGTAGATTGTGATCTACTGGTAGATCACGGGATGTTACAGGTAGATACTGGTTGACCTCTGGCCCCTCAGGGATCTCCTTACAAAAAAGCCCAACTTTGGCTTCCTAAAAAAGCTCCACAACTTTGGGTAGATCACTGCCAGTCTTTTTATGACAATGGGTAGATCACTGCCAGTTTTTTAAATACTTTGAGTAGATCGCAGTCTATTGAGAATTGGATGTCCCTGAACTATATGAAAGAAGGGAGGGGGGCAGGGGAGAAAGGCAATGTGTCAGAGACACATTCAGCTGGCCTATCTGCCCTCAGCATCTTTCCTGATGGAGTTCACCTTGACAAAAAGAAGGGGTGCGAAAGAACAAAAGACAGAAGGACAAAGCACTCAGCTCGTACCCTTGCAGGTGCCTCACAGAATATTTGAAGCTCTCTACAATTGCCTCATTTCAAGTTTTATCATGCGGGAGATGCTAAAAAGGGACAAGCCTGCCAATATTTTATTGTATCATATTCATGCCAGAGCTTCAAACCCTAAAAGAGACACACTCACTAAGAAGAGACACTGAAGCTGTGTATAGATTGACTTGAAAGGTAATAAAACAGAGATAGCATTGCCTACAGAACATATGTTCATTTGTTTGTTTATTTTTGTCCTGCTATGCTCTCTGGGCAAACAGTTCTTATTTTTGTATTTTTAGCAACAGAGCAAATGGTATGCATCATAATACCAATACATATAAATAACATGATCACTAAGGAGAAAGAATTATGAAGACTTACAGTATGCACAATGGAGGGATGTAAGAAGTACAGGGGAACCTCAAAGATCAGTGTTGGAAACTGTGCTTTTAAACTTGTGCATATATGACTTGAGAGTGAGAAGTGAGGTACCCAAGTTCACTGATGACACCAATTTGTTTGGAGTGTTAAGAAAGTCCCAGGGTATAGCCTGAAGGCACCTGAGGCCACCAACTTGCTGAAACTAAGGACACATGGGAACACCACATACACTGCCTTTGGTTCCATGGTGAAAGGAAGGTGGGATATAAACAAAAATAAAAAGGGACTGTGAGGAGTTCCAAAAGGGTATCTCCAAACTGGATGACTTGGCTGTAGTAAAATGGCAAATGTGATTCAGTGTAAGCAAGTGTAAAATGATGCACAGTGGAGCAAAAAACAAAAAACAAAAAAACCTCCTTACTTTCCATATGTGCTTAAGGGGTCTGAACTGGCAATGACTGACCAAGGAAGGAGATCTTAGGATTGTGGTGGATAACTCAATGCATATGTTAACCCAGTGTTTGGCAGCTGTGAAAAAGGCTAATTCCTTGTTGAGGATTGCTATGAAAGGATTGAAACTGCCAATGTCATAATGCTGTTATACAAAACTATGGTGTGACTGCATTTTGAATACTGTGCTCATTTCTGGAATACTGTGTTCAGTTCTGGTCACCGTAGCTGAAAAGGGAAATTGTAGAGTTGGAAAAGAGCAACCAAAATTATTGTGAGCTTCTGGAATGACTGGAAATTAGCCACTGATTTGCAGGGGGGCTGGTAGTTCTATCCTAGACTTGTTTGTAGTATAATGCCACCGTGGGCTGTATCAGTCTTCTCTACTGTGGGCAAATGGTTCTCACAAGTTTCTGAAGTACAACAAAAACCTGTTGGACCTGACATAAGCAAGCCATGAAGGAAATAATGAACATGTTTATTATTGTGCAGAGAGTTGTGCTGTTTCGCCACCTCCAAGCCCAGGGATGTGCTACACTAGCATACGGCCATTAACTTACTACTGGACCTATGGTTGCCACTGACCCTTTTGCTTGGGAGTCCACACTTTGCTACATTTGATGCATCACATTTTGCTGCCTCTGCTTTTTAAGCTCCCACAGTAGCTCTGAGCAAGTTGGGTGGAATGGAGTTGGGACAGAAGCATTAAAAAAACCAATGGCATTACTTCCAGAATTCAGAGTGTCTAGTTGCCCAAACAGACACAGCTGGAATAGAAGTAGATTCACTTTTTAAAGCAAATAATTTCCTCTACTCCTTTACGCATTCCAACGATCAGAACAGCCACCTCATGAAACTCTTGACAACCAAAGAAGGAATTAGTGACCATATCTGGTTGTTTATAATTTATGAAGGCTGCTTTCATTCTGGTCAAGAGTCTGAAACCCACATAGAACCAACCACCTTCTAAGCTGTGAGATCCTAGCACTATTCCTTTGTACCAGGTTGTGAGTTAATTTCAGTTTACAGTTCCACGTAGTTGGTTTAGTCAGAGGGGGAAATGCTTACATTGTCTAATATATACACCTTATTGCAGCTCCTGTTCTCAGAACAATCAGTGTTTCAATGTGAACTGTTAAAAGTGAATCCTAATCGTTTCACTTTAACCACATCACTTGAAGAGTCTTTTAAATACGATGGAAATGCCTGAACAGATTAAGGTTTTGATCTCTTACGCAAACTAAGATTTAAATAATTAAAACTTGAAAGGGTTTCCCCACCCAACTTGTAAATTGAGGAAACTTTCATTTCCAATTTTGTACACTGACATGCTTACAACATATCATTGCTCAACTTCCTTGCTCAAGCTCTTAGTGCATGTGGTTAATAAAAGAAAGCCAAGCTTCATTACACCATAGCCACTGCTTTTTTGTACCATGCCGAAACTAGTGGACAAAGCCAGCTCAATGAAGTGAAAAACAAAAAGGCAGTAAGATGTCAGGGTCTCTGGGAAATGCATTACTTCCATCTGGCTGCCTATTTCCCTACACTTAAAAAAAAAAATTCTTGCCCAACACCCTATAGGCAAGCATTCGTGACAATACAGGCAATATTTTATTCATCTGCCTCAGGCAAACATTTGCCTAGAGTGCAGGTGGCCAACTGGTAGCTGCTCATGGACTGCGTTCCCCCTGCAAGATGACTTTATAAAGCCCTGAGAAGACTACCTGCAACCACACAGAGAGGGCCAGGGTAGAAAAGCAACTGGATCCTATGAGGGAGGACAGATCCTATCTTTTCTGTGATGCCTTTGGCACAGTACAGGGTTATAGGAAGCTGTCTTATACTGCATGAAAGATGATGACTGGAAGCATCTCTTTAAGGCTGTAGAGAGCAGCCCTACCTGCAGTTGCAGGGGTCTAATCAGGGTCCTTTTTGCATGTAAAATGCATGATATTTTGGTGCTCATCCCCTACTAAAACAAAGCTGGTTTACCCTCATCTCTATCTGATCCCTCTGTGGCCTCCCTATCCTGAATTTTGGGCTTAGCTCCTTAAGTCAGAGATCTGTCTTCTGTTGCTCTGTAAGGCACCATCCCTGCGACGGGGTGAGCTCCCGTTGTTCGGTCCCAGCTCCTGCCAACCTAGCAGTTTAAAAGCACGTCAAAGTGCAAGTAGATAAATAGGAACCGCTCCAAGTGGGAAGGTAAACGGTGTTTCCGTGTGCTGCCCTGGTTCGCCAGAAGCGGCTTTGTCATGCTGGCCATATGACCTGGAAGCTGTACGCCGGCTCCCTCGGCCAATAACATGAGATGAGTGCTGCAACCCCAGGGATCCCTTTACCTTTAAGGCACCATGCACACAGTGCTTTATCAATATAGGTCACCAACACAGTAAGCATAGGCCCACAGAGACCTTCCCTGGCACCCACCAGATCCTGCCCACCTCTTCTTTCCCTGCTGGAATTAAGCTTGCCCAATTACAGCACATGGGGCATTTTCAGAGGGAGGGAGTGCAGCTGTAGGAAGAAGCTACTTTCTCCCCTCCCCAGCTATTCTGCCCCCACCTAAACACACTGAAAACCCCTCTTTCTCTCTCACCATAATTAGGCTTCAAAGAAGCCTTTTTACTAACTACAATAGGATTTCTTGAAGCTGAATTACAACAGAGTAGAGCAATTTCAAGGGGTTTCCATCTGTGACCTCCCCATCCCCAAATCCCCCTTCCCTTGTTGCAATTAGGCTTGAGGGAGGAGCCTCCCATATAATTAATTAAATAAATGGGTATTTTATAGTACCGTACCCGTGACATTTTCTTAACATTCCAAATCTTTCCCCAGGCTCAAAGGGGGCTGGGCTGGGGGCTGATCTAAAGCAAATCATGCTCCATTGGGTTGAAGCTGGTTGTTAATCATATTTGTTTCCTCCTCCCAGGCTCCATAAATTAGAAACTTGCCCCCAAACCTTTGATTTTCATCATGAGTTAAGTGCAACAGAACAATACTGTACTTCCATCACCTCAAACCAGCATTTCAAATGGGAGTCAAGCTAGGATGCAGTTGTAAGCAATGATTCATAGTGGAGGAGGGTAAAACACCCCTAAGAGTGCTATCTTTCTATACATATTTTCCAGTTTCCATTGTGGGAAAGAACATATCTCTGTACAACAGTTTCCATTTTCTATTCAGAGGTCCCTATCTAAAGCTGCGCTGGGTACATCACAGAGGACTCAGGGAAGGCAATCCTTTCTAACATCTGCCTCTGTCTAGTGATAAAAGCAGCCAACCAACAGCAAAATGAGCAGACCTTGCCTTTCTCCAACAAGGGATACCTCAAGCTTGCAATGCTGAATCACACTGAGGAACAGGATAACTTCTGTATGTGCCAAAAGCATTAAGTATAGCAATGGGTGGGCTTGCCTATATTATCTAGGACTTGTGCCTTTTCAGCATTCTTCTCTGATGCAGGTAGGTAGCCGTGTTGGTCTGTCGTCGAAACAAAAAATAAAAACAAATTCCTTCCAGTAGCACCTTAGAGACCAACTAAGTTTGTCATAGGTATGAGCTTTCGTGTGCATGCACACTTCTTCAGATACCAAGATATTCAGATATTCTCTGATGCAGGGTATGTTGCTTGCAAGCACAGATTATCTCTCTTTCAGTACACCTTAAGGTCATGGCTGGAAAAATCCCTAACACCTAGGTGCTCTTTAAAGTCTCCAAGCACCAGCATCATTTTACCCAGTTTTTATAGGGCTAGTTACCACTTCTTTTGGTGCCGAAGTATTCGGCTGCTAAGAATTCAAATATCTGATTTTGGCTCCTAGGAATTTGAATATATTTTTAGTTCTTTATAAGGGTTACCCGCTCCCACTTAGAGGGATCTAGCAATTAGGTTTTCAAGGAAATATTAAAAGAGTTATGGCTTTCCACCACTACAATTGGTGTGCCTCAGTAATAAGTTTTAGGTCTAAATGAAAAGAAAAGTTTCAAAAGAGCCTGCTTTGTAGTAAAAGTTTGACCTGCAGCAAATCATTTGATCAGCCCCATTCAAACACCTTCTGGCTATTTAATGCAGCCCACTTGCCTTCTTGCCTTGCACTGCATACTCTCAATAGTGATGTGGACAGTTTCAATAGTCAGGAACATCTGGATATTTCTTCGCCACCTTGTTTATTTCCACAGTTGTGATCTTATACAAGCTTTTCATCTCCTTCCAAGCAGGGCTTATATGAGCAACATGAGTGTTTTTATTATGTATTTTAAGAAGCAATTTGAGCAATGTGGTTTGCTTCCCCACCCATGCCTTTCCCAGTGTTAAGTCTTAAGAGTAAGAGATAAAAGATGACAGAACCAGTAAAGATAAAACTAGTAAAGCTATAAATTACCCAAGCCATTTCTGAGCTCCCCTTGCTCTGAAGAGCTATTTGCTTTAGAAGAGCGTGAATGCCAACAAGTCTGGTCAGAATTGGAGCTGTGGCACTCGTATCATGTGCAGGATTCACTTGTGGTACCGTATTTTTCCATGTATAAGACACCCCCTATTTATTGGGACTGCAACAGGAAATTTTTTTGGGGGGGGGTCACCACTGCCAATCGCTCTACAGCATGCCCACCACTGCAAATCACATGCATCGCCACAGACACCAATCATCTGCATGCTTGATGCCAAAAGCCCACCTGCCCACTTTATTAATCCACAGATGATTGCACACATGCCTCGCCACTGCCGTAAATCAACCACCCAATTGCCGCAGCAAATCGTCAGCAGGCCTTGCAGCAGCAACCAATCACACGCCCAATCGCCGCTGCCAATCTCCTGTTGGCTGTTGCCACCAATCGCCCATCCATGTATACGACGACCCACATTTTTTGCCTATAATTTCTAAGTAAAAAATATTGTCTTATACTTGGAAAAATACAGTGGTACCTTGGGTTACAAACACTTCAGGTTACAAACACTTCAGGTTACAAACTCCGCTAACCCAGAAATAGTACCTCAGGTTAAGAACTTTGCTTCTAGATGAGAACAGAAATCGTGCTCCGGCAGCGGGGCGGCTGCAGGAGGCCCCATTAGCTAAAGTGGTGCTTCAGGTTAAGAACAGTTTCAGGTTAAGAACGGACCTCCGGAATGAATTAAGTTCTTAACCTGAGGTACCACTGTACAGTACGGATATTGTTTATTGTTACAGTCTCAAGCCACCATTAAACCCTCCAAACTACGTTTTAAAGTATGTGGCACTGTCATCAACCTGGCATTCTTAACAGTTCAAAGATTTGTAAAATCTACCAGAAATGAATGCTTTTTTGGGGGGAGGGGACGACAAAAATTATATCCAACACTGCTCTGTCTACTTTGTGTCTTTTACTCACCCAAATAAGACCTGGCAAAGCCTTTTCCAAACGTTTTGCAGCAATTATCTTTTCATCTGCTCTAATGTTTTAAGTTAACTCTAAATATAGTAATAGATTAGCCGGATGAGTCTAGGCAGACTGTTGCCATTAAGATCTTTAGCACTGTAAGCTGGTAAACTCCCTAAGAGGAACAAAAACAATTCTTATTTAAATCACTGTCCTTGGCTAGGTGGATACCATCTACAACCTTTTGAACTGATAAAAGGAATATTAGCAATTTCACTTTCTGAACGATGCAAGTATATAAGAAATTGGGGGCGTGGTCCTTAGGAATGTATCATTTCTACATGCACAGCAAATCCACAAATAATGCAAACACAGAAAAAGTTATTGAAGCCAACAAGAAGCAAGGATCATAATTTGTTAATTACATATCCTCTCAGCCCATATACATGATCTGTTATAAGGCCAAGTTCTCAGACACCTGGGATTTTTTACTTTGAGGAGCTGAGGGTCAAATCTGAGCTTTTAGCCCCTCTACACTGGAAGATCCACAAGCCTTTTTTATTGTACCATTTTGAACCTAAAACTTCATATGTAAGGCTTGGCGCCAAACTAAATGTGATTACTAAACGAAACCTAATCAAGAATCTCCTGTAGGTTAAAAACCCACACTGATTAGCAGGGGTAGGTGACAGCTGTGTTAGCATGTGTGAGTGACAGAATATGAATCTGATCAGTATCTTGGCATCAAAGGTGATGCCACCAAGCAATTTTGTTGCTTAACCCCCCCTCCCCCCCACACCTCAACACCACCAAAGGTGGAAGGAGTAACGGTTTATCTTCAGCTGCTATTGAGTTTTTAGAAGACAGCAAGAGATCCTGATCACAGACTTCTCGTGTCATATGTAGTTGGGCCTTTAAAGGTCAGCACTGAACAAAAGCCAATTCTTGGCGATTATCTTAACCAGAAGCATCTTGTGAACCCAAGATAACATGCTGCCGAAAACCTCTAAAAGCTAGCCAGAGTACCAACAATACTGGGTACCAAGTGACGTATCATAGATTGCAAAGCCAGGCAACTACAGACTTATGCTCTGTTATACAATATGAACTAAATACCACCCCTTTATTCCATACAGTACTGAAAATCAGAATGCTCTTTGCTCATAAGCAAGCATTAAAAGGGTAAAGAAAAAGAAATCTACAGTTTGACCATAACACTTTAAAAACAATGATGATGAAACTAACGCCATTCTGCATGTGCTTCAAGGCACAGTCACATGTTTCAAAACAATTATGTCAGCAACAATACATTACAAAATCATTTATCTGCAGCCATTTTGGGGGGCCTTTCCTACACATTTTCAGTAGATAAGGGGGGAGTGGTGCAGTCTAAACCCTTACTGATGGACTAGAATTTATTCATTCATGTTATCTAAAGATGACTACAAATACTTACAGTCACACCCGCCTGCCTACCTCCCCCTCTGATGGGCAACCACTTGCCATATGGGCTATGACAGCTGGCCTACCTACCACCTTTCCAGAGGCCAGAAAGCTAAAAGATTAAGAAATTCTAAAGCAGCAGGCATTTTTATAGGCTGGAGTCAAATCAACACCTACCTCATTTAAGACTGTTTATTTAGTGTTTAGGATACATTTCTTCAAAGTAGTCAATGTGTGGTGGCTGGAGTATGTCGAGAGCAGAGAGCACCTACAAAACAAGGGGGAAGCTGATTTGGTTATGTGAAATACACCAGAAATCCTCACTTTAGAGAAGCAATTGTGAAATCAAAGACAAGGCTTTCTTTTCAACTCACAACTACGCTGCCTCCACCTTTATTTGAGGGGAGAGATACAAAGTTGAGAGGTCTTCACAAAGAAAAGGGGCACTACTGATGTCTGATCAAAGAAAAATTTGCAGAACTGACGTTTCCAGCAAGTGATGGTCTTTGTACTGCTTTGTATGTCATAATGCTTTTTGTCTGCTTTATTCAGATTTTCTCAACCCATAGACTCTATATGCACAATATCTTTGCTCATAACATCTTAGGCAAGGTCTTCTCCAAAGCCTGCAACTTTATTACACTTAAGTATTTGCAACCTAACTTCCTCCTCTTTGCAACAAATTTACTTCATTTTATTTCAGAGTTTTCATATCCCACCTTTCCTCCAAATGAGAACACAAGGTAGCTTCGTGGAGACATGGGAAAGGGCCTTCTTGGTGTCTCCTCCAAGATTCTCCCTCCCTAGAAAAGCTAGACTGGCTCCCTTCTGGTCCTTCTGCTGGCAGGTGAAGATCTTGTTCCTAATAGGATTTTGGGCGCTGACTGTTTTTAAGAAACACCATGCTGTTTTTATTGTAATTATTTGTATGTTTTAACAGATTTTATATATGTACCGTATATAGTTTTAATTCTAGTAATGTTTGATTTTTTATGAATGGTTTTTCTATGTTTTTTAGCAATTGTTGTTTTTAATCTGTTTTTATCTGTAAGCTGCCTTGAGTCCCATCAGAGAAAAAAGCAGGGTATAAACAACGAGGAGGAGGAGGAGGAGGAGGAGAAGGAGGAGGAGGAGAAGAAGAGGAGGAGGAGGAGGAGGAGGAGGAGGAGGAGGAGGAGGAGGAGGAGGAGGAGGAAGAAGAAGAAGAAGAAGAAGAAGAAGAAGAAGAAGAAGAAGAAGAAGAAGAAGAAGAAGAAGAAGAAGAAGAAGAAGAAGAAGAAGAAGAAATGTACATGGTAATGAAAAATATATAATATACAGTGGTACCTCGACATCCAAACGACTCGACTTCCGAAGGTTTCGACTTCCAAAGTTGACAACCTTGGAAGTCTTTTCGCCGCACGCGCCCTGCGCCTGCGCAAAAGCGGTGCGTGCGGTCGGCGCATGCGCAGAAGCGCAAAATCGCACTTCGGGCATGTGCAGAACGGGTGCTTCAACAACCAAAGACTTCGACTTACGAAGACGGCCGCGGAACAGATCGTCTTCATAAGTCGAGGTACCACTGTACAATAAAACCATAAATCCATTACAACTCAAATCAGCATCAAAATCATCAGGTTTTAAAGACCTGGATAAATATTTCCACCTGTCATCTAAATACCGCTAATGTGGAGAATTGTCAACTCTCAATCAGGAGAAAGTTCCTTAAATTGGGTGCCAGCACCAAAAATGCCCCATCTTTCATGACTGTCCTGCTCACCACACTAGCTGGTGGGGACACCAGCATGGACTTTCAGACAAATCTTAGGGCTTGGAATACCAGGTACTAGAGAAGGTGTCCTGCCAAGTATCTAGATCCCAGGCCATCTAGGATTTTATAGACTGACGTCAACCCCTTGTGTTGGGCCTGGTAGCTTACCAGCTGTCAGTGTAGTGCCTTCAGTGATATGACTCTGTCGGGCTGCACCCAATAACTAGCAGGCAGCAGAATCTTGCAGCAGCTGCTTTCGGGGGAAGTGCCACATGGAATGCACTGTAATATGGGAAATCTATGGAAAGTTATCAGAGCATAGATGGCTGATATTGGTCTGGGAATGGTTGCAGCTGACAAACAAACTGTAGATGGGCACAGGTGCTCCTCACCATTGAGGTAGCTTGGTCTCCAGTGGCAGCTTGGACTACAAACCTGCTCTTTCCAGAGACTGCTATTCCACCTGAACTGAATACAGCAGGTATTCTGGTGAGTTTTGTTGGTTCTTATAATAAAGCATTTGAGTACCGTTTGGGATTACCAGATTATTTCTAGTTATGCTCCCTCCATTTGAAAAGACTAATATGATGATGCCTACTTTCGGGAATGACTGAATGCAAGCACTCTTTGCACAGATTAAAATATCACAAAGCTAGGAGATTTCAGGAAGAGTGCTGAAGGTTTGCAAAGCCCTTGGAGTAAGGAATAATGGCCTGCCAGACCTTCACTCCCTATTTCTTCTCCACCATGATTAACCAGTTTGTCAACAAAAAAAATGTTTTCAGTGGTAATCCTAGTCAGTCTCAATCATGATTAGTGTGGTGACAGCAAGCTCTCGATCTCAGCTAGTGTGTGTGAAGGTGCATGTTGCCAAGGAGTGGCTCCACATTTGTCAACTGTGATTCACAGAGCACCAGAGCTGCATCTGCACCAGCTCTTACATCTGGCAATCTCACTCGACACAAATGAAGTGTACAAGTTCTCTATGGCAATTACACAGATATAAGAGGCTGCTTTTCACTAATGGGTCATGCATTTTGTGAACGTTTGTAGGAGAGAAAACTTCTGTTTGGTTATGCTCTGCATTATTAATGTAAACAATCACACTATACCAATCTCCTCCCATCTCTGCCAGCCTATTAAGTGGCAGTTGATGATACAATAAAATAGGAATATGTGCAGAGCTTTACAAGCTAAGGTCTGCAGGAAATGCAGCTCACTCCTCCCCGCTCCTGCCCCCAAAATAAGGCATCTCCATGTTAATGGTGTTTCTATTTCTACAGGTTTGCTATGATTTCTATTACACCAAAGTCTGGAATGTATTGCTGGAATGTATCTTGATTTAATATATCTAACCTGTTTTCTGTAGTGACTTTGTTTATGCTTGATTTTGCATTTAACAAATAAACAAGAAGGTAAAAAGTACTGGTTAAAAAAAATTAACAAAAATATCTCCACTGGTAACATACCGTAACTAGGCACCTTGCTTAGAAAAAGCTTAAAGTAATGATTTCAGAGTCATCAAAAAAAGCCCTGCTTTAATGTTAAGCATGGAAACATCTCCTCTATCACCCTGTTAAATATTGCTTCAGCACAGAGGTCACCTTCAAAAGGGAGGCAAAGATCTTCAGGCAAAGAAAATGTGATCGATCTACTCCAGATCAAGATCCAGCCAGCACTAATTTGGAGGCAGAAGTTTAATGTTTTTTGTGTTTTAATATTTTGTTGGTAGCCACCCAGAGTGGCTGGGGCAACCCAGTCAGATGGGTGGCATATAAATAATAAAATTATTAAATTATTATTAGAAAAAACAGCAGTTGCAAGTACATTCAGATGGCAGACCCAAAGTCATGACAAGGAATACACAGGTAGCTGTCAGGACCTAAGTACCCCAGGAAGTCTCACCCAGAACCAGCTCTTCGACCCATTTTAATTGTTTTAAAATATTTTTCCTAGTGCTGAGGTGGCAAACGGATTCCACCCAACATCTTGGATTGCCTCCCTAATTCAGTCATGTCTGAGCATCGGTCGGTGTGTGTGTGTTGATGCCCACTGTTTAACAAATAGATGGTGGTGTCCATCATCCCCTGCAAGGGTCTGCAGTACAGTAACAACTTCCAGAAATTGGGGGACACATCCAGATTGTGGCCAGGAAGCACTCGATGTCGTAGCACCAGAAAAGGATGGTGAGAAATTAAACAGTCTTTCCAGAGTTTCTTAAGAAAAAGCCAGAAAATTATATAGAGAGTCATTGCCCAATGGCGATTAGCATTTCATTTATGGTCTTGGTTCCTATCAGTTTAAGGTAGCAATTCTGACCCTATCCAGGCAATGCAGCCAGAAAGATAGTGACTTGCCAAAGGCCATTCATAAATTTTATAGCTGAGGTGAGTCCTAAACCAGACTTCCCGTCTCAGTTCCAGCCATGACACTGGGGATGCATAAGCATCCTGCTGCTGGCCTCAGAAGGGGCTGAGCCTTTGTGAGCATTCCAAACAGAATGTTTTTACTCAAATGCTTGTCAAAAAACATCATGTTTCCCACCTGGAGATTCAGGGATTAGTAATTCCAGTTCTACCCCTAAAAGGAAGAAACATTCAGCTGAAGCCAGGACTGCACTGGCTCAGCTCAGCTCAATTCTACAAGTGCCGCTAACTGAATGTCTGCAACACACTTGTGCCACACATCAGTCCCTGCTCTTCCCAACTAGGCCACCATTGCTCCTCCTTCCGTTCCCATGATGTGGAAGGACACTGGCTGCTCCATGCCCTTGTCCGACAGTAATGCCTTTGTGTTGGGTGTTGCCGAGACACTAATATTGGCTTTATTCCTCTCCTAAAGGTGGGAGAGAAGAGATTGGGTGTAATGTGCCATTTGCACACTTCGCTGGGGGCATTTGCTACTTGCCATCAACGAAGAAGCCAGCAAAGTCTAATTCAACTGTTTTTAGCCTGATAGCATAGGCATGGCCACAGTCCTTAAAAGAACCTGCCTCATTGGTATTTGAATTTTGTAGTGTTTGTGCAAAGCAAGCTGCAGGCCACTTACATTGTCATGCTTAAAAAAACACAACATCTTCAATTCACGGAAGACCCTTTTGCAAGAGACCAGATTTTGGAAGACGTTGGGCATCTTTTTGAGTGCAACTCTCTTTCCATCTCGCGGATCTGTTACTGACCTGAAGGAGAGGAGGAGAAGAAGATTAAGCATATAATGTGACTTTAAACAAACAAGTTCTTCCATTCCACCCCAAGAATGCCTATGCTTAAAAAAATCAAGATGAATCTGGATGCTGAAAGCAGAAAATCAAGAGAGGCATGTAGAATTCTTAAACAAGTCTCACTGCATTTTATTCTGTATACAAAGTGAATTCAATCCATGCTTCAGGCAACTCTGCATGTTATTCAGCAATGAGATTACTATGCATTCAAGTCCTCATGTCTTCCATCAGTAAAACTATTCACCTCAACTGTACACTACTATTTAATGCCTGGTCAATAAATGGCAGTATCTGATTACCCTACTTACATTTTCTTCTCTTTAATTACTCTATTAGTTCTAGGACACCTTTCCCATTACAAGACTTTTCAATATTAAATTGCCACAGTACATTGCTTTTCAACACTGCCTGCTAACAAGATTAATTTTGTATGGAACTATTGAAAAAAGTTACTCCCTTGGCATCAAATTAGACCATAGTGCATATCTTCTGGTGGGGTGTTGTATGTGCAGTTTCAGGTCTACATTGTGAGGGTGGGCCAGGGGAAGACACTGAATCCCTTGTCTTCCTTGATACTTCATGACAGCTAATGTCCCCCCATGCAAAAAATAGTAAAATCCTACCTATCTACAATGATTACAAAATATTTCAGGAAGAGCATAGACACTAATATACGGCTTGCTACTTCCAATAACTATATGAAATGGCCCAAGACAAGAAAGACACCCAACTCCTAATTTAGGCTAACTATGCTGGAACATAGGAAGCTGCTTTACACCAAGTCCATCTAGCTCAGTCCAGTGTTTATACTTTTCTGCAGGAAACAAATCTATTTTGTAAAGTTCATTATTAACAATAAACGAAATCAACTTCAAATACAGTGTTAGACAAGATCCTAAATTACCCCACTCTCTAGGGCAGGTTTCTCAAATTTGGGCCGTCAGCTGTTTTTGGACTACAACTCCCATCATCTCTACCTAGGAGGACCAGTGGGAATTGTAGTCCAAAAATAGCTTGAGACCCCAGTTTTTGGAGAAATCTGCTCTAGGGCATCAGAAAATTTTCCAACATAAGCTGAAAATTTCCCAAAATGACTACCTTAATTTTCACAGGAAAATTTCCCAGAAAACCCACACCCCTGAGCTTGGGTACTGTCCACAGTGATTGGCAGCAGTTCTCCAGGGTTTCTGGTAAGAGCAGGCATCAGCAAACTTTTTCAGCAGGGGGACGGTCCACTGTCCCTCAGACCTTGTGGGGGGCCGGACTATTTTTTTTGGGGGGGGGGGGAATGAACGAATTCCTATGCCCCACAAATAACACAGAGATGCATTTTAAATAAAAGGACACATTCTACTCATTTAAAAACACGCTGATTCCCGGACCATCCGCAGGCCGGATTTAGAAGGCGTTTGGGCCGGATATGGCCTCTGGGCCTTAGTTTGCCTACGCATGGGTAAGAGTCTGGAGAGGCAGAGGATACAGGTAGAACCTGGGATTTCCTGCCAGCAAAGCATGTGCTTTATAAATATTGAGAAAAACAGCAGTTTGCTCATATGTGTACTAAAGATGAGCAACACACAAATGTCAGCAAGTGCCACATTTTATATTCAGGTTCCCCCTTAATAACCAAATCTGCAAGTGAATATATTTGCATATGAAAACAGA
The DNA here is from genome assembly GCF_963506605.1 of Zootoca vivipara. Lineage (NCBI taxonomy): Eukaryota > Metazoa > Chordata > Lepidosauria > Squamata > Lacertidae > Zootoca > Zootoca vivipara. Next base: position 8,801,387 of record NC_083290.1, on the reverse strand, counting down.
TTCAGAAGCTTGGCTGGAACACTGCCTTTTCATCCAGGTATCTAGAAGCTAATGCTTAACACATTTGAAATATTTTTCTCTTCAAAAATCTGAGGGCTAGCTTCCCCAAAAGTTTTTTATAATACTTCTTCACCAATGTACAGATGTAGATTAGCAATTTGTGTGCAGTAAGTGCCGTACTCAAAGTTATGAAAAACTCCAAGCTCTACAAAGAATAGCTATGTACTGATGAAAGAAGACATCTGACTACTTAAACTGGGATAATTTCAACATGTGAGAACCAGTGTCTGTACTTTCTAAATAGCAGTTCCATGTTTAAACAGTAACTTAACACTCTTCCCCCCCCCCAAAAAAATGGTTTAATGTTGGGGTTATCTTACATAAATGAAGTTATTTCTTTAAAACAAACAAGCACTCTTCTTTTAAATTTTGAACAGACACAAAACCTGCTCCCCAAATATCAGGCTGTAGTTTGTTAATATTGTAAAGTTAACACAAAATCACAAAGCAACATTTCTTTTAATTATTCATACAAAGACCAACCATGCTTGTAGCTGGTAGCAATATAACCTAATGAATGTGAATAGCAGTGCAGTAATTTCATGCCATGTTGAGCTTGTTCTCTCTTAACTTGGGGTAGCAGCTGCTTTGGTTCAGCACAAATAGTACAGTACCAGAAAACAGATAAGTGCTGAAGCCTGTTACACAGGAATGCTTTTATTTTCTTTGTTACTGAAAAGGCTTGCTGTGCTGAGCTCTTCGGCCAGTTATCTCCATCTGTATGAGCTAATGAGTTACAGGCGGTAAAGATAACAGCCAGTTCTGACAGCACCTTTCAGTGCCTCATTTTTGAAAGAGGTCATTCTAACAAGTCTAAACAGGGCAGTTTCTTTAAAAGTTAAAGAGTTCTACAACATAAATGTGACTATTAGACTGCTAATAATACCAGACTGTGCATCTTATTGGGGGGGGGGGGGAGAGAGAGAAGAAGAAAATGACTGACTTTTTAGAGCACAGAAAATTAATCTGAGCAGCACTCAAGGGGCAAAAAAGTAGCATGACTCCTGAAAGGCTAATTGGTTTACAGTGGCATGAGCTTTCATAGGCAACAGGATGAATCATCAGATGCTCATATATCTGCCATGACACACTGAAGCCTACGGAAGCTCAGGATACATGACTATTTATACAGCATCATCAACTGGCCTTTTACAGAATAACATAAGCAAAAGGTCAGACTCGGGCACCTAACAGAAGACTCTACAATATGAATTTCGACAGAGAAGAGGAAAGATAACAGAAATAGTGCGACAAAGGCAACTGGGGAAGTATACATGCCAATTTCAAACCAAAACATTCCTGGAAAAAGGTGGATTTTGAGGTTTTTAACTATACATTTCAGAATACTAGTCATGATGGTCTGCAGCAACAAGAAAGCCAAGGGCTGCAACACATTAAGTTAAATCCTGATCACAATCCCACCTTCCACCTGTTTCAGGCTTCTGAGATGGGTAAAACTGTGGGAAAAATAGGGATGACCGAGATGGGAATAACCTATTTATGAAAAATATTATGAAGAGTATTTTTTGCAATCATATCACACCTTTCAGCAAATACTATTCCCTTTGTTCCCTTCAGAGTTCCCTCTGCTCTCCCTCCTACATTTCAACACCATATGTATTAAACATTCTAACTACAGTGTTTAACCATAAAACAGTAAAATTAGGACATGGTATCAAAAGATTAATCTTCTTAGTATAAGCTCCTCATCATGATGTGAATATAAAAAATCTTACAAAAGGAACCTGCTGCATCATAAACATGCAGGTGTGAAGAGAAAGAATACAACAAAAAGGAATAAGGAACAGCGTCCAAAAAGAGATCACACTCACATTGACCTACATAGGCTAAAGCAGAGTGAGAGACAGGGAGAATGTTCATCTAGTTGTTGCAAAACACATTACAGTAGTTGAAAACTAAAGAAGAACGAGTTCACAACAGACCATAAGACATGCAAGATTCTTAGACTTAAGTAATGTGTCTGAGCACCAGCTTCTTATTCAGAGTTCTAGGATAGTTCAAAGCCTGCTTTATGCAGATGCAGACACATACCATATTTACACAAATCTAATGTGCTATTCTTGGGAGAAAAGCAATGACAAACCTAGACAGCATCTTAAAAAGCAGAGACATCACTTTGCCGACAAAGGTCCGTATAGTTAAAGCTATGGTTTTCCCAGTAGTGATGTATGGAAGTGAGAGCTGGACCATAAAGAAGCCTGATCGCCGAAGAATTGATGCTTTTGAATTGTGGTGCTGGAGGAGACTCCTGAGAGTCCCATGGACTGCAAGAAGATCAAACCTATCCATTCTTAAGGAAATCAGCCCTGAGTGCTCCCTGGAAGGACAGATCGTGAAGCTGAGGCTCCAATACTTTGGCCACCTCATGAGAAGAGAAGAATCCTTGGAAAAGACCCTGATGTTGGGAAAGATTGAGGGCACTAGGAGAAGGGGACGTCAGAGGACAAGATGGTTGGACAGTGTTCTCGAGGCTACGAACATGAGTTTGACCAAACTGCGGGAGGCAGTGCAAGACAGGAGTGCCTGGCGTGCTGTGGTCCATGGGGTCACGAAGAGTCGGACACGACTAAACGACTAAACAACAACAACAACAATGTGCTATTGAATCTAATGAGCACCTCAATTTTTAAAATGTTGAAATTTGCTGGCGACTATAACTGCGCCATAAAAACTAATGCACACCCTAATTTTTGTGATGTCATTTGGCCAAAAAAGTGTGCATTGCCTTCAAGTAAATACGGTATGTGCGACTACATGGAAGCCATAAATAACTATTTGTTCAATGTATGCCAAACTGGTTACTGAGCCTATATTTAACTGAACAGAAAGCATGAGAGAGAGAAAATGCATTGTTTTGATTCCATTGCTCCACAAAAGGAGTGATGGAACCTTTTTCTCTGCCCATGCTTTAGAAACAAAGTCTAAAAATAATTTTGGAGCTCCAAATTTTATATTAAGGCAAAAGTATGGATCTTAATTCCCATGGAAATATAAACCACTTTGGCAAAGTTTCTCAAGTATTCTGGGTTTTACACTTTTCCAAACAGTAAAATTATAATTTGGTAAAAATAATAAGCATTTGGAAAGCTCCAAAATCCATACTCAGAAAAGAAGTTTTTTATTTTTGTTTTTAAATTTTACTTGATAGCTAGTGTCTTGCATGTTGATAAGAATTCCAATACTAAATAAAGGGAGACAGTTTTTGGTTCCAGGGGCCTGGAGGCCAACTATGACAGCTGGTGGGCAGGGCAACCCACCTCCAATTCTTTCAACCTGCAAATTGGGGGTTGAAAGGGGAAGTGTGTGAAAGGGCTTTGTGATCCTTCCTGTGTGGCTCTTTCCACCTCCTATAGAAATTGCTTCCCTCTCCTTAACCAAGCCACACTCCCAACACCTATCAACTGAATAATTGGGAACCCACTTTAAGCTCCCCAATGTCCCATTGAAGTCCCCCACTTACCCAACTGGGGTGTTATGTAGGATGTTAGGTAGGGCAGATGGGCATGGCTACACACACACACATATTGACACACACAAAAGTGTAAAGGTCTGGTGGCCCATGCTTGTCCTGAAGGCCAGAAGTTTCCCATCCTTGAATTAGGATAAGCCATTCCACCAATGCAGACCAGTCAGTATGCCCATTTATGAATTATTCAGGCTATTTATCAGCCACTTCTGAGCTGTTGGAAACCAGAGCCACTTTCCTGTGTTCAGTGTTGATAATTCTTGCAGCTAACAAACTTTTTAGTAACTTCACATAACATCCCAAGTCTTCTTCCACGACATATAAGAGCAAGGTTCATTTAACTGTTACTTGAAAGGTTACTTCTGTAATTTATCAATCTCTGAGTACAAGAGCACCACATATAAATAAAACCTTGCATTATCATTGTCACATTTCCTTCGTCTGGAAGTTCAATGAGAACACAGAAAGGAAACCAAATCTACCTCTTCTAGAGGACATACATGATAATATCCTTGTTTATTCTGGCTTAATCTCCTCATTGAGATACATACATTGCTACCTTTAGAATCACATGCAATCAGTAAGCATGGGCTGGAAGAATGAGGAGAAATATTTACCTAATATCATATCAACCATATTTGACCAACAGTTATAACAGTGATTAAGGTAAAGGTAAAGGGACCCCTGACCATTAGGTCCAGTCGTGACCGACTCTGGGGTTGCGGCGCTCATCTCGCGTTATTGGCCGAGGGAGCCGGCGTACAGCTTCCGGGTCATGTGGCCAGCATGACAAAGCCGCTTCTGGTGAACCAAAGCAGTGCACGGAAACGCCATTTACCTTTCCGCTGTAGCGGTACCTATTTATCTACTTGCACTTTGATGTGCTTTCGAACTGCTAGGTTGGCAGGAGCTGGGACTGAGCAACGGGAGCTCAACCCGTCACGGGGATTCGAACTACCGACCTTCTGCTCAGCAAGCCCTAAGCTCTGTGGTTTAACCCACAGCGCCACCCACGTCCCTTATAACAGTGATTAGCTAACTGTTAAATCATCTATCAATGCTAAGCCATCTTGAGGAGGGGTTGCCCGTCTAGTATCAGAAAAATACTACCTCCAACATAAGCAATAGGCATAAACTATTAATGCATTTCAATATGCATGAAACTACAGCTTTCACTAAGCATGGTATCAGCATGGTCTCTAATTACTGCACAGAGTTAAATTTGTCTTCAGATATATATAAGCAATCATATTTGGGAGCAGCAATTTCTCTTTCGTCCTGGTAGTTTAACAGTCAGTGAGTAAATGTACGTGGTGCACTCCCAGGAATAACTACAATGTGCCAAATTTTGCAGTATATGCACACTGAACAGTCACAACAATTTTTCTATTATTTCAGCCAGAACCAAGCCTTTAATATGACAGGGAACCTGGCCCTTAAAAGAAAGAAAAAAGTGCACGTAAAACCTAGTTCCTGGAAATGTAAAGTTAGGACCTGTGTGCAATTTAGATGTACCACTGAAACCCCAAATACAATCAGATTTTCAAAGTGTGTTTAGGATCTTGCTCTTAATCAGGTTTAAAAGCGGTAGCACAGATTATCGCAAGTGTGTCTGCATGCACAGTACATATGTGTGTATGTATGCAAGAGAGGCCTAGAAGCATGAACTAGGCCTAGGAGAAACGCTGTTAATAAAGCTTGAAAAAATTACCAGTCCCAAGAACAATTCCATATATGTTCTGTTCTGCTTGAAGCATTCGGATTTTATCTGCAGGTTTGCAAGCATTAATGTTGAGGAAAGTATTTACATACTGTCCCCATGCTGCCACACTTGGGAGACAGTTCAAAAGAGTTCCTATTGAGACATTTAATAGCTAATGCATTGCAACAGTACTTTAACAGCTTCGGTTGTAGATTTCTAACCCTGAGCACTGAACTGACAACTTGCCACATGAACACAGCATCCAGTGAAAAAAAATAAAAATCCAGCAAAGTATCGTAAGTGGGTGAGAGAGAGAAATGGAGAAAAGGCATTCTTCCTCAACGAAGTCGCAAAATGCATACAGAGTTGGTTACTGAACCATTTAAAAAGGCTTGGTCAACTGACAAACTAAACAGTGAATCTTTGACCAGTATTTTTAAACCATTAACTTTATTAGAACAAAAGAGGTACTTTAATAATCAGCCAGCTTGATGCTTGCGCTGTTATAAAAACAAATATATGCAAACATAGCCAATGAAGTGTACCCTGGCTATAATAAAAAATGACACCAACTAGTGCACCCAGAATTATTCATCAATTTCCACACTCCAGAGTGGATCAGTCAATCAGGTTTCAGAAAACAATCATGAGCAGAGTTGATGCAAACTCCAATACAGTATTATGTTTCTTTCATATTAAATAGAAGTGGTTTCTCAAAGTAAGTGAGATCTAGTCTCCCTCCACTGCTGTATCCAGGCTAAGTTCTTCTCACAGTTACACAGGAATATTTCATATACAGTGGTACCTCGGTTTAAGTACACAATTGGTTCCGGAAGTCTGTACTTAACCTAAAGCGTACTTAACCTGAAGCAAACTTTCCCATTGAAAGTAATGGAAAGTGGATTAATCCATTCCAGACGGGTCCACAGAGTCCTCAACGTGAAGCATACTTAACCCGAAGTATGAGTGTAATTGGTTCTGGAATTCCGTACTTAACCTGAAGCGTACTTAACCTGAAGTGAACTTAACCTGAAGCGAACTTTTCCATTGAAAGTAATAGAAAGTGGATTAATCCATTCCAGATGGGTCCGCGGAGTACTTAAACTGAAAGTACTCAAACCAAGGCATACTTAAACAGAGGTATGACTGTACATTCTAGAACTCCAAAAATGAAGAACATAAGAACCTGCTGGATCAGGTAAATGGTTTACCTAGTCAAGCATCCTGTTCTCACAGTGACCAAATGGATACAACAAAACTGGGGTGTGAGATGACCAGCCCTCTAGGCCAGCTCCCCAAAATATAGCCCATCACCATCAAAGAATGAAGATGTTACTCTTTTATACAAAAATATGGGGTGAGGGCTTTTCTCTATATAGCAGGAATGAGGAACATCCTTGGCATTCTAGATGCTGCAGACTCCAAATGCCATCAACTCCAGCCTGCATAGCCAATGGAAAACATTGAAGTTATCCTGCAGAATCATACCAAAGGTCCAGACTCCTGCTCTCAACAGTAGCCAGAGAGATGCTTCCAGCATGTCCAAAAACAGGGCATGAGGGCAGCAGCCCTCTGCAGTTTGACCCCACCAACTGGTATTCAAAGGTAACCTGTCTTTACACATGGAGTTTCAATTTGGTTAACAGCTGCTGTGAACCGCCCTGAGATCTATGGGTAAAAAGACAGTATACAAATCTGAATCTGAATAAGAATAGGAAAGCCTTATCTTGTTCTATGACTTTGTCTAATCACCTCCTAAAACTATCTGGAAGATCAAAAATAGTCCCTCAGTCCTAGAAAGATGTATTTAAATATGCACATATTATATTAGTACTGTATCCTTAGGGCAGCAGAAGCTGCTGACTAGTCACAGCATTCTAGGATACATAGAAGCAGCAAAGAAGTGATAGAGGGGAATGGGTATGTGGCACTGGCAAGAGAGCTGGCAAGATTCATTGCCAAGTTCATACCTTTTTTGTGTGGTGAAACAATCAAATGTTAGGCCATAGATTCTGGGCTACAGAACTACACATCCTTACAGACAATGAAGTCAGCAATTGCTAGCTACAAACATCATGTATTATTATTTTGGACAAGGTTGATAATTTAGAAGCAGAGCAGCACCATTTATTTTTTTTTAAAAAAGAATACACCATTTGGAAAACACTTGTAAGATGAAACATGAAAAAATTGGGTGTGAGCATGCTGTTGTTGTTGTTTAGCCATTTAGTCGTGTCCGACTCTTCGTGACCCCATGGACCAGAGCATGCCAGGCACTCCTGTCTTCCACTGCCTCCTGTAGTTTGGTGAAACACATTTTAGTAGCTTCAAGAACACTGTCCAACCATCTCATCCTTTGTCGTCCCCTTCTCCTTGTGCCCTTGTGCCCTCAATCTTTCCCAACATCAGGGTCTTTTCCAGGGAGTCTTCTCTTCCCATGAGGTGGCCAAAGTATTGAAGCCTCATCTTCAGGATCTCTCCTTCCAGTGAGCACTCAGGGCTGATTTCCTTAAGAATGGATAGGTTTGATCTTCTTGCAGTCCACGGGACTCTCAAGTGTCTCCTCCAGCACCATAATTCAAAAGCATCAATTCTTCGGCGATCAGCCTTCTTTATGGTCCAGCTCTCACTTCCATACATCACTACTGGGAAAACCATAACTTTAACTATACGGACCTTTGTCGGCAAGGTGATGTCTCTGCTTTTTAAGATGCTGTCTAGGTTTGTCATCGCTTTTCTCCCAAGAAGCAAGCGTCTTTTAATTTCGTGACTGCTGTCACCATCTGCAGTGATCATGGAGCCCAAGAAAGTAAAATCTCTGACTGCCTCCATTTCTTCCCCTTCTATTTGCCAGGAGGTGATGGGACCAGTGGCCATGATCTTAGTTTTTTGGATGTTGAGCTTCAGACCATATTTTGCACTCTCCCTCTTTCACCCTCATTAAGAGGTGAGGGCAATGAGCATGCTAAAAACACACAAATGATTACTGCACAGAAAAGGTCTGCGCAACATGCAGTCACTACAAGCCTACCAGTGCTGGAAATGACCCAGACATGTGCCTGACTGTATGTGCACACAGGGTAAATATGTGGATGTGTGCATTTGCATCTTCTGGTGCAAAAAGCTCCCTTCCCAAGGGTGCTTTGCAAGGCAGAAGAGTCTATTAAGGCTATCGGTACATGCAACTACAGTATAACAGCCTGTTTACCCCTCCTTCACATGTGCTCCTGCTGCAAACTTTACAAGCATGCCCCCAGACTCTGTGGTGCCAAGCCATGCATGGTCTTGGTTGACCTATGGTCCATGAACAAGGCTTACCACCCACTATGGCAAGAGCTAGAAAGGAATCAGCAGAAAGACACACGGAGAGCAGTTCCAAACAAGACCAATAGCACTTGTGCTGTGCCTCTGTAAAACGGAAGTGTTCACATGCAATGAACCATGCTGTGAACAGGTGAGCAGCCTTTGTCATATTAGAATTAACAGCCTGTGTCCAATAGGATAACAAGACTTTCCAGAATGACAAAATAATTTAGGGAGGGGGAATCTCAGGCTTGAATTTCAGGGCACCACCTCCTCCATCTGGCCTTCTGCAATCTCCTTATGGCTCTGATATATCAGCCTATCCAAAAGCCATGGGAAGCTTCAGCCAAGTTAAGGTTCAAAATGTAAGATGAAGCTGATGGACAGAAGGCCAACTTGTAAGCAAGGATATGTGTGTGCCCAGATATGAGAATGAAACCTCTTTTGTGGATAATAGTGCATTTGTATTCATGGGAGAGGGTGACAACTGCCCAAGTAAAACCTTGACAGACTGAGTCCTAGAAGGTATTTATTCTATTTCACATTATTATTATTATTATTATTATTATTATTATTATTATTATTATTATTATTATTATTTAGACCCCCCCATCTGGCTGGGTTTCCCCAGCCACTCTGGGCGGCTTCCAACAGAAAAATAAAATACAGTAATCTATTAAACATTAAAAGCCTCCCTAAACAGGGCTGCCTTCGGATGTCTTCTAAAAGTCTGGTAGTTGTTTTTCTCTTTGACATCTGATGGGAGGGAGTTCCACAGGGCGGGCGCCACTACCAAGAAGGCCCTCTGCCTAGTTCCCTGCAACTTGGCTTCTCGCAACGAGGGAACCGCCAAAAGGGAACCTCAGTGGCTTCTCGCAACGAGGGAACCGCCAGAAGGGAACCTCAGTGTCCAGGCAAAATGATGGAGGTGGAGACGCTCCTTCAGGTATACTGGACCGAGGCCATTTAGGGCTTTAAAGGTCAGCACCAACACTTTGAATTGTGCTCGGAAATGTACTGGGAGCCAATGTAGATCTTTCAAGACCGGTGTTATGTGGTCTCGGCGGCCGCTCCCAGTCACCAGTCTAGCTGCCGCATTCTAAATCTATTACATGTACATTTATACTATTAAATTTAAGGTAAAAACACGTATGTTGTAACAGATACAAAAGCAGCTTTAAAATGTACTTCCTGCTCCAAAGCCTGATGGAAAAATCAATAATGTTTCTATATTTGTGTGTCAGACCAAAAAAAAAAAAAAAAAAACCAAACCACACTCATAGCAACTTTCTGCTGATATGAGGGAAGGCCAGGTGACATAAAGGTTTTGAAGATTTGATGTCCAAAATACATTTCATACTGGGTAGCTTTTTAAAAAAAACCACAGCACAGACTAATAATAATAATATCATCCAGTAACTACAGCACAACAATAGTAATGTATCTGTGCAAGTGGTGACCTAATATTTTAATGATCCATAATACAGGAAGTTAGTAATAATAATTTGACTTCCCTTTTAAAAGAGAAAAGTCCCTTAGTCAGTTTTTCAGAGATCTGCCTCCTGTTAAACAGTATACAGCAAGTCATAAGGTGACAGTTTTATTGGTAAGCAAATATTTTTTAAGGCTCACGCAGTAGACCATGGGTAGGCAAACTAAGGCCCAGGGGCCGAATCCTGTCCAATTGCCTTCTAAATTTATTTAAAATGCACCTCTGGGTTATTTGTGGCGCATAGGAATTTTAAAGTTGTGCTTTAAACCTTTGATGTGTGATATTGGGATTTATGTAATTTGATTGCTGTTAATTCTTAACAATTTTATAATGTTTCAACCTGTGGTCTTAAAACAGGCATCCCCAAACTTCGACCCTCCAGATGTTTTGGACTACAGTTCCCATCATCCCTGACCACTGGTCCAGTTAGCTAGGGATCATGGGAGTTGTAGGTCAAAACATCTGGAGGGCCGCAGTTTGGGGATGCCTGTCTTAAAACAATATTAATATCAACCATCCATGGGTGTAGCCAGGATTTATATATTAGGCGGGCAGGATTATGGGGGGGGAGCTCTCTGTGACACGGTTTGCCAGTTATTATTTTTATTTATTTACTTGATTTGGGGAGGACAGCTGCCCCCCTTGGCTACACCCATGCTATCACTACTAATTTACATTAAAGCAACGTGGGGAGATGTGGGGTGAAACAAGCTGTAAGATACTCAATTGGAAGAGAAGAGTCTTTGCCATTTGTTTAAAGACAGAAAGAGCTATGTGCATCTATTGTGGAAGAGAAATTCAGAAACCAGTTTCTGCTGCAGAGAAAAGCTCACATTCACCAACTTAACCCCAGATAGAGGTAGGACACAGTTCAGGGCCCCCATCCCCAAAGATCTTAGTATGGGTAGGCCCGGGGGCCAGATCTGGCCCAATTGCCTTCTACCGGTAAATCCGGCCTGTGGACGGTCTGGGAATCAGCGTGTTTTTACATGAGTAGAATGTGTCCTTTTATTTAAAATGCATCTCTGGGTTATTTGTGGGGCATAGGAATTTGTTCATTTCCCCTCGCCAAAAAAAAATAGTCCAGCCCCCCACAAGGTCTGAGGGACAGTGACCAACCCCCTGCTGAAAAAGTTTGCTGACGTAGTCAAGCACTCTCAAAAAGCAGCAAGTAGACACAGATGCACATGATAAGTGAAACAAAGTGGAGTTAGAATCAACTTTGGAAGTCCAAATAAACAGATATGCCCTTATAAGTAACATTGTAGGGTGTTTTGTTTTTTTTAAGTTCTCTGGCTCAAGGAAAATGTTTGCCTTTTGTATATATAGTACATATATGGATACCATCAAAAATCAGGTCACAAATACCCAAAAGAAACCTGTAAAAGCATGAAGTCTCCTAGGAGCTAATTGAGGGAGAGTAACTTTACTTACTGTTGTTCTCAGAAGAGAACATTTCAATTCCCAACCCAGCTTTGTTAGGATGTTGCCTGACTCTAGCAACAAAGTGAGCAGCAGGCTGGGAACCCATCCATCACTTAGTTCAGACTCAATAAGGGTGCTCTTTTAAGCAACTACAGAAGCCTGCAAAAGGTTTTCACATATGAAGTATAGCTGTGGATGAGTGATAAAAGACTAAAAGCATTTAACTTAAAAAAAACTTTTTAAATATTCTAGATAAAGGTATTTGAGAAAAGAATTAAAGGAACTTCTATAGTCACAGAAAGAATTCATGCAAGACCCCACATACAAAGCTCAAGGAAGGTGTGGAATCCAACAAAAGAGCACCCACAAATTACAGCATGCATGTATCAAACTTTCAGTGTCCTTCTTAGAAGCTTCTCTACCAATCCAAAATAAAACAGGTAATTTCTTGGTCAGGGTAGGTTCCTGCACTAGACAAAGTATTTCTCAGAAATGTTTCCCTTGGGATAATGGACATTTCAATGCATAGTGGATTACATTCTCCACCTGTTTTAAATTACAGATGCAAATCCCTGGCGAAGCTGGTATCTGTCTGAATATGTAATCCAACATGCCATAATCTGTAGGCAGAGAAAGCATCCCATTGTGGGATAGGGTGAACTATACAAAATAATGACAGTGGCCTCCCAAAGCTATCCAAACATACCACAAATTAAATGCCACAATCCTATAAGTCTGCCATATTTGACAATTCATCTACAGAAAAGCATGGAAGGATGAAACACAAGGAAGGGAAAGAAGTGGCACACTGAACAGAATGCAGGATAATGGGCTGTTATACATAACCTTTTCTCAGAGGTATTTTATGTTTTTCATTTTAAAGATTTATATCACACTTTCTAGCATGTGTTCCAAGCACCTTACTACAGAGTGAGCGAAAAAAATGCTACAATAATAAAGAATTGGTGGGGTGGGGGCATAACCCCAATGGTAAGCTGTTCCACAGTCTCGGGACCACTGTTTCTAGCAGATGTTCAGATTACATGAACTGAAGGATGTGAACAAAGATGGCAGGATGATTAATATAGGGAGGCAATCTCAGTCTAAAGTTTGTTGGTCGCAGGCTGTGAAGAGGTTTTATGAGTTAAAAACAATACTTTGAATTGGGTCAAAAAGCACATCTGTAGCCAGTTGCAGTTGACAAAACTGAAATTGTTGTTACCCGCTGTGGGACCTTAGGGTGCAGGGCAGATAATAAATAAAAATCAAAAGTCATTCATCAGGAGACGGGCTGTAGCACTGTGCACCACCTGAAGCTGTCAAGTCATCTTCAAGGACACCCCCCATTTCAATTCTCAAGCTTATATGTTAAAACAGGGTGGCAAAATCCCTGCTCTTCATTGAAATACTTTATTGTCACTTAACAAATTTTTTTTAGAAATTCTTCCAGTAGCACCTTAGAGACCAACTACAGTAGGTTTGTCATTGGTATGAGCTTTCGTGTGCATGCACACTTCTTCACTTATTGTCACTTGTACAACTTGTATACAGTGAGATTACACTCATGAGGGGACACAGGCTGCACAGCAGATGTAGTTGGCAGAAAGCTGCTTTAGAGACCTCAGAAACCTGCTTATCAAAGAGCAAGACCGGGTCCATCCAGACTGACATGCCTTGTGCCTGCTAAGCAAAGATTAAGAGAGAAAGAGAGAGACCAATGAGATCTTTTGCTTAAAATAGACAGTTCAGCAGTGCCGACCAGGAGAGAGATGTAACGCCAAAGACTCTCTAATTTTATTTGAAGACTATTTAGTGGTCTCTTTCATGATAATCAGCAAAATTATAGCCATGAAATGTACAAACTGCTGCAGGAGGGTGGGCTTACTTATGGAAACTTGTGTTAGAAGTTTACTTAACTCTCGCTTCATCTATGGTTTCCAATGATTAAAGATGACCCCTAAATTAAAGTACTGTATGAAAGTTATAGAGCCTGGGTTTGGTAAAGAGTTGGAGGGGATGAGAGAGAGGCAGCCCAAAAGTACATATCCCCCTGAAATTCAGTCATGTTCACACAGTTACCTCAGTTTCATAATACCATTGTAAATCCTGGTTTGTTCTCAGACAGGTAAATTAAAAATGCTGCATTCCCAAGAATAAAGGTAAACAGCTCCATGACATCTTTGGAAAAAGGTTGTCCTTCTGTAGGGACTGGAGAATATTTGCAACTACTGTACACAGATACACAAACACACACACACCTCTATGAGAATGTTCAGTGACATGCTGCTGGTCCAGCTGGTAAAAGGCACATTTGGAGGGGAACATATGGTTGCCCTGTCACCTGTTTCCTTTGTGTTCCCTTGCAATAAATTCCAGCCCTGAGCCAGGAGTAGGATCACAGTGTGAGCAGCCCCCTGCTCTGCAAGTTTTTTTGCACCCTGCTCCTTTTTTTACATGCCCTGTTTAGCTAAAGCTGGGAGACAGGCTAATGTCCTAGCAGCTGGAGTCAATGAGTGGCTGTTGCTCAGTGTGCAGCCCATGGTGCTCGGGGTCTCTTTTCTTCAGGTCCTGGAGGCTGGAACAATGAAAGGAGGGCTGGGCAAAAATATAGTGCAGCCCCCTCAATACCACTCAATATACAGTGTTGAGCTACTTCTTTAATGCAGGAGAGCCCATTTGAGACCACCCCTTTACAGAAGAGAACAAAAGAAAACATGGAGTGTTCTCAGCAGAATCAGCAGGCTCTTGAGCCAGAACTGAAGCCCTGCAATTTGGTTGGTAGGCAGAGCCAGTCAAGAGCAGTTGGGTGAGTTTTCCTGTGGAAGAGTCAATTGGCAACTGATCCTAACCTCAAAGAATTCTGAATGCCTTCTTGTCTCCATGATACAACTGAAATTGTTGGCAACTTTTTTTTGGCCTGATCCGGAATGACTTCAGTGAGTAACAAGAATGAGAAAAGAAAAGTGATTGGATTGATTCCCTGGATATGATGCTTACTGGATATTATTATTATTATTTAATTAGGTTTTATTGATAAATGCAATACTCACAAACACAAAACAAAACAATTAAACATACATCAAGATTTATGTTTTATGTTTAGTTTTTTTATGTAATTTAAGTTGATATTTCTTTGGGTTAACGTATGATGCTTACTGTATATTATGTTGTACTAAAAATGAAGTACAATTTCTTAGTAGTATGCTACTTAGTATACCTTCCCTAACTTATATTTAAAGTTCACCTTCCAAAACATAGGCACTCTTTTACCATCTTTACTAAAAGTCAAATTCTAGAAGGGCATATCTGGCAAGCTATAATACATTTATCAGGACTGCTGGGTTAACATATGGCCATATACTCAATCCAATTTAAAGTATGTTCACCTGGAGGGCAGATGAGGATTTTTTCTTATCAGATCAGCGATTGCTGTCACTCTGGCTCTCCGCATCATAGGTCACAGAAAAACTTTAACAAGCCTTCCTAGAAACAGGCATTTATTGCTCCTTGGCTGAGATTTTAAGCATACCCCATCTACCACCTTTTATCAGACCTTCAATATATCTGGCCTGATTCAACATATGCTCCAGGCACTGATGGATGTCAACTCCCACTACACCATCCTTTTACTCAATGTTTAAACATTGTCAGGACAGTGCTCAAGGGCGCACATGTGCCTACAGAAACCTCCCTGGTGCCCTCTGGGTAACTCCCCCCCCCACTCCCATGAAAGTAGGCTTTAAAGCAGCATTATGTCATAGCCAATATACCGTAGTAAGTTGCAGAGCATGGTGCTCATGACAGTTTATCCAGTTTGATGGATAAACTGGATGGACCTCAAGAAGTTGGCAACCCCTGACTTAAGTTGATCCAGCAGGTGTCCCACCCTGGTTACCTCTACCTTCAGAAGATTTCCTGCTTTATAAGTCAATGAGGCAAAATATTTAGTAAAACAAATTGTGATTAGCCCAAGGCTGCCAATGAACTTGATGGCTGAGCAGGGATTTGAGTTTGGGCCACCTTTGCTCTAAACCAGGCATCAACAAACTGTGGCCCTCCAGATGTTTTGGCCTACAACTCCCATGATCCCTAGCTAAGAGGACCAGTGGTCAGAGATGATGGGAATTGTAGTCCAAAACATCTGGAGGGCCGAAGTTTGGGGATGCCTGCTCTAAACCACTTTGCATCACTGTAGGATGGGTTAGAATCATCAAATCCTAGATCAGGGGTTCTCAAAATGTAAACACCAAGGCTCACTTGAGATGGTTAAAAATATTGAGGCCCACCAGTCACAAAATAGTAGTGCAGTGGCAGAACCAGTCACAGAATAGTGGCAGGTGGCAGTAAGGCTTGGCTACTCAGCTGGCAACTAGACATAACTTTCTACTAATATCCAACACCATTTTGGAAATTGCCAAGTTCTTCACCACAAGCAATTTCCTTGTGTCAATGAGTTCCGTAAGTCATTTTTCTTTAAGCTAAGTACAGAAATTGGCTCTGGAAATATTTCACATTCCCATTTTAGGCAGAATTTCTTGATTCACAGGCTCTAAGTGAATAAAGATTTTCATTTGATTATTTCCCCTCCCTGCACCAAAAATATTTTTACCTGTCCCCTGACATTTCTTTCACACTTAACTTGTACATATTCCTAGCTACCCCAATCTGCCAGCTTCTTTGATCTCTCCTCCATCGTCACTCTTCATTCACTTCTTTCTGTGGGTTAAACCACAGAGCCTAAGGCTTGCCAATCAGAAAGTCGGTGGTTCGAATCCCCGCGACGGGGTGTGCTCCCGTTGCTTGGTCCCAGCTCCTGCCAACCTACCAGTTCGAAAGCACGCCAAAGTGCAAGTAAATAGGTACTGCTACAGCGGGAAGGTAAACAGCGTTTCTGTGCAGTGCTCTGGTTCGCCAGAAGCAACTTTGTCATACTGGCCACATGACCTGGAAACTGTATGCCGGCTCCCTCAGCCAATAATGCGAGATGAGCACCGCAACCCCAGAGTCGGTCACGACTGGACCTAATGGTCAGGGGTCCCTTTATCTTTACCTTTTTGTTCTCTTATCCCAGTGTTTCCCAAACTTGGAAACACACCCTCAAACTTATCTGTTGCCATGCCACCTTTAGTCAGCGTGCAAGGAGTTGCCGGTGTTGGCACTGCTGCAACAAAATGGCTTTGGGGTGACTAGAGGGTGGGGAAGGCGAGCAAGGAGGCCACTGAGACTGAAAGTGGCCCAATGACTACATGAGGAATACCCAACAATGGTATCATCCAAGGGGCAGAATGGTGCTAGGAATTAGTTGCTATCCTAATCAATTTCTCCAGGGCAAAGCAAAATAGTTGTGCCTGACAGCGTGGAGGAAACATGACTGTCTTAACAATGACTGTCCGTTATAGCATCTTTTTCAAGCTTTCATTGATACTCTCTTCAGAGAGCATGGGGGGGCGCTTGGAGTTGAATAAAACAGGGTCAGTGGGTTAACCCAGACTCCTACACTCAGAACTCAGGTTTATATTGAGTAACAACTGGTCTCCCAGGAGGCTCAAGTGACTACCATGCTGACGGGAAAATGTCAAGCCAGTGATTACACTCCGCAGTGCTGTGTCTCCCTCACCTCATCATTTTCTAATCCACTTCATTTAGTACTTTAAATTCCTGACCTATTAGTTAAGAAAACAAGTTTGTGACCACCACATGACAATTATAAAACACAAAAAATAAAGAATGTTCTCAAAGAGTGGAGAGAGGGGAAACTTGATTGAGTGCCTGCCTCCTTGTGCTTTTATAGGCAACACCTGGTCATTTATACCGTGGAAACAGAGCACAGAAAACATTTTCAAACAAACTGGACTTGATAAACAACAAAAGCAATTAAACAGTTACCTAGCCAAGATTGTTTTAAGATGCTAGTTTGATATCAGATACTTTCTCTCTCAGCTGCCTGTTCCCCAGGCAAATCCTTAAATCAGAACCAGGCAATCAGTATAATCCAGGGTCAGAAATGACCTTCCACTTGATATTTTTCAGAATGGTAGGATAATTATTGTTCAAAGCAGAGTTCTTGTGCATAGAGAAAACAATAATCTGGACTACAGTCCCTACTGCTCTCTTTTCATCATGATATATCAGGCATCCCCAAACTTCAGCCCTCCAGATGTTTTGGACTACAATTCCCATCTTCCCCGACCACTGGTCCTGTTAGCTAGGGATCATGGGAGCTGTAGGCCAAAACATCTGGAGGGCCGCAGTTTGGGGATGCCTGTGATAGATAGATGATAGATAGATAGATAGATAGATAGATAGATAGATAGATAGATAGATAGATAGATAGATAGATAGATACCGGTAGGTAGGTAGGTAGGTAGGTAGGTAGGTAGGTAGATAGATAGATAGATATTCTGGGTTAAATAATACTTCAACCTTGCAAAAACTACTGGAAAATGTACTCTGTGTTGGAGAAGTTAAGAGAACTTTGAGCACATTAAAACAACAATTATTTCAATTATTAATTCCCAAGATCCAGAAGTTGCAACAGAAGTAATATGAAACCAATCAAAGTTTGTGCCATAGATATCCCCCACAACCCTTTACCAAAAGAGATCGGGTGACCTTATTTTTCTTGATACTAAATCAGCTCCTTCCCCTTTTTAAACCAATAAATTTACTAGCCCACAATAATTTTACTAGGGTAACATCATACAGCACTGTTATTTATTTGGAAATAAAAATTTTCATATTTACAGAAGCTTCTATGTCTGGAGAACATGGCACACAAATACCAATAGGTAAAGCTATCTCATTGAGCTTCTATTGACCTTTAAAAACAAACTATTACACCACCTAAAATTAATCTCTGGTTTTACTAATCTAACAATTGTTATAGTTCTCTTTCCTGCTGTTCTCTACCTGAAGAATCTTGTGCATTTCACCTTACGCTGGAGACAGATCCAGAGAACTGCTGGATTTTATATTTTGAAAAATGGGTAGTCAGCAATGATGTTTCTTTTTTCCAGCATCCCCAGGCGTAACCTGAAACCTGCATAACACCTAATCTATGGAGTCAGCTATCTCTTTCCACAATCCATCTTAAAACCAAGGCTAATGCAGACTTTATGGCTTTTTGCAACAAGCCAGCTCCCCTCTCCTTCCCTCCCTCCCTTTCTCTTCCAAACCCCCTGCTTTTGTTAACACCTAGCCTGATGAAGAGTTCTGGAAAACTTGAAAGCTTGCTCCTTATTTTGTGACATTTTGGTTGGCCCAATAAAATAATCACCCTACAATGGAGTTTGGAATTTTACTTGCCACAGGTACTCAGCCAGAGGCCATTTACAAGGTTTGACTATGCAGATGGCTGGACAGAAGTTTTGGACTGAAGTTTTGGATCAGCCTAGAAACTGCACCGTCAAATCCTGAGGGAGTAGGAAACCACAAAGTGTTTTTCCTTCAAAGCAGTTTCCATTCCATCTTTCTATCCAAACAGTTTTTTTATTCTTCCCAAAGCCTGCTTCTTCTTCATTCTTTCCTTCAACGTCACCTGTAATTACCACTATCATGCTCCTGTTGCAGCTTCTAAAGCCTGTTCCACATGATCAATGCACAAAGCTCTATACAAATATACAAATGTGGGCATGTGGAACAGGGAGAGAGAGGAGGGGCTGGATTACAATAAAATTGGGTGAAATGCCAGACGTGGGACCTGACATCTTTACTGTCATGCATCCTCACTAGTCAAACTAATACCCCATAACGCTCCAAATTCCTGATCACAGGTTTTCAAAATCAATCAATCAATCGTCACAATAGTCTCAAACTATTTTCCTTAAGCAAATAAGAAACGCTTGATGAAACAGGATCAATAGTTGATCAGAAATACTGGTAAAAAGAAGCCAAATTAACTTCCCTGGACAAAGAGTTCTACATTCTGGTTGCTATGACAGGAAAAGCCCTCCATACCAGTGTTCAAAATCCACCAGGCGTCAGGCACATTTTGCATCTGGTAATTGGCCACTTGTGACCAAGGGAAGGTGCCCAGGTGCCAGGATGCCACCTGACATCACCATCTGGAGCTGCATGGCTGGGGATCCTTGGATCTTGATTGTTTTCACACACTAGCAACAATTCTATCCATTATATTTCATCTGCACAATCAGAATGAATTTTAGGAACCAAAACACTGTATTGGAAAATATGACTTTTTAGCTGTCTGGCCCCAAAATGGCAACTAGGTATTCTGTTTTGGTGACTGTATCCCTGGTTTAAGGAGCCATTTGGCACCTAGCTTATACATCTGAGTTTCTAAGACTGCCTTACATATCCCTGCCAACCATACTTCAGAAGGTGGTAGGACATACAGTGGGGAAAGAGTGGCATAGACTAGTCTTACCATACATATCAGGGGCATATCAAGATTTTTGGATACAAGTCTCCTGAGTTCATGAAATTATATTCCTATCTTGTTACGATAGACAGAAGGGGTTAAAAATGTTGCCTCAAAGGCAAGGAAGAGCCATTTTAAATTTGTCTGCGTAGATTTGAAGCAATACCCTTCATTATGACAGAATTTACTTGCTCCAAGTAAGGAATGACTGTTTGCTCTGTAAAAGCACTCTAAGCTGGTGTCACTGCCAAAGAGATGCTCTTTTCTATGACTCAGTACAGTGCACAAGGTAGTCATAGCCAATTTGTACTCCCTGCCACACAAAAACCAATAGGTAAAGCTATCTCATTGAGCATACGCTTTTTCTACAATACTAGGAATGCCATGCAGAAAATGCTTCTCAGTTGAATGACAGCAGACAACTTGCCTTGAACAACTACTCCTGAATAATATAACCTTTTATGTTTTGAAGCTGGGGTAGGATATGCACATTAACACATCTGTAAAATGTATAGGTCTTTAGAGCTGAAAAGTAATCTTGGTAAAATGGGCCTTTTCTGCCGTTGCACTTGCACCCTCTCAGGGGCAGGTGCACCAACTCTAGTAGATGTAGGTGTCATCAGCCCCCTCAATATTCTTTGGTCAGCCCCCCCCCAAAAAAAATATTGATGTCAGCAGTTTGAAGGAGCTCTTTCCATTGTGAGGCTTTTGTAGGTGAATTGACCGTGTATTCGGACCCTGGATGAGAACCTGGAGGCTTTGAGGGAGAATGTGTCATAAGGAAAATCAATTGATATTGATTTTTATATATTAGTAAATCTGTATTAATTTAACATTTTTATATTTAACTGTGTCTTTTTGTAATATTTTGTTTAAGTTGACTATTATTGCTTCAGTATTCTGTACACTTAGATATATTTTTAATATATTAAGGGATATGGAAGTTAAGTAATCAAATAAAATGATCAAATAAAATATTCCAATAGGAAAACTGTCAAAATAAAGCTCTAAAATATAACACTTACACCAATTACATCAATTAAATACAAACTACTGTTAGTCTGTTCAACTACTTTTGGCTATTGCAAAAATATTTTCAGATGTTTAACAGTTTGGCACTTTTAAATGTGAGTACAATCCAGTTGTGGGACCCAGGTGGCGCTGTGGTTAAACCACTGAGCCTAGGGCTTGCTGATCAGAAGGTCGGCGGTTCGAATCCCTGTGACGGGGTGAGCTCCCGTTGCTTGGTCCCAGCTCCTGCCAACCTAGCAGTTCGAAAGCACGTCAAAATGCAAGTAGATAAATAGGAACCGCTACAGCGGGAAGGTAAACGGTGTTTCCATGTGCTGCTCTGGTTTGCCAGAAGCGGCTTTGTCATGCTGGCCACATGACCTGGAAGCTATACGCCGGCTCCCTCAGCCAATAATGCGAGATGAGCGCGCAACCCCAGAGTCGGTCACGACTGGACCTAATGGTCAGGGGTCCCTTTACCTTTACAATCCAGTTGTAAATCAACAGAAATAAGCATTCAGACATAGAGGCAAGTGTTTACTTCATACTGATTTTAAGTGAGACTTAAGACCACAAAGCCCTCTGGAGTCAGATTTTGTATCATGCTGAATCCAAGTACCTTAGCCACTTTAAAAAAAACTTAATTTCCACTGCAGCTTTAGACCATATTCCAGCTGAAGGTTGTTCATCAAGAAACTGTCCTTACCCATTTCTTTCTACAGTATATCCTGCCTATAGAGTGGAAACGGGATGAATATATTAACAGACAAAGGCAAAATCAAAAGAAAACCCTTGTCTTACAATTATAATTAGACATCTGGGACCTGTAAGCTGCAATTTCCCCAGGTAAATATTTTTCTTTCTTGCCACTGAGGTGGCAAATCCAAGGATTTTGGATTGATCACTAAGCAGGGTGGCCATACAAGCAACTACAAAGGGAGTCATTTTTTTCTTAAAGGAAAAGCTGCCTACCAAAAGGAAGCAGACCTAGTTAACACATTGCATTACAGTTTAAAATACCGTATTTTAGTTTAAAATGGACAAGATGGTTGAACAGTGTTCTCGAAGCTACGAACATGAGTTTGACCAAACTGCGGGAGGCAGTGCAAGACAGGAGTGCCTGGCGTGCAAGACAGGAGTGCCTGGCGTGCTATGGTCCATGGGGTCACGAAGAGTCGGACACGACTAAACGACTAAACAACAACAACAAAGTTTAAAATACTTTATAAGATCCCAAATTTAGAAAATGGGCATATGGACTATGCTTATGCCCCACATATAAGACGCCCCCAAATTTTAAACCTTATTTTAAAGTTTTTAAAAAACCTAGTCTTATACATGGAAAAGTACGGTAGTTGATACTAAAGTAGGATTTTAGTCTGTTTAGCAAAAATCTTCAACAACATGCACACATCTGACAAGTGCTCACACCTTCAAAACTTGGAATTAGTTTTAATACAACCTGTTCACACCATTTGATTCATGGACTTAGGATCTGCTGGGACTGACAGAGCTGAAAGATGTCTAATGCATGTGAATATATTGTTACAAAAGTTAGGTGCCTGCCCCTCTCTCTGCCGAGTGATGGCAGGAGCCCATGGGGTCCAAGGCACCCACACAAGGTCTGCGTCCCTTTGAAGAATGGAAGACCCAGAGGAGACTGTTGGGACTTTTAATAAATATGGTTTATTCACCATATTTACACATTCAGTCTGCATGGAGGGAGTCCAGATCTTATGGTATAGTCATTTCAAGAGCCAGCAGCACAGGCAGCCTTCAGCCTGTCTGTCAGCCTTTCTTCCTCCTCTTTCTTTCCAGCAACCCTCCCCCCCCCCCCCCCGAGTTACCCTGGCAACCTTCCAAATCCCCAGTCTCTGTTCACACCTGGGGCAAGGAGTGAGTTTGTTTGTTTATTGACCGGCTGACTTTATATACCACCCTATACCCGCATGTCTCTGGGCGGTTCAAAGAATAAAATCAAAATATAAAACCACAAAATACACAATTAACATCATGTACATGCGGGTGGCGCTGTGGGTTAAACCACACAGCCTAGGGCTTGCTGATCAGAAGGTTAGCGGTTCGAATCCCTGCGACGGGGTGAGCTCCCATTGCTCGGTCCCAGCTCCTGCCAACCTAGCAGTTTGAAAACACGTCAAAGTGCAAGTAGATAAATAGGTACCGCTAGAGCGGAAAGGTAAACGGCGTTTCTGTGTGCTGCTCTGGTTCGCCAGAAGCGGCTTTGTCATGCTGGCCACATGACCTGGAAGCTGTATGCCGGCTCTCTCGGCCAATAACGTGAGATGAGCACCACAACCCCAGAGTCGGTCACGACTGGACCTAATGTTCAGGGGTCCTTTTACCTTTACCTTTACATGCTAAACAATAGGGTTTCCTGGAGGTTCCACAGGGTTGAAAAGCATTTCCCAAGCAACACCCTCTGGGAACGACCATCCAAGTAGGAATGGAACCACCACAAAGTGGTGCCACCCACCCCTAGTTCAGACAGTTGCTCCAGAGAAGGATGGTACCGGAAGCCACTGAGAGGTCATGTTTCCCATGTCTCTTTCTAGACAGATGTCGTCATACAGTAGTTTCTGTGCCAAAACTGGGCCTAACCCCCCCAATTGAAATGGATCCAGAAAATCAGTTTCTTCCAAAGCTCCTGGATCTAGTCTCTTGTATTGTTAATGTCCCACAATTGCTCTTTTGATAGTCACAGCACAGCCAGGTTGTTTTGCATTAGCTAACCCAGGAATTCCTTTGTAGCTTTCATTCTCCCTTCATATCACAAGTAACAGAAATCCTAGCATTTATTAATTTCTAGGGTGTAGTGGGATCCCTTCCCCAATCTATAACACCATTTTAAAAAAACCCTATCAATGGCCTGTGTTAACAGGAAACACAAAATAAATGGGTTAAGTAACTTGCACTGTACACTATTCTTCAAAGGTAACCTTCATTCACATCTCACTCAGCTGCCAACTGCAGCCATCTCCAGAGCTTCTTTTCAACTGAAGATAGCATTAAAAGGCCCTTTAGAATACATTCTAATCAACTCTGCAAGCTTATGCACCATTACCAGTTATTCTTTTTTAAATAAAAAAACCCCAGTGCTAAAAGCAAAAATGATTGTTAACTCTAGGAAGGAAAGGAAATTAAAGTGATACTCTCACAGCCAACATCTTATAAAAATGTTTCATTTGCTCTTGTTCTAGGAAGCTTCAAAGCAGAAAAACGTTTCTAAATCAATATTTTGTTTATTCTTTCAGAAAGCTCTTTCTGTTCTAAGCTTTCTAATTTGCTTTATGGATCACAACACACTGAGTACTATATCTTTTTAAAAGCAGAAACTCTTAAGAGAGCAAATAACTGTGAATAGATACAGATACAATTTTTATGTACCAGTATGTTATTTCACTGGACTTTCACTTTTTCCCTTGAATATATTTTTTGCTCTGAAAGTCAAATAATGGACTTACCACTCATTAATGGCAGACACCTAGAGAGACCCAGTAGGCAAATAAGGAATTGTTCAGAATGGGTGTACCAGCTCCTGCAGCAGCACATCAAAACATACTGCATAATTTGGATGTTGGCACACTTTCGAGATTTGCCATCTGATATGCAAGCAGTATGCAGGTCCTCCAATGGAAAGGAAAGCAGTAAACGGAGAAGCAGTCACTCAAAATTTTAAGAGTGCTACATGATGGCTGTTTGAATTGGTGCTATCCACAACCCGCAGAGTTGAAACTATATTTCAAATTCCTAAGGTCCAACACCTGACCTTTAGGGTAGTATCCCCCACCAGACTTTGGGGGAGCAGGGGAGAGATGAACTTTTTAGGAAGTTTTGAACCTCCTTTGCCAACTTCATATTTTAACAAAACTTTAGAGAGCCAGGAGACCACAAACCTAAGATTTTGTTTCCAGTTCATCCCATGTACAAAAGAATAAGTGTTGGGCAATCCAGAATCTCATTGAGATTAGTCAAAGGCTCCTGCCCATTGATTATAGATAATGTCACAACCCAGTTGAAGGGCAAAGCCTAGTCTCATGATATTCAAATGCCTATTCCCAGCCATATCTCCATATCTCTAAAAGCAGCTTTTTGCTTATTTTGGGCATTGGTCCTCCATGCAGAAGAACCCAGGTTTACATAAAAAGAGTATAATGGCAACAAGAGTAGATGATACTGGAAGACTTCATCCAAAATGAAGGTACCTTATTCCAAGTCAGACTGTTGGTCTATTTAGCCCAGTATACTGTAAGTCATTATCATTGACAGAGGTTGCTCCATATTCTATTTACATCATTATGCCAGGGATTGAACCTAGAACCTTATGCCCCAGGGGACCCTCATAGGGAAGAAGTGACATAAAAAAGAGAAAAAAAGGGTAGTGTATCTGCCCAGACGTCATCTGAACTGGGGTGGCAGAAGGGAAACAGAAGTTCTTTCCAGATTACCAAACACAGTATGGTTGGATGCTTCTGGATCTCATTTCTGAGCAGGGCAGAGTATAGTTTGAAACTTGTAAGCAAAGTGGTTTGGAAAGTAGCACCACAGGTTAAAGCAACTTCAAAAGGGATACTAGACACCCCACAATACAGTACAGATGCAACGTGATGTGACTTGCTTTAGACTACGCTTGATCTGCACAATATGTTCTGATCAAAGCATTTGTTTACTTGAATCCCTAAGCGATAAGTAGTTTGGAGGTGAAACTATAACATTAATCTTGTTCCAAACATAGGCTGCCATCCTCATGCTATTTAATTGTTTGAAGTCCTGTTGAAAATGTATGCATTAGCAGAGAAGTTTTAAAGATCCAATAATCCCTATTTGCAGACCTCAATACCTTTACCATTCCCTCCATCCAATAATTTGCAGATTGGCATTTTTGTATGCCAGCTGCAAATTCAAGACAACTGACTTATTTAATTCAATACAGTAGCTTAAATGAACACTCCCCAACCATCTTCTTCCCCTCCACAGTTGAAAACTCTAATTCTAACCCATATTTACCATATCTTTGCATGAAACACCAAGGCAATTTGATTTAAAAACAAAAAACTGCATACCCTGTCAGCCATTTGCTCCGCCATTCTAACCCCACTCCCCTGCAAAAACCAGAAAACCAGCAGAAGTTTTCCTAAGGCTACCTGGATCTGGCAGCTTCAGTCTAAGGATGCTCTGGCATGAGAGCATGAGATATTGAAGTTATCTGAGATACCACATGATTTGTACTTGTACAAATTGGAGCTATCTGGGTGACCAGAGTCAGCAGTTACCTGGTGTGGTTGCTAGGATAAAGAAACATGAGCTCTGGACAAGCATATAGAAGCTAGGAGCCAGCTGTTCAGCAGATGAATTAATCTTCAGCAAACAGATTTCATTCCTTATTCATCTCTTTATTAGAGGTCTCACAGAATATTTCCAAGGAAGCATATTGTGTTTAGGATGAGGCTTCTAAACACTGCACAGTACTAATACCGGTAGATACTGATAGCTAAGGTACAGTGCAGCGTATGAATTACTTGCAAAGCCTGAAATGCAAAGACAACGTTTGGAATGTGATGCTATCATTTTTCATCTTCATAAAAGGATAGTCTAGAAAGGCAACCACACAATTTCTCACTGTGCATCACAGATAAACCAATTCCAAGGTAAGGAGCTACAGTATGTTCAATTTTTTTAAATCTTCAAGGTCTTCAAAAGGAACATTTAGCTGAAGAGTGGCCAGTAAATTAAGTAGACCACAGTTCAGAGATGAGGATCAGGATATGTGATCACAAACTTACACCTGCAGCTCCTCTTGCACATAGGTTCCTTCTGCACTCCCCTTGGCTACCCTAAGTATGTTTAACTGTTATGTCTGTACGAGCATTAACCTATTTAGGTACAGCAGGGGACAAGGGGGAATTCAGGCATGAGAGAGAAAGAGAACATGCAATATGTATATAATGCTTTCAAGTGTTTAAAATGCTTCAATCAAATCAGCATAAACATCCGACCTAGACCAAAATTACTGTTTAGTTTTATCTGAACAAGCTGCTCAGTTAGAAGCATCTGCTTCTGCGTTAGTTCAACAAGGTCAAATTGTAGTTCATTTATAATGTAAATGATGCTTCATTGAAGCAAATCAAGATCAAACCATCGTTTCTGATCCCGAATTGTTCCCCAAAGCCAGAAGCCAATGGTTCTCAAAGAGTGTGGGGCACAAGTGTGACAAGAGAGGGTGGCAAGTGTGGCAGAAGAGGATGGTAAATGTGGTGAGAAGATTCAAGGACAAGCAAAGAAACATTTAAACATTTCAGTGTAGTATAATATAGCATAGTATCAAAATAATTATCAAATTATTAATTTTGCTTATTTGCGGAATATGGAGGGAGATGTTTTCAAAATGAGAACAAGAGCATCAAGTGATACTGAGGACGATCCTAGTTGTGATCCAGAATCGCCATTCGAACAGAGTGCTGGAGAATAGCATTGGCTATTCTTCTACAGGGATTTTCAACACTGACAAATATGAAATATCAGAAAACAGAAAGGAGAAATCCAAGAATTACTATTGCACCATGGCTAGAACAATTTCCAAGTTGGATTCATTAAATGGCTTCTTTCATACTGTCCACAAGATGGATTGTTCCAGTAAGCTCCCATTTTGCAACGTATCAAATCCAATAGTTAAAAACTGCCAATTCAGTTGCAAAACAACAAATTTACTACATGTACTGTAATTAAATTTAAAACTAGTGAATAAATTCTACTGCCTCACTAACAAAGCTGATCTTATTAAAAATAACTTACTGTTTAAAAATGTAACGAATTCTGAACAACAAAGCTCTAATCACAGAGTTTAAAATCTAATGTTACTTGGGACTGGACTTTGAGACTTGCTGACATAGGATTTTCGGGCACATTATTAAATTACAAAACCGGTTGCTTAACATTTTAGCATGATAGTCATCATCCAAAACAAGGGATTTAATCCAACTGCAATATGCAAGGGATTAAAGCATAGTACCACACAAGATGGCATAGTGAAGGCAAAACAGAAACATGTTACTACCCTCACCTGATAAAATAGCCTCCAGGAGACAGTTGGGGCTTCACTGAATTAAAAGTCAACAATTACATATCCAGGAATTTAATAGCCCAAACCGGAAGTTCAGACCCTACTGCTTTCCTGGAAGCAGTGGAAGAGTTACAATTTGTATTACAACTCCAAGCAACTCGCTGTTCAAATCCTTCAGAGATACCAAGTCTCCAGAATGGATTGAGAGATGCCATGACCTACTGCTTGACATTTCAAGTGTAAGTCGTAGTACAGTGGTACCTCTACTTACGAATGTTTCTACTTACGAATGGCGCTCCGCCCACCATCTTGGATGCTGTTTATATAGAATTTTTTCTACTTACGAAATTTTAGATAGGGTTGCTACGACTTACAAATTTTTTCTCCCAATTCATTCCTATGGGATTCGACTTACAATTTTTTTCGACTTACGAACGTGCGTTCGGAACGCATTAAATTTGTCAAAGGTTATACACAGACAAGCACTCAGTAGTGGTTTTAACTCCTGTTGCACATGGGACAACATTCCCATAATCCAAAGGTATTTAATACGACCACTCGTGATAATAAACTTGAAGAACAATAGCACCATATGTACACCCATTCACCATCAGCACCTCGGTTTTCACTCCTTAACGAGATACCGGTATGTCTATAGCCAGTTTTCCAAGTTATCATCATCGGTATAACATACATTTCAACATTATCACTGCACATTTGGGGAGTTCCTGCCTCCATTCTTCTGAAATATATATATATATGATTTACACATTTTCCCTGAGCAGTGACAATATTTGGCTGTTTAGATATTTGACCTTAGTTGCACAGTGGCTGCATTTCATTTGAAGATCCTCTAAAATCAGTAACCATGGAGACCAAGTTCAGACAAGTTCCACGTACAAATCTCCCCCCCCTCCCATTTATTCAGTCAAGACAGATTCCCAGAGCATGTTATACAATGATTATAATGCATCACAAGATAGACAGGTGTCCTTTAGTGGGAAAATAAAATTCAGAAGTGACAAGGGGCTTCAGCAAGCAGCAAGGAAGGAAGGTGTCTAAGGTCCCTGTGGTGTCTACAGATGCCATTCTGTGGGCCTCAAACATAAGATATTAGCAATTTATGTGTGCGTGTATGGCATGGACTCTGGTGCTTAGCTTGTCCTTCCCCAAAAAGGGGACAAAATGAGCTGTAGGTAGACTCAGGGGTGCACAAATCATAAAAATTTCACCACAGACATACTGGTAGTTTAGCCATTGTAATAATTAGATAAGGGATTCAAACCAGTTCACTGTTATTTAGACCCCTAAAGTAAAACAAAGCATGAACCTGTCTTCTAAGGATGAGATGGCAAAGGATGAGATGTTACTTTTATAGCAATTAATATTCAGATTCTTAAAGTATAAAAGTAACATTGCTCTGTCATCTCAAAAGATTGTTTTGGGCCATGGACTTTTATACCACAAGAAATCTTTCAGTTTCATGGTATCTTAAAGACTCTGTTGCATTTACAAATAAGATTCCCAGAGAACAGTAGCAAAAAAAAACTAAGCAAGGCATTCATTTGCTAGTGATTAATTAAGGGGCATCAGTACAACAAGCCCAAGGGGAAGAATTCCAAACAACTAGAAGCCTTCAGCCAAAGTACTGGCTTGTTAGTTCAAATCAATATAGGAAATTCAGCATCATCCACAGTTTTGTGGGGAGTCTTTTAGTCCTTGCTGTTCCCTTAGGGTTGCCATGGTCAAAATGCTGCAGTCTTAACAGAAGTCACTTCTGGCAGAATACTCCAGGCCCAGGGGATCTAAACTCTATAAATCCTATGCCCCCTTGGTGCAGTTCTCCAAATGCCCCTTGCTCATCTGCTTTATTTCTGCATATAGCCTTTTTGGTCTCTAACTCCTCCTTTCAACTTCATGCCTCCTCTACCCATTATTTTCTCGGTTTTTGGTTGCTAAAAGCAAAGGTCTACTTGGTCTCCCTTTGTTTAACTCCTTGTCTCTTGATCAGCCTACTTGGCATACCCTCTTCCAGATTTTTAAAATGTTGCCCTGCTGCAAGCCTCTCCATTTGACTCAGTTCTCTGTTCCCCCAGGCCCCTCCCTCCCACCCAACTATATTGTTTACTGAACTTTCTCCCACCATTCCCTCACTTCATTTCCTACTATGTACGTATCCCACTAGGGATGCGGGTGGCGCTGTTGGTTAAACCACAGAGCCTAGGGCTTGCCGACCAGAAGGTCGGCGGTTCGAATCCCCGCGACAGGGTGAGCTCCTTGTTGCTTGGCTCCTGCCCACCTAGCAGTTTGAAAGCACATCAAAGTGCAAGTAGATAAATAGGTACCGCTCTGGCGGGAAGGTCAACGGCGTTTCCGTGCGCTGCTCTGGTTCGCCAGAAGTGGCTTTGTCATACTGGCCACATGACCTGGAAGCTGTACGCCGGCTCCCTCGGCCAATAACGCGAGATGAACGCCGCAACCCCAAAGTCGGTCACAACTGGACCTAATGGTCAGGGGTCCCTTTACCTTTACCTAGCC
Organism: Zootoca vivipara; assembly: GCF_963506605.1. Classification (NCBI taxonomy): domain Eukaryota; kingdom Metazoa; phylum Chordata; class Lepidosauria; order Squamata; family Lacertidae; genus Zootoca; species Zootoca vivipara. The sequence goes on along the minus strand of NC_083290.1, from coordinate 8,770,911 downwards.
CACTTACCTCTATCCTGTCCAGCTGTCTGATCTCTTGGAACTTCTTCCCAGTCTTCTGTGAGGGTTTTCATCTTAGGGAAACCCAACACAAAGTGGTTGCTGTTAGCATACACACATATTTCTCCTTGGACACCTAAATTTGCTCTTGACAAATTTTGATTTCATTCTCCTTTTTAAGAGCACAGTTGGCAAAATTCAGCCATTAGCAGCCCAATACCACAATGGAAAGCAGTGGATGGTCATCTCCGTTACTCAGTCGCTTTTACAACCCTTTCCTTGCAATTTATTCTTGCTGCTTGCTAGAGCTTAAGTTATATATTTTTATGAATGTTACCCACAGACATCTACTTTTTGTGTGAATTCACCCTGCTTGACATAAATAGCTTGTGTTTATAGTGCAAGTACCTCAGCTCAGGGGACCTACTTCACAAAATTGAATCTAATTGCCACTTCAGCACACAAGAAAGGCGAACAACCCGTCCAAAGCAACAAGCTACAACCTTTTTATAAGAGGAGACCTCAAAGAACTGAACAATCAGAACAGTAAATTCACATTCATGGCACAAGGACAAGATGGGGTGCAATAGCAGACAAAATTAAGCGGTGCAAGGCCTACCCAATGAATAGGGAAGTCTACAGCCATTAATATGCTATTTTAGGCACAATTCTTTACTGACAAGAGATTAAATTGTTATATATATGGTAAACACCAACATGTCCTCTGCCTTGATTACTCTCTAGTCTAGCAGAGAAATGCCCAGTTCAGCCATAAAGACCCAATAAGTTAGCAAGAGGCTGATCGCCGAAGAATTGATGCTTTTGAATTATGGTGCTGGAGGAGACTCTTGAGAGTCCCATGGACTGCAAGAAGATCAAACCTATCCATTCTT